>NC_092876.1:62524884-63201134 GCF_028372415.1 Notamacropus eugenii
ACTGGGCCAGGAATTGCTATTTAAAAGAGGAAGGAGAATAACCTAGAAGTAGATGGCTGCAATCAGGCTCTATCCTGGGTGGGACAGATAAATGGAATGAACCTCAAAGTGCAGTGGGAGAGTATAACTGGACAATAGTGGCAGAGGTTCAGTCTGGAAAAGGCAATGAAGATCAAGGAGTATGGCTCCTCTTCCTTCTCTCCTTTCCTTCCCACCCTCCCTCCCTCCTCTCCCTTTTGCTCTTCCTCCTCTTCCCATCTCCCTCTCCTCCTCTTCCTCCTTCTTTTTTTTCTTCCTCCTCCTTTTCGTCTTCTTTCTCCTCCTCTACCTCTCCCAGTGTGTTGGGGAGGTGGGTGGGGGTAGAGGCATCCAGTACTGGATAGCATGGCCAGGAATATTGTGTTTTCTGGAAAGAGCCAGGTTTCCATGAGCAATGAAAGATGGAAAGTGTGTGAGATGTAGAGAACTAGGATGAAGGGAACAGAGTAGTAGGGAGCACCAAGGAAGGCACCAGAAGATATAGATTGTGGGGGCTGGACTAAGGTGGATAGGGAGGAAAGGGAAGAAGGGTAAAGGATTAGAAACTATGAACCACAGGAACAAGAGAAGAAGGTGGTGGGAATTTGCCAGTCATGACATGAGCCAAATGGCGCCCTTCACCTCCAGGCTTCTGTGACAAGCAAGCACTTTGATGCTGGGGGGTGGGTGGCAGCTTCCACAGCTTGTCTCTCCAAACAGTGGAGAGCTGGGGGTATAAGCACTAGATATGGGGAGCATGGATCTGTGTCTCAGCATTGGTGGTAGTAAATATCTGATATTCGGGTCCTATAAGGCTGAACTGAACTCATGGCTAGCACCAACCCCATAGCCTCATACCAAAATGGTAAGGGGTAGGACAGCAAGCAAATGGAATTTCCTTATCTCTGAATTCCCAGAAGGGAAGGTCCTGTAGTACCTTTGCTGCCCTACATCTTAGGCTCTCTTATGGTTTTGAGACCCTAGCAGGAGTGTCTGACCACTGTGTCTGGTTCCTTCAGTATGAACTGACTATTTCAGTGTCAGAATCAGAGGCAGCTAGGAGACTTAGTAGATAAAGTGCTGCACTTGGAGTAAGGATGATCTGAGTTCAAATTCCACCTCAGACTTTTGATGCCTATATGACCCAAGAAAAGGCACTTTAATCTTCCTCTGCCTCAGTTTCCTCATCTGTACAATAGGGACAGTAGTAACACCTTCCTCACAGGGTTGTTGTGAGAACCAAGTGAGATAACCTCTCTAATATGATCTGCAAACCTTAAAGAACTAAATGAACGCTAGTTAGCTAACAATCTGAGCATCATTCTGATGGAACAACTGGCTGAAACTTGTCCCCAGGCATGAGAAAACATGTCTCCTCCTCTTCTTTGCAGAGAAGGAAGTGTGCAACATGTACATAAGGGCAGATTCAGGTGCTGTATTTGGTAGTTTCACTTACTTGCTTTTCCCCCAAACTCTGACTCACCATCTCACTCTCCATCTCTCTCTCTTTCTGTTGGTCTCTCTCTGTCTCTATCTCTCTGTCTCTGTCTCTACATACATACATAAATAACACACACACACACACATATATGAAACTTATATATGTATAGGTAACTTACCTCTCTTTCTGTCTATCATGATCAGGAAACTCATTACCATGGAGAATGCTTCAGCTTTGCTACTCACAGTTCATCAGTACGCTCACTTGCTTCTGGTCATAGCTGTCCTAGAGAGAGGGTTCAAGATCCCAGCCATCTCTTCATTTGCCACCAGATGCTCTGCTTGGTATTAACTTGCTTACCCTCTGGCACTCCCTCCTTTTCGGTATTGCTTTCTTCTATTAGATTGTAAGTAAGGTCCTTGAGGACAGACTGACTTTCTTTTTCCTATTTGTGTCCCCAGAATTTAGCACAAAGCCTGGAAGGCACTTAATAAATGTTTATCATATCAAATTGTATCATCTCTGTATGTATGTATGTATGTATGTATGTATGTATGTATGTATGTATGTATGTATGTATGTATCTATCTATCTATCTATCTATCTATCTATCTATCTATCTATCTATCTATCTATCTATCTATCTATCTATCATCTATCTGTCTATCATCCATCCATTTATCTACCACAGCTAGGTGATACAGTGGATAGGCTGACCCTAGAGTCAGGAAGACTTAAGTTGAAATTTGGCTTCAGATGCTTACTAGCTGTGTGACTCCAGGCAAATCACTTAACCTCTATTTGCCTCTGTTTCCTCAACTGTAAAACGGAGATAATAATAGCACCTTGGGGCTTACTGAATAGAGCCCTGGCCCTGGAGTCAGGAGGACCTGAGTTCAAATGTGACCTCAGACACTTGACACTTACTAGCTGTGTGACCTTGGGCAAGTCACTTAAACCCAATTGCCTTGCCTTCCCCCCTGAAAGAAAGGAAGAAAGGAAGGAGGGAAGGAAGGAAGGAGGGAAGAAAGAAAGAAAGAAAGAAAGAAAGAAAGAAAGAAAGAAAGAAAGAAAGAAAGAAAGAAAGAAAGAAAGAAAGAAGGAAAGAAAGAAAGGAAGAAAGAAAAAGAAAGAAAGAAGGAAAGAAAAAGCATCTTTCCTCCCAGAGGATCACATAAGATAATACTTGTAAAGTGCTTAGCACAGGGCCTGGCTCATAAGAAGGTATTATATACATACTTATCCCTTTCCTAGCTATCTAATCCTTTTGAGGGTGGGTCTCCCTCTCTCTACCAGGCTAGAAGTATAACAGCTATTCACAGTTCCAATCCTCCTGTAGAGTGGGTTGGAAGCTTTAACCTGCTTTCTTTGTGACCTAGACCCCTCATTAGGCAGCAAGGGCTCACCAAATCAGTTCTAAACTTAGTGCCCAATAATTCTTAGCCTTGTGGTGACTCCGAACTCCCAAACTTAAGGGATGCACCAGCCTTAGCCTTCCCAGGAGCAGGGACAACTACACCCAGCCACCCCACTTTCTCTTTTGTGCTTTGTTACAAGGGATGTTTTATGTTCTAAGGGCCCTCCCAGCTCTCACATCCTGTGTTCTAAGGGCCCAAAGTCTCACAACTAGTAAATATCTGAGCTGGAATTTGAACTCAGGTCTCCTTGACTCCAAACCTTTCACTTTTCCCACTGTGCCACCTCACTGTCTCTAATAAAATCAACTTCTGAGACTGTCATCTCAAATTCAGCATTTCCAAAATGGAACTCAATTTATTTCTCACCAATCCCAACTCTCTTCCCAAAACCCCTATTTCTTTGGAAGGCCCCATTTCTTTCCAGTTTCCCATTTCAATCTCATTGACATCATCCACAACTCTCTGCTTCTTCTCACTCCACATTTCCAATCAGTTTCCTAAAATGCAGTTTTTACTTCCAGAATACACCTCTCATTTTGTCCCTTCTCTCTTTTCACACAGCAGCCTCATTAGTTAGACTCTTGCCTGGATTAGTGGAAAAACTTCCTTGTCTTCCTGCCTCAAGTCTCTCCCTACAGTCCAATAGTCATATAGGACTGTAGCATCCTGCCTATAGTCCTATAGGCTAGGGTGGTGTGTAGCTCTAACACTGTGTTCTAAGGGCCCTCCCAGCTCTGACATTCCATGTTCTAAGGGCCCTCCCAGCTCTGACATCCTGTGTTCTAAGGCCTCTCCCAGCTCTGACACCCTGGGTTCTAAGGGCCCTCCCAGTTCCAATCCTCTATGTTCTAAAGGTCTTCCCACCTGTCATTCCGTGATTCTGTAGTTCCTGCCTAATAGCTTATTGCTTTCATGATTTCTCCCTGTGTTCTTGCCTCTGCCTCAGTCAGGCCAGCTGAAGCCCAGGAGAGATAGATTAAATCCTTTGTTTTCCAAGAATGTGGCACAGACAGAAGCCTTCTGGGAACAAAGTTGGGTTTTCTTTTTGGAATTGTTTGGAAGTCGTATTGGCGCCTGGAAGGTGGCCCTGGGAAGAGGGAGGGAGCGTGAGGCTAGGAGAACAGTTCATGTGTCACAGAGTGAATCCAGCCAGGATCTGGAGCATGGGTGGAGGGGTGTCATTGGGCGTCCATACTGTTGGCGGTTTTCATAATCGTTCTAATTACCGGGCACAAAACCCCAGGCCAATGCAGTTTTATAGAGATCTTTATAGAAGCCTAGAAGACAATTCAAGTGGTTTTATTCTCCCTTCCATTGTATCCCTTTAATAAAAGAGAGGGACAGACAGCAAATTAAAGCTGATTCTGAAGAAATGTGGCCCAGCTGTGCTGATTTGGGCAAGGTCATACCAAGGTCATTCCGCTATGTGGCACTGACACTGAGGGTCAAATTCTGTCCCATTCGGTGTGGAAGAAAGAACTCTTGTCCTGGGAATATGGAAATCTGGGTTTGAGTCAGGTCTCTACCATTTATTGTATATTTCCATTATAATCCAAGTACACTGTCTCAGGCCCCTCTCAGTTCTGACATTCCATGTTCTAAGGGCCCTCCCAGCTCTGCCATTCTGCATTCTAAGGCCCTCCCAGTTCTGATACTCTGAATTCTAAGGGCCCTCCTAACTCTGATGTTCTGTGTTCTTAAAAACAATCACTAATTAATTTTTAGTTTTCAACATTCACTTTTATAAGATTTTGAGTTCTAAATTTTCCTCCCGTCTCCCCTCCCCAAGATGGCATGCATTCTGATATAGGCTATACATATACAATCATATTAAACATATTTCCAACTTAGTCATATCGTGAAAGAAGAATCAGAACAAAAGGGAAAAACCATAAGAAAGAAAAAAAAATGATGAACTAGTACGTTTCTGTCTACATTCAGACTCCATAGTTCTTTCTCTGGATGTGAACAGCATTTTTCATCATGAGTCTTTTGGAATTGTCTTGGATTATTGTATTACAAGGAAGAGCTAAGTTTATTAAAGTGGATCATCTCACAAAGTTGCCATTACTGTGTACAATGTTCTCCTGGTTCTGCTCACTTCACTCAGCATCAGTTCATGGAAGTCTTTCCAGGTTTTTCTGAAATCCTCCCGCTCATCATTTCTTATGGAACAATAGTATTCCACTACATTTATATACTAC
Organism: Notamacropus eugenii; assembly: GCF_028372415.1. NCBI lineage: Eukaryota > Metazoa > Chordata > Mammalia > Diprotodontia > Macropodidae > Notamacropus > Notamacropus eugenii. The sequence continues at coordinate 62,529,966 of NC_092876.1, forward strand.
AACTTGTCCAGCCATTCCCCAGTTGATGGACATACTCTCAATTTCCAATTTTTTGCCACCACACAAAGAGCTGCTATAAATATTTTTGTACATGTGGGTCCTTTTCTTTTTTTATGATCTCTGTGGAATACATACCTAGTAGTGGTATCAATGGATCAAAGGGTATGCATAGTTTTATAGATCTTTGGGTACACTTCCAAACTTCTCTCCAAAATGGTTGGATCAGTTCACAACTCCACCAACAATGAATTAGTGTTCTAATTTTCCCACATCTTCTCCAACATTTAGCATTTTCCTATTTTGACATTCTATCTTCTAAGGGACCTTGAAGTACTCCTGAATTTCTATGTCTTCAAAGTCATGCCATCTATAGTTTAGGGCTGCCCCTGCAAGACCATCTGTCCTTATTTGCAGGACATCTTGAGTCCTCTACAAAATCCTGTAAGCCTTTCTTTAAGACTTCTGAAGCTTCTCTTAGTCTGTTGAGGTCAACAGATTTACTCAGGTATCCAGAAAGGTATTTTAACACCAGCTTCAGGGCTCCCTGTTACATTCCCAGATTAGCAATGGAGGAGAATTTCTACTCTGATATCTCAAAATTTCCTACAGGAAGTATCTCTCTTTCCCTTCTCCCTTGCCCCTTCTCTTCTCCATTTTCCTCTCCTTTTCCCCCACCTACATCCTTTTTCTCTCTCCCTTTCTCTCCCTCTCCTCTCTCTCTCTCTCTCTCTCTCTCTCTCTCTCTCTCTCTGTTCCCCTGTCTCTGTGTATCTGGCTCTCTGGCTGGCCATAACTATCTGTCACTTTCTCCATTTGTTTTCCCTCCTCTCCTTCTCTCTCTCTGTCCTTTTCTCTTCTCTTTTGCTCCCTGATCCCCCTTTCTCTGTCTCTCTCTTGTTCTCTATCTTTTTCTTTGTTTCTTTTCTTCTCTCTCTTTTCTCTGTCTCTTCCCTGTTTCTCTCTGTCTCTCTCCCCTCTGTCTATCTCTTTCTCTCTCTCCTCAAATTACCTCATATTTACCAATCTGTGCACACATTGTTTTCTTACATCTTACAGTATAAGATCCTTGAGGGCCTTTGCCTTTGAATCTCTAGGGCTAGCAGAATGCCTTGAATATAGTAGGTACTTAATAAATGTTGGGTAAATTGGATTATAACTGTATAACAAGTATAGACTAGAATAGGATGGCATGAGTCAGAAAACCTGTGTGTAAGTCCAGACGATGTCTCTACTTGGCAACTTGGAGTCTCAATTTCATCTAAAATTTCATATTTGTAAAATGGAGATGACGATGATACGATATCCATCCCATAAGGCAATTGTAAGGAAAATATCTTGTGCCTTCAGGCACTATGGAAACAGACACTCTCATTATTGTAGCTTCGTTCCAGAAGATTTATTTTGTTGTTGTTCAGTTGTTTTTCAGTCGTGTCTAACTCTTCTTGACCCCATTTGGAGTTTTCTTGGCAAATATACTGGCATGGTTTGCCATTTCGTTTTCCAACTCATTTTACAGATGAGGAAACTGAGGCAAACAAGGTTAAGTGACTTGCCCAGGGTCACACAGCTAGTGTCTCAGGCTGAATTTGAACTCAGGAAGATGAGTCACTCTATGCACCATGGCACCTCCTAGCGGCTAAGTGAATATCTAGGATGTTATTCATTACTCTCCTAGGGAAAATTACACAGTTCTATGGCCATTGCTCAAGGCTGCCTACCATCCACGGAGATGCAAGACCGGAGGTCAGCAGAGAACTTAGGACTAGACTGGTGATTTGAGAATCATCAGCAAGGATGATGACAATGTAGAAGAGGCCATTGGACTTGGCAATTAAGAGATTGTTAATAACTTCATAGTTAGCAGTTTTGGTTGAATGATAAGGTCAGATGCCATATTGTGAAGATTTAAGAAGAGGCAAGGAAATAAAAGCAGCAATTGAAGATAGCCTTCCCCTTGAGTTTAGCCACAAAATGGAGGAGAGATGTGGGGTGATCACTAGTGGGGTTGGAAGGACCAAGGGAATGGCTTTTGAAGATGGAGTAGACATTGGCATGGAAGAAAACAAACAGTAGACGGAGAGATTCGAGTTGAGTGACAGGGTGAGGATGTTGGAGAGGGCAATCTGTTGGAGAAGACAGGATGAAATGGGATCATTCGTGCATATAGAGGGGGTAGCCTTGGCAAGGAGAAGGGTTGCCTCTTTGAGACATGGGTAAAGGAAACAATGGAGGCAGAAGGATCTGACTGATGTCAGATGAGAGAGAGGGGAGAAGAGGGCACTCTCAGCAAATGGCTTCCATGTTTTCAATGAAATAGGAGACAAGGTTCTCAGCTAAGAGGGGGAGGGAAGAAAGTGCTATGGGAGATTGGAAGAGCAATGAAAGGACTTAGAAAATGAGGGAGGGGGGTTTGCTGGTCTCTGAAGCCTCCTGTGATCCTTTCCCCATTATACCACAGTGCCTCTCATTTCCTCATCTGTAAAATGGCCATATGAACACTCATGTTCCTATATTCTAGGACTATATGCTTTGTAAACCATATTGGACTATAGAAAAGTGAATTGTGTTTTGTTTTTATCTCCTCTCCTCCTGACACTGTTCTCCTCCTCCGCGAGCAGCCTTTATCCTGAACCTAGCAAATAGTAGGCTTTCAGAAATGAGGTGATGTCATTTTCATGGGATCATGGGATCCACTGACATGTGCATGTTCACACAGCTAGTAAGTGTCCCAGGGGAGGATTTGAATTCAAGTTTTCTTCACTCCAATACTCTATCTACTGTGCCACCCAGCTTCCTCAAGAAGTTCTGGGGACAGGGTCCTGGGAACAGGAATGGGGTAGCAGACATTATCAGGACCAACCCTTGCATCTTACAGAGGAGGAAACTGAGAGACCCCTCCTCAAACTAAGAGAAATGATTTGAAAAAAGTCTCGAAGCTAGCAAATAAACCCAATCTTTTGGACTCCAAATCCAGTGTCCCTAGCTGTGGCTTCCCATGGTGAAGGATTGGCGTTCCCTTTGGCAGCTGGGCTAGAGGGGCAGAGAAGTCAGTGGAGGGGGGGGGTCTCTTACCCTGGGATTCCTTTCCCTTGGTGCCCTGGGCCACCCCATCAATCCTCCCCTTTCCCCATGCCACCTGTAACTCAGAGCAGAGGGAGCCTGCCTCCCCCCTCCCTCCCCAACTTCTCTCACCCTCCCAAGGAGAACCGTCTGTCGAAAGCGCCGGGCTCTGCATCAGCCCCATAAATCGTCTGCTTGGCGGCAGGGGCATATAACTCTCTGATTTATTCTCCCGCCGGCCTCCCAGCCCAGGCCCCCTTCTCCTCCCCATGGCTTTGTGCTGGGGAGGCCTCCGCTGGGTCCAGCCTGTGTCTCTAGACAGCCTCTACGGTTGCCCGGGTGATGGGGGCGGTGGGAGGTAGTTATCTACCATGGCCGGATTGTTTGAAAAGTCAGCAGGAAGCATTCTCTTTCTCTCCCTCTTTCTCTCATCTTTTAGAACCAGCTTTACTTATCCAGAGTCCCAGAGCTCCTGCAAGGGATCCATAAATGGCAGTCCTAGGCCAAAACAGGCATCCCTTCCGCTCATCCCTCCTGGGAGTCATCAGGGCATGCTCACTGGCTGAGAGAGAGGAGTGGGCTTGGACCCCTACTGTCTAAGGTCCCAAGGATGGGGCTGATACAGCCCGGATCAAGCTTTAGAGTAATATCCCATATAAACACTGCCCCAAAGACAGTATAGAGTAACAAAGGGACAATGTGGGCTTCAGCTTGGTAAAATCTGGATGAGGAACTCAGCCTGTGTCACTTGGTATCAATGGGACCTTGTTGCTGCACCCCTCAGTCTCAATTTCCTCATTTGCAAAAGGCTAGTGTGGGACAATGGTTAGAGGACAAACTTCAGGGCCAGGAAAATCTGCGTTTCAAATCTAACCTCTGAGCTATGGCCCAGGCAGTTCTTTAAGACTCTGTCACCAAGGGGTACCAATCTACTTTATGGGAGGGATTTTCCTTATTATACCAGTTGATTGTAGAGGACTGATAATGCCATTGGCCACGCACCACCTCCTGGAGAGGTGATGCATTTAAGATGCTGAATAAGATGTCCTTTTGGGATGAGGCAATGTGGAATTCTGTTTTGCTTGACTCTGAATATTTGTTGCAAGGGTTTTGTTTTTCTTTCTTTCTTTTTTTTTAGTTGAGAAAGCTGTGAAGAGGAAGAGAAAATTCCATTAGATGAAAAAAAGGAATTGAAAAAATAGAAATAATAGCTAGCATTTATACACCACCTATCATGTGCCAGGCACTGTGCTAAATGCTTTACAAATGTTATCTCACTGGATCCTCCCTAACACCCTGGGAGGGAAGTGCTGGTATTATCCCAATTTTACCATACAGAAAACTGAGGCATACCGCAGTTAAATGACTTGCCTGAGGTCACACAGCTAGTTAGTATCTGAGGCTGGATTTCAATTCCTGTCTGAATGACTCTAGGCTCTCATCACTGTGCCACACAGCTGCCTAGAAATCTCTGGCACAGATGCAGTCCAAAACCAAACCTGGTTGAGAACAACTGTGGTCTCTACCTCATGGAGTTGTATGAGGCTTAAATGAAAAGTCAGCAATCCCTTTGTGAACTTTAAAGCACCATAAAATGCCTGTTATTCACAGAGTAACCCACGTGGCTGGAGCTCTTTAAGGTTTATGAAGCATTTTGCTTGCAACAACCCTTTGGAGAAGGTGGGGCAAGGATTGTCTAGGCTTGCAGGTAGCTCATGTCTCTAGGCCATGCTGCCTCACCTGTCTGGAGGAGCTCAAGCTTCACATCTGAGAATGGAGGGGTGAAGGGAGAGGAAGAGGGGAAGAGAAAATCTTAAAAACTATCTAATCCAACCTAGACATTCTCAGGTCTCCAGCTCCCTCTTCTACTGTTGTGGTGCCACCTTGGAAGACCTCCAGCTTCCAGCATCCCTATTGACGTTGTCTTCCCTCATTAGAATGGAGGTTCCTTGAGAGCAGGGATTGTCTGGCTTATTTATACTGGTATCCCCAGTGCTTAGAACAGGATGTGGAACAGAGTAAGTGCTTGATGCTTCATCATCTATTCATCCATCTTGTATCTGTCTCTGTCCATCTGCCTATCTTTCCATTCATCAGCTTATCTATGTCTGTGTTGCTGTCCTATCTTTTTGTCTATCCATCCATCCATTCATCTATATCTATCTATCTCTGTCCATCTGCCCATCTGTCTAATGCCCTATCTATCCATTTGTGAATCTGTCTATCTCTGTCCATTTGTCTCTCCATTTATCAGCCTATCTATGCCTGTGTCTGTCTATCCTATTTATCTGTTTGTCTACCCATCCTTTCATTCATCTGTCTATCTGTCTATTTAGGTGTCTGTCTGTCTGTCTGTCTATCTCTCTCCCTGTGTGTGTGTGTGTGTGTGTGTGTGTGTGTGTGTGTCTCATCTCTTTACAGATTCAGAAGCTAAAGCCCAGAGAAGTACATGACTTGACTAAGGTCAATGGTGAGTAAGAACATCCAGATTCACTCCAAAGGCTGGTCTTGTGACTCTCAGTTCGGGGCTGTCCATGTACACCATGCTTCATTTGCCAAAGCCCATCCACATCTGCTGTGGCCGGTTCTCACAAGGAGACTTGAGAGGGAGAGAGGGAGGGTCTTATCTTCATCTTACAGATAACACAACCAGTTTTCAGGGAAGGAAAGTGACTCTAGGTCAAAAGGATGGGGAGGCAGTCTGTTGTCATGGAAAGAATGCAGGCCTGGGAGTCAGGAGACCTGGCTGCCAGCCCAGGCTCTGCCTGGAACTAGCTGTGTGACCTTAGGTAGGTTACCTCACTTCTCTGTGCATGTCAGCTAAAGCTAATAAAACTGGAACTTGTAGCTTTTCAACTCACAATCACAAGCTGTGCCTGCGACTTGGCTTAATTAAGATAAGACCTCGGTAAAATTCTTGTACTCGCTGTTCACGCTTTGATGTCCTGACACTTGCATTCAGTTCAGGCTTCAGCTGGTTTTGATGTGCACGAAGCTTTTAGAACTTGACAAGGGCTCTTGGCTTTTACTACTCTGCCTCTTGAATTCTGCTGGTTTGCTTGTTAAAATATGCTGATGGATTTAATAAAGAGGGAGGCATTTGGCTACCCCAGAACACACCCCCTTGTGTTTCCCGAGAGTTCCTGATTTCATTCAGGAGCTGACAGTCCCAATGACCCTATTGTCAGTGGCTAACTACCTAGGGTGCCCAGTTCTGATTTGGGTAAATAATTTGGGGGGTTGTAAACCCCAAATTCTGGCTACTTCCATCCAGCTCTCCTCCTCAACCTAGAAAGGAAATTTCTAAATGATGGTGAAAAGATGGTGGTAAGGCAATGGTGATGGAGACAGGGGTAGTTGTAGTGAAGGACAGTCTAGTAAACATAATGGCAACAAAGATGGAGGTAGTGATTCGTGACAGTGACAATGAAGGCAGTGGTGATGATGCTGGCAGTGATAATAATAAATGACATTTATAAATCACTTCAGAGTTTACAAAACCCTTTACAAATGGCTCATCAGTCCTATGACAATCATATAGTATATAGGTGCTACTAGGACAGGTAGGAACAGGAGACATTAGTCAGTAGTTAAAATTCAATAAACATTTATTAAGTGCCTGTTATATGCCAGGCACTGTGCTAAGTTCTGTGGATACAAATAAGAAAAAGAAAACACAGTCTGCCCTCAAGGAGCTTACAATCTCACAGGGGAGGTCAATACACAAAAAAGGAGGCTGAAAAGGGGGAGATTAGCAGAGGGTGCCCTGTGCAGGGGCATTGAAACCAAGGAGAGCGACTCATGGAAAATGAAGAGTCATTTGGAAAAGTCTAAACTCTAGGTTCAGGAAGCCTTGGGAGGAGTTTATTGCTCCATCCTCCAACCCTCCAATTAGGACATTAAGTGACTTACTCATGGTCATATAATGGTCAGACTAATGAATGTCTGAGTCAGGACTTGAACCCAGCTCTTCTTAACTCTGATCTACTACACCATGCTGCTTCTCACTAGGATGATGAGGATGGTAGTGAGGATTGTTGTGATGATAATGGTGATGGTCATGGAGATATTTCTGTTAATAATGGTGGTAATACTGAGGATTGTGGTGATAATCACACCTGTAAAATGATGATAATTGTGATGATTTTATAGGGATAATTATAATAACGATAGTTTAATGAAGGTGAAGACAATGTAGTATTATTCACAATGATGGTCACAACAGTATGATGTTCAGTGACGATGGCGATGAAGGTAATGTGGTGTGTGGGAATGGCATAGGACTCATTTCCAAGACCTGCAGGGAAATGATACAAATCACAAGAATAAGAGCCATTCCCCAATTAATATATAGCCAAAAGATATGAACAGGCAATTTTTAAAGGATGAAGTTTGACAAGGCCACATGTACAAAAATATTCATAGCAGTTCTTTTTCCATTATAGAAAAGAACTGGAAACTGAGGGGGTACTCATCAACTGGAGGAAGGGATGAACAAATTATGGTATATGTCTATAACTGAATGTTATTATGCTATAAGAAATGAAAAGAGGGACAATTTCAGAGAAATTAGATGTAAGGTTAGGGTTGAAGTCACCCCACCTCATTTAGCAAGGAAACCTTAACTAGATGAGAACTTGTCTCAGTTAATCAATCCTAGTAGTCTCTAAACCAAGTACTAAATGATTTTTGAACTGAAATCATGCTCAGATGAGCTGAGGAAACTTGACCATGACTCCAAGGATTCTCTCAAAATGAAATGATCAAATAATTGAAAAGGGATTCATTCCAGAAACTGGAGTAAGTTTAGCTTTCAAGTATGTTCTCCATTTGAAAATTGCCTAAGTGGAGAGGAGAGGTCTTGGTTTCAGCTTTCCTCAGATTTCCTTCTCAACATCTCCTTTGACTGGAGGAAAACATTGCAAGCTTGAAAGAGGCTAGGAGATTTTAAACTTCCCATTTTCCCACTGATGTACAAGCAGCTCCTCCAGATCAGCTGATGGCAGTGTCTGTCTCAGGAGGTAAGGACAGACAGACACAGTTTCACCTTGCTTAAAGGGAACTTCTTGAGCACTCCATAAATGGGGGGAAAGGATTTCCCAGCAACCAAGAGCTGTGAGTTAGCCCTTTACTATATGTGTTTTCTAAGCTTGAGCCCACTTTCCCCTTGACTTGTGAATGTGTCATGGATTGTCTAAGGGGATGTTCTTAATATACCATCTTAGTAAATATCCATTTCTAAAAGTTATCTAAGACTGACTGAATAAAAAATTCTGAACTGATCATCTTGGGGGTGGGCACTGGGAAGCACACTAATGGGGGCTTAAACCAATGATTTTAGTAAATTACATTTGACCCTTCACAACCAAGTCTGGAATCCTGAGGAAAGTTTGGAAACCTGTCATCATGGGAAGTGGAAGCTAGGATAAGGAATCTTAGAGATTATGGGCTACACTGGAAAACTTGTATAAATTAATGTAGAGTGAAGTAAGCAGAAGTAGGAGGATAATTTACATACTAATAACAATGTTGTAAAGAACAATAACTTTGAAAGATTTAAGAGCAATGATCAATTCAACAACAAATGATTTCCAGAGAACCCTTGATGAAGGGTGCTGCCCATCTCCTGATAGAGAGGTGATGGACTCAAGATACAGAATGACATGAGCATCTTTGGACATTATCAGTATGGGAATTTATTTTGCTTGACTATGCATATTTTTTATAAAGTCAAATTGGGAGAGGGAGGTGAGAAGGAAAGAAAACAAATGCTTCTCAATCGGAAAAAAAGTTTAAAAAAATGATAAAAGGAACCCTGAATTTAGAGTTAGAACATTTATGTACAAATCTCAGTTCTGCTGTTGGCCATCTACATAATCTTGGGCAATCTACCTGACCTACCTATTTTCACTGTATGAAAATAGGATGTATCAAGGACTGAAATCTCCTTCCATTGATATAAAGAGGTTGAAGTAGTTAATTTCTAAATTCCTTTCTAGTTCTTAGTCCTATGTGCTCATGATGGCAATGGTGGTGGTCATGTGATGACCAACATCAGAGAAGAATCCCACAACTTTAAATCAAAGTTTCTCATGGGATCACAGAATCTCTGAGTCAGAAGGTACCTCAGTGGCCATCTATTTCATCCTCTACCCCCAAAATGATCTGTTTTGCAACACATCTGATAAATGGACATCCAGCCTTGGGTTGAAAACCTTCATTGAAAAGGAATCTGTGACCTCTCAAGGTAGCCCATTTTGTTTTTGGATGGCTCTAACTATTCCAAAGAGTTTTCCTGTCTTCAGAACTAGGGTTGCTCTTTTTTGTAACATCTGTCTATTCCAAGAACAAGGCTAATTCCTCTTTTTCTACATGGCATCTGTCATGCCTCCCTCTGAGTTTTCTCTTTTTCAACCTAAACATCCCCAGTTCCTTCAGCTCAGAAGACTCAAGACTCTACCATTTTCTTTGCCTTCTAGCTTATCAATGTCTTCTCTCAAGTGTGATGCCCAGAATGGAACCCAGAACTTCAAATAGTGTTTGACCAATGGGACAATCACTTCCTTATTCCTGGGAGCAACATCTTTCTTGATATAGCCCACGACTGTATTAACAATCTTGGTGATCAACCACAGAATAAGGGGAACATGCAGACTTTGCCTGAAAGATAGGCTGGAAGGAGCCTTCGAGATGATCTATTTCAGCCCCTTCATTCTGCAAATCAGGAGGATAAGACCCAAACCAGGGAAATAACTTACTTGTCCAAGTAGAAGTAGGTAGCAGAGATGACCCTGGACTCATCACTCCCTGGGGCTCCAGCTGGCAAAAGTCAACCTTGAACATTCCATCTCATATAATCTTACAACAAAACTCCCTGCAGGCTTGGTTGGCCTCCCTTTCTTGGATGTGAGGTTGAAAGTGTTTCCTCTAATAGGATTTTTCACAATCACTTTAGCATCTCATGTGTCATCAACTTTTTTTCTCTCTCTTTCAAATCAATCCTCCTTGGAGGGACCATGGATTCCTTTCCAAAATCTGGTCTTGTGTTGCATAATGTTCTGCTCATTTCAGTATCACATTGCTCCCTCTCAATGATCAAAACCATTGGCCAAGAAAGACTGGAGGCTGAAGGACAGATGCTTGGGGCTTTGGAGCATCAATGCACCCTGTCTGTCTGTCTGGCTACTTGAATAAAAAGTTGCTGCCAGGGAAAAAGGATAATCCTTTATTGTGTTTTTGTGCCAAGACATTTGATGTATTGACTTTGGCATCTTGTCATTGACTCTTTGGGCTAATAAAGTATTGAAACTGAAATGAATGTGTTTCACATTGCAGCTCACTGTATGAAAATAAGATGTATCAAGGACTGGGCTTGTTTCATTCATTCATTAGTAGACATATAGAATCATAGCATGTCAGAGCTGGAAGGGATCTTAGAAGATGCTTGTCCAAATGAATAAAACTTCTCTCCATGACTTTGCTTGAAGATCTCATCCCCTCCATCCATTCATGGTCCATGGGATTTAAAACTGGAAGACTGTCACCTTCCATTAGAGACCACCTGCTCCTGATCCCCTCACTTTACAGAGGATGAAACTGAGGCCCAGAGAGGTACCCAAAGTAATATAGAATATCATCCATTCATTTATTCATTCCTCCAGAACCTGAATCTGGCTCTTGTTTCTGTTATTTACTCTCTGGGTGATGTTGGGCAAGTCAATCTCCTTGAACCTCAGTTTCCTCATCTGTAAAATGAGGGAGCTGGATGCATGACTTCTGAGGTCCCTTCTAGCTCCAAGCCTGGGGCCTTCTCACCCTGGAACATCCCTCTACCACCACTCCAACCCCCTTCTACCATTGGTGAATTCCTCCCAGGGCTTCCATTTGGGGGAGGAGCACAACCTAGCCACTCTTCATTCCCCCCGGGCTCTGTTTCTGACTTTCTAGACTGACACTCCTATTCCTTGGATGCCTTCCTCTACTCCCAACCCCCAAATGATTTTCAGATTTCTTTTGGGTGTCATCTTGCCCCACTAGAATATCAGCTCCTTGAGGACAAGGGGTGTCTTTTGTTTGCATTTGTATCCCCAGGACTTAGCACAGGTCCAGGCGCAGAGTAAGTGCTTCATAAATCCTTGTTGCCTCACTCTTTCTTAGTTCCATGATCCTATGATCATTCTTTCCTAGTATCCGAAACGTCAAACTAGAAAGTCTGACCCTTGCATTTTAGAGATGAAGAAGCACATGTCCAGAGAGCCAATGACTTGCCTATGGTCACATACACTTAGTAAGTAATGGAGATAAGATTCCAACAGTGTGTTTCCACCCACTTACTGCTGCCTCTAAGTGTTTAAGTAATTACTATTTGCTGAACATTGCGCTAAGTGCTAAGGGAGGTTCAAAATGCAGATAGACATGATCACTGCTCTCATGGAGCCTCCAAGCCTAGTAGTAGGGAAATCCACTCTGGCAATCAACAGAGACAAAACTCTGAGAGAAAGTATCCTAGAGTGCTTAGCATCTCTGATGTGTCGCTGTAAACTCTTCTATGCAGAATGACAACAGAGGCCTTAAAGAAAGGCTGGGGATGGTAGTGGCCCATAGAGAGTGAGTAGAGGGTGTCTGAGGACACCCTCTCCCCAGGTCAATGTTGCCCCCTTAGCTTGCCAAAGTGCCAGAAATGGCAATATTAGAGTCATTTCTTGGGTTAAGCATTGTGTTCTCCAAGTTCCCTTTTGAAATTTGAACCCATTGTGGGAAAGAAAAGACTTTAAGTCAGGGTTACCATGGTGCAAGTTGTTCAGTGAGGGGTGCTCTTGTCACCCTCCATCAGAAGGTGCTAATCACTGCCAATTGGACCATTGTAAGACTCTCCTGACAGACTTTCTCCCCACCACTGCCTGCCCCTTTCTGCCTGTCCTGCATGAAGAGCCAGACTCATCCTCATGAGGCGTTGTTCCTAAATGTCATTCCTTTACTCAAACGTCACCAATGACTCTTTACCACCCAAGGAGTCAGGAATAAACTCCTTTGCCTGATATTCAGTGCCCTCCACCACACAGCCTCACTCTGCTTGTCAGCCTTCTCATACATATCCCACCATTTACACTGCTCAAACCAAATATGCGATGCTCATTGCTGAATGCACCTTGTACTTATCCACCTTTGTACTTTTGCTCACACCCTGTCCTTCCCTTATTGAATTCCTACCCATTCTTTAAAGTCCAAGGAAAAAGCCCTCCCTGCTCTTTCTGGAAGGGCAGGGACCTTCCTGGCCAGCTCTCACAAAAAGCTTCCTTTTATGAACCTCTAAAGTACTTTATATGCAATGCTGTGTATTATAGTCATTTGTGTTTCTGTTTTATGACTTGGGAGTACCACGAACATGGGGGAACCACATCCTCCCCAGTGTCATATGGACAGTGAATGTTGGCTCCATTTATTTTTGATGGACTGGCATGAGGAGTGGGGGAGGAATTCAACCCACTGGGAGGCTGACAGCTGCTTTCCCTCATTTCAAGGGAAGAAACCAGAATCTTATAATTGAAATAAGATGCAAACCATCCCATAAAATGGGGATGGAAAGGGACAACATTTGGGAAAGTCACCAGATCTAGAGGTGAATTCATAAGGGGATTGTCCAGAGATGGAGCAGAAGAACCCATGGGGCAGCAGGGAGTGAGGCCAAGAGGAGCAGGTGATGGCTGGAAATCCAGCTCGAATGAACTATGTACCTGTTTTCTAGGGAAGGCCATGGGACCATGAGGCCTCTGAGTGAGTGGCATCCTTTCCTGTTTCTCTAAAATATGCATTCTAAAGAACCTGGATCAGAGCTTTGGGAACTGGAATAAGGACTAACCTTGAACTGAAACTTAGCTTTTGCTTCCATTTGGAATAGACATGATTCTGAGAAGGGGTCTCTAGACTTCACCAGACTGCCAGAGGGCTCATGACACACAGAAAGGTGGAGAAATCCTGCTTTTAAGGAGTTCCTCTATAGGGTAGAAGGTGATAGTCAGTCAGGTGCCAGGAATAAGGTGAGGGGCATAAAAAGGGAAAGAGGAGAGCCTTCTTTGTATTATATAATGTCACCTCTCCAGTCATATTAATGGACATGACCTCTAGGTGGAGGCATCCTATCTATGGACCAACATGCTCAGCCCTTGAGCCATTTTCAGTACTCATTACCACACCTTTCTCAGTTGGAATGGGATCCCTTTCCAGGATGAGGAGCTCACTCAGGTTTCCAAACCCATTCCCCTTCCGCCGGGCCATAGTGTGTTACAGACGCTCCATTTTGGGCATAGGTTGGACAACTGAGGTCCATTCTAAGTTTCAGATTCCATGATTCTGCTTAGTGAAGCCATACTGCTGATCTGCACGTTGCCATTTCCCTCAGTAGTTACACTGCAGACGACTGCGTCTGCTTGGTGCAGACTGTACAGTCCTGACCCCGGGCAGCCGGCCGAGGGGATGGCTTTGATTTATTTCCCCAGAGAGAAGAACAACAAGGGAAGGACTTTATCATCTGTGGTCATCTCTGGTGTTTGAATAGCACGAGTTCTCCTCTAGCTAAGAAAACATGTTTTCAAAATTAGATTTCCCTGGAAACATTCACAGGTTCATGAGGGAAGGAAACCCTTTAAGATCTATGAAACCCAGATATTCAGGCAGCAAGTGCCCCTCTTTAGGACTTGATCAACTCCTTGTAGGGTTCTACTGATTGGGGGGTGAGTGGTAATGGACTAGAACAGGTCTCCCCAGTACTAAATCCCAGGCCAGCACGAGAGATCCTAACCAGGCACACCTCCCAACCCCCACTGATTGACTCAGTCATTTCAGTCCCAGTGGAATCGGAAACATAGAAGGGGACAGTGGCCCTCTGAGGGTCACATAATACTAGTCGGCAGATCTCTGGCTCAAAAAAGTCTCCAAGTGACTTTCCACTGACCACATTAAAAATTCACGGATATACAGATGTTAGGTGCTGGAAGGGACTTTAGATCATAGAATTCAAGATCAGGAAGGGGACCTTAGAAGCAACTAATTTAATGTCCTAATTTTACAGATGAGAAACTGAGCCCCAGAAAGGTTGTGACTTGTACAAAGTCACAAGGCTAATCCCACGGGTAATATGTGGCAGAGACTAAATTCAAGCATAGATCCTTCCACTGCACTAAATATGGACTTAGAGGTACAAGAAACTTTAAAATATGGACCAATAGAACTAAATAGAACCTTAGAACATGGAATGTCAGAGCTGGGAGGGTCCTTAGAACAAGGAATGTCAGGGCTGGTAAGGTCTTAGAACACAGGATATCAGAACTGGGAGGGCCCTTATAACACAGAATGACAGACCTGGGAGGAGCCTTAGAACATAAAATCTTGGAATATAGAATGCTAGAGCCAAGCAATACCTTAGAACCAAGAACACCAGAGTTGGAAAGGACATTAGAACATAGAATGTAAAAGTTCAAAGGGGCCTTAGAACATGGTAGAATTTAGAATATTAGACCTGGGGGGAATGTTAAAAATAAGGAACACCAGAATGTAGCATATCATAGCTGGAATGGACCTTGGAACACAGAATGTCAGGATTGTAAGGGAACTTAGGTCACAGAATGTAAAAGCTGAGAAGAACTTTAGAACTTAGAACATTAGAGCTAAAAGGGACTTTAGAACACTCATTGTAGTTTAGTAGATATAGCACTGGACTTAGAGTCAGAAAGACTTGGGTTCAAGTCCTGATTCAGGTTTTTACTAACTGTGTTTGCTGAGTTTTCTCATCTATAACATGAAAAGGTTGGACTAGACTTTAGGGTCTCTTCTAGATCTAAATCTATGCTCCTGCGGACCTCCCTCAGCCTCAGTTTCCCCCTTTTTCGGCATTAAGGGACTCTAAGATCAGCTGTGGTCCATTCCTGAATTCCAGCATTCACAAAGAGAGTAGGTATAAGACAACAGAGAGGATGAAGAATCCCTCTTCAGGGACTGGGAGGGAGGAGCAAGGAGCTCAGGCTTGAACCGTCTGGGCCACGGGCGGATGCCCACTCCACATTCCTGCTGAACTTCCAGAACTGCTGGGAAGAGAAATTCACTTGGTATCCTTGGGAGACCACTGGTGTGTTGGGAGAGCGGGTCTGTGAGCTGGCCACCGGTTCTTTGGCCTGGGGAGGGGAAGCAAAGGGACTGTAGACTCAGGCCCTGCCTTCTGCCCTTGGCCATTCCATGCAGCCATTTGGCTTCAAACAGATCAAGAAAGGAGCACAGCTGAAAGCTCTGATGGGGTGAACACCACCCCTGTGAGCACAGTGGAGTCATCCTCAAATCTTCACTCTCTCTGGACCCACAGATCCATCTGGGGCCAGAGCTTGTGGCTTTTACCTTCATGATGGCCTCTCCTGAACATTCCCTCTCTTTCCTCTGCTCATGTCCTTTGGACATGCTGGTCTAAATCAAGTCAATGAGCATTTATGAAGTACCTACTGTGTGCCAGGTACTGGACTGAGTAAACAAGCATTGATTAAATGCCTATTATCTGTCAGGCACTGTGCTAAATAAATTAGCATTTATTAAGCACTTACTGTGTGCCAGATACTGCGGTAACTAAACTCAGGGCTAAGTTCAGACTCTTATGAGCAATTATCTGAACTATTGTAATACGCCTCTGGATGTTTCTTCCTGCCTTTCCCCCCATTTCAATCTGTCTTCTACACAGCTGCTGAAGAGATTTTCTTAAAGCGTAGATCTGGCCACATCACTCCCTGCTCTTTAAATACCAATGGCCTCTTATTGCCCCTGGGAGCAGATATATTGTCATAGTTCAGTCATTTTTCAGTCATATCTGACTCTTTGTGGCCCCATTTGTGTTTTTTTTTATTTAGCAAAGATATTGGAATGGTTTGCCATTTCATTCTCCATCTCATTTTACAGATGAGGAAACTGAGGTAAAGAGGGTTAAGTGACTTGCCCAGGGTCACAGAGCTGGTAAGTGTCTGAGGTGGGATTTGGACTTAGATCCTCCTGATTGCAGGCCTGGAACTCTGTACACTGTACCACCACCTGCCCGAAAGAAATGCTTTTCCATGTATTCATTCCTATATATCATAAAATATCATTGCAGCCCTCCCTCACTCAAAAAAAAGCAAAGTCAAGTGTAAGTCATGTCATTATTTCTCTGATGGCATGGTCTTCTTCAGCAACGAAGGATGAACACACACACACACACACACACACATACACACGCACACACACAAAATATTATTGCAGAAGAGACCTCAGCCATCGTCAAAGCCAATCTCCTAATTTTACAGATGAGAAAGCTGAGGCTCAGAGAAAAGTGACTTATCTATCCACAGTCATAGGTAGTAAATCAAATCGCAGAGCTAGGAGTTGAATTCAGGCATAGAATTGCATATTTTATAACTGGAAGAGATTTTAGAGGTCATTGAGTCCAACTCCCTTCTGTTACAGATGAGGAAATGAGGCAAACAAGGTTAAGTGACTTACCCAGGATCACACAGCTAGTAAACTCTGAGGCAGGATTTGAACCCATGTCTCCTTGACTCCAGATACAGTGCCCTATCCAAGTCTCTGACTCCATGTCACCTGATGGCAAAGCCATTCTCCTTTTCCATAGTAGTACACTGCCACTCCTCAGGCACTATTTTGTTTGCCTGTAGAGGGATAGGTCCTTGTGGGCCCTTAGTACCCAATGGCACCTTCTCCCAGGGACACACATGAGCCCAACCCTATGCGGTGGCCACACACACCTCACACTATGCTCAGAGGGTCCTCCCACTCTGTTATCTCTTCCCCAGTGCACGTGTGCTAACGCTCCCCCTGAAGCCTTGTGCATCTCTCTTCAGGCCCATCTTTTGGGTGAGGGAGGAGATGTGTGTCCCTCGTCCAAGATAAACACAGGAAGTCAGGATTCCATGGGTGTCAGGCAGAGGTTAGGGAGACAGCCATAAACTGTTCTCAGTGTGGGAGCAGAAGGGGGCAGCCACGCAATGAGGGAGTGAGAGCCTGGAACAAGGGAAGCCAAGGTGTGGGAGGCTGGGCAGGGAGGGGATGTCTGACAGCCTCTGTCTCCGGTCCAAGCGGAAAGACCTGAAATGGTAACTGACAGGATGAAGGGCAGCCTCCAGTGTGGGATCTCTTTGGGGAGATGGGAGGGTGAAAGTGGAGTCAACCAAAAGAGGGAGACCTGGATTGGTACCCCAGTGCTATCACAAATGACCAGTGAGTGACCTGGGGAAACACACAGTCCTTTTCTGGGCCTCAGTAGTTGTAGTTGTAGCCTCAGTTGTAGCCTCAGTAAAAATGGAAGGGACTGACCTAGAATTCAGGGGGGTCAAACTCAAATAGAAAATGGATCCCAGTGAGGCACATATTGACTTAGAAAACCATAAATTAACATTATCTATATTGTATTGCATTTTTATTTTGATAAACAGTTCCCAATCACCTTTTAACCTGTTTTGACAGCACTGACACCTCTGGAGATGACCATTAGGCTGGTCCCATCTCTGACCTTCTGTGTTCTAAGGACCCTCCCAGTTCTGATATTCTGGGTTCCAGGGTGTCTCCCAGTATTGACATTCCATATTCTGCTGGGGTAGCTAGGTAGTGCAGTGGATAGAGTTGGAGACTTGGAATCAAAAAGATCTGAGTTAAAATCCTACCTCATATTCTAGCTGTGTCACTTAACCTCTCTCTGCCTCAGTTTCCTCATCTTGCTGTTTTGTCCTTTGTTCTGGAAGAGACCATGACATCAGGGGGGTGATGCCAGGACTTGCTGGTGAATTAGATTTAAGTGAGTCAGGGCTGTGCAAAGTCACCAGCCTCATTCTCTCCTCTGGAGCCATCTGGGTCCAGTGGCCAGATATGGATTAGGATGACTAGAGAAGGCCCAGGATGCATTGGGGGGACCTTGACCCTTTCAAGCTAAGGTCTTTAACAGATCGCAGTTCGACTGAGGCAGCACCCATTCAGTAATTAAGACTTCTTTAAAAAATGAGTCAAAATGTAGTCTCTTGAACAACAAAAAAGTAGATCTGGGAGGGGACGATGCTCAGGGGACGATGGTTTCTGGACAAAACAGAAATAATTGTCATTTACCTTCATTCTGAGCCAACTGGGGCTCAAACAGTGTTTTTTCATCTATAAAATAGGGAAAATATTAGCACCTACCTACCAGGATCATTGTGAAGATGAAATGAAATAATATTCGTTAAATCCTTTGCAAACCCCCCCCCCCTTTTTTTTGCAAACCTAATTTTATGTAAATAATTGCTATTATTTTTCTTAAGGTCTCTTTTGCATTCTAAGATCCTCTCAGTTTTTGCATTCTGCATTCAAACAATATTTGTCTTAATTTTTTATCTTCTAAGATCTTTTCCAGCTTTCACTTTTTATGGTTTATGCCCTTGAAGTGACTTACAAAGGGGGGCAGTAGATCTAGAATCACCCTGGCAAGACCCACCCCTCCTACACACACATATACCCCTCCCCTTCAGTCCTACTAAGGAAAAAAAAAGGAAATTAATAGTATGAACATGAACATATAAAGGCTAGGTTGTTACAGATTCAGTGAAATAAAGAACCAGACAATTGGAGCCTGACTTGTCTGATTACAAAGGCTTATGACTCAGGCCCCCACTGACAGCGCTGGGAAACTGAGCAGATTTGGTAAGTATCAGTTTGCTGGATGAGTAAGCAGCACCAACGCCAGTGAATGGATGTCATTGCGCTGGCAGACCAGACTTTGAGGAATACAGAGAGGAGTTTCCTGACATCCCACCCCACTTCAGAATAGCCAGGACCACTTGGCCCCTTCCTGCCTTCCCTGTCTCCTCACACAATTCTCCCTTCCACACAGGCTACAGTCTGGTCACACTGGTCTTTGTGTTGGTCCTTGGACCAGGTGCTCCAACACCCACCTCGGTGTCTTGGCGCTGGCTGAGTCTACAGTGCTCGACCCCCTAATTCTTGCCTCAGAGCTTCCCAGGCTTCCTTCCTATACTCAGCTCAAATCCTACCTACTGCAAGAAACTTTGCCCAGTTCCCTTTGCTGATGGTATCTTCCTCTGAGGTTACTTCCTGCCTGTTCTGGAAAAAGTGTTTGCTGTTGTTGTCCAGTTGTGTCTGACTCTTCCTGACCCCCTGGACCATGGCATGCCAATTCTGTATGTAGGATTTTCTTGGCAAAGATGGTGCAGTGGTTTAATATTTTCTTCTCCAGTGGATTGAGGAAAACAGGGCTCAGGGTCACACATCTGGATTTGAGCACAGGTCTTCCTGACTCTGGGCCCAGCACTCTACCCACTGACCCACCTAGCTGTCTCTATTGATTATTTACAAACCTAATTATTTATGTGTCATCCTCCCCATCAGACAGTGAACTCCTTAAAGACAGGGACAGTTTTTACCTTTGTTTTGCATCCCCAGTGTTTAGCAGATTGCCTGACCCTTAGTAGGTATGGTTCAATGTCAGAACTGAGAGGGCCCTTAGAACACAGAATGTCAGAGCTGGGAAGGTCCTTAGAACACTGAGTGTTAGAAATGAGAGGAACTTTAGAACACAGAAAATTAGAGCTGGGAGGGGTCTTAGAACACAGAATGTCAGAAATGGGAGGGACTTTTAAACTATAAATGCTTTTTGATTGAGTAATAAGACAGTAATTTCCCCACCTCTGGAGGTCTTAGAGTAGAAGATGGAGGACGATATGTTATAGATGTAAAGGAGATTCCTGTTGAAGACGTAATTCACTCAGTGAACTCTAATGCCCTTCCCAGGTCTGACATTCTGTGTTCTAAGGGTCCTCCCAGCTCTGACAACCTTGGAGTATGTGGGAGGTCTAGAGAGAGGCAGAAGCAGATGGCCCACGTTCCTCAGGAAGCTTGTGAGACTAGAGCTGCTGCTTCTCTCTCCTTCTCCCATCTCCCCCATATCATTCCTAGGCCCTGGAAACACTAGCCTGGTGGACTCTAGGGCAGGGCCAAGCCCCCCTTCTTCATAGGAGCTGAAGCCAGGATGGGAATGGGCACCCCAGAAGGCACCTTAGCATTGTATGGGAAGGTCACCTTAGAGATTATCTAGTCCATCTCCTTCCCCCTCATTTTACAGATAAGGAACCTAAGTCTCAGGGAGAGAAAATGAGATTTCATCTTGGACAAGAAGCAGTGTGATGTGTGGTGAAGAAAATGGACTCTATAGTCAGGGGAGCTGGGTTTAAACCCTGGCTCTGATACCGCTTATGTGGCCTCAGGCAATTGGTGTCACTTCCCTGCACCTCAGTTTCCCCATCTGTACAATGAGGGGATTGAACTAGATGACCTCGGGGTTCTCTTTCAAATCCAAATCAATAATCCTAAGCTCCTATGAAACCAGACAGGAAACCCTACTTGGCCAGTATACAGTGAGCCCATGGCACAAATACAGTCACCATCCAGGTAAGGGCAGGAGAGGGGGATGAGCTCCTTGCTCTGCCCTGTGAGCAGCACTTTGGGCACATGCTGCTCAAGTTTCTTCTCTGTTGAGCCT
This sequence comes from Notamacropus eugenii, assembly GCF_028372415.1. Lineage (NCBI taxonomy): Eukaryota > Metazoa > Chordata > Mammalia > Diprotodontia > Macropodidae > Notamacropus > Notamacropus eugenii. Next base: position 62,550,574 of record NC_092876.1, read on the forward strand.
GGTCATTTGAGGATGCCTCTTCTGCCCCTCTCTAGAAGGCTCACTTCCCAAGCTGTTTCCTCCATCCCCCAAAAGTTCCACCAATTGCTTTCCAGCCTTCTCCTCCCCCCACTCTCCAGGCTCTGTTCAGCACAGAAGGTCCCTCAGGGTTTCACCCCTGGGCTCATCTAACTGAGCTCCACTGAATACAGCTTCCCATCCACCCAGCTCTCTCCTCCTGTTATGAGTGGAATGGAATGGAAAGTGCCAAGACCAGGAGCCAGGAGCCTGGGTTTGAGTCCTGAGTTGGTCATTAAGCTTGCTAAGTGACCTTGGGAAAGTCTCTTTCCCTCTTTAGGCTTCAATGTCCTCCCCTGTGAGATGAGAAGGTTGATTCTAAAATTCCTTTTAACTAGAAGAATCTTGTTTTATCTTTGTGCGTATCCAACTCCTACGCACCTTCAAAGTTCAGCTTGAAGTCTACCTGCCTCAGGTTATGATCCGTTCATTCCCTGAGACAGGGCCATGCTCACCTGAGTCATCATGCTCTGAGAGGTGGTGACATTCCTGGGATCAGGCCTAAGAAAATCCCATATGCCCCCAGTGTGAACTTGTACCCAGAACCCTGCTAGTCCCTTTAGAATCCCCTAGGTCTTTCCTTCCTTCCCTTGCCCTCTCCTCCCTTCCCTCAACTTACCTTTCCTCTCTTTCCTCCCCCTCCCCTTTCTTCCCTTTTCTTCCCCTCTACTCTTCTCTTAGATACCTTTTCTTCTCTCCTTTTCCTTTTCCTTTCACCCCCTCTTCTCTCCTCTTTTCTCTTCTTCCCTCTCCTTTTCTTCCCTCTTTCCTTCTTCTTGCTCCTACCATGACCTTCTCTCCTATCCTCTCTCCTTTTTCCTTCTCCTCTCTCCCAGACTTCCCCTCCATACTCCTTCCTTTTTCTCCCCTCCCCTCCCCTCTCTTTCCTTGACTTCTCTTCCCCATTCTGTCTATCTCCTCCCCTGTCCTTTTCTCCTTTTCTTTCTTCTTCAGATTTTCAGTCATCTTTAGTCACAGCCAACTCCTCATGACCCCACTTGGGGTTTTCTTGGCAAAAATGCTGATGTGATTTGCCATTTCCAGCTTATTTGACAGATGAGGAAACTGAGGCAATCAGGATTAAGTGACTTTCCCAGGGTCATACACCTTGTAAGCATTAGAAATCAGATATGAATTGAGGAAGACTCATCTTCCTGCCTCCAGGTCTGGTGCTCTATCCATTGCACCACCTTCTCTCCTTCCTTTCATTATGTTGTTAATCAGTAATGAACAAATTTACATTCTTTCATGGAGAGAACATGTACCAACTCTACAGTCACTTCCATGTTCTCAGATCTTTTTCAGCTGTGACATTCTGTGTTCTAAGGTGTGACTCTGGGAAAGTCACTTAACCTGTGTCTATCTCAGTTTCTTTGTCTATAAAATGGGAATAATACCAGCACGGACCTTCTAGGGTTGTTGTAAAGGTCAAATAGATAATATTTTTAAAGCTCTTTGCAAACCATAAAGCCCTAAATAAATGCTTGTTACATATACCAACCAGACATGAGATAACTTTTTTCGTGGGGAGACACTAGTAACTGGTGAGGAGGGGCTCGGAAAGGTTTTTCCTTATCCCTTCCCTCCCTTGCTCTGTTCTTGCTCATCTCCTTCTCCTCCTTCACCTTTACTCTTTCTCTATCCTCATTTCTACTTCCTTTATCCTTCTCCCGTCCTTCATCTTCTTAATAGTAGGACTATTTCCTCAAGGACCGCACATTCCCTGCATCCCCTCTGCTGGTTGCTATGGAAATGTCCATGTCAAGGATCAGGGATCAAAGCCCCAGATGGTTCCATTAAAGCTCTCCCTCCACTCTAAAACCTATGCCCCTTCCCTTAGGAGTTGGAGGAGGGAGAAGAAGAAGAGGGACTGAGGATGACAGATTTAGAACTGAAATGATCCTCAGAGATCATCTAACCCAACCCTGTCATTTTACAGAAGGGCAGTGACTTGCCCAAAGTCTCACAGCTAGAAAGTGTCAAACCTGTGTCTTATGATTGAAAATCCAGCTCTGCCCTCTTCCTACTGAGATGAAGACTCATTTCCAGCCCCGCTTCTCTCCTCTGCACTTCTCCATTGGTCCCAGAAAGTATTTCACCTGGAATATCAATCACTTCAACTCATAAACACACCTAGAAAATGTCCTGTGGCCCTCTGGCTCCTCCCTCTGATTAGAGGGCTCCTCCCAGAATCTCCATTTAAAGAGGGGTCCAGGTCAGCTGTCTCTTCATTTCCCAGGGGCTGCTCTCCATCATTCTCCTGTTCCAGGTACCATCATTCCCTGCCCCCCCCCCTCCTGCCAGTTTCCTTTCATGTGTAACCTTCTGCATTAGAATGTAAGCATCTTGAAGACAGGACTTTGTCTTACTTTTTGCTTGAATTTATGTTCCCAGGGTTTAACACCATGCCTGGCACACAGTAAGTGCTTCATAAATGTTGTTTTTCCCCCCTTTCCACTGAACAATTGTCCCTGGCTTTATAGAATCAGGAATCAGTATCCCAACGCTAGGGATGAAGTCTGAGTGACCCCAGAGAGCAATCACTAATTGATTAAGGGAATGAATGCACCCTGGACTTAGAGAACAGGGAGAGAGACAAAGGAGTAGCTTAGTTGTATGCCATTCTCCCCATTAAACGCATGTCAGTCAACAAGCATTTGTTAAGTGTTTGTGATGTACCAATCGCTGGTAAACACTGGCAATACAAATGCAAGGAAAAAAAGAGAGACCCTGCCCTCAAAGTGCTTATGTTCTTATATTTGGCTTAGATTCAGCTTAGAAAAAAGGAAAACAAAATTGGAAGGTGTGTTAGAATGTAAGAGGTATCGCCAGCTCAGGACAGCATTTGGCCCATAGCAAGGGCTTACTTAATGGTTTTAGGCTATTTTTTTTCCCTTTCCCCAGAACTAATGTTCCTGGCTTTAATGGAGTCATTGTCTCCCAGAGCTGGAAGAGGTCTTAGAAAATAGAATGCCACAACTGAAAGAGACTTGAGCACACAGAATGTCAGAGCTGGAAAGAACCTTAGAACATGGGACCTCAAAACTGGAAGGAATCTTAGAACATAAAATGTCCCAGCTGGAAGAGACCTTAGAACATGGAATGTCACAACTGAAAAAGACCTGAGAACACAGAAAGCCAGAGCTGGAAAGAACCTTTGAGCACAGCACAAAGAGATCATAGAACACAGAATGTCCGAGTTGGAAGAGACCTTAGAACACAGAATGTCACCTACTGTGGAATGAACCTGGATCAGCTGCAGGACATGTCTTATGCAAGTGTACAGTGCTCTGAAGCTACTGTGACTCAACTGGGATCTGTGGTGTAAACACATTCCCTCCTAGCTCCCGAGGAAGGCCAAGAAGGAGGCGTCCCCCATGGAAAAGGCTGAAGTAGTGAAAACTCATCTTTGAGACATGATCATCCTGCCAGAGATGGTTATTGGCTGACTGCAATAGCAAGACCTTCAATAGGGGAGAAATGAAGGGTGAGATGATTAGATGCTACCTGGGTGAATTCTCTACCACCTCCAGATCTGTAAAACACAGTTAGACTTATTGGAACCACATAATCCTCTTGTTTCATCCCTCTCAGGTAACTGAGATGCTAGCAATAAAAACAAGAAAGAGGGAGAGACAGAGACAGAGACAGAGAGAGACACACAGAGATAGAGACACACAGAGAAAGAGGGATAGAGAGGAAAAGAGAGGAGAAGACAGGGGAAAGAGAAGAGGACAGAGAAGGAAGAGAAACAGATGCAGAGAGACAGAGACAGAAACACAGAGACAGAGAGACACAGAGAAAGAAAGAAAGAGAGAGGAGAGAACAGGATAGCAAAGGAAGAGAAGAGAGAGGAGACAAGGAGAAGAGAAAAAGAAGAGAGGGGGAGAAAGAGGAGGAGAAGAGGCGAGAGGGAGAGGAGAGAAGGGAGAGAGTGGGGAGAGAAAGGCAGACACTTTAGAACATAGAATATCAGAGGTAGAGGAGACCTTAGAACATAGAATGTCAGACCTGAGAAGAGCCTTAGAACACAGATTGTCAGAACTGGAAATCAGATTACAGAATGCCAAAGGTAAGTCAGGAGAAAGAAGGATGGTCCATCTGCGGCCTTTCCACAAAATGGAGGTCCTAGTGTGAGAAGGGGCCCTCAGGAATGGAGGCAGGAGGCAGACTTGATGTTGGCTAGTCTGGGGTGCTTCCCCAAAATGGGGAAACCCTGAGGCCCAGAAAAGAGAAGTCAATTGTTCAAGGTTAGGACAGCAAGTTAGTGGCAGAATCAGGTCATGGTCCAAGGTCCCCTGACCCTCAGCACTAGTTCTGTGGGTTATCCCACAGAGCAGGCAAAGGGAACAGTGCCAGCCAAAACATGTGGAGGCAAAGGGAGAATGGAGAGCAGTCACCTGACTGGCTTCAAGGATGCATCTGGTAGAACCCACACAGCTGGTAAATTCCTAGAGTCCAAGGGACCAGACAGACAAGGTAATCACATGTGCAGGTGAGGGAACTAAAGCCTAGAGAAGGGAAACCTGCCCAAGGTCATATCATGGAGCCAGATTTCAAACCCAGATGCACAGAGGAAGAATCTGAACCCGGGTCTTGAGACTTCCAGCCTTTCCCCCTCCCACTCTCCCTTTCCTCAGGCTCCTGGGTGCCTGCTCACTCACAAACTCCAGGCCCTGAGCTCAGGAGGCCGGTCATGGTGCCCCCTTAGGATAATTATTCCTCATTCCCTCTCCTTGAGACAGTTTGGGAATGTTTGAAATGGGGGAATCCCTCTCTGCCCCCCTGTCCTCACTCTGTGTAAGTGTTTTATTGTTTGCCTGCTGAGGTGTGAATGAAGTAATGGGCCTTCTCTGTCACTTCATCTGTCTTGAGTTGACAAGTCTGCTTAGACCACGGGGCTGTTCTGTATAAACGCTGTCACCCTGCCATCCCCAAACAGGCAGCTTCCTCTGAGAAACTATAAGCAAGCCCTCCTGGGCACTGAGCTCGAGCTGTCTGCAGCTCATAAATCAAAACGCCCTTCCCGGAAAAACACAGAGAGAGACAGAGAGACAGAGGCCAGAGGATGGACAGAGAGCCCACCGCCAGACTGGGGGAGGAGGGGGAAGGCTGGGTCCATGGGAAGTTCCTTGGGGGTGGGGGGGCATTTCCCACCCCCACTCCCATTCTCCTTCCCCACCCCCCAATTCCCAAGGCCCCTAATAAGAGGTCAAGAGCCTGCAGACCATGTTGGCCCATTGACTGACTCTCCCTGGTCCAGGGATCAGGGTTAGTGCCAGGACCACCCGCCCTCCCCCTAGCTTACACACACACACACACACACACACACACACACACACACACACACACACACACACACACACACATACACACATATACATGCATACATATACACATATACACACATCTCTGCTAAGTGGTGAAGACTGTACTCTGCAGCCAGCAGCAGGGAGGGAGGGGTGAAGAGGCAACATTCAGGAGTTCACATTCCAGGCCTCCAACCCAGACAGGCTGTCTTCTTGGGAGGCCTCGGGGAACCTGGGGAGTACAGGAGACCTTTCCATCCATTCAGGTCACCTAGGCCAAGCCTTTTACACATACTCACCTTTTCTGCACCAAATAGCACAGAATAATCAAACTTAGAACAGCGACTGTCAGACATGGAAAGGGTCTTAGAACAGAGAGTGTCAGAGCAGAAAGGAGATGTGGAACATGGAATTTTAGAGATGGGAGGTGTTTTGGAAAAGAGACTGTCAGAGATGGAAGGGACTTTCCTTAGAATATAAGACATTGTCCTATGAATAGAATAGGTCCATCCTCTAAAAAACAAAAACAGAACAAAGAACCTTCTCTGGCCCCTTTCATCCCCTTCAGACATTGTCCCATCTCTCTCCTAATTTCAGAGTCAGACTCTGTTCTATCCCCATTCACCCTTCAGCCCCTTGGAATCTGTCTTCCAAGCCATCATTTGACTGAACCTGATCCAGCGACCTTTTCTCAGCCCTCATCCTTCCTGGCCTCTCTGCAGCTTCAGACACCAGTGACCACACTGTTTCCTGGGTAATCTCTCCTCCCTGACTTTTCATGTCCTCGCTTTCTCCAGTTTCTTCTACCTGTGTGGCTCCTCCGGCCCAGCCTCCTTCACTGGGTCTTCATCATACCCAACCCCTTCATGTGGGCTTTCCACAGGATTCTTGTTTTGGGTCCCCTCCTCCTTCCCTCTTCATTTTCATCTTCTCCCTTCTCTCTCAATCTCTCTGGCTCTCACTCTCCTCTCTTGTTCTCTCCTGTCCTCTTCTCTCTCTCTCTCTCTCTCTCTCTCTTTCTCTCCCTCCCTCCTTCCCTCTCTCTCATTCTCTTTTTCTCTCCTCTTTCATATTCTCTCCTCTCTCTCCCCATCTCCCTCCTTCCCTCTCTCTCTTTTCTCTCATTCTTTTTTCTCTCTCGCATTTTCTCTCCTCTTTGTCCCATACTCTCTCTTTCTTTTTCTTTCTCTCTGTCTCTCCTTCTCTCTCTCTCTCTCTCTCTCTCTCTCTCTCTCTCTCTCTCTCTCTCTCTCTCTCTCTCTCATTCTCTCACATCTTATCAGCTTCCATCTAGAAAATTATCAGCCCAGTGCAGCTGATTCCAAATTCTCTGCTTTGTCCCCAACCCTCATCTCTCTGTTGAGCCTCCTTGTTTCACTAGATGGTAGGGACTTCCTGGTAGATATTTCCACAACATCTCAAATTCTCTATGTTCAAAATGGAACTCACTTTTCCTTTAGACCTGCTTCTTTTCCCAGGCTTCCAACTACACTGCTCCCCACCTAGGCCTGGAATGTTCTACCTGGTCACCTCTTCTCTTGAAACTCCTAACTCCCTTCAAGGTCCATCTCAAATCTTACCTTCTCTGGAAACTTTCTCATCTCCCAAGATGTGACAGTTCTCCCCATCCATCCTGAAGTGACTGTATAAAGTTGAATATACTTACATGTGTACAAGGCATTTTGTCCATTTGAATGTAAACTCCTTAAAGGTAGGGACTATTTCACTTTTTGTCTCCTATTTCCAATACCTGGCACACAATAGGCACTTAATAAATGCTTATTGAATCAAATTGAACTCATTTCAGTTTGATTTCATTCAATAATCCTTTATTAAACACCTGTTCTCTCCAAGACCTTTTGGTGGGTGAAGCAGGGTGTACAAACATGGTTAAGATGTGATCCCTGACCCCATGGTGGCTTAAAGTCTAGGGGCAGGCTGGGGAAGGAGGGAAAGAGGAATATTGCATATAGAAATAGCTACAGCATAAAGGAAAACAGTATTAATGCCTAAAAGAGGTGAAATCAAAGTGTTAAGTTAGAAGAATGGAGCAGTCATTTCCTCCTAGTGAGATGAGGAAGGGCTTCTTGGAGAGGTGACACTGGAGCCAGGCCCTGAAGAATGAGCAAGGACTTGAATAGATACACACATGGAGGAGAGAAGAGAGGCTATTCCAGACATAAGGCACAGTCATAAGCAAAGGTGTGGGATTATGAAAGTGAGGGATATGTACAGGAGACACAGAATCATCCTATCTCCTAGAATATAGAGTATGAAAAGGGGAGTCATGGGATATAAGGCTGCCTTCTCCCCTCACTGTACACCCCCCACCCCCCACACTGGAATCCTGGGCTCTGCCCCTGGGATTCCAGGCTCTGCTGAACAAGTTTTTGTCTCTTCTTTCTCAGAACCAGGCCTCCGTGCCACTTTCCAGTCATCTTGACACTATCCTGCCTCCCCCAACCAATTTCCCAGCTCCATTTTTGTTGTCTTTCCCCATTGGAATGGGAGTTCCTTGAGGTCAGAGACTGTCTTGCTTACTTGTATTTGTATACCAAGTGCTGAGCACAGTGTCTGGAGCATAGAAAACACTTTATAAATGTTCTATCTATCTATCTATCTATCTATCTATCTATCTATCTATCTATCTATCTATCTATCTATCTATATCTATCCATTTGTCTATTCTAATCTATTCATCCACCCTTCTATTCACCTATCTATCCATCTGTCTATGTTTCTAATCTATCTATCCATCCATCCATCTGTCTATCTGTCTGTCTGTCTGTCCACCTGTCCATCTATCCATCCATCCATTCATCCATCCATCTATCTTTCTATCCATCCGTCTATCTATCTATCTATCTATCTGTCTATCTCACCATCTAGAAGGTATGATGACCTCTGATTATGGAGGGCCTTGACTACCATACTGAGAAATGTGAACTTTATCCCACTGGCAATGGGGATCCATTGAAGATTTTTGAGTGGAGGAGTAACATCACAGAAGAGTGTGTGAGAGCTGCCCTCAAATACTTGAAAGCCGGTATAAAAGGTACTGGGCTTATTCTGCTTGGTTTTGGAGGACAGATTTAGCTGAACTCAGAAAGACAGATCTTGGGCTACAATAGGGAAAAACCTTCAAGCAATGAGAGCTGTCCCAAATTCAATAGACAATTTCAGGATGTAATGAGATCCCCATCTCTGGAGGTCTGTAAACTGAAGTGGTCAACAATAGTGGTAGTTTTCTCTAGGTTGTACTTAGTGGTGTCTGAGGTGCTTCCAGCTGTGAGATTCTGTCCTCAAAAATTAATCTGGCATGTGCCTTCTGTGATACGAACAGTAGCCTAGAGATCATCTTTATCATCCACAAACATTTATTAAGCACCTACTATGTGTTGGGCTCTGTGCTAGGTGCTGGAGATTCAAAGAAAGGCAAAATGATGGCTTTTGCCCCCAAGGAGCTTACCTTCTAATGAGGGAGGTATGAAAACAACCATGTACAAACAATCACATACTCCAAGCAGGTCATTTGGAAGTTCTTGTCCATCCATCCTGTCCATCCACTTGTTTCTCTGTCAGAGTCCTTCTCTCTACCTGGTACATGAGAATTCAGCTCTTTGTATGTCTTCAGGTTTCAAACAGAGTGAAGTTACAAAGAAATCTAGAGTAGGGAATACTCAGGGACAAGGAGGCATCTACCCAAACTAGGCAGGTGGGTGGTACAATATAGCGTTTTTCCTTACAGGTACCCCAGATGGGAAACACCACCTCCCGTGCCCCCCATACGCACATACACTAACACCTCAGGACGTACTATATATCGCATGTACATATGCCATACAGGGTTAGCAGAAAAGACACATGGGCTGGGATTTCTATTTTCCTTTCAGCCATAAATTTACTGTGTGACCTTGGACAAGGTCCTCTGGGCTTCAAGCCCTCTGGGTTTCAAGATCCTCATGGACAAAATGAGGAGGTGGGGTGCCTTGCAGCCCCAGTAGGGCTCTTGTTTGTTTTGAGCATTTATTTGGTTGTATTTGGGAAGTGCCCCTGGCATGCTGACAATGTCCTGACCTGTACCCAGAACTCTTGTCTGCTCCCTGCCCTGGGGGGCACTTACCTGACAGTAGGACATTACACAGAAATGACACCCACAGTGAATCAATAAAGATCATATCCCAAACGACAGGCTTTATTCAATCAATATTTATTCAGCTTGATGTGACATTGTCCTCTGAGTCAGGACAGCTGGGATCTTATCCGAGCTTTGTCACTAATTCACTGTGTGACCTTGGGCAAGTCACTTGTAATGATAAGATCACAAACACAGAGTGGGAGGAACCTTAAGAGATCAGCCTTCCCCTCACTCCAAAAGCCCCTTATTTTATACATAAAGAAACTGAGGCCCAATGGGCTCACAGGAAGTAGTCAGGATTTGAACTCCCCTCTCTGGGCTTCTGTTTCTTCCACTGTAAAATGAGGGAGCCATACTAGATGATCTTTGAGGTCTTTTTTTAGTTATAATAGACTATTTTCTGATGTTCCAAGGCCCCTCCCAGCTCTGACATCCCTTGTTCTAAGGCCCTTCCCAGCTCTGACATCCTGGGTTCTAAGGCCTCTCCCAGCTCTGACATCCTGGATTCTAAGGGCCCTCCCAGCTCTGACACCTGTGTTTTAAGGACCCTCTCAGCTATGACAATCTATGCTCTAACCTTCCATGTTCTAAGGACTCTTCTGGCTCAACCTCCATCATTCTGTGTACATATGTGATCCTTCGGTGCAACATGTACCTAAATACAAGATCTTCGCATGTACACATGCTGGGACCACATGTAGACATATGCAGACAGGCACTCCCATCCATCTGAACAGCTACATGGGGTGGGGGAGAAGGGTACACCCGCAAAACACATGGTCTCTGCATGAGAGAAATGTGGAAAGCCAGTATGAAGCCGGTCTCGCCCTTGCTCAGAAAGCCATCAGCCTGATTCTCAGCCTGAATTAAAAGGAGGGAAACTTCTCCTAGCTTCCAAACGTGGATCCCAGCTTCCCTCTTCCCCTCCCCCAACCCCCAAGAGCCTGGGCGGGCTGAGCTGCCCTGATTTATGAGCCCCTCTTGGACATGTTAAACATAGTATTAAGGGTAACAAATGTGGATCACTTTCCTAAATATTCCATGATTTATCCCCCGTCCCCCTCCTAGAGGGCCAGCCCCATAAATCCCAGCTCAGGTCACTCACTGAGGCTGCCACCATGGGAGGGGGGAACTTCAAGGAATGGATGGGCAGGAGGTGGGCAGGCACATAGAAGCAGAAGCTAGCAGGGGTCCCACCTCCTTTCAGGAGACAGGACTTAATGCTCAGTCCTACAGACATCCCAGCTCTATAGCCCTGAGGGCTGTGGGGGGAGGAAAAGAATAATCCATAGATGTCATTTCTATCACTTTTAAGGTTTACCTGGAGTGTTTCCCTTATAACACCCATGTGTGGCAGGCAGTAGAAATATTATCATACCCATTTGACAGAAAAGGAAACTGAGGTTTCTGTGACACAGTACTCTTTCTACCTCTTTTTCTTCTAAGGCAGGGGTGTATGGGGTGTTCAGGGAGGATTGGCACCTCTGGTATGAGGCCTTACTGAACCTTTCTCAAGGTTGCTCATCCACCTTTAGTGTCCCCCTATCACCTAACTCCCACTTGTATCATGCCCAGTGGCCATCACCTCAGATGGGCTAAACAAGGCTGAGGATAACCAACAGGCCTCAAACCCATCAGTGAGTTAGGAGAATGTCTACCCCAAGTGTGTGAAGACTTTCGCCACTGGATTTAGTGGATGAAAATAATTTATTCCAAAGGCCACGAATGTGGCTGAAGCAGACTCTGTGGAGTGCTTAGAACTTGGTCAGGCATTGAAAACACCAAGGTCATCCGCTGTATCCTGGGTGGTCACCAGTCATCCTGACTTTTGTCTTGTCACTGGCCTTGGATGACTGGAAGAGAGAGCAAGGTTGACCCCTTTATGCAACTCTGCCTCACTTAAATCCAATTCACTTGCAGGTCAAGATATCACTCTGTAATGTCATTGGTCCTCTTTGAAAACAAAGGGCAGACATCAGCCTCTAAGACCAGGACAATGAGCTGAGACCTCTTTAAAAACCTCCATATCTCTAAACATTCCCAAAGACCAAAATCAAAACAAAACAAAACCAAAAAACCCTCCCTTCGCCCTCTCACACACACCAGAGCCATAACTAACAATTTTGACATTTGGGATAAGCAGCAGGAAACACTGCTTGGGGTGAGCAATACCAAATGTACGCTCGAGTCAACCTCAGTGGGTGGGGGTTCCCCAACACCTGTCCATATGGGGGGAGGGGAAATATTCTAAGTCCTCTGACAGTCTATGATATATAATGATAAAGCTTCATAGAGAGGCAGCCACAGACGTACAGAGCTCCCACAGAGATACCTTCGAAGCAGAAAGATCCATTTTCATTCCGATTTCCCCAGACAGAACACACAGACATATACAGATACACATGCAGACATTCACACATGTATACACTCACTCACATATATAGGTGCAAATTGGCACGTTAAAACAGGTAATTTGATTTTAGACTGGATTAATACCAGCAGAGTATTCAGAATGAGGGAGGTAATTAACCTGCTGGTCAGAGGACAATAATCTCAATATTATGTTCAGTTCTGCGCATCATATTTTAGGAGGAACATTGCTAAACTGGAGAATAACCAGACAAGGGTAACCAGGATGATGAGATGAGGCAGACTAGAAATTTTATTCTACTGGGAACAAGGGAGAGAACAAGGAAAAATTAGTTGGAAGAGGAGAAGAATTGATGAGGAGGAAAAGGACATGCTGATTATCTTCACATATTTAGAGAACTGTTGAATTTCTCTATAGATTTGAGAGATTATCTCCCTCTAATATCATCTCCCATTATCTCCTGTATATATCTGGTTTGTAAGTGATTGTTTGGACGTAATTATCAGAATGCGAGCCCCTTGAGAGCAGAGACTTTACTATTTGTAAATAGGGCTTGGCACGTGGTAAGTACTGAATAGATGCTTGCTTCATCCATTCATTCTTCATTCATGTTGTTTTCCTCCATTATGTAAACTCCTTGAAGTCAGGGGCTGGGTTTTTTTGTTTTTGTTTTTTGTCTTTCTTTGTATCCCCAGTCCTTAGCACAGTGCCTGACATGTAGTAATCACTTAATACAAGTCCATCAAACTTGACTTGTTCTGCTTGACCCTAGAGGGCACAACAAAAAACAGTGGTGAGTACCAGTTTTCAGATCCATATAAGGGAAAATTTGCTGGCAACCAGATCCATTCCCAATTGGGATGGGTTGTCTCCCTGATATAGTGAGTTTCATGTCCCTGGAAGCCTGCTCAGACTGAGGCTGGATGACCATGTGTCCAAAGCTGTGGTGGAAGGGATTCCAGTCCAAGTCCAGGTTGGAATCAAAACCTGGCCAGGTCCTTTCTAACTCTGGGTGCTCTGGTTGTTCCCATTATTCTTTCATACTGCCTAACCCCAGGAAAGACTGAGGTTATCATAACAGCACTAAAACTCAAGGAATCCTGAATAGGAAATCTCATTATTTCTTCCCAAGTCCAGTCCTGCTCCAGGGGGTTAGGAAGGTTGGCAGAACCTGGAGCTAGAACTGAGTCAGACTATGGGATTGTGATGTCTGTGAATCCTGATCCTTGCCCAGAGATCCTTCAGGTCATGGGACACTGAGTCTGAATTGAGGAGGGCTTTGGATGGAGCCACTCACCTCAGGCTAAAGCCCTCTCTGGGGGGTGGCAAAGCGAGGTCCTGGGACTCTGTGATTTGGGGATTGTGGTAGGTGGTGACTGAAGGGAGAGAAAATGGCAACCCTCCTAGCCCCTACCCACCATTATTAACAAAAGACCTGAGGTTCATGAACATAGAGTGAGCCCCTGTCTACCAGTCACTAATAAAAAGTAGTTAGGTTCTCTCCCCATTCCCTTATTTACACCTACTCAGTTTTTCTTCTTGCAATTTCTTATGCCTTTAAGGACAGCCTTGCTTTGGAACTCCTGAGACCCCTCAGTGTCATGAAAAGAGATCTAGACTTGGAGTGAGAAGACTTGTGTTGGAATGCCCACCCTTGGACTTACCAACCTGATGACTTTGGCAGGTCTCTCCAACTCCCTGAGCCTCAGTTTATTGAGCCAATCAGGGACAATGAAACTCGTATTGCCTGCCTCACTCGGTTGCTAGGACTCTTAGGCAAGACCCCTCCTCTCCCTGGAACACATCTGCAAAATGAAGTGTTTCGTTGGGTTAAGGGATAGTTAAGTTGTCTTCTGACTCTAGCACTCTGTCTTCTAATGCCCTTTCCAGCTCTGATATTCTCTGTAATTAGTCCCCTCCCAACTCTGACATTCAATGTTCTGTGTTTTAAGGATCCTCTGAGCTCTGACACATATGTTCCAAGGTCTCCTGTAGCTCTGGTACATTCTCTTTTCCCCCCAACTTATTTATTTTTAGTTTTCAACATTCACTTCTGTAAGTTTTAAATTTTCTCTCCCTCCCTCCCCAAGATGGCAGGCAATCTGATATGGGCTCTACACATACATTCCTATTAAACACATTTTCACATTAGTCATGTTGCATAGAACAATTATAGCAAATGGGAGAATCCATGAGAAAGAAAAAAATCACAACAAAATAAGTCAAAAAAGAAAAGTCTTCTTCACTCTGCATTCCGACTCTACAGTTCTTTCTCTGGATGTGGATGGCATTTTCCATCATGAGTCCTTTGGAATTGTTACTGAGAAGGGCTGTCTATCAAAATCAGTCATTGCATATAATGGCTGTTTCTGTGAATAATGTTCTCCTGGTTCTGCTCACTTCGCTTGGTATCAGTTCATATAAGTCTTTCCGGAATTTTCTGAAGTCCTCCTGTTCATCATTTCACAATAGTATTCCATTGCATTCATATAACAGCTTGTTCAGCCATTCCCCAATGGATGGGCATCTCCTCAATTTCCAGTTCTTGGCCACCACAAAGATAGCTGCCATAAATATTTTTGTACACATGGGTCCTTTTCCCATTTTTATGATCTCTTTGGGTTTTAGCCCTAGAAGCAGTATGGCTGGGTCAAAGGGTACATACATTTTTTTTAGCCCTTTGGGCATAGTTCCAAATTGCTCTTCAGAATGGTTGGATCAGCTCACAGCTCCACCAACAATAAATTAATGGTGCACTCTCTTCTAAGAATTCTTTCCTGCTCTGACATTTTGTGTCTTAAAGTCCTATCCAGCTGATACTCTCTGTTCTAAGGGCTCTCCCAGCTCTGATGTTCTCTGTTCTAAAGTTCTTCCAGATCTGGCATTCTCTGTTCTAAGATTTTTTTCTACCTCTGACACTCTTTGTTCTAAAGTTCTTCCTACTTTTGACATTCATTGTTTTAAGGTCTCTCTAAGCTCTCCTATTCTATAACTATTAATTAAATCAGAAAATGGATGCAATCTTAAAGTGTATAGCATTATTGCCAGAACCACAAACGTGTTGGAGGGAAGAAGGCCGGGATGAAAGGTTTGGCAGGGATGTGGTGGCCATAACTTCTCTACAGTTAGTACCCAGCAGATCCACCCCACAATACCTACCACTCTTTCCAGAGAGCTTTTGATGAACAGACTCCTCTCAGAGTCCTTCTGGGATTCACAGAAAAGATCTCAATTCTCTTAATCCTTTCTTTTTCTCCAGGAAGACCTTTCACCCTCCCTGCATGTGCAGGTTTGGTTGTAGTTAAATACCCCAACCTAGCAGGTTTTATCCATCCATCCATCCATCCATCCATCCATCCATCCATCCATCCATCCATCCATCCATCCAGCAAGTGTTGATTGCATGTCTACCATGGGATAGTACTCTGGAGTTCTTAATTCCTTAATGACCTTAATGGTGGTGAGGGGATATGGTAATGGTATTGTGATGGGGTGGAGGGGCAGGAGGCCAGCAACATAAATGAATACTATATATAATATAAATATAATAACAATGTAAATATTCACAACCCTAGACCTGGATGAAACAAGACATAATTTTTTGGAGTAGTATAGAAAGAACCTCCTGGATCATTGTGATAGCCTCCTCACTGGCTTCTCTCACTCTAGTGTTTCTTTCTCACCTATCTCCTACAGTTGGGGGCAGCTAGATGGTGCAGTGGATAGAGCACCAGTGCAGGAGTCAGGAGGACCTGAGTTCAAATCTCACCTCACACACTTGACACTCACTAGCTGTGTGACCTTGGCAGGTCACTTAACCCCAATTGCCTCATCCTGGGCCATCTCCAGTCACCCTGATGAATATCTGGCGCTGGATTCAGATGGCTCTGGAGGAGAAGTGAGGCTGATGACCCGCACAGCCCTCCCTCACTCAAAACAAAGTCAAGTGCAAGTCATGTCATCATTTCTCTGGTGGCATGGTCTTCTTCGGCAACGAAGGATGAACACACACATCCTCTACAGTTGCTAGTCATTCTCATAAATCACACTTCTAAGGATGTTATCCCCTACTCACATACCTGTAATAGCTCCCCATCACCTTTCATATCAAATTCATACTAATATTTGAAGCCCCTCCATAAGATGATAACACTAACTCCTCCCCACTTTCTGCCTTGCTCAAACTGGTCCCCTTATTATGCCTCTATATCACATCAATCAGTCAACCAATGGACAATCATTTATAAGTGCCTACTATGTGCCAGGACCTTAATAGTCTAACTTCTCCGCCTTTGTCCATGTTTTGAATCTTCCTTTCCACTCATCTCATTCAAATCCTTTACATTCTTCAGCTATAGTCACTTGCCACCTTCCCCTCCCCAATGAACACACCAAAGAAGGCACCTATGCCCATCTTACCCATCTCCTCTCAACAGAACTACAGCATTTAAAGGATTCCACATATTTGCAATGATTTGCCCAAGTGAGTAGACAGCGAGTTTCATCATGAGTCCTCTAAAATCATGCTTGACCATCATGTTGATGAGAGTTCCTAAGTCTTTCTAAGTTGTTTGTTTTTACAATATTGTTGTTGTATAAATTATTTGCCTGGTTCTGTTCACTTCACTTTCTTCAGTTCATATAAATCTTCCTAGTTTTTTTCTAAAACCATCTTCTTCATCATTTCTTACAGTATAATACTATTCTATCATACTCATATACCATAACTTGTTCTGTCATTTTCCAATTGATCGATCCATTCATTTTCCAATTCTTTGCCAATACAAAAAGAGTTGCTACCAATATTTTTGTGTGAATGGTCCTTTTCCTCTTTTGTTGATCTGCTTGGTGTGTAGACATAGCAGCAGTTTAGATGAGTCAAAGGGTGTGGACAGAATAATATAGCTTTTTGTGAATGGTTCCTCACTGCTTTCCAGAATGTTCACAGTTTTACCAACACTGCATTACTAAACCTATTTTTCCACAGCCCCTCCAACATTTGTCATTTCCATTTTTTTTGTCACCTTTGCCAACATGATGGGTGTGAGGCATTGTTTTAATTTGTATTTCCTCTAAT
The DNA here is from genome assembly GCF_028372415.1 of Notamacropus eugenii. Lineage (NCBI taxonomy): Eukaryota > Metazoa > Chordata > Mammalia > Diprotodontia > Macropodidae > Notamacropus > Notamacropus eugenii. The sequence continues at coordinate 62,567,526 of NC_092876.1, forward strand.
TATGAATAAGTTAGAGCATTTTTTTCATATGGCTGTTGATAACTTGGATTTCTTCCTCTGAACACTACCTATCCATATCCTTTGATGATTTATCAGTTAGAAAAGTCCTCTTATTCTTCTAAACTTGAGTTGGTTCCCTATGGGTCTTAGAAATGAGACCTTTATCCAAGAAACTCACTATAAAGATTCACACACACACACACACACACACACAAATATGCACAATGTCTTACTTTTCTAATTTTAGCTGCATTGATTTTGTTTATGCAAAAGCTTTTTAATTTTACATAATCAGAACTGTCCATTTTACTTCCTGTGAACTTCTCTATCTCTTGTTTGTTTATGAACTCTTGTGCTATCCATAGATCTGACGGGTAATTTCTTCCATGCTCTTTTAATTTATTTATGATGTCACCCTTTATGTGTAAATCACATACTCATTTGCAGGTTGTCTTGATATATGATGTGAGGTGTTGGTGTATACCTAACTTCTGTCAGTCTGTTTTCCAGGTCTTCCAACAGTTTTTGTCAAATAGTGAGTTATTGCCCAATAAATGGAACCTTTGGGTTAATCAAACACTAGTCTACTATGTTTACTTGACTCTATGTATTATGGATTTAGTCTGTTCCACTGATCAACTTTTCTATTACCAAATTGTTTTGATGATTATGGTTTTGTAGTATAATTTGAAGTCTGGTTCTCCTGGTCCCTCTTCCTTCCCATTTCTTCCAATTCCCTTGATATTCTTGACCTTTTATTCCTCCAGATGAATTTTATTATTAATTTTTCTAGCTCTCTGAAGTAATTCTTTAGTAGTTGGATTGGTATGGCATTGAATAAATAAATTAATTTGGGTAATATTTTCCTTTTTGTTATATTGTCTCAGATTTAGCTTTGTCTTTAGTTGTGTAAAGAGTGTTTATAATGGCATTCATATAGTTTCCATTAACCATGAACCTTCTGACTTTAGTCTAATGCTTTTCTCTTACACCATACTGTCTCCCATCTCAGTTTCCATTATAGTCCAGCTTCCAGGTAAGCAATGATTCCCAGCCTCCTCTAATCCTGCCCCCACCATGTGCCCTAAGAGCCCACCCTTTCCTGAGGCCCTTCCTGAAAGTCCACTCCTTCCTCTGTGCCTTTCAATGGTGACCTCATCTCAGATTCTATCAGCTCTGTGCTCCTCCTACTATCTGTTATTTGACTCACACCAGGAGGATCCTTGGCTGTCTACAGGGGAGAGACCTTCTTTTCCCTGAATTTACATCAAAAAAAGGTTGTTCACTGAGCTATCACTATTCACATCAGCCAGAAATCTGAACAAAACTAGGTATTTCATGTCCCCTATTCTTGTCACTAATCATAGGATTTATCACTCCTTTCTTTAACAGCATCCTTGTCCCAAACCTTTCATGCTTCCTTTCTCTAGTCCCCCTAAATTATACTAATGAGATTCCAGAAAAAGTAGAAGGGACAAAAAATAATAGAGGGAGATGAGAAAAACCTTATCCTTAGGGAATGCTATATGGGAGAAAAAGTCAGCCCCAATACACACTTGTATGCACATGGACAAACATATACAGATGCTCCTTTGTGTCTGAGACATGAAAATTGTAGAGTCAGGACCCAAAAGGACCTTGATGGGCTAACATATTCAGCTGAATGTTATAATGTGAAATATAACAATACAAAATATAAAATCTGACTTTGGGATAAGAAAAATCAATTTCACAAGCCTAAAATGAGAGAGGTCTGGCCAGGGAGCAGCTATTTTGTGACATGACTTGACCCAGGGTCACAGAGCTAGTAAGTGTCTGAGGAAGGATTTGAACTCATGAAGATGAGTCTTTCTGATTCCAAGCCCAGCATTCTACCCATTGTACCACTTATATCTATGTCATAGTAGGAATTTATTTCATTTATGGGTTGGACTACTAGACAGTCAGTGAGGTCCCATCTAATTCTCAAGTCCTTTGATACTGTGAACCTCCTCCCTCCTTCCTCCATTGTGCCTTCAAGAAGCTCCCATTCTAATTCAGAAGACAAAGTACAAATAAAATATACCCACATCTATCCATATGTATGTATATACATATATGTGACAAACTGGAGATAATCTCAAAGGGGAGACATTGAGATTACGGAGAACTGGGAAATGTTTCTTGCAGAAGGTGGGGCTTTAGCTGGAACTCAAAGGAAGCCAGGGAAACCAGGAGACAGAGATCCAGAGGGAGAGAATTCCAGCCACTGGAGAATGTGAAAATGTGAAAATGCCCAGAGCCAAGAGATGGCATCTTCTTAATTGAGGAACAGCCAGGAGGCCAACTTCAGGCAATTGTAGAGGAGTTAAGTGTAAGAAGATGAGAAAGGGAGAATGCTAGAAAGGGAAAGGATCTTAGAACATAGAAAGATAGAGTTGGAAGAGAATTTAGTATATAGACTATTGGAGCTGGGAGGAGACTTAGGCTAACAAATAGCAGAGGGGGCACAGATCCTAGAACACACAACGTTTGAGCTAGAAAGGGCTTCAGAATATAAAACCTGAGAGATGGAAGAAATTTTAGAACGAGGAATGTCAGTGCTCAAACAGACTTTAAAATATAAAATGTTAAGACACACAAAAATATCTGAATGCTCCTGGTCCCTTCCCATTCTGATTTTCTTTGCTTTTTCCTAGAGGTGGAAGGGACTTTAGAATACAGAAAGTTTGATCCAGAAGCGTAAACTCTTATTTTACAAGTAGGGAAACTGAGCTCAGCACAGAGCAGCTCTCAAAAGAACTGATTTATTCTCAAAATCCACTCTCAGGCTCCCCATCATCCACTTTCACCCCATGCGCAGCAAGGTTTTCTGACAACTGTTTTTGGTAAGCCTCAGCTGGAACAAAATCTGCACAACCCCCAGCCTGTCAGGCCCCAGGTGGCTCCAATCCCCAATAACCCCTTCCTTTCTTGTCCCAGTGACCAAGGCTTGACTTGGCTGGAGTAGTTAAGGTGCAGTCAGGCCTTAAAGCAGGGGCTGAACTTTCTCTGGAGTAACTTGTTCATCCCCTGTCCCATGGTCACGTCTGCTCTTGTCCCATATGCCTCTTTGGGAAAAATAGCACCTGAGTCCCACCACTTTCTCTCTGGTTGCTCTGAAATGTGATTTTCCCTTTCCCAAGGCCCAGAAGATCCTTGAAGAAGAGGAGGAGGCACTGGCCTCCAGGTCACCCCAATCCCCCATTCTCTTTCCCCTGCCAAGACTGCCCAGAGCAAGCATCCTTGAAAGCATCCAATTCAGCTGCTGTGTAGTACTGGACACAATCTCAGCACAATGAGGGTATTTTCCCTCCATGTGGAAGGCCTGAGATGGAAAAGATGAAACGGCTGGGCACAGAAAGCTGACTTCCACACAGCAAATGACAAGACCCCACTCTACTACTACTACTACTACTACTACTACCACCACTAACACCACCACTACTACCACTACCACCACTACTCCTATTACAGTACTGCTGCTACTAGTACTTACTACTATTAATGCTTTTGCTTCTACTGCTGTCTGCTTCTACTTTCTACTATGACTGCTGCTGCTGTTAGTCCTACTTGCTACTGTTACTGCTTTTGCTGCTACTGCTGTGTCTGCTTCTACTACTTGCTACTATTATAGCTGCTGCTGTTAGTCCTACTTGCTACTGTTACTGCTTTTGCTGCTACTGCTGTGTCTGCTTCTACTACTTGCTACTATTACAGCTGCTGCTGTTAGTCCTACTTGCTACTGTTACTGCTTTTGCTGCTACTGCTGTTTCTGCTTCTACTACTTGCTACTATTACAGCTGCTGCTGTTAGTCCTACTTGCTACTGTTACTGCTTTTGCTGCTACTGCTGTGTCTGCTTCTACTACTTGCTACTATTACAGCTGCTGCTGTTAGTCCTACTTGCTACTGTTACTGCTTTTGCTGCTACTGCTGTGTCTGCTTCTACTACTTGCTACTATTACAGCTGCTGCTGTTAGTCCTACTTGCTACTGTTACTGCTTTTGTTGCTACTGCTGTGTCTGTTTCTACTACTTGCTACTATTACAGCTGCTGCTGTTACTACTACTTGCTACTGTTACTGCTTTTGTTACTACTGCTGCTGCTTGCTACTGTTACTACTTTTGCTGCTGTTGCTGCTACTACTACTTACTCCTATTACTGCTTCAGCAGCTACAGCTATTATTACTATTACTACTGCTACTGCTACTACTAAGGTGGAGCTTGCATACAGATCTTCCTGATTCCAAGCCTAGTGGGCCACCAAGCTTCATTAAATAGAAAAAAATAGCAGCTTAGTGACTTGTCCTTGGACTCTTACTATCTGAATCCCAGCAGAAAAAAAATGAGAAAACAAGCTTGCTGATAATAATAAAAACAACACCAACAATAATATGTTATGGAAGGATTGGCCAGTGAGAGCCCAGCCCTTGGAGCATGCTCTGATTTACAATGTCCCCGCCTGGTTTCAATTCAACATGTAGAACGTCAGGGGGCCAGTTTCCATCACCAAATGATGAAGGGGCTAGCGCTACAGGTGATGAAAAGTCGCTGGGCTAGCCAAGGAGCAGGAATACCGCAGCGGTTTCAGTAGAGACTCAGCTAGAACTGAGGGTACATATAAGAGGTTCAAGCACATGACCTCTTGTTGACTCCTTTGACATCTTTTAAATTTAACTTTTATTAATTTTTAATAATTGATTTTTAAATTTTAAATTTTAATTTTAAAATGATTTAATTTTTGTTTTACTGACAGATTTTTAGAGGAGGATTGCCATGAAATGTCAGGGGGAGACATGGTTTCCTTCTCTCCCACCTGGCCACCATGTGTTCCTAACTGTATTTAGTCTGGTGTGTGTGTGTGTGTGTGTGTGTGTGCGTGTGTGTGTGTGTGTGTGTGTGTGTACATGCATTTGCTCTTTCTCAGTCCTTACCAATGAGTCTTTGCCCACAAATATTGAGGCAGGGAAATTTATCAAAACCCTCTGAGGTTCCACCATGGGAGTTCCAGAGCCAGGCTGGTGCACAGCCAAGTGACCACCTTGACCTCTCCTAGAAGTGCCTAGGTGCTCTGTCCCAGAAGATACAACCTAGCTGAGCTAGGGAGTGTCTTTCCCTGAAGCAAAGTAGTAAGATCTCCTAGAAAAGAGAAAAGACTCCTAGGGTGCCACATGTTCCCTATATATGTACAAAGATAACTTTGTGCTCCAGGTTTGAGACCACTCTCCCCAGAGACCTGGGGTCCTCCCAGTTTAAAAGGAGATCTTATAACTTCTATCCATTTCTTCTTAGTAAAGGTAAGGAAAAAGTAAAACAAAGGTCCAAACTCCTTTGTAAAAGCTAATTGATATCAGTTGGCTAATCAATATGCAGAGTGGAGGAAGTACATATACACTTTACTATGCGTATACATATTATGTACATATATATACATCTTTATCTATATGTATACATACACATATAGCAAGATAATACAAAAGAAATATAAGCTAACCATAGAGACAAACAGCTGGAGGGACCAAGAGAGACATCCTACAGAAGGTGGCACTGGGGCTCAGTCCTGAGGGAAGCCAGGGATCCCAAGCTGGATATGATGAAAGAGAGGAGTCCAGGCATCTGGGAGAACCAGTACAAAGTTTTGAAGATGAGAGATGGAGATTTTACGAAGGAGGAATAGAAAATAGGCCAGGATAACTAGACTATAGAGTTCATAAAAGGGAATAATGTATAAGAAGATGAGAAAAAGAAGAAAGGACCAGATTGTAAAGGAGATTGGTAGTTCAGTGGATAGAGTCTGGGACTTGAACTCAGGAAGATCTAATTCCAGTACTGCTTCAGAGTAGCTGTATGACCCTGGGCAAGTCACTTAATCCTGTTTGCCTCAGTTTCATCATCTGTAAAATGAGCTGGAGAAGGAAATGACAAACTACTCCAGTATCTTTGCCAAGAAAACCCCAAGTGGGGTCACAAAGAGTTGAACGTGACAGAAACAACTGAATGACAACAAAACTGAATTGGGTGACTAGAAGGATGATGGTGCCCTCCATAGTTATAGCTAACTTCAGAAGAAAGGAGGGTCTGAATTGTGGTTTGTATATGTAGAGTTTGAGGAGTATTCAGGACATCCAGTTTGAAATAGCCATTAAGTAATCTTTCAGGAGAGAGACTAGGTTTGGGTACATGGAGCTGAGAAGCATCTGGATAGGAATAAGACAGAGGACAAAAGTTGCTCTAGAATGAATCCATATTAATTAACCCAGCACCCCTTGTAACTTGTCTCTCCCTCTATGAAGGGTACCTGTGATCTTTCCTTTTACTGTATCTCTGAGGGACAGACAGACAGAGTTAGAGAGACAGATAGAAACAAAGACAGAGAGAGACAAAGAAGAGAGAGAAGGTGAAAGACAGAGAGAAAGTGAGAGAGAGGAAGAGAGAGAGAGGGAGAGGGAGGGAGAGAAAGAGAAGGGAGGGAAGGAAGAGAGAAGGATGGGGGAAGGAGAGGGAAGAAGAAAATGAAGGGAGAGGTAAAGGAAGGAGATTAAAAATTGGATGAGGATGAAAGAGAGGAGCAAGAATGGAGAGAATGAGGAAGAAAGAATCAGATCCTAGAAAAGAGATTGGGGAAAATAGGGGAGGACTAGGTGGGGACTGGGGTGGGAAGTGGGGCAGTCACATCTCTTCAAGAGCCTGCTAACGATAAGGGCAAAGGGAGGACAAAGGGAGGAAAGAAAGAAGAGTGGAGGAAGCTAAAGAGGGTGAGGGAGAAGGAACAAGCAGAGGGGATGATGAGAAATAAGAAAGATGGTGGGATGAGTTGGGAGGACAGGGGAAGGAAAAGAAACTGATGGGGTACCAAGGCCAGATTCCAAGAGGTGTGGGTCACAGGGGCACTATACCAAGCCCTGCATAGGAGAACCAAAGCTGATTAGCTTTCACCCGAAAAAGATTTCCTCATAAAATCCTCCTTTAGTGAGAAGCGAGAATTGGCAGTTAAACCCCAGCCATTGTATTTACTAAATAAAAGGCTGTTTACCCTGAGGCTGAGGGTTCATGGAAAAGGCAACTGGGAACTATTATTAAGGGGACAGAGCCAGGGGAGAAGGGGCCTTGTAGGGGGCAGAGACCTAGTAACTCAGCCCTGACTACATAGCACCAAGCCAAAAGGGATGTAAGAGGGTTAGGGGGGTGGAGTGGGAGGTGGCAGGAAGGGGGAAGAGGCTACCCACTCCATTTTGGCAGTGGACATAGCCATCCCCCGATTGTCAGTTCAAAGGAGGGATCTTGTAAAACATCCGCTATGTCCCTCAGCATGACAGTGCTTTGCATCCATTAGGTACACACAGTGGTAGAAAGATCACTGGCTCACTCACACTCAAATCCCAGGTGTGTGACCTTAATCTCGTTTCACTTCTCTGTGCCTCAGTTTCCTCAGATGGAAAATGAAAGTGTTAGGCTAGATTATTGCTAAAATCCCATCCTGTTCTCAATCTTCCTATGATTCCAAATATTTGCGGAAATGAACTCCTCAGAGACCCAGACCAGCTAGAGGACATCAGAATTGTTAGGGAACATTAGAACAAAAACTGTTGAAAAAGATTGAGGCCCAGAGAAGGGAAAGGCCAGGTACAGATGAGTCCGCACAGATAGCTGGTGGTCCTCTCGAACCTTTTCCGATTTTTGGAAATCCATAGGGCCAGCCATCAGGGCTATTGACTTCAGATAAACAAGACATGAATTGTGCATTAGAAGGAACTGACTCCTTTGGATCACCCCCCGCCCCCAGATTTCTAAGCAAAGACCCCTTCTCATAGCCTCCCAAATACCTTCTAATGGATTTCACAGTGTAGTTCATTTTGCTTATCACAAGTGCCAATCACTGTCTACCACCTGGCATTCCCATGGTTACAAAGTGAGCTGACCCTTTATTTGGTCCCCCAACCCCTTCAAGCACACACACACACACACACACACACACACACACACACACACACACACACACACACACACACACTGGATCACATACTCAGAGGGTCCTGCGAGGTCTTCTAGTCCAACCCTGTCATTTTACAGAAAAGGAAACTGAGACTCAGAGAGGAAGTGAGTTGCCCGTGATCACAAAAGGAAGAAAATGGCAGAGGTTAGATTTGAATTGGGTTGATAGGATTAGAAGTTCACAGAGGGACCTGATAAGTCATCTGGTTCAGTCTCATTTTACAGATAAAGAAACTGAGGCCCAGAATGTAAAGTGACTTATTCAAGGTCATACAAATAGTTCTACTCAGGTCCTCTGACGTATATTGGCTGTGTGACTGGAGAAATCACTTGGTCTCTCAAGATCCCAGTCAACTCTTTTAAGAACATAAATTACAAGACACGTTCTGATTGTTGTAGGGGGCATTTCCTCACTGGAAGTTTCTTATAGCAATTAAAATCACATGTCCTACACTCCCCCCACTCCTCCCCCAAAAAACCACCTTGTTGACTAGGTTGACTTGTTGACTAAGACATAGCTGGAAGTCTGGCTGGACGTACAGCTGCAGGTAGAGGTAGAGTGGACCGGGTGGGGAGAGTAAAGGGATACAATAAGCTGGCCCATGCTAGACCTGCAGCGCACACCCCCTACCCCCAGATGTGGGACAGTAAGCGTTAAAAAAAGTCCCAGAATTCAGAGATGCTACTGGAGTCCCAGATCTCCAAAGAGGGCCTCATTCCAGGCTCAGCTATTTCAGAGGGTAATAATGCCAGCTGACCCAACAGCAAATAAACAATGAGAGATAAGGAAAAATGGATCAGAGGGAAGAGGAGAAAAATCCGAGATTAAGCGGCAAAGTTATAAGGCACAATTAGATCAGAAACAACTGGGGCCTGAACCTGGGCCAATGTTTCCTCTGAACTGCTGTCAGAATGCCCCAGGCTATTAAGGCTGGTTAGGACTCTTGGAATCCACACAGCCAGATATTAGGAGGTTTGAAATGTTTCAAGATAAAAGGGTTTGTTGGATTTTTTTTTCCCATCTGTATATAAAAATTACCTGTTGTAATCAATCAGTTCATACTTTAGGGCTGAGATGCTGAGACTGTGGCTTTGGGGATCCAAGGATAGGGGTCAGGGTGATGAGGATGTCAGGTAGGAGACTGGACCCCACTTTTTGGAATGGAGGAGCTAGAGGAGGAGGAAGAGCAGAGGATTTAGAGATGGGAGGGACCTCTGTGATTATCTGGTTCAAGCTCCTCATGACACAGATAAGGAAACTGAGGACTGGAGACTTTAAGTAACTAGGTCAAGATCATGTGGATGGTAAGTTGTGAGGTGAAGAGGTGAACTCAGATTTTTAAACTCCAAATCCAGGAGACTGGTTGAATTGGGGGATACCATGGTGGTGGTGGCAGGATGCTGGATCATTGTTCTCTAACCTGGGGATTTCTTCTATGGTGGGGTGCTAATACAGAGGGGTCCCACTTTAGGAAAATGTGATAGATATCCTGATAGATAGGAAAACTGAAAAGGATTAGAGAGTGACTTTGTAAAAATTGTTTGTGTAACCAATGAATCTTTACTTTGCAGGACTAACAGGTTTTCAGCAACAGTCAGGGTGCTCACCTCACATCCACTCCCAGCACCACTATATTTATTGGGAGTCAGAAAGAGCAGAGTTCTATTTACAGGTCTGCCTCTAACTCACTGTGTCACCTTGGGAAAATTATTTGTCACCTGAGGTTCTCAAGGTACTCCTCTGTGAAATGGGAAGGGTGGATTCTGACCTCCAAGGAACCTTGAAGCTCTGTCATCCTATGTTCTAAAGGCCCTCCCAGCTCTGACATTCTGCATTCTAAGGGTTCTCCCAGCTCTGACATCACTGCTGAGGGCACTACCATCTTCCTAGTCACTCAGATTCACAACTTTGGTGTCATTACCTCTCATCTAGATCACTGTAAGAATCTTCTAACTGGTTCCCCTGCCTGAAGTCTCTCCTTCCCCCAATCCTTCCTCCACTCAGCCTTCAGTGATTTTGCTAATGCATAGATATAGCTCAATAAACTTAAGTGGCTCCCTATTGCCTTTAGGTCAAACTTAAACTCTCCTGTTTGGCACATAAAGATCTTACCAATTTGCACCCTTCTATTTTTGTAATTTTCTTATACCTTATTTTCCTCTGTGACCTCTATGGCCCAGTCCTACTGGCCTGTGTGTTCTTCCCTCTCAGTGTTCCATCTCTCATTTCTTTGTCTTTGCATTGACTCTTACCATGCCTGGAATTCTCTCTCTCTCCTCACATCTGCCTTTTAGACAAAGCTTCCTTTAAGATTCAGCTCATGAACTACCAGAACTACCAGCTTAAAAGGGTTTTACAAGGCTTGTAGCTTCTTTCTACTCTGTTCATATCTTGTATGGGCCTCTCTCTCTCTCCCTCTCTCCATATATCTATCTATCTCTATCTCTCTATCTCTCTATCTATCTATTTATCTAGACTACATATAAAACCTGGGGCAGCTAGATAGCACAGTAGATAGAGCACTGGGCTTAGAATCAGGAAGACTCATCTTCATAAGTTCAAATCCGACCTTAGACACTTAATAACTGTGTGACCCTGAACAAGTCCCTTAATACTGTTTGCCTCAGTTCCTTTTCTATAAAATAAGCTGGAGAAGGAAATGGCAAATCACTCTAGTATCTCTGCCAAGAAAACCCCAAATGGGGTCATAAACAGTCAGACATGACTGAAAAATGACTAGACAACAATTCAACTAAGAAAGCCATGTAACATGAAGCAAAGAAGTTTTGGTGAAAAGCTTTTGGATGAATATCAATAGAGGGACAAAGAGAAGTGATTTTGCCATTGGAGAATAAGTATAGACCACCTGGGCAGAGAGAGAAAATAAATTCTAGATAAGGGATTTAGGAAATAGATCCCAAAGTCATCACAGAGACATGATCGAACAGTGATGGGGGAATTCAATTATACAGAAATCTACCCCAAATAGAACTGCTAATAACTTTTTGACTTACCTCAATGGCCATTACATTTTTCAAAAAGCAAGAAAAACTAATAAGAGGGAATTCTATTTTGGACTGAATTCTTCCCATCAGGGAGGAACTCAGGGCTATAGAAAAGATGGGGAACCTTAGGAGAGAAAATGACCACTCACTCCAACAAGCTTGTGACAAATAATGAAAGTAAAGCTGGGTACAAGCTGCCATGGATCCTAAATTTGGGGAAGGGAATTTCAAAGGGTAGATAAGTAGGACACAGGGAGCTAATATTCTGTAGGGTGGATCAGCTTTGGGCTCATGAGAAACTCTCAAGAACGAAATTGAGAAGCTGCAAAGAAAAAGAGTGAGGAGGAAAAATGAAAATTGTCTGAAGAAATTAGCATGGATACAATCATCAGCCAACTGAGTATTTAAAAAAAAATAAGTAGAAGATGGAATCAAGGCCAGGTGACAGAAGATGGATACACAACCATGATGTGAAGAATGATACTTGAAGTGCTGATGCTCAGGATGAGCTGAGGCTGGTGGAGGAAGCTAAGGATGCTCAACATGAATGTTTAAAGGTAGGGGGGAGGTAGGAGGAAGAGATGTTGCTGCTCCTGTTTAGAGTAGATGGAATGATAATGAATGGCCACAGAGAGAAGACAGTTATTCAATACTTATTTTGTCTATTTTCCAAATTTTCCTTGACCTCTCTGTAGCCTTTGACAATGTTGATCACTCTCCTCCTTGATATTTGCTTCTTTCTAAGTTTTAAGGACACGACTCTCTCCTGGTTCTCATTCTGTCTCTCTGCATGTTCTATCTCTTTCTTTTCGATGGATCTTCATTCAGATCACAGCTTCTAACCATAGGTATCCCTCAGGGTTCTGTCCTGGGCCTTCTTCTCTCCTCCTGCTAAGCTATTTCACTTAGTGATTTCAACTTACATGGACTTAATTACTATCTCTATGTTGCTGACTCTCAAATTTACCTATCCTGGTCCCAACCTGAACTCCAGTATTGCATCTCTAATTGCTTTTCAGATATCTCCAATTGGATGTCCACTAGACATCTTAAACTCAGAATGACCAAAAGAGATCTCACTGTCTTTCCCCCTAAACTTCCCCCAACCCCCACCTTCTCTATTACTGTAGAAAGCAACACCATCCTCCTAGTCCTTTGGGTTAGCAAACTTGGAGTCATTCTCAATCCTTCACGATCTCTCATTCCCCATTACTGAACTGTTGCCAAGGCTTATTGATTTCATCTTTGCACCATCATTCAAATATGCCCCCCTTTCTCCTCTAGCACTGCTGCTACTCTGGGATAGACCTTCATCACCTCACCACTGGATTATTACAATAGCTTCTGGTGAGCCTGCCTACCTCAAAGTCTCTCCCCTCTCCAACCCAGCCTCCATGCAGCCACCAAAGGGATTTTCCCAAAGTGCAGGTCTGACTATATCACCTCCTTCTTCAATCAACTCCAGTGGCTCCCTATGACCTCCAGGATCAAATGTAAAATCCTACATTTGGTCTTTAAAGCCTTTCATAGCTCAGCAAGCCCCTCTCCTACCTTTCCAGGCTTCTTATGCCTTACTCCAGATACTGACCTCCACAACAAGACACTCCATCTCTGGGCTCTGGATATTCTCTTTGACTGTCCCCCCGGCCTAGAATACTCTCCCTCATCATGTCCACCTCCTGACTTCCTTTGAGAATCAATTAAAACCCCATCTTCTGCAGGAAGCCTCATCCAACCTCTCTTAATTCTAGAATCTTCCTACTCTGTTAGTTATTTCCTATTTGTGCTGTGTAAAGCTTGTTTGTACATATTTTTCTATTTTGAAAAAAATTATTTTCGGTTCAGGGAACAAGATAAGCATTTCCATAACATAGTCTAATAAAGAGATGTTTGCACATGAAACTGCAATCTACCATGTACAATTTATTATTCCCTCCAAATATACAACAAAGTTATCATGTAAATTTCTTTTCCCCCTTTTTTCTTCCCCTCCCCATCCTAGAGATGGCTACTATTAGACACAAATAGGCACATATATGTAAAATTATTCTATACATACTTCTATTTATCAGTCCTTTCCCTGGATGCAGATAGTACCTCTCTTCATCTGACCTTTATTTTTAAATTGTGTATTTATAATAATCAAAATGACTTAGTCATTCAAAGTCATGCTTAAAACAACATTGCTGTTACTGTATACAGTGTTCTCTTGGCTCTGCTCATTTTGTTTATTTGCTTACTGTCTCCCTCATTGGATTATGAGCTTCTTGAGAGCAGGAACTGTCTTTTACCTCTTTTTATATCCCCAGTGTTTAGCAGAGTATCTGGCCCATAGTAGGTGCTTAATAGAAGTTTATTGATAAATGAATTGATATTGAAGATGCGAAAAGAGATAGTAACAGAACATTCCTCTTAACCACACTCAAGCCACCCAGACCAACTGAAAAGTATGGAAAGAAATGGGCTAAGCGATCGTGGAGTTATTGTCAGAGAATTAGAAAGATCCCATCATCGAAAAAGGGAGGAATCCTGAAAGGCTGAAGAAAGGCAAAGGTTTTCCCTGATGCTAAAAGAGGTCAAGGGAATCCAATCTGCAAATTATAGGTCCTCATGCTCCATTTTGATGTCTGGAAAAACTAGTGAACGCAGAAAAGGAAGAAGCAATCACAAAGCATCAGCTCAGCTTCCTCAAGATTAGGTCATCTCACGTTGGCCTTCTTTCCTCTTTTGACAGGGTAACTAAACTGGTAATTTAAGGGAATGTGATAGAACAAGTTTACCCAGATTTTTGCAAAATATCTGATAAAGTTTCTCATGTTGTTCCCATGGAAAAGATGGAGAGCTGGGGGCAAAATAGCAAAGCAATTCAATCGAGGGCTCTTAACTTAGAATTTGTGGACTTGTTTGTTTTATTTTTTTAAATGTATTTTGATAACTGTATTTTGATATAATTTGTTTTCTTTGTAATCCTATATATTTTCTTTTATTCATTTAGAATGTTATTTTGAGAAGTGGTCCAGAGGCTTCACAAGACCAACAAAGGGTCCAAGACCCAAATGAGGTTGTTGTTGAATCATTCAGTCATATCTGACTCTTCCTGACCCCATTTGGATTTTCTTGGCAGAGATATTGGAGTGGCTTGCCATTTCCTTCTCCAAATCATTTTACAGATGAGGAAACTGAGGCAAACAGGATGAAGTGATTTGCTCAGGGTCACACAACTGGTCTGAGACCCCATTTGAACTCAAGATGAGTCTTCCTGACTCCAGGCCTGGAGCTCTATCCACTGCACCACCTAGCTGCCCAAAATGAGGTTGAGAGCGCCTGAATTAGATGGACCGAACCTGGTTGAATTACAAAACTTAGTAGAAAATGGTGTGACATTCATTTGGAAGAAAGTCTCTAGGGGAGTGACCTAGAAACCTGCATTTGGTGTTGTGTTTTTTCACATTTATATCAGTGATTGCATAAGGGTGTAGACTACATCATTTTCACATTTTCATATGAGATGAAGGGGAGACAGAGAGGGAACACAGGAGGGGAGATAGATAACCCACTAGATTAGATATATAGACAGGATCCAAAGAGATTTTGACAAGCCAGAACACTGGCCCAAATCTAATTAGATGGAACTTAATAGGGATAAATGTAAAGTCTTACATTTAAAAAACAAATAGTTTCAGCTTCGCAAGTAAGCATGGATAGAAAGGAGACAATCTGAAAGAGAACCAAGGGTTTTAGCAGACTGCAAACCCAACGGAAGTCAACAGAGTGATATGATACAGAAAAAGAAAATACGTCTTGGACCTCTTCAAGAGAGGCACATTCAGTTCTCCAGTACTTCAGTGACTCCTTCATCTCCAGATGCTGCCACGTGTCTGTTCTTGCTCCTTCTGCATGACTTGTACCCTCTTATAAGGTTCACCTCAGGGCACTTCCTCCAAATGCTTCCCAGCTTGCTCTTCCATGGCTAGGTTGCCAATGGAGTACACAGGTTAGCCACTGATCACTTAGCTCAGTGCCTGGTGCAGAATAACTCCTGGACTATTGCTATGGCCTGGACTTGGTCTCCCTGCCTCTAGTCTCTCCTCCTTCCGATCTAGCCTCTATTCAGTTGCCAAAGTGACTCTCTTAAAATGTAATATAACATAATATAATATGATACGATATGATATATGATATAACATAATATAATTAATATAATATGTAATGTATATAATGTAATGTGATGTAATATAATACAATATGATATAATGTGAAATAATGTAATGTAATATATGATATATAACATAATAAAAATATAACAAACTTGATATAATAAACTCCTATGGTTCCCTATTACCTCTATGATCAAATACAAAATCATTTCATTGATGTTTAAAGTCTTTACCACTTGGTCCTATCCTTCCTTTCATCTATACTTGACTCCCTTCCACATACTTTAAATTCTAGCAACACCAGCCTTCTTACTTTCCTCCCTTTTCATTGACTGTCCTTCCATTTCTGGCATACTCTCCATCCTTACATCTACCTCCTGGCTTCTATAACTTCCTTCATAACTCAGCCCAAATCCCACTTTGCATGGGAAACCTTTCCTGGTCTTATCCCATTATCCCCAATCTCTTCTGTCTTTAACTTGCTTGTACATGCATGTTTTCATATTGTTTTCCCCATTAAACTATGAACTCCTAGAGAGCAGGGACTGGCTGTAGGTGCTTAATAAATTTTTGTTTTATTTGATTATTTGATCAATTATTTTATTGCTTGATCCTTCATGCTTCTCATGTGCCCAGTCCAAGCTGTCATAAGAGACATTAGACTTATTTTTGTTTGTCCTGGGGCCAGAACTAGGAATAATTCAATTCAGTTGAGTTCAACAAACATTATTTATTTGTTCCTCCCTCTTCCTCTTCCTCTTCCACCCTCCACCAACCATGAGTGACATACAAGGTGTTGTGCCAGATGCTGGTGACAAGGGGACAAAAGGGAATCATCTCCTGTCCTCAGGGAGCTTACATTCTCCCAAGAGAATTTTACTTATGTACAGATAAATGTAAAATAAAACTAAGTGAAAACTCAAGGGTTCAGGAAAGACCTTGAGTAAGACGTGGCATCTCAGATGTACTTTGAAGGAAGTTAGGTACTCTTAGAGCTAGAGGAGAAGAGGGGATACATTTGGGGTTTCCATTTATGCAAAAATATAAAAGTATGAGACAATATTATATATAATGAAAACCTAGAAGGTCAGTTTTATTGAGATGGAGAAGAGTACATGAAGGGAAATAAATAAATCTGAAAAGGTGAGAGCTAGAAGGATATCACATGCCAGGGTAGGGA
The DNA here is from genome assembly GCF_028372415.1 of Notamacropus eugenii. Classification (NCBI taxonomy): domain Eukaryota; kingdom Metazoa; phylum Chordata; class Mammalia; order Diprotodontia; family Macropodidae; genus Notamacropus; species Notamacropus eugenii. The sequence continues at coordinate 62,583,881 of NC_092876.1, forward strand.
TTTTATACTGTACTTTAGTGGAAATAGCCCCTGGAGATTTTAGGGTAGGAAAGTGGCATGGTCAGATCTCTGTTTTAGGAATATCAATTGGGCAGTTGCATGGTGGATGAACTGGAAAAGGGAGAGAGGGGAAGCAAGGGAAGCAATTAGAAAAGCTATTTCAATAGCCTAGGAAAGAAGTGATAGGGGTCTGAACTAGGTTCTATGAGAGAGAAAAGCAATGATTCAATGGTTATGGTCAATAAAGAACAGACAAGACTTGATTACTGATTGGAAACTGGAGGTGAGGGAGAGAAAAGAGTTAAGGTGATTAAAGTTGTAAACAGAAGTGACTTGGAGGATGGTGATGCCCTCAGTCAAAACTGGTTAGAGAGAGGCTGAACTTGACGGGAGATACCATGAGTTCTATTTTGGATAGGTTGAACTTAAGAAGCCTATGGGACATTTAGAAAGTGGTGTTAACAGCTGGTGAAAATTGGCATGATAAAGCACAAAAATGGTAGGGGCTTAACAGAAGCAGAGGGGATTAAGAAGTCACAGCAAGAAGACACAGAACCATACAAGAGGGATCTTGGTTTGGTTGGTTGGTTGTTGTGCTTTGTTCACGAAGAGGACCAAAATGACATCACTATGTTAGAGTGAAGTTTCAGTGTGTCCAACTGTGGCTAATTAGACCAGCATGAGCTTGGGATGTTCTACCACAGGTCAAGCACAAATAGTCCATGTCAATATTGGGGGTGGATTCTCTAAAGTTGCTTACCTCACATTTTGGTTGAGCTGTTTCAATTCTGCTCCTCTCATAGAGCACAGTACCTTCTCTGATGTGGGCATGCCATTCTGAGCTAACCAGCCCTGTGCCAGTGTCTCCCATGTCACACAATCAATTCCAAAGTTCATAAGAGAGCCCTTGAGAGTATGTCCTTGTGTCACTTTTTATGACCTCCTTCTGAGAGCTTGCCTTATGTGAGTTCTCCATAAAATGGTCTTTTTGGCAAGCGTACTCTTGTGTTCCAACTACGTGGCCAGCCCATTGGAGTTGCACTCTCTGAAGCAGAGTTTGAATGCTTGGCAGTTTAGTTTGAGAAAGGACCTCAGTGCCTGGTATATTATCCTGCCAGGTAATTTTCAGAATCTTCCTAAGACAATTCAAATGGAAGTGATTCAGTTTCCTAGCGTGGTGCTGGTATACTGTCCAGGTTTCCATGGCCTGAGCCCATTGAATATTTATTTTGCCTGTTTGGGATACAGAAGCCTTGATTTCTATGTCTTTCCCTGATGGTAAGCATTGTTCTTGCTCATCTGAAAGGAAGGGAGGAGATATATGTTCACCAAGAAAGTAGTCTTCTATGGTCTTATTTTTTTCCCTTTTCCTGGTAGGTCACTTGACTTCTGAGTGTCCTCTCCACACCCACCTCACCTCCAGATCCACCCAGCCTCCACCCAGCCAGCCTTGGGGTCTGAGATTCAAATGCTGCTTCCCAGCCATAGGGCTTTGGTGGAGGTGGGGCTGCTATTCTGTGTGAGATTAAGTTCAGGTGCTCAGGGGGGGGCAGGACCACCTCATGGGGCTCATTTTCTTCAGGGGGTTTATGCAGAGACCTTCAACAATGGATCCGAGCTCCTGCCTGCTCTGAGAGCCCTTGTCCACTGCTGCCTCTGCTGCTGCTTCCTGAGGGGGCCTGAGTTATGGGAGCACCTCACTCCCCTCTCCAGTGAACTGAAAAGCCCCTCTCACTGACCTTTGGGACCTGCGGGTGGAGGGACCTGCTCCACTGCTGGAGATTCTGTCCCTGAATCCTGCTTGGATCTGCTCCTCTTGGTGCCGTGCGGCCAAGCCAGGGCTGGGCTCTGCTCTGGTCTGGTGTGCAAGGGACCTTTCGTGTCAGTTTTTCAGGTCTCTCTGGAACAGAAATCTCCTCTGCTCCATTGTTGTGTGGCTTCTGCTGCTCCAGAATTTGTTGGGAGTTCTTCTTTATCGGTGTTTTATGGGCTGTGGGTTTGGAGCTAGCATATGTGTATCTTTCTACTCTGCCATCTTGGCTCCTCCCCACCCCCTGCCCCCCGTCCAGGTTTCACAGGCCTACAATGAGGTCAGCATAATGGCTCTGTAGACCTTCAGTTTGGTAGTCAGTCTAATGCCTCTTCTCTCCCACACTTTCCTTTGGAGTCTCCCAAACACTGAGCTAGCTCTAGCAATGCATGTGTCAGCCTCATTATCAAAGTATAAATTCCTGGAAAGTACTCTAACAGGTAAGTGAACTTATCCACAGCATTCAAAACTTCTCCATTTGCTGTAACCAATGGTTCCATGTATGGATGGTGTAGTGGTGGCCAATGGAGCACCTGTATCTTCTTAGTATTAATTGTTGGGCCAAAATTAATACAAGCAGCAGAGAATTGATCCATACTTTGTTGCATCTCAGGTTCAGAGGCTGCACTGAGTGCACAATCATCTGCAAACAGAAAATCATGCACCAACACTCCCTCCACTTTATAGCCTTTTCAAACTGAAGAACTTACCATCAGTACAGTAGTTGACCTTGATGTCGTGTTCATCCTCATTGAAAGCATTTGACAACATGGCTGAAAACATCATGCTAAAAAGCGTGGGAGCAAGCACATAACCCTGTTTCACTCCATTGGTGACCGGGAAGGCACAAGAGCATTGTCCACTATCCAGAACCCAAACAAACATGCCATCATGAAATTGATGTACAATGCTGATGAACTTCTCTGGGCAACCAAATTTTGACATAATTTTCCATAAGCCCTCACGACTGGCAGTATGAAAAGCCTTAGTCAGATCTACAAACATTGTATAGTGATCTCTGTTCTGCTCTTGGCATTTCTTCTGTCAGGCAGTAAACACCATATAGACCATTCTTCTACCCTTTCTGAAGCCACACTGGCTTTCAGGTAGATGACTATCAGTCTATTAAGGAGGACTTTGGCAAGAATCTTGCCAGCAATGACTAAGAGAGAAACTCCCATGATTGTCACAGGGCAATCTATTTTTTTTTACCTTTATAGAGATGGACAATGGAGGCATCCCTGAACTCCTGGGGGATAACCTTCTCTTGCCATATGACCCAGAAAATTTCGGTCAGCTTTTGTATGAGCAATGGTCCCCCTACCTTGTAAATATCAGCTGGAATAGAATCAGCCCCAGGTGCTTTGCCACATGAAAGAAGCCTAATGACCCTCAAAACCTCTTCTTCAGTTGGAACTTCAGCTAGGGAGGGATTAACTTCAATCTGGGGTAAATGGTCAATGGATTAAGCACTAACTGATGATGGTCTGTTGAAAACATTCTCTAGGATCATGTCCTTATTACTAATCAATGCGGCTCCATCTGCACTAAGTAGTTGAGATGCATCATAGGTCTTTGGTGTATAGGTCTCTTAAATAGCCACCAGAGCATCATAAAAGCACTTTGGATTGTTAATATCAGCATAAAATTAATTTTAACTGCCTTCTTAACTGAGTCAAGAATCCTGCATCTCTTTAAGTTTCGCTTGTACTTTACTTTTGGTGTAATTACATGCTGCCTTCTTAGAAATGGGTGAACTATTCTGTTGATAAACCCTGTGGAGTTCTTGTTTTTTCATTTAGCAGATTCTGAATTTCCCCATCATGTTAATCAAACCAGTCTTGATGTTTGCAAGTGTTCTGATGCACATGAGCAAATGCAGCGGCATACACCAAATCTTTGAAAGTTACCCTTTTCTTTGAAAGCTTCTTTTTTGCCCCACTGTTGCCAACTGTGTGTTGGCTCAACTTTACTCCATGTTAGCTCTCAGAGAAGAGCTTTAATCTGTTGGCATTAATTCTACTGGTAATCATTTTGCCTTGGGGGCTCTGTTTTTGTTGAATGAGAATATTAAGCTTGGATAGGATAAGTCTATAATCAGTCCAGCACTCTGTACCACACATTGTCTTCATCATGCTCACATCCTGTTTGTCTCTTCTCCTTACTCACATAGTCTATTAAATGCCGATGTTTGCTGCAAGAGGACATCCACAAAATTGTATTATGGTTAGGTCAACAGAAAACAGTGTTGATGATGAGACGGTCATGCAATGCACAAGTCTTCAGCACTAAGTGACCATTTCTGTTGCTGTTTCCGACTCCATTTCTCCCTAGGACGCCCTGACATGTCTACTGAGCCTACTCTAGCATTAAAGTCGCCCAGAATTATAAGCTTGTCTTCTTTTGGCACACTGATGATAAGCATCTCCAGGTCTTCATAAAATTTTTCTATAACCTCAGTAGGGTTCGTCATGATGAAAGCAAGGTACTGATGATGGTGGTGTGACATTTTCCTGCAAATGGCAATCACATTGTCATGAGCCTGTCATTCACTCCCTTTGATAGGTATACAAGCTTGTTGACTAGATTAATTTTGATTGCAAAACCTATACCAGTTTCATAGAATACCCTTTCACTGTGGCCACTTCAGAAAAATGTATATCCAGCTCCAACTTTAGTGAGTTGGCCTTCATTTGCCAGCCTTGTTTCACTCAGGGCTCCTATTTGGATGTAATACCTGCTGAGTTCTCTTGCAACAAGAGCTGTTCATCTTTCCAGTCTACTGGATTTTGTGTTGTCTATAAGTATGCATATATTCTATGTACCGGTGGTGAGTGGAAACTTCTCTGTAGACATTTTTGTTCCTTTTTTTTGGTGTTTTGATCACAGAATGGGATACCCTGCCATGGTAACCAGGCCAGGGTTGAGTAAGCAGACAATTTTAAGCCCCTTCCTCACACCAGGGGGTGAGCAGTGTAATCCTTAAAAGACTGCTCAGGCACCCGGGGGGGCTGCTGACTCCCACTGTTGCTTCCAGTGAGAAATTACCCTATGGCCTGGGTCACCTGTGTGCAGGGTTGTGACCGTAGTTCTCTGTGTATCTTCACCTGCTTCTTTGTCACTTGCCTGTCACAAAAGGACTTTGAGATAGGTATAATGGTAAAATGGTACGGGTAATGTCTTTTGATTCATGCCTAAGTCGAATTTAAATGAGGGCAAGCTACATGAAGTCATTGGCCTCACTATCTCCCTCCAGAGTCATCATAGATGACTGATAATGGCTCAAGATCCAGTGGATGACCTTGGTATCTTTGATGTCTAACTGAGTTCTGAGTGCTTCATATCACCTGCTTCAGTCACCATCATGGACTTCGCAACAAATTGTTGTCATCTGCCCATTCCACAAGGGGAAGTCTTCACATGTTTGGAGTAGGCATCCCCCTAACTCACTGATATGTTTGAGACCCCTCAATAACCCTCAACCTGATTTAGCCAAAAACAGTTTACCAAGATGTAGCATGTAGCATATTCTACAGCTTCTTAGAGCCACAGGTGTAAGTTAGGTGAAAGAGGTGAAAAAGTAGCCCCTGATAGGGCTCAGCAGCCCTCACACCAAATGTACTAGTCTTCCCTGAATATACCCTGCTCCTCACAAGAAAGATCTTATCTCCAATAACCACAATGATGTGGTTACTGAGCTAGAGCCAAACATCCTGGAGAATGAAATCAAGTAGACCTTAGGAAGCATTGCCAACTATTGTTGGCCAACGAGGTTATGCTTAAGATTCTGTGAGCTAGATTTTTTTTTTTTACAATATGTGAACTGAGAACTACCTGAAGAGCAGGCTATTTTTTGAAGAGGCAGAGGAACTAGAGACCAAATTGCCAACATTTGCTGGATTATGGATAAAGCAAGGGAGTTCCAGAAAAACATCTGCTTCTGCTTCATTGACTACACTAAAGCCTCTGACTGTCAGAATCACACCAAAATGTGATAAGTCCTCAAAAAATGTGAGTACCAGATCATTTTGCTTGTCTCCTGAGGAATCTGTATGCAGGCCAAGAAGCAATAGTTAAAACCAAACATGGAAAAACTGACTAGTTTATTATTGGAAAAGGAGCATAGGCTCTCAATTCTTCCCCAAACTTGGTGCCAAAATCTGTTGTTGCAGTCATATTCCTGAAACAAGATGGTGAAGGTCAGAGTCAATAGATTTGGTTGTATTGGGTGCCTGGTGACCAGGGCTTCATTCAATTCAGGCAGAATAGATATTGTGGCCATCAATGATGCCTTCTTTGACCTCAACTACATGGTTTATATGTTTCAATATGATTTCACCCATGACAAGTTCAAGGGCACTGTCAAGGCTGAGAATGGAAAGCTAGTTATCAATGGAAAAGCCATTACCATCTTCCAAAAGTGGGAGCCCACTAATATTAAATGGGTGGATGCTGGAGCCAAGTATGTTGTAGAATCCACTAGTGTCTCTACCACCATGGAAAAGGTTGGGATTCACCTGAAGCATGGAGTCAAATGGGTCATTATCTCTGTCCAATCTGCTAGTACACCAATGTTCCTGATGGGGGTGAACCAGGAAAAATATGATAATTCCTTTAAGATTGTCAGTAATGCCTCCTGCCCTAACTTTGCCAAGGTCATTCATGACAATTTTGGCATTGTAGAGAACTCATGACCACAGTCTGTGCCACTGCTTCTGCTCAGAAGACAGTAGATGCCTCCTGGCAAGATATGTCATGCTCACATGGTGCTACCCAAAATATCATTCCCATTTCCACTGATTCTGCTAAGGTTGTGGATGGTCTTCCATGTTCCTACTCCCAATGTATCCATTATAGATCTGACCTGCTGCCTGGAGAAATCTACCAAATATGATGATATCCATAAAGTGGTGAAGCAAACTATCAGAGGGACCATTGAAGGGCATCTTAGGCTGCACAGAGGACTCAATTGTATCCTATGACTTTAACAGTGACACCCACTCTTCTATCTTTGATGCTGGCACTGGTATTGCCCTCAACAATTATTTTCTCAAGTTCATTTCTTGGTATGATAATGAATATGGTTATAGCAATTGTGTAGCAGACCTCATGGTCTATGTGACCTCCAAGGACTTAAGTGGAAAGCCATAAATCTTCATTCTCAGCCAAAAAAGGAGTTCCACCACTGGGGAATTTACATCCCTAACCTATGTTTCTATACTGGGGATCTCATGTCCCATTCACATCCTTGCCTCAGGGGGAGAAGCCTAAAGTTCTATATTGTGTACCATCAATAAAGTCCCCATATTCAATGCAAAAAAAGGAAAAATAAAAGGAATATGACACGACTGTATATTGTCACCTTATTTATTTACTTATATATAGAATATATCATGTGAAATGCCAGGCTGGGTGAATCAAAAGCTGAAATTAAGGTTGCCAGGAGAAATATCAACCATCTCACAGAGGATACTACTCTGATGGCAGAAAGTGAAGAGGCCTTAAGAAACCTCTTGATGAGGGTGAAAAAGAAGAGTGAAAAAAATGGCTTGAAGTTTAACATCAAAGAAACTAGCATCTTGGCAACTGGTCCCATCACAAGCAGAGGGAGAAGAAGAGGAAGCAGTGTCAGATCTTATATTCTTGGACCCAAAAGTCACTGCAAATGGTGACTGAAGCCATGAAACTAGAAGACACTTGCTCCTTGGAAGGAAAGCTCTGGCAAGTCTGGACAGTAAACTAAAAAGCTGAGACATCACCTTGCTGACAAAAGGTCCACATAGTCAAAGCTATGGTTTTTCCAGTAGCAATGTATGGCTGTGAGAGTTGGACTATAAAGAAAGCTGAGCTCTGTAGAATCGGTGCTTTTGAATTGTGGTGCTGAAGAAGTCTTTGGAGAGTCCCTTGGAGAGCAAGGTGATCAGATCGGTCAATATTTAAAGAAATGAACTCCGGCTATTCTCTGGAAGGTCAACTACTGAAGCTGAAGCTTAAATACTTCGGCCACATAATGAGAGGATGGGACTCATTGGAAAAGACTAATATTGGGAAAGATAGAAAGAAAAAGGGAAAGAGAACAGCAGAGGATGAGATGAATGGATGAATGGATGGATGGATGGATATTGTCATGGAAACAACAAATATGAGCTTGGATAGACTTTGGGAGGTACAGGAGGACAGAAGGGTCTGGCACGCTGTGGTCCATAGCGTCACAAAGAGTTGCACACAACTAAATGAACCAACAACAACAAAGAGTGGGGACAATAAAAGCACCTGCCTTCCAGGTTGGTTTTGAGGATAACTGAGACAATACTTAGAAAGTGCTTTTCAAAGTTTGAAATGCTAGCTATCTTTATAATTAAAGTTGTTTGTCTTAACAATATTATTTTGTTGTTGTTCAGTTCTTTCAGTTGTATCTGATTCTTTGTGACCCCAAAGATACTGGAGTACTTTGCCATTTCTTTCTTCAGCTCATTTTACAGATGAAGAAACTGAGGCAAACAGGATTAAATGACTTACCCAGGGTCACACAGCTCTTAAGTGTCTGAGGAGAGATTCAAACTCAGTAAGAGGAGTCTTTCTGACTCCAGGTCCTGAACTCTATCCACTGTACCACCTACCTATTTTTATTTTATAAATGGTCCTCCTCATTCTGCTTACTTCACTCTGCATCAGTTCATGAAAGTCTTCCCATGTTTTCTGAAACCCTCTCCTTTATCATTTCTTGTGAGAATGTAATAGCATTCTGTACACCATAATTTGCTCAGCCATAGACCTTTGGATTTAGCAGTCAGATCACTAGAATCCTGAACATTTATCATACCTCCCATCACCTAGTAAGCACTTAACAAATGCTTTCTGACTGATTCATTAGCCATTTGGGATAGAATGGATAGAAGTTGGGAGGACACTGATTCCAGTTCGACATAAAGAAAAATATCCTAACAATTGTTGCATGGAGCAATCCCAGAGTGGATTGGGCTACTTTGGGAGGTTGTGGGTTCTCTCCCATTAGGGGCCTTCAAATAAAAGCTACATGACTTCTCTTTAGTTGATTCAGGAGAAAGTCCTGGTCAAGTTGGCATAGATGGTTGTTGAAATGGCTACCAACTCTGAAATCCTATGATTCTGTGCTGTAGTCTCTCCTCTCTAGCTGGATGTGCCTACTCCTCTTTTTCTCCCCTGGCCTCAGCCTGGCTGCCCCCACCTACCCATCAATTTATTAGTCTGTGGCTCTTCTTGGCCCCTGGTGTGGTGTTGAAAAGCCCCAGGCTGGCTTTGATTGATTCTTTATGGGCTGAGGATTCAGTGTCAGTACTGAGAGCATCTGTGAAAAGGACCCAGGGAGGAGACGCTGAGTGGGAGAGAGATGAGCCAATGGGGTGGGGGCCAGGACCTCACATCTGCCTAGGGGCACCAGAGAAGGCTAGAAGTCCTGCTGGCTGGACCCAGTTGGACAGCCCCTCCTTCTGTTGATGTTGGGTGCTCACAGAATTGCCAATCGCCTGCTTCCAAGAAGGCTCCAACCATCAGCAATCTTCCAAGATCATCCCTTCGGGATGGGCAGGATGAGGCCAAACACCCTCCCCCAAAAATGTGATGTGAAAATTGTTCATCTGTTATTGATTGGGAGGCTGAATGTTTGCTTCAAAATTCCCCAATAAAACTGGTTTGGATGAGATCTTCCTGAATCCCAGATTAAGTGAATAAAGATGTTGTAGGAGTCCAGGAATAGCGGCAGGGTGGTTTGCACACAGCTTGTCATGGGCTTCACCCTTTGTTGCTTAATGGAGAACAGCAGCAGGATCCCCCCATCATACCGGGCCTGGAGATGACTCTCTTCTTCCTCTCAGTTAATATCCTGTTGGAGTCTTGGGCCAGGTTGTCTGGAGGGCCCATGGGGAGGAAGGACCCTGCCAACATGCCCTCTCCTTTCCCTGGTGAACAAGGCTTCCAGGGGATCATGCCTTATGGGGGTGTGTGTGGGGGAGCAGTTTATAGGTTGATGCCTGTGGAAAGAATTGACTGGTAAAGGTCACTAGGAGATAACTTGGGTCTCCCTTTTCCCCATACTGCCATCCCTGACATCACCAGTCAAAACTCCAGTGACTTCATTAAAAGACCCAGAGAAACCAAATGAAATAGAATTGCCCCCCCCCCCCACTTCCCTGGGCTCTTCTCCTCCACTTTCACTGAGCCTTAGGGCCACTGGAAAGAAATGATAAATGAGCTTAACTTGACTCAGAGTTCCTGTAAGGCAACATGGAGGTGGACTCGGGGGGGAATGATTGTCCCACACAAGAGCTGGAGCTGGTAGCTCGGCAAGTAGATCTCTGAGTTTAGTTTCCTTGGATGCAAAACTGTGAAAGTGGTCTTGAAGATCATCTAGTCCAACCCAAGTGAGGAAATTGAGTCCTGGGGGTGCCTTGTTCAAGACAGTGTATAACTTGGGCTTCTCTGAGCATTCCCAATTCTCCTAACTCCCCTTAAGTGTACTGGAGAACCCTGGGGGAAGAAAGAAATCTAACCTACCTGGACTTTTAGGGGAGGACTATAGTAGTCTGTGTTAAATATGGAGCCTTATCTGGAATAAAACTGGAACCTTCACTTTTGCAAGGACTATATCCTTACAACCAAAGGAACACCATCAATGGAGCCTAGTGCCATTTGCAAAAAGGCTGAACCACTAATCTCCTTGAGGGGACCAGAGAACCTTGGTGGGGTGAAAGGGTAAATTCTAACCTGTCTGACCTTCAGGTAGTGGGAGCCAGCATAGTCTGGGTTACACACACACACACACACACACACACACACACACACACACACACACACACACACACACACACACACACACACACACACCAAGCAATAGTAAAGATATGACGAGGGATTTTTTGCAGTAAGGAAATATTTGGGGGGGAAGGGAGAAGGAGGAGAGGAGTGATCCAGAGCTCAGAAAACATATCTACTACAAATTTGTGTGGAATGAAAATCTCAGTTCGTTTAACTTTTGACAGCCTGAGAAATGAATAAAGTAGATTGACATTACTTTTGACTCTAACAGTGCTGGTTGTCTGAATTGACTTTACTACAGTACAAGTTTAGACTGCAAGTGCTACTTTGTATTGTAATTCTAGGTCAAATTTATTATCAAGTCCTCAGCAAAATCTAATTTCCAAAGCCATTCGGTATTTGATGATGGTGGCAGAGGGCAGTTTTTTCTCATTCATTGCTTTCAATCATTCAATCTCATTTCTCATTCAAAATTTCATTCTTATCCTTGAGCTCAAAAACTTTCAAAAACTTTTTTCTCTTTTGTTCTTGTCTTGACAGAATGGATACGCAATGTTAATAAAAAGACAAAATGAAATTTGTTGGTATGGCAATAAGCCTGGCATTCAAAATTATTGTTTTAACTGTTAAGCAGTAGCATGTTGGGCAACTAGGTGGCGCAGTGGAGAGAGCTCTGGGGCTGGAGGCAGGGAATTGTGAATTCAAATATGCCCTCAGATACTTATTCAGATACTGGGTTAAATCACTTAAACTCTGTTTGCCTCAGTTTCTTCCACTGTAAAATGAGGATAATAATAGCACCTACTTTCCAGGATTGTTGTGAGGATCAAACAAGAGAAAAATTATAAAATGCCTAGCATACAATAGGTCCTATAGAAATACTAGCTAATATTATTACTATTAATTATGTGTCATTGCAATTTCGTGGTATATTAAGTAGCAGTTCAAAGTAATGTAAGTATCTCATGTGATCTTCGTCATGACTGCTCAATGCTGCCATTGATAGCTCCACAGCACCCATAGGTAATCTGTAAACAAAGGAGTATGGCTGTGTTCCCATAAAACTATTTATGGACACTGAAATTTGAATTTCATATAAGTTTCATGTGTCATGAAATATTATTCTTCTTCGGATTATTTCCCAACCATTTAAAAAAGTAAAAACCATCCTTAGCCCTCACACCTAACAAAACTAGGGGGTGGGGCCAAAACCAGAAATCCGCCAATTTCACCTTGAAAATTTAACAATCAGTTCTTGCAAAGAACTTGGATGCGACATACCCCTGGCTCTCTGACACTTTAATTTTTCCTAAAGGATCTTGTGTGGAGTTCTCCTTTGCTGTAAGTATAACCCTTGGGTTACATGTATCTCTGGACATAACATACTTTCTCTCCAGACCTAGTAATGAGTCAATTAAAAAATCTTTCTGTCCTCTAGGGTCCAGCATCCTGAGGGATTTGAATTCATTCTTTTTTTTTTCATACACTGAATTAAGCAAACATTTATCGAACACTCACAATATACAGAGCCTCTCACTGGACACTGGGGGAGAGACAAAGTTTAAATAAGACATGGTATTTCCCTTCATGTAGCCCAAAGGGATCTTCATGATACAAACACAAAGAGAGAAGACACAAACACAGACAGATATAATACAGTCTCTTGCCCCAAGAAACTGGTCCCTAAGGGTATAAAACATAAAGTGTGGAAGATACAGTGTAGATAAAGAGTTAGTATTATTTGGACTGATTGGTGGATAATGTAAGAGAGTGATATAATGATGTGGCAGCTGGGACAGAGTGACTCAGTTTGTAGGTATATTCAAGTGTGGATCTCCAGAGTTTGTTGGACTGTGGGCATTTCCAGGTGGATTTTCCCCAGCAGCTTTGAGGATTTCTCTGGTCACAAATCTCTAAAAGGTTAAAGAATCTAAGGTAAGCTTTAATCCAGGGAATAAATGGAAAATTAAGTTAATAAAGGAAGGCAGACAACCTTGGCCTCTATGGTCAGTCTTCACTATTAAGTGCTTGCTGGTCCTGGTCTCTACCCCCAAACCATTACCATGAGTTATTCTAGTTCTGAGGTGAATGATGACAGATTTGGGTCAAATGTGATACCTAAACAGCCCTTAGTAGTTTCCAAGGGAAAAGAGTCCCCATTAGAAGGAACAGGAGGAAAATGCAAATGGGTCCATAGCCAGAAAAGTAGGGTTTGAGTTTAAATTGCTCCATCCATCACACCCTGGGCCACCATTTTTTTAACCTAAAAAATGAGGGAATTGCCTTAGACGATCTTTTGACCTGATGATTCCCATGAATTTCAGCAATGGATAGCACTTCATGGCTGCTAGCATTGCCCCTGTGGGAAACAATTAAATTTTGATGAGTGTCAAACTCAAACTCATTAGACACAGACTTATGTGGTAGAAAGAATATTGGCTTTGGAGTCCAAAGAATTGGGTTCAAATCCCTTCTCTGCTACTTATTAACTTTTTATTACCTCCCAGGATCACCATTTTGTTCATATGAAAAATAGAAATTGCTAATATCTACCTCAGAAGTTGGTTGTATGGAAATTTAATTTGGAGCTATAACTATAACTCCTCAAAGTACCTCTTATTTCCAAGAGTTGTACAAGCAATGGAAAATCACAATCTTTGAAGAACTGCAAATAAGGATCACCCAAAGCACAGTGAAGTGGCTCCTGGTGAGTGTTAGCAAGGTACAACATATGGAGGGGAAAAAAATTATGTAGGAGTAGAGTGAAGGATATCATTGTTAAAAATGTGTGATGAAAAAAGAAAATTGTCTGGTCATATAGTAGAATGAATGGGGATGGGATGGCAATGGACCTTTGAATTCCCTATGAGGAAAATTCTTCTAGTATTTGCCCTGCAATTTATAAAATCAGAGAGTTTCCTGAAAGGTTAATTCACTTGCCCTGGGTCACACAGCCAGTATTGGTCAGAGAAAGGACTTAAACCTAAGTCCCCCTGACTCTAGTCTAGCTCTGTATCCATTATTGATCATTTAGCCCTTGTTCTTGATGTGCAACTGATTCTGGTCTGTGTCTTTCTATAAATTTGCCCCCAAAGGTCTACCCAACATGTTGAGTTCTTATATAACTGACTCATCTTCTTATTCCATCATGCATTTCTTTGATGACATCTTTTACTACTTCTCATGAGAGGCTAGTGATAGTGAGCCAGAGTGTGACTTCCTGACACTAACAAAATGCCAGGAAGACCCTCAAAGGTTGGGTGATGCATCTCTGGTGGTAAATTCATAGGAAGATGTGTATGAGATTTGCACAAGATGTGTAGGCATGAATGCTGCATTGTTGGTAAGAATACCTAAAGTGGTCATCAATTTGCAAGCATTAAGGTCACTCAGGCAGTCTCCTGCAAGGCAGGATAGTGGTCTTCCATAACATGCAGCCCCAACTGCAGCCCCAACTGCAGCCCCAACACCACCTCTGGCCTGAGTGGCACCCAAGGCATCTGTCTCCTTGACCCTGGACTAATTGTGCCCTTGAGACACAGCTAGCCAAGGACAGAGGGCAGGCATTTTTTATGGGAACACTCTTGTAGTACCCCAGAAAGGGAAAGCAGAGGTTCCTCTCAGAAAGTTTTGTATTTTATACCCATTGCTCCTATTTCTGCTTGGCCTCAGAGGACAGAACAAAAAGGTGCTTAACTTAGGAAAAATCTCCTAATACTTAGTGGGTTCCCTTTCATTGAGTACCTTCAAGCTACAGAAACAGGTATGTTTTCCATAAGATAACCCATATAAAGTACTTTGTAAACCTTAAATTGCCACACAAATGTTAGCTAATCTTATTTTTTCAGTTGTGGGTTGAACTAGATGGCTACTGAGGTCTTCTAAAACTCAGAAAGTCTGTGATTCTATGAGATTGTGATTAGACACAAGCTTCCACATATACATGTGAAATTTAATGTAAAATGAAGTATGAATGGATGGTGATGCTCACACAGCAAGGAAGGCTGAATAATGAGGATACTGAGGGAGGAAAGCCATCACTGTGTTCAAGAGTCCTGAGGAAGATGTAGACTCTCCCCTATGCTGGGGTTGCCTGTAACTGGCCTGAATAACTAGGGAGAAGCAAGATTCTCGCTGCTGGGGTTGGACCTCAACCCTCCGTCATCATGTGGTCAACGTGTGTAAGAGAGGAGGCAGAAGGAACAAGACAGGACCAGCAATGGAAAGTGGGACAAGATGGCACCTTTCTTTTGGAGTATGTATTTAAGTTCAACTGGAATGTGAGCCGAAGCCACCAGTACAGACTTTGTCCTTAGGTTGGAAGACTGATGCCATGATTACCTTCTTGGGGACATGTGCTGATTCTGGAAACATCTCAGACTATCAGCTGCTCTGTCTAGGTGCCCAATTCCTGGCTTCTGGAGAACGTGGCTAGAAATCATCCCAGCAATCAGAGAAACATACGCCATAGCTTCTCTGACTCCATTTCCAAAGGAAGGACAATCAGAAAAGCACATAAATGTCACACTTGAGGGTCATGCCAAGGACATACAGCTGGAGCCAATAGGTCTGTAACCCCCTGAAGCTTCTAGCTCTTTCTAGCTTCACAAAACCTCTGCAAACCATGGAATATCATGGCCTGTCTTCCCCTCCTCCCAACTCTAAACAACAGCAGTTTCCCCGGAGTCCTTTACTGAGTCCCCTGGGTTAAGTTCATCCAAAAGCCATATCACATTTGCCTTTGGTTTACGTACCTACTTCTCTCCCCCTGACTTTCCTCAAATGTAAAGTGGGAATAATAATATCAAATACCTTCCATGTGCTGTGAGGATCAAATGAAATTAATATTTATAAAAGCTCTTAGCTCAGAGCTTGACACTAAGTACTTAATAAATGCTTATTTTCATCATTTTCTCCTCTCCTTTCTTCCTTTCTTTTTTCTTCCTTCCTTCCTTCCTTCCTTTGTTCCTTCTTTCCTTTTTCCTTCCTGTCTTGTAACTATAATTACTATGCCTTAGTAGGATTCAAAAGTTGGAATGAATCTTCTGATCTAGCCTCTTAATTTTACAGACAAGAAAACTAAAACCCAGAGAAAGAAATCGATGTGCCCAAGGTCCCACTACCATTAAGTGGAAAGCAGAGATATCTTTCATACATCCTTGGAGAGCCATTCTTTGTGCCCATTTACTACAAAAGAGAGATTCTTTCTTCTGTGATAGATTCTCAGAGCAACAAGTATTTAAGTGTTTAGTACAGGACTAGGCACTGTGCAAGGCACTGAAGATACATATGCTAGTAAAAAAGAAAACAATGCCTGCTCTCAAGAAGCTTATATTCTAACAGGAAGAGCTGATACAGAAAGGTTATGTTTGTCCTTCATTCTCGAAGAGGACCATGACATCAAGATGATGACATGACTTGCAGTTGACTTTGATTTGAGTGAGGGAGGGCTGTGCAAGGCCACCAACCTCACTTTCTCCTCCAGGGCCATCTGAGTCCAGTGTCCTGATATTCATCAGGATGACTGGAGATGGCCCAGGATGCAATGGGAGATCCTAGCCCTTTCAGGCTAAGGTCTTATCACATTCTCATTTTGAGTGAGATACATGCATTGAATGAATAGGCTTCTTGAAGTTACTCAAGGGTTGACCCCTTTAATCAAAAAAAAAAAAAATCAAACTGGGTCGGCGCGGCAGGGCGGAGGCGACCCGAGGGGCCCAAGAGTGGCGGGCGAGACAAGCGGAGCAGGAGATAAGCCAGGCCGAGCCAACGATATCAGCGCAACAGCCTTTGAAATCTTCAGCCTAAAGACGGGACTTCAGTGGGTCACTACTTGAACATCCAGAAGCTGGGATGCCGGAGTGATCAGTAAGTGCTCTCCCCTCCCCCCCGATGACTGTGAGGGAACCATAAAATTCTTCCCCAGATTGATCCTGGATCAGTGGGAGCAGCAGAAGGGGGCGGGTGGTCTCATAACACCAGAGGCTGGAGAGGTGGCAAAGGGGGATTCTTTCTACCGTGGCGGAGGCTATCTGGAGGGACAGACGACCCAGGGCAGAGAAAAATTCGCACTGAGACCCAAGCAAGCCTCAGCCCGGGAGACGAGCCCCAGGAGGGGCGGGAACACGCATTAGCCTCTAGGCGTGCCCCAGCCCTCCAGGGGAAAGGGAAGACAATAGGGAAGCTGGGATCACCATCCCCCGGACCTTGCCTTTGCCTCAGGCCAGCTGAGGAGATATCCTGAGACCAGACCACCCCTCCCACACACCTATCAAGCTAAACCCAGGGTTGATCTGGGAAACAACAACAACAACAACAACAACAACAAAAAAAAAAGCCTGCTTTTAGCCTAGACAAACATCAACTCAACTTAAAAGATCTGTACCTTCTGACTGAAAGAACCAAAAGCTACAACACTCAGCCAACATCATGAATCGGAAAAAGCAGACGAAAAGTGAAAAAACCATAGAATCTTTCTATGGGGATAAGGACCAAAACACAAACACCAAAGAGGTCAGAGCTGAGACTGTACTTCCATCTGAAACCTCAGAAGGGACTATGAATTTCTCGCAAGCACAACTAGATTACCTGGAACATCTGAAGAAGGATATAAAAGAAAAACTGGCCAATGATTTTAAAACCATAAAAAAAGAATTCACTGATGAGAACATCAATTTGAAAAAGAAAATCGAAGAAATGGAAAAGGAAGTTCAAAAATTAACTGGAGAGAATAATTCCCTAAAAGGAAGAGTTAATCAAACGGAAAAGGAAACTCAAAACCTAATAGGGAAAATTGATCAGATGGAAAAGGAAACCCAAAACCTAACTGGGAAAATTGGTCGAATGGAAAAAGAAGTACAAAAATTAAATGGAGAAAATAGCTCCTTAAAGGGAAAAATTGGCCAGATGGAAAAGGAGATGCGAAAGCTAACTGAAGAAAACAATACGATCAAGATTAGAATTGGGCAAGTAGAAACTAATGACTCAATGAGGCAACAAGAATCAGTCAAACAAAATCTAAAGAATGAAAAGATAGAAGAAAATCTAAAATATTTAATTGGAAAAACAACTGACCTGGAAAATAGATCCAGGAGAGAAAATCTAAGGATTATTGGCCTGCCAGAAACCCATGATGAAGAAAAGAGTCTGGACAATATCTTCCAGGAAATCATCAAGGAAAACTGCCCAGAAGTACTAGACTCAGAGGGCAAAATAGTCATCGAAAGAATCCACCGTTCCCCACCGGAAAGGGATCCCAAACTCAAAACCCCAAGAAATATAGTTGCCAAATTCCAGAGCTATCAAGTGAAGGAGAAAATACTACAAGCAGCCAGAAAGAAACAATTTAAATATCAAGGTCACACAGTCAGGATCACACAGGACCTTGCAGCTTCTACATTAAAAGATCGAAAGAATTGGAACCCAATATTCCGTAAGGCAAAGGAGTTGGGACTCCAACCGAGGATCAACTACCCAGCAAAGTTCAGCATAACATTTCAGGCAAGGAGAAAGTCATTCAACGAAATAAGGGATTTCCAGAGCTTCCTGACCAAAACACCAGAACTCAATAGACAATTTGATCTTCAAATGCAGGTCTCCAGAGAATCATAAAAAGGTAAACAGAGGGGAAAAAACAAAAACAAAAACTTGCAACTCAATTAGGGCAATCTGTTTACCTCCCTGTAAGGGAAGGTGATACCTGTTAATCTTGAGAACTGTGCAGCTATTATGATAAAAGGGATATATGTAGAGGGAACGGGCATAAAGTAAATGATGTCATGGCAAAAATATGATTTAAGTATGAGAAGGGAATGTAATAGGAGGTGTGGAAAGGGGGAAGCAGAAAATGGCAAACTATATCACAGGAAGAAGTACAAAACCATAGTAGAGGGAAGGAGGGGAGGGAGATGAGCATTGTTTGAGAGGTACTCTCATCTGATTTGTTCAAAGGAGGGAACAATAACCTTAAGCAGATAATCCTAACTAGCTCTATAGGTAGTAGGAGGGGAAGGGGGAAGAAAGGGGAGGGTGGCTAAAAGGGAGGAAAGAAGCAATAAGAGTAAAGGGGACTAAAAGGGAGGGGGGCTAAAAGAAGGAGGGGAAGGCTGCAGGAGGAGGGGGAGAAAAGTGAATACTATTGAGGAGGGGAAGGGAGACGGGAGAGTTAAAAGCACAAATGGTGGGAAAGAGGGTGGAGGGAAATACACAGATTGTAATCATAACTGTGAATGTGAATGGGATGAACTCTCCCATAAAACGGAGACGGATAGCAGAATGGATTAAAAGCCATAATCCAACAATATGCTGCTTACAAGAAACACATTTGAAACGGGGGGATACACATAGGATAAAGGTCAAAGGATGGAGCAGAATATATTGTGCTTCAGCTCATGTAAGAAAGGCAGGAGTAGCAATCCTAATCTCAGACAAAGCAAAAGCAGAAATAGATCTAATCAAAAGGGATAAGGATGGAAACTATATCCTACTAAAAGGCACCATAGACAATGAAGCAATATCATTACTAAACATGTATGCTCCAAGTGGTATAGCATCCAGATTCTTAGAGGAGAGGTTGGGGGAGTTGAAGGAAGAAATTGATAGCAAAACTATACTAGTGGGGGACCTCAACCTCCCCCTCTCTGAACTAGATAAATCCAACCTTAAAATAAACAAGAAAGAGGTTAAGGAGGTAAATAAAACTCTGGATAAGGTAGATATGATAGATCTTTGGAGAAAATTAAATGGGAATAGAAAGGAATATACCTTTTTCTCAGCGGTACATGGAACATTTACAAAAATTGACCATGTACTAGGACATAAAAATCTCACAATCCAGTGCAGAAAGGTAGAGATAATCAATGCATCCTTTTCAGATCATAATGCATTAAAAATTACATGTAATAAAAGGCCATGGAAAGAGAAACCAAAAATCAATTGGAAACTAAATAATCTAATTCTAAAGAAGGATTGGGTTAAAGAAGAAATCATAGAAACAATCAACAACTTCATTCAAGAGAATGACAATAGTGAGACAACGTACCAAAACTTATGGGACACTGCAAAAGCAGTTATTAGGGGAAGTTTTATATCTCTGAATGCTTACATAAATAAAATAGAGAAAGAGGAGATCAATGACTTAGGCTTGCAGTTGAAAAAGCTAGAAAAAGAACAAATTGAAAACCCCCAAGTAAATACCAAATTAGAAATACTGAAAACCAAAGGAGAGATTAATAAAATTGAAATAAAGAAAACTATTGAATTAATAAATAAAACCAATAGTTGGTTTTATGAAAAAACTAATAAAATTGATAAACCTTTGGTTAATCTGATCAAAAAAAAGAAAGAAGAAAACCAAATTACTAACATTAAAAATGAAAGGGGTGAACTCACCTCCAATGAGGAGGAAATTAAAACAATAATTAGAAACTACTTTGCCCAACTTTATGCCCACAAATTCGATAATCTAAACGAGATGGATGAATATTTTAAAAAATACAAATTGCCCAGATTAACAGAAGAGGAAGTTGAATACTTAAACAACCCCATCTCAGAAAAAGAAATTGAACAAGCCATCAATGAACTCCCTAGGAAAAAATCTCCAGGGCCAGATGGATTCACAAGTGAATTCTATCAAACATTTAAAGAACAGTTAATTCCAATACTACATACACTATTCTTGAAAATTGGGGAAGAAGGAGTCCTCCCAAATTCTTTCTATGATACAAATATGGTTTTGATACCCAAACCAGGAAGAGACAAAACAGAGAAAGAAAATTATAGACCAATTTCCCTAATGAATATAGATGCAAAAATTTTAAATAAGATTTTAGCAAAACGAATACAGCATCTTATCACGAGATTAATACATTATGATCAGGTAGGATTCATACCAGGACTACAGGGCTGGTTCAATATTAGGAAAACTATTAGCATTATCGACCACATCAACAACAAAGCTAACAAAAACCACATGATTATCTCAATAGATGCAGAAAAAGCTTTTGACAAAATACAACATCCATTCCTACTAAAAACATTGGAGAACGTAGGAATAAAGGGAACTTTCCATAAAATAATAAGCAGTATCTATCTAAAACCTTCAGCAAGCATTATATGCAATGGGGATAAGCTAGATGCATTCCCAATAAGATCAGGGGTGAAACAAGGTTGTCCATTATCACCACTATTATTCAATATGGTACTAGAAATGTTAGCTGTAGCAATTAGACAAGATAAAGATATTCAAGGAATTAGAATAGCCAAAGAAGAAACTAAGTTATCACTCTTTGCAGATGATATGATGATTTACCTAGAGAATCCCAGAGATTCAAGTAAAAAATTACTTGAATTAATAAACAACTTTGGCAAAGTTGCAGGGTACAAAATAAACCCACACAAATCCTCTGCATTCCTATATATTAGCAACAAAGTTCAACAGCAAGAGATAGAAAGAGAAATCCCATTTAAAGTTAGGGTAGACAGTATAAAATACTTAGGAGTCTACCTGCCAAAACAAACCCAGGGACTATATGAACACAATTACAAGACACTTTTTGCACAAATAAACTCAGATTTAAGTAAGTGGAAAAACATTAGTTGCTCATGGGTAGGCCGTGCTAATATAATAAAAATGACAATTCTACCCAAATTAATATACTTATTTAGTGCCATACCAATTAAACTATCAGACAATTACTTTCTAGAGCTGGATAAAATAATATCAAAATTCATTTGGAAAAACAAAAGGTCCAGAATATCAAAGGGACTAATGAAAAGAAATGCATGGGAAGGTGGCCTAGCGCTACCAGACCTTAAACTGTACTATAAAGCAGCAATTATCAAAACCACTTGGTATTGGCTAAGAAACAGAGAGGTAGACAAGTGGAATAGACTTGGCACTCAAGATGCAGTAGGCAAGGAATATAGCAACCTTCTGTTTGATAAACCCAAGGACCCCAGCTTCTGGGATAAGAACTCATTGTTTGACAAAAATTGCTGGGAAAACTGGATAACAGTGTGGCGGAAATTAGGCATAGACCCATACCTGACACCGTACACAAGAATAAAGTCCAAATGGGTACATGATTTAGGTATAAAGATTGATACCATGAATAAACTGGAGAAGCAAGGAATAGTGTATTTATCAGATCTATGGAGAAGGGAAGAATTCTTTACTAAAGGAGAGATAGAATGCATTATGAAATGCAAAATGGATAACTTTGAGTACATTAAACTGAGAAGTTTTTGCACAACCAAACTCAATGCAACCAAAATCCGGAGGGATGTAGTAAATTGGGAAAAAATTTTTACAGCTAAGCTCGGGGATAAAGGCCTCATTTCTAGAATATATAGAGAACTGACCCAAATGTATAATCATACAAGTCATTCCCCAATTGATAAATGGTCAAAGGATATGAACAGGCAATTTTCAGAGGAAGAAATTAAAGCTATCTATAATCATATGAAAAAATGCTCTAAATCACTATTGGTTAGAGAGATGCAAATCAAAACAACTCTGAGGTACCACATCACACCTATAAGATTGGCAAACATGACAGAACAAGAAAATGATAAATGCTGGAGAGGATGTGGGAGAGTTGGAACACTAATTCATTGTTGGTGGAGCTGTGAGCGCATCCAACCATTCTGGAGAGCAATTTGGAACTATGCCCAAAGGGCTACAAAAATGTGCATACCCTTTGACCCAGCAATATCGCTACTAGGACTATATCCCCAAGAGATCATAAAAATGGGAAAGGGTCCCACATGTACAAAAATATTTATAGCAGCACTCTATGTAGTTGCCAAAAACTGGAAGTCAAGGGGATGTCCATCAATTGGGGAATGGCTGAATAAATTATGGTATATGAATGTAATGGAGTACTATTGTGCCATAAGAAATGATGAACAAGAAGACTTCAGAGAGGCCTGGAAGGACTTATATGACCTGATGCTGAGTGAAAGGAGCAGAACCAGGAGAACTTTATGCACAGCAACAACCACAGTGTGTGAGAGTTTTTTCTGGTAGACTTAGATTTTTGTAATAACACAAGAACTTCTGAAAAAAAAAAAAAAATCCCAATGGTGGACCTCAAGGCAAAATGCCTTCCACACTCAGAGAGAGAAATATGGAAGTCACTCACATAATGTAGCAGATCATGTTTGTGTATGTGTACCTGTTTGTGTATCATGTTCTGATTTGTTATACGGATTCTTTCATTTATCTTAGTCTGACTACATAGCATGACTATAGTGAAAATATACTCAATAGGAAAGTATATGTAGAATCTATACAGAATTGTATGCAGTCGTGGGGAGGGAGGGAGGTAGTGGGGGGTGGGTGGGGAGGGATAAAATCGCAATTGTATGGCAGTGATTGTTAAACATTAAAAAAATAAAAAAATTAATAAAAAAAAAAAATTAAAAAAAAAATCAAACTGGAAGGGAAGACCCTCAGGATTCCTGGGTAAAAGAAACAACTACTATTCACTCTTTGCTAGGTAGCTGGGGACTTGTTGTCCAGTCTACAAACTCCAGAGTGAACTGGGTTTAAGGCTTCATCTTTGAGCAAGAAATGTAGCCAGTAAACCCAGAGAAAAAAAGACAGCTTTTGGGCATGGAATGTACCTTCCCCTGGGTAGAACACCAGAGAAGAGAAGGAGGAGAAGGAGGAGGAGGAGGAAGAGGAGAGAAACTGCTACTCACTCATAGGTTGTGTTTGTCCTTCATTGTGAAAGAGGACCATGGCATTAAGATGATGACATGATTTGCAGTTGACTTTGATTTGAGTGAGGGAGGGATGTGCAAGGTCACCAGTCTCAATTTCTTCTCCTGAGCCATCCGGGTCCAGTGATCTGATATGAACTGACACATAAAAGTGAACTGCGAAAGTACTGAGGAGAAAAGAAGATGAGCAAGGGAAGGCAGCTGAAAAGAGATATGGTGGCAGAATCCAGAGCATCAGAAGCACAGGCAAGAGAAGAGGGAAGCATGGTGGGCCTAGACCCATACCCAAAATGGAGGCCCCCAGAAGAAACTCTACACTGGCAGAAGGGGGTAGGCATGATAGATGGATGGTTGGATGGAGTGGAAGTGCCCCCAGTTTCTGAGAAAGCAGCTGAGTCATAGGGTTAAGAAGCCCAGTTGGAAGGAAGCTGAGAGGTCATCTAGTCCAATGCTAACTGAACCCTAATCTAAGACTACACTTGAAAATTCCAGTAATAGAGAACAAATCTCCCACAGCTGCCCATGATGCTCTCGGACAATTTAGGAAGCTTTTCATCTTACTAAACTGAAACAAGTCCCGATGCAACTTTGCCACCCCCCTCCCCCACACTCTTGTCCTACCTCTGTGGCCAAGCAGAGTGTACCAAATCTTTCTGTATGACAGCCTTTCTTACACTATCATGCCTGCTCTTCTCCAAAAGTCTTCCTTCTCCAGACCCTTCAGCTTATCCTTACATGTATGGCAAAATCTCTAATCCCTAATGACCCTTTTCTGGATGTGCTCCAGCTTTTCAACATTCCTCCTAAAATGTAACACCAAGAATTAAGCAGAAAACTCCATGGGGTGAGCAGGGGGTTTCTTACTGGGATGGAGTATGTACAGTAGTCCTTTTTTTGAATACCAGTCTCTTTTAATACAGTCTAAGAGCATATTCTCTTTTTGGCCAACATATCACACTGTTGACTCATCCTGAGTCTCCAGTCCCCTAACACGCCATCATCTTTTCACATGAACTGTTGTCTAGCCACACCTCTGCCATCCTGTACTTGTGAAGCTGTGGGAGGTTTTTTATAATACAAATGCAGGACTTTACATGTATTCTTATCAAATTTCACATGATTAGATTTGGCCCATTGCTCTAATCAGTTGATGTTCTTCTGGATTCTGACCCTGTCATAAAATGTGTTAGCTACCCCTCCCGACTCTGTCATCTGGAAATTAGATAAACATGCCACCTATGACTTCATTCAAGTCTTTGTGGGACAATCAACAAATGTGGGACAGCACAGGGCCAAGGACAGATCCTTGAGGCACTCCACTAGAGACATGCCTCTTAGATAGTATTGATCCAATAATGACTGCTCTTTGGACCTGTTCATTCAACCCATTCTGAATCCTTGTAATCTAACCAGGGCTGTGCTACTAAACATTTAACAACCAGCTCTCTGGGCAGGGGGAAGACGGATGTACACCACACACTTTCTAAGTTTAATCTGCATTATTATCATTCTTGCCATCACTTTCTTAAGTCTAGACAATCAAGAAAACAATAGATCAAGCCCTGATTTGTAGCATTGCCAATTTCTGAGGTATAAATGCTCACACAGAAAATTGAACAATCAGCTCTCAGGAGTCTATTACAGTTGTCTCCAGCACACTCCTTCATAGAACCCATATCTCTCTTTTGTGCCCATAAGAACAGTAGGAAAAACTTTGTCAAATGCTTTGCTATCTACAGCATTACCCAGAATTATTGGTGCCAATAACCCTTTCAAGTAATGAAATGAAATTACTTGATTACTTGAAATTACTGTACTTGATGAAGTCATGTTGGCTCTTGAGGACCACCACTTATTTTTCTAATAATACTGTGTCCCTAGAATTTTGCCAAGAATTGAAGTCAATGTCAGAAGGGCTTAAATGCTCTATTCTCTTCCCCTGCCCCTCCCCCACTTTTTAATTGGGATAGTATTTGTCTATTTCCAATCCTCTACCACCTTTCATCCTGGATGACTTTGTAAAGACCATTAATGGTGGCTTAGGAATCCCATCCACCAGTTCTCTCTATAATTAGAGGATGTAACTGTCCAGGCTTGACCAGTGACCTCTAAACACTAATAGGGAATTGGTCCACAACTGGACCATCTGGAAGTCCCTTCTCTTTATGATCAGAGTGTAGACCTCTAGGCAAATAGAATGTTGAACTTAGAATCAGGAATACATCAATTCGAACCCTGCCTCAGACACTTCCTAGCTTTGTGACCCTGAACAAGTTACCTAAACTCTCTGTGTCTCAATCTCTTCCCCTGTAAAATGGGTACAATAGTAGCCTCTACCTCCTAGAGTTCTTATGACGATCAAATGAGATAAATTTGTAAAGTATTTTGCAAATCTTCAAGCACCATATAAATGCTACTGTGTGTGATAGGTCATCAGACCATAACTTTAGACCTGGAGGGGGCCTTAGCGGTCATCTGATCCAACTCCCTCTTTTTACAGATGAGAAAATAGAAATAAATGTACCCAGAGCTCTGCATATGTGCAAGGTGAGTGGGAAGAGAATGACTGCCCAGTAGCACATATGAGGACCAGCAATCCTAGTAAGTCAGAGAACTAGGACTTGCACTTACATCTCTGACCCCAGTACTATTTCCATCCTCCCTAGACACACCTAGTAGAGATACTGAGGAGGCCTCTCATATATGGCCTTCCACACAAGCCCAGAATCCCAGAATTGACAGGAACTTCTGAGATCATGGAGTTCAATCCCTGGGGGATGGAAAATCTCTCCTGCTATATACTCACCACTCAATCAGCCATTCGGTGAAGACGTCCAGTGAGGGAGAAACACCTATCTTCCAATGTGAGCCATTCCGACTTTGGGCAGCCCGAAGAGTTAGAAAATTCTTTCTGATATCAAGTCTAAATTTGCCTCCTCAGTTCCCCCTCCCCTTATTCCCAGTTCCCCTGTACTGGGCTGAGCAGAAAAAGTCTGGTCCTTCTCTTTGGGAGTCCTTCTTTGACATACTTGAAGGCAGCTGTCATAGCTCTCCATCAAGTCATCTCTTTTCCAGGCTAAAGATCCCTACTTCCTTCAGTGGGTATTCATCTGTCATGATGTTGTTTGGGCCCCTTGCTATCCTGGTTGCCCTACTTTGCAATATAATCCCCAGTTTATTATTCATGCCATTGGAAACATGTACCTCCTAGAAGGGAGCACTGTCCTCCAGATGGTCCACCACCTCATGGTTCAGAAGTTTGACTGACTTCCCCACAACTATTTCATAAAGCTCTGACCTTCCTGTTTTGCTGACTCTTTAAAGAGGTTCAAATTTCAGTGTCTAACTCTTTAGACACTGAGGGCAATAGTCCTTGTGGCTGAAATCCCAACCTGACTTAAGTCACATCCTCCAGGAGTACACCATTTATAAAGATGAAGAACTACTCTGCCAAAAAAAAAAAAAAGCAGAGGTGCTTCCATACAGTTGGTGCTTAATCAATGTGTAATGAATGACAGTCCATAAGCATTTATTAAGCACCTACTTTTAATTCCTGAATTGAAAGACAAAAATAAAATAGTCCCTACCTTCAAGAAATTTACAACCTTTTAAAAAATTTAAATAAAAATTTTTATTATCTTTTTAAATATTATTTTGTTTCCCAGTATCCTTTCCTTCCTTCCCTAGAGGGGAGATGATCCCTTATAACAAAGAATAAAACAAATGGGGGGGATGCAATTCAACAATATCAAACACCTTATAAACTAAGTCTGACAGTAAATGCCACGTTTCATACCCGTAATCCCCTACTTCAAAGAAGGGAAGTGCACTTTTCCCCCCCATGTTTTCCTTGGGGAGAAAGTTGGTTATTTTAATTACACAGCATTTTTTTCCCCTTTCATTTACATTGCTGCAGTTGCAGTCATTAATATTTTATTTTCATGGTTCTGTTCGTGTCAATTTGTATCAGCTCATACACACATATAGACTGCCCTGGATTCTTCACCATCATCATTTCTTTTTAAATTTTTAAAAATAAATTGCTATTGATATCTTTCATTTTTACATCACCTCCTTTTCCCAATTTCCCCATGCTCCTCCCAGAGACTCATCCCTGGTAACAAAGAATAAAACAGTGAAAAATCAACAGTGCAGCAAAACTAACAAACTCATGGAAAAAATTATTTTCTGTGGTGTCCCACACCCATAAAAAAATATCTGCAAAAAGTAGAGGAAAGTGCTTTATGATAGCCCGTCTTGGGGACCAACGTTGGTCACATTATACATTCACAGCCTTCAGTTTTGATTGTTTTGTTGATGTTCTGTCCTTTTATACTTTTGAGGGGTTGTACATTGTTATGGTCAGTGAGTACGTTATTTAATGGGATCTGCTTATTTTGTTTTGCATCAGTTCATATAAATCTTCCTGTGTTTCTCTATATTCATCATATTTATTCTTTCAACACAATATTATTCTATTAATGAACCCCCAAGTTGTTTGGCCATTCCCCACTCAATGGGCATCATCTTTGTTTCCTTTCCTTTTCTACTACAAAGAATGCTACCATAAATATTGTGGTATGTATGGGGCCTTTCTTTGTGTTGGTGATCTCCTTGGAAAGACCAAGGAGGTTCTTCTTTTAGGAGGTTGTACTTGAGCTGAACTTCCAAGGAATCTAGGGATTCTAACAAGCAGAGGTGAAAAGATTACACATTCTAGTCACAGGGGACAAACCTATTTGAGAAGTGGGATTGGGAATACTGTATGTAAGGAACAGCAAAAAGGATGATTTGGTTGAAAAGTTGGGCATGTGAAGGGAGCTAAATGCAGAAAGCCACATTCATTACACACTATGGATCTCCTATTTAAAAGGGAGGCAGTAATTATTGGACCAGAAAGAATCTCTGGGCCAATGAAATGTAACAACAGTGAGATGGTTTCCTGATGAATTCCAAAGCTGGGTCAGTTAGCAAGCAGGATGACTTGTTTGAATTGAATGGAATTGGATTACAAATTCATCTGGCCTTGGGAATGCTTCTATACTTGAAATATCACAGAATCTCCAAAATAAAAGATCCATGACTCTAGTCACTGAATTATGCCACCTCTGGCACTACTTGTGTGGACTTCAAGCAAGTCATATGACCCAAGTCTCAATTTCCTTGTCTGCAAAATGAGGAGGCTGAACTGGTTGGCCTCCCAGGTCCCTTCTGATTCTAGGTTTGGTCTCTGTGATCCATCTAGTTGAAACTTTTTTTTTTCTGAAGTCAACTAACACACAGAAAGAGTAAGCGATCTTACTCAGGTTTGGAACTCAGGTCACCAAGATCCTAGTTCAGTCCAGAAGGAAACCTGGCATCATGGAACTGTTTTTCTAATGGTGGAATGACAGATCCTGTGGGAAAGACACTTTGAGTATGTTGTGCTTTGGGTAAGTCTGGCCCTGACTTTGGCCATGGGTACTGTTCTGACCTTACTGGAAGTGAGGGGGAGCTTAGCGGGCTGACACTTTGACAGATGAGCCAGGGCAGGGGTGGGGGGAGAAAGGGGACAGAAAAGGAGTATGAGCCAGAATAGAGAAAGGAGGGAGACCCAGAAGAGTAAGGAAGTTGCCTCTGGAGATGCTTGCTGTCATTCCTGAGGCTGAGACATGCCAGACTGGCCTCATGTCCAAGGGCCCTGTGCTGGGAGCTTCCTCCCTGGAGCTGGCCAGAACCAGGCTGGCTGAAGTGGTGGAAAAAACTCATTGGGGAAGGCCCAGGGCTGGGGGAGCTGGGTGGAGGTGAGGGGCCAGGCCCTCTGGCTGTGAGCTCATCTAGGGCCCAGCCGTCCCTATTGTTTGTTCCAGGCCTACAAGGGTTGGGCCAGCTTTCCAGATAACAGCCCTCCTACGCAGAGGGTGGGGGACACTTGCGCTCTCCTCCCAACTACCACTGGCCAGAGCCCTCCTGTCTATCCTACTGCCTCTGGAGACTCCCCACCAGGTTTCCTTTCCAGCTCTCAAGCCAGTCAAATAACCATCTCAGGTCAGCAGGGTGAGTGACCTTATATAGAAATATAATGATAAGCTTGAGAAAATCAAGGTTCTGTGAAAAGAGGGCTGCCCAGTTTGGGATCAAGAGCCTGGGCTACAGTTCTGGCCCCAACACTAGCCATTTGGGCAAATTAATTCCCTTTTATGGGTACTTTTCCTTATCTGTAAAATGAGTTTGGTTTTTGATAGACTCTGAGGTCCTTCTGGCATTCTCTGTACTAGAATCTCTTCAAGGATCAAGCTAGGATCAAACTAGGATCAAACTCTGACATTCTATTTTCTAAGGTCACTTCTGATCTAAACTCTTTTAAAGGTTGGTATCAACATTCTCTGTTCTGAGGTCATTTCAGGGTCTGACATTTCATGGTCTAAAGTCTTTCCCATCTCTGACATTCTGTGTTCTAAAGTTCCTTCCATGTCTGACATTTTATGTTCTAAAGCTCTTTCCAGCTCTATTATTCTGTGATTTAAGATCCCTCTACCTCTAATATCCTGGCACTGCTTCTTCCTGGGTTCTAGTTACTTAATGAGAATATTCCCTAGGATGTCATTCTTTCCTCATTTCCCATGGTTACATGACTATCCCCTTGGTGTCAGTGTCTTCCACAGTCTCTCTTCAATGGTTGACCTATAGAATTTGTAGACTCATAGAACTCAGATTTGCAAGGAACCTTGTAGGTCACTGAATCCACCTTCTCAATTCTGTGATTCTTCCTATATTCCAAATGGTTCCTGGCTGTCCCTTCATGTGTTAAGGGGTCAAGACTTCCTTCTCAGACAACTCAGTTGTCTCTTTGTGTCATACCAGGGCATGGGCAGCAGCTGAACAGAGCTAGTAAGGTAGCTGGGCTGGGACCAGGAAAAACCTAGATCATTAGAGTCTGATACCAACCAAAGGTCTGGAAACCAGGAGATCAAGGCAGGTGCTGGAGGATTAGTGGTCAACTGTGTCAAGAAGCAAATAGCAAGTCTAAGAGTGACCAGCTCTTGGAGGTAAAGATGGGTAGGGTCCAGCAGTTCAAAGGTAGGCCTTTGTGGGGAAGATGGGGAGTGTTCCAAAGTGTGGTTCTGGGTTCTGTGGTTCCAAGATTCTGGTTGAGTGTTGGTGGGTGGGAGAGAGTCAAAGGGCAAGAAGGGTCTATCTCTAAGGAAGTAGTCAGCAAGAGGGCAGTCAAAGCAGAGTCTGAAGGAAGTGAAGGGAAAGTCTCATACCACATAGTAAAGGGGTTCTCCGGAGTCCTCTGACCTCTGACTTCCTAGGGGACCCCCACCCCCCTGCCTTTCATGTAGAACTTAAGCCTGCCTAAAAGAATGGAGAAAGATTCATTAATCTTCAAGAATGGAGCCTTGTTGTACTTGTGACACAGGGTTATCACTGTTCACACCCTTCAAAGTTTTACGTATCTGAGACTTCAGGTAACTCTCAGCACAGCCAGATCCACAAAACAACCCCCAGGACCTAGAACACAGGATGAAGAAAGGGAAGCCATGTGGGCAACCACATAGAGCTTTCACTTAGCTTGCTACACCTACCCAAACAGCTCTACAACAGCAGGAGGAGGAGTTAGCTTATAAATACCAGAACCAAGGTTCTCAGTCTGTCTCTGTTTACCTGCTGTGTGTTTTTTATCTGATGCCTTAGAGTAGGGGAGAGATCATGAGCCCTTCCTTTAGGGCTAATGGCAGCATCTGCCTTTCTGTCCTTGCAGCTCAGTTGCCATACCTCCTAGATAACAGTGAATGAGTTGTCAGCAAAGGAAGAAGAGTTCACAAGGGTAAAAACAGAAACACGGGCCAAAGCAAGAACCACAGAATCTCATCCTCATGGATCTCAGTGTTGGAAGGAGCTTCAGAGGACATTTGGTTCAGCTCATAAATAAACAAGAATTTTTTCCATAAATCTCGAACGATGGGTCTTCTGGCCTCTGCTGAAGGCTTCCATAGTGTGCAAAACATTCTCCTGAGTCTGTCAACATTCTACTTTTAGGTTTCTCTTGTTATTAAAATGTTTTCCCATAAGTCAAGCCTAAATTTCATTTTCTATCACTTAATCCCATGGACCTACATTCTGCCTCTGGAATCAAACATGGCAAATAGAATCCCTTTTTCCCCATGAAAGACTTTCACAGACAACAAATGTCATTCTCCTCTTGGCTCCCTTCTCAAGTCTTCTCCGGAGTAAAACTCCTCACCCATTGTTTTAACCAACTCTTGTATAACCTGTCACCTCCCTATCCTCATCACCCACCTCTGACTGCTCCTCAGCTTGTCAACACCTTTCAAAAAATATAATTTTCAGGGGTAGTTAGGTGGCACAGTGGATAAAGCACTGGGCCTGGCATCAGGTAATCCTGAGTTCAAATCCAGTTTCAGACACTAACTGGCAATGTGACCCTGGGCAAGTTACTTAACCCCAGTCACCTGAGGAAAAAAAAAAACAACCAAAATTATGGTCCACAGAACCAGGCCCACTGCTTCAGATGTGGCCTAACCAAAGGAAAGAACAGAGGAACTACTTCCTCCCTAGGCTTGGACCCTAAGATTTCTTAACACAACCTAAGGTGGTGTTACCTTTTTGCCTTTGAAACTTGGAATAAAGATGATAAATAAAGGAGGAGAAGATGATAAATAAAGGAAGAGGGGTCCTAGTTAACATCACCCAATCTTGCTGATGGAGCACCACTGTGGCAGGTACCATATCCCTTCACATCCTCCCAAATTCTTCAGAATTGGCAGCAGGGGTGGAGGGGGGTGGGGACACAACCTTCGATAGATGTCTCTGCTAATAAAATGTTAGTGGCTTGTGCCCAGCAATGCTTCTACAGAAGGTCAATGAGTTTCCCAAAGTAGTTCATGCTGACATGGACAGGTGTCCTCAGGCTGACCTAAGTGGTCACACACATGGCATGTTTTATAAGGTGTCAGGTAGGATGCTTTTGGTGGGGCAGCTAGGTGGCCCACAGTCAAGACCTGAGTTCAAATATGGCCTCAGATACTTCCTAGCTGTGTGAGTCTGATCAAGTCACTTAATTCTGTTTGCCTCAGTTTCCTCATGTGTAAAATGAGCTGCAGAAGGAAATGGCAAATCACTCCAGTATCTCTGCCAAGAAAATCCCAAATGGGGTCATGGAGAGTCGGACATGACTGAATGACACAACAGGATGCTTTATCCCTAAAGTATCTCTTTTCCTCTGCTGTCATAGATGACTGGAGTTCCACTATTAGAATCCATTCCTTTGGGCTATGGCTTTTTCTCCCTCTTTGTAAACTTTGAACTCATTATCAGTCTTTTAGACTTCAGAGTATATGAGTTTTCCAGTTGTTGTTTTCCCCAAAATGACAAGGCCAAAACTACACAATGGGTGAAGCCTTTGAAATGAATGAATGAAAAACCATTTAAGTGCTTGATATGGGTCAAGCACTGTGCTAAATCTGAGGGATGCAAATACATGCAAACAAGCAGCTCCTGCCCTCAAAGGTATTATATTCTATTCGAGGAAAACAGGGTGTAGAGAGGAGAAGCAGCTGGGTATGAGGAGGGAGTATTGTAGACAGAGAAGTTAGAGGTAACAGAAATTAGGAAAATCGACACGTCTTTTCCAGGAATGATGGTGTTGATCTGATTACCATTCTCAGGCTAGAGATGGAAAGGGTCAGAGAAGGTACTTAACAGGCAGCTTGGAATAGAGCTATCTGGGCAAGATTCAGTAAATGCTCACCAATCAGAAACCCAGTGTCCCAGGAGAGGGAGCTGAAAAAATGAAATAATAAATATATACAAAGTAATTTCCAACAGGAGACATTAGCATGTGATGAGATTGGGATAGCTTTGCTGTGGGAGGTAGGATGTGAACTAAGCCATGAGCTATGTATGAAGAGAGGGCATTTCAGGTCTGGGGGCAGCCAATACAAAGGTGTGGAGATTGGAGATGGAATGTCCTATAAAGTTAAGGGTGATTGGGCAAGTTTGGGTAGAGTGTGTGAAGCAGACCCCAGAAAGATATGCTGGAGCTATATTGGGAAAAGTTTTACATGGTAAACACTGAACTTCATCTTCTTTAGAGACAAGAAGCTAGAGCTTCCTGAGCAGGGGAGTGATGTGGTCAGACCTATACTGTAGAAATTCAGCTTAGAGTTTGATCAGACATCAAAGACACCAAGGTCATCCACTACAACCTGGCCATCACCAGTCATCCTGACCTTTATCTTGCCACTGGACTCTGATGACTCGGGAAGAGATGGTGAGACTAATGATTTTGTGGAACTCTGCCTCCCTTAGATCCAATTCATGCACTAGTCAAGACACTACCCACGAAGTCATTGGTCCTCTTTGAAAGCAGACAAACAACAACTGTAAAATTAGAAATATGGCAGCAGTGAATTGAATTGAATGAGTTGAAGAAAAGAGGCTGTTGCCATAGTTCAGGAGGGAGGTGCTAAGGGTCTGAAACAAGATGTCATGAATGTGAACGATGAGTGAGAGCTGCAATATGGAGGTAGAAAGGACAAGATTCAGCAGCTGATTTGATACAAGGAGTAAAGGAGAGTGAGGAGTTGAGGATGATTTCAAGGCTTTGAACTTTGGGGACTAGATACATAGCAATGCATTCCATAGAAATGGAGAAGCTAGGAAGAGGGGAGGATCTTGGGAGAGATACAATGAGCTTGAGATACCTATAGGATATCCACTTGGAGATACGCAACACTTTAATGATGTTGATGATGTTATACCATAGAGAGACTGAGATTGAATAAATAGATGTCAAGAATCTTCTGTGTAAAGGTGACAGTTGAATATGTGTTTTGTTGCTGTTGTTTTGTGTTTTGTGTTGTTTTCTTTTGTTTATTTGTTTTTTGGGAGAGGAAGAAGTCAAGGCAATTGAGATTAAGTGATTTGCCCAAAGTTTCACAACTGAATATGTGAAAATGAATCACCTCACTAAGATAAGAGGTAGAGAGAGAGAGAAAACAAAAAAGCCCAATGTAGAGCCCTAAGGCACACCCATGCATAGGAGGTGAGACAAAGATGGTGATCCCTAAAGGAGACTGAGAAGGACTCAGCAAGCAGAAAGGCTAGAAGAGAACCAGGGGACAGCAGTCATGAAAACTTAGGAAGGAACAGATATTTATGAGGAGGGAGTGGTCAAATAGGACAGAGAAGTCAAAAAGTGTGAGAGCTGAAAAAAATGTCATTAGATTTTGTCGTTTGGTTGTTTCACTCATGTCTGACTCTTCATGACTCCATTTGGAGTTTTCTTGGCAAAGATACTGGAGTGGTTTGCCATTTCCTTTTCCAGTTCATTTTACAGACAAAGAAACTAAGGCAAAAAGGGTTAAGTGACTTGCCCAGGGTCACACAGCTAGCCTCTGAGACTGGATTTGAACTCAGATCTTCCTAACTCCAGGCCTGGCATTATATACAATGCACCACCGAGATGCCTTCATTGGATTTGGCAATTACCAAAGAATCATTGGTAATCCCGAAGAGGGAAGTTTTGTTTGAGTGATGGGATTGAGGAAGGGTATACGAGGTAAGAAAATGGAGGCAACGAGTGTAGACCTGTACATGTACCTACATACATGTACAGGAACATGCATGTCTTCAACTACAATCTCATTCATATACATGCATGTAGATATAAACTTGTGTGCATAACACATGTATACATGTTATACATATGCGCAAAGCTGGTATGTGTTGCCCACATGACCAAGCATGTACTCGGACCCACCCATGTGTACCTACATGATTCATTAAGTCTAGAAGAAACTTTAGAAACCACTCTCATTTTATAGGTAGGAAACTGAGGCTCATAAAAGAAAGGGGCTGAAGGCCAAATACCTGGAAAATAACAGAGGCAAAATTGGACTTTGGGTCTTCCTGTTCCAAGGTTCTTTCACGTCCTATGCATGTACGATTACATTTATACATATGAACACATATGCAAGAACATTAAAGTGACCTGAACTGCCTATTTCCAGTCTACCTCCAGTGTAACCTCATGTCCCTTACCACACACACAGAGTACACACACACACACATACATGTGTGCATGCATGCACACACACCACACACATGCCAACTGATGTGCTCTGTGTCTTATCACTGGGAATGCTATCAGGAAGGGAGGCATTGTGTTGTTAGATACAAACTCCATTCCATGACTGCACCAGCCCTGGCTGTCCTCCATGAGAATCATTTCCAAACTTGAGCTGTGTATGGATCCATTTCCTCTTCCCAGAAGCCTCAGCACCTCATGTAGAATGACAGTGGGGACTGAAGCCCAGAAGCTGCCAGTCCTTGGATGTTGGCCTTCAAAACCTGGAAGCCCTGGGGGGAGGGGGGGGAGGAAGAAGGAGGGAGAGAAAGGGAAAGGAGGAGGGAGAGGGAGAGAGAGAGAGAAAGAGACAGAGAAAGGGAGGGAGGCAGGGAGGGAGGGAGAGAGAAAGGAGAGAGGAGAGAGACAGTCTAGAGGGAGAGTCCAGATTTTCCAAGAACATGATAAGGCATGTGGACTTTGGTCAGCTCCCTGTACCACCTCATATTTCACAGAATGTCTTCTCCTCTGAACTCTCTCATAACCCTTGGATCATCTCTGTCTTATGGCACTGAGAATATACACAGGATCATAAAATTTATCCAAGCCAGCTTCCTTTTTTCACAAAAGAAGACATTGAGGCCAGAGAGGACAGGGTGCCTCACCACAGTCACATGGTAAGTTAGTAGCAGAACCAAAACTGAAACCCAGGTCTCCTATGCCCACGTTGGGCTCTGCCTTTTGGTCAGTGATTCTGGTTAGTGTCAATTCCTTCTCTCTCAGGCTTGAATGTAAGCAGCAATCAATCTAGGAGGGGATTTGGAATATGAAATATTAGAGGTAGAAGGAACCTTAGAATTTAGAGCATTAGAATGGAATATCCAATCTGGAAGGGACTTTAGGACACAGAATTCAAGTTAACACACACTTGCTAAGCATCTGCTAGGTACATGACTGGATCTAGGTTCTAGCAGACAAAAATAAAATGCTTTAGTCTACATTTCGCTGGAATGTCAGAGCTGAGAGGGATATTAGAACAGAGAATGTCTGAGCTGGGAGGACCCTTAGAACACAGGGACCTTAGGACACAGGATGTCAGAGCTAGGAGGGACCTTAGAATGGCTTACAGGGGGTAACTTGGCACAGAGCAGGTGCTTAATAAGTGCTTTTTGACTGACCATATCTGATCAATGGTCGTCCATCCTCCACTTGCAGAGCTACAAGGAGGTGGAACACATTACCTGCTGAGGAAATCCCATTCCTGCTCTGGTTGCAAGGAAGTGTTTCCTGATAGGGAACTTTATTGGGCTCCTGCAGTTTGACTTGGACAAAGGGCTCTTTTGGTTAAAACAGGGAGTACTTCCTTTGCTCAAAAGCAGGACCTTATAGAGCTCAGGAGCACAGAGTAGAAAAATCTGAGACACTGGGGTCCAGGAGAATGCCAGATCAGGGACCACTCTTTGTCTGGGCTCTGTATCCTCAGGGCCTGGTCATGACGCATTAAATGCTCTTTTGATCAGATCAGAACTCAGCAGGGAAGAACATGGGATCTGGAGTCAGAGACCCTGTCTAGCACTAGATGGTGTTCAAGAATGCCCTCTAAAGTCCCCTTTGGCTCTGAACCCCACGAGCCTCTCCATAACTGAAGAGGGCAACTCTCATGAGCAGCAAGGGGAGCAACACCCACAACAGCAATTCACCCAGGAGATCCAGA
Source organism: Notamacropus eugenii (assembly GCF_028372415.1). Lineage (NCBI taxonomy): Eukaryota > Metazoa > Chordata > Mammalia > Diprotodontia > Macropodidae > Notamacropus > Notamacropus eugenii. Next base: position 62,620,997 of record NC_092876.1, read on the forward strand.
ACCCTGCTGACGTAGATAAGTTCTAGAGGAGATCACAGGACTCCAAGCTAGTGGGGTCTCTCATACATCTCTGTCATTTCCTTCCTTCCATGGTTTCCTTCAAGTCCTGGCTAAAATCCCCCCTTCTACAGGATGCCTTTCCTGATTCTTCTTAATTCTAGGACCTTCCCTCTGCTCATGATTTCCTGCTTATCCTATATGTAGCTATTTGAAGGAATAAACATTTATACAGCCCCTACTATGTAACAGGTACTGTGCTTTACAACTATTATTTTATCTTCAGAACAGCCATGTGCTGTTCTTAGGCTCATTTTACAGATGAGGAAACTGAGCCAAGCAGAGGTTAAGTGATATTCCCAGGGTCACCCAGCTACTAAGTGTCTGAGGTGAAATTTGAATTCAGATCTTCTAACTCCAGGGCCAAGGCTCTATCCAATTCTCCACCTACCAGAAAAAAAGGTGAGAGAAAAAAGATTTTCTGTTTTAACCCTCAATCAGGTAATTCAGCTACCAGGACTGCTTTTGCCCCTGAGCATTATGGTTAATCCCATTATACTTTGTTTATTATCCTCACCTTTCGTTGTCTCTCCTGCTTTCTTACATTCCTACACACTTAGCAAGATTACTTTTGGGGGGCATATTTGTAATTTGATCAGTGTAAGGAGCCCCCAATGAGGAAACTTTCTCTACCAATGTGAGTGTTCTAAGGGCCCTCAACAGGTCTGACATCCTGTGTTCTAAGAGTTTTCCAGGCTTTGCCCTGAGAGATGCAATGATCCTCTCTGATTTGACTAGCCTAAATTCATGGATGTTGCTGCCTATAGGTGAGAGTCCAGGCCTCCAAGTATGTGGTTGGGTTAATTTGTTGCTGGGTGTGTGTATGTACGTATGTATAGATGGATCTGTCTTCCTCAACTCCCTTCAAACTGGACTACACATTGCCTCTGCATTTTTGTGGTGTTGGGTGGAGATTCGAAACCAAAAAAAAAAAAGGAAATGTTACCCTCTCATAGGCGCCCAGGCCTGCGATGAAACCGCTAATGAGTTTAAGGTTTCCACAAAGCCTGACCATCTAATCCAGACCAGACAGACAGCAGCCAGCATCTGCCTTGTCAGAGAGCAGAGAATGCCTTGTATCAGCCAGAGTGCATAGGACTAGATGTCCAGACTTTAGCTTTAGGGAGGATGGGGCCCTGCCTCACAACTCAGCAGACTTCCAAGGGATTGGAAGGAGTGGGGGACTTTAGCCTTGGAAAGTCAGACCTAGACTGTCAGAGCCAGGGGAGCTGCCCTTAGAGCAGATAATGGCAGGATTAGAAGGGATCTTAGAAGATCAGCAATCTGTGCTGGAAGGCACATTTGGAAATAGAAAGTCAGAGCTGGGAGGGACCTTAGAACATAGGATATCAGAGCTGATAATCTCTTAGAACACAGAATGTGAAAGTTGGGAGGGGACTTCTTACAGCACAGAATGTCAGAAATAGAAAGGATTCTAGTGAATATGAGACCTGGAAGGGACTTGGAACACAGAATGTCAGAATTGGGAAGGACCTTAGAACACAGGATGTTAGAGCTGGGAGGGACCTTAGAACAGAGAACACCAGAGGGTCAGGACAGGAACTTAGGATCTAATTGAGGTTCTTAAACTTTTTTGTGTCCTGTATCCCTTTGGCAATCTGGTGAAGTCTATGCACCCCTTCTCAAAATGATTTTAAGTGCATAACATAAAACATATGGGATTGTAAAGGAAACCAATTCTCTTGAAATATAGTTAATAAAATATATATTTAAGAAAAAATAAGTTCAAGGATGACAGGATAATTTAATTTATAATTTCTAGTCTAATCACCTATATGTAAAGGGGAGAAAATTGAGGCGTGAAGAGGAAAAATGATTTCCCAAAAGTCATATGTCATGGCAGTTGTCCTAACCTATGTCTTGCCACTGGACTCCCATGATTCTGGAGGAGAGAAGTGAGGCTGACGACTTTGTGCCTCACTTAAATCCAGTTCACTCACAAATCAAGACCTCTCTCTCATGATGCCATTGGTCTTTAAGAATGAAGGATGAACAACATCAGGGACAGAATTGGGACTTGAACCCAGGCTTCTGGACCCTTAATTTCACTCTTCTCCCACCATATGCATACCACTCTTTCTGGCTCCCCCATGTCAGCTTTGACTTTAAACCTTGGCCTTTGCCCTGGGATCCCTCACCACTTCCCCCTCTCCCCCTGCAAGGTTTCCTCCTTCCTTTCCCATTCTTATAATACTTATAATCATACCCTTCTCCCTTGACCTCCCTGCAGGGTAAAATGAGGAGTAGAGATGATGAAGAGATGGCTGATGAGGAAGATCAATGTGACAGAATGAAGAGGAAAGCAGAGTTATATGGGGACCCTATTATCACTGGGGACAATGCACTAGAGTGGGAAGAATGCTGTGGTTGGAGTCATGAGATGAGATCGACTACTTGCTGGCACATGCTCTCCCTGTGACTTGGGGAGGTCAACAGTAATCTTTAAAGCCCGGTAGAGACATGAGCTCATAGGACCATCAGTTTCATGATGGACAGGGCATTGGAACACAGACCTATTAGAGGACAGGCTCGTATGGCTTTCTTCCCTAACTTTCCTGGCTTCCTCCAAAACTTGGGTGAAATCCGACCTTCTGAAAGAGTCAAGACTGACTTACAAGACTTACTGCCTTCCTTGTCCTGTTCCCCACCCCATTCCAACCCTAAGAGTCTTCCTCATTTACTCTTTACACATTGTGTTTGGACATAATTATTTGCTTGTTGTCTCTCCCATTAGACTGTTAAGTTCCTTGAAGGCAGGAATGATTTTTTTTTGCCTTTCTTTGCATCTTCAGAACTTAGGACAGTGCCTAGCTTAATAAATACTTGCTGACTGAATGATTGACCTTTGGCCCAGTTTCCAAGGCTGCCTTCTGGCCTCTCAACTTTTTCTTAAGGATAATTTCATTTCTCCAGCATGGAATACAGCTGGAAAGGTAGATGGAAGCCAGTCTGAGCATGGCCTTCTCTGTGGGGCTGAGGAGTTTCTAATTATCCTAATTAGAACCATCCAATGAGGGGATCAGCTGCTTCAGGAAGTGCTGAGCTCCTTACTAGGCATCTTTGACCAAAAGTTGGAGGAAGCCACGTTGGGCTGGGGGTGCTGTGGAGGAGAATCTTATGTGATGCAGGTTGGTACAGATGGTCTCTGAGGTCCCTTTCAGCTTCTGAGATGATGTGAGAATCTGAGTCCAGAGCAGCCTCTCTTCCCAACAGCTTCAGACCACCCAACTCCACTGTGTACAGGTCACGAGGAATGGAACAGAGTCCCCTCACTCAGATCTTAGAAGCAGCATTTTCTCCTTCACTTGAAGATGCAGCTTTTTTCTGTAGAGATGATTTCATCAGTGGAAGCCTCCTAACCTGTTTGAAAGCTGAAAATTCATCCAAATCATGCAAGTACCAAGTCTTACTACCCTTTGCCTATTTCAGACACAGTCTCAGAACCTTCTTCCGCATCCCTTCCAATTCTCTCTAGTCCGTGAACTTTGCCAAGGCATTCCTTGGGGAGATAAAGGTGATAAAAATGGAAGGCAGCCCCTGCCTTTAATTAAAAGTTGATTCTTATGCTTAATTGTGATATGAGAGACAGACAGACAGAAGGGAGAAACAAGAGGGGAGGGGAGGGGGAAAAGAAAAGAGAAGGGGATAGAAAGAGGAGAAATGAGGGAAGGGGGAGTGGGAAAAGGAAGAAAAAGAAAGGAAGGGAAGAGAGAAGAGAAGAGAAGGAAAGCCAGACAGAAGGAGAGAAGAGAAATGAAAAACATAAGAAGGTTAGAGAGAGAGGCAAAGGGAGGGAAAGGGAGAGAAAATAAAAGAGGAAATAGAGAACAAAGACAAGAAACAAAGAGGATCAAGAGACAGAAAGTACAGGAGAGGAAAAAAAGTGTTTAAAAACCCCTAGAGGTGGGCAGAGAAGAGATGGCCCCAAGTGGAGGTGAACCTTGGGGGGGCGGTTTAGTGGTATTTCATTAATCTGTTGGAGGTTTTGTTTTTTTTAAGTAGGTGATTGCTGTATTAATTTTTAAAGGGAAAAAATAGGGGAAATGGAATGTTTCTGAAAATGAGACAATGTAAGGGGAGTCAGTTCTTTGCTTAGGCAAATTAGACAGCTCTATACACTATGGAATTTGAGGCAGCCTGACCTGGAAAAGCTCTCCCACTCCCACCCCCACCCCCCACTCTCCGTTCCCACTGCCCTGCTATAAAAGACAATCTCTTCTTCTATCCATGTCATCATTACAGTTATTCCTTTGGACTAGCCAAGATGGGAGGGGGATACTGCTTCCAAAAAGTGAGATAAAGTGGATAAAAAATACCACTACTTAGAAAAGATGAAAAGATGTCATTCACAATCACGGGATCAAATAGTCTTAGTTATAAAGAATTCCAGAGGCCATTTAGTCCAGTGTTGGTTTGGCAAATTTTTTTCTTTTAAGGTAAGATTGCCAAAGTTAGAGAATGGGAGACAGAGCCACAGACCTAGAAAGACTGTTAAAGTATAAGGGTGGGGTTAAGTGGATAAATTTAATCACCTCACCTTGCTTAAAGTAATCGTCTAGAAGTTACTGCCTGATACCTCAATCAGATGAGAACACGTCTCCATGGTCGTAGGCTTTAGACTAGAGGTTTTTAATCTAGGATTCACTGGATACATTTCACCAAGTGAAAATTGTTAGGCTCACAGAATTCGAGCTTGCAGACATCACACACATTATGTAGTCCAACCACCTCATTTTACAGAGGATAAACTTAGACCCAAGGAAAAAACTCAAGCCCAGAACAAACTGAACAGGTAGAGTAAGGATCTGGGTCTAGCTCTCTTGGCTCCAAATACAATGCTTGTTTCTTCAAGGATGATTAGAAGAGGGGGCAGGGGGTAGTTGTGGGGAGTACAACATGCCTACGACTGCATGTAATATATATGTGTATATATATATATATATATATACACACACATACACACACATACATAGGTATATACATATATATATGTATGTACACATGTTTATAAATATATATATAATTGTATATAATATGCAATAAAAGGAAAGAAAGGGTGAGAACTATCCCAGATTCCTAGCAATTCCTCAGTGGGAATAATGCTCAAGTAGCCCTTGGGACAGGTGAGTGGCTCAATAGATAGAGGACTTGGCTTCAGGAGTTCAAATCTGACCTCAGACATTTCCTAGTTGTGTGACCCTGCACAAGTTACTTCACCCTATTTGCCTCAGTTTCCTCATCTGTCAAATGAGCTGGAGAAAGAATGGCAAACCACTCTAGTATCTTTGCCAAGAAAACCCTCAGTAGGGTTGTGAAGTCATACATGACTCATCAACAGCAAACACCCTTGTTGGTACTAGTTGGGACATGGCGGGGGGGTGCTGACAAAGCTCTATACTTTCAAATCCCTGCCCTCATTCAAATATTTACACACACATACAAACATATGTTTGTATACATATGTGTTTGTATATGAGTGAATATATGTCGTATGTATATGTGTATTCACATATATGAACATAAGCAAAGAATAACAAAAAGGAAAAAGAAATGCAAGGAAAGAAAAAAAAGAACTTCCCCTTTCCGAGGGAAAAGTCTAGTCCTAAAAGAACTCAATGAGTATATTGAGGTTTGGAGTGTCCTGGAAGCCTCTTGTATTTGTCCTTAAGGAAGGGGTTAGAAACCCTGGCCCAGCAAAGGGGCCTAGAATGGGAAATGCTTTGGTCCAACTCGAGAAGACAGGAGAAAACAACATGCCCTCTTCACTCCATCCTTCCCCAGTCCAGAATGGACCCATGCCGTATTATCTGTACCTCCTTTGGTGGTTTCAAGGTCCTGATTTCAGGATTTGGGCTCAAAGTTCAAGGCAGAGTCTGTGAATCAACTGGGTATCAGGCCTGGGCTTTAGCAGGCATCCTCCACCCTAACCCTCCTGCCACTTATGCCTTGGGCTCATTGTATTATTCATGTAAGCCAGGTGAAGCCCCCCCTAGGTGAAAACAAGGTGGTTAATCAAAGATTCAGGAAGATCACTCTGTGGGGCAGGAAGGCAGCGGTTGCTGCAAGAAACTCTGACAAAGGGCAGCAGATTCTCTTTCATTCTGAGACTGTCTATAGATTCCCCAGGGATTTGAAGCCTTATCTCTGTGTTCACTCTTATTCAAATCCACAAACATTTTACCGAAGGCTCTGGGTTAGTTATTAAAAGGACAGAAATGAAAACACCAGACCAGCAGTGGGGATACTACGGCCTTGAGGCCACATGTGGCCCTCTAGGTCCTCAAGAGCAGAAAGGGCCACACTTGAGGACCTAGAGGGCCACATGTGGTAGGTTCCCCACCCCTGCACCAGACCCTTCCCTCAAGTTGCTTATGTATGCAGATATGTATGTAGATATCTATTTCTATCAAAGTCAATTCTGGGAGTTGTCTATGCCTACTTACCACCACTTTCACAACCACCACCACCAGTACTCAGCTCCTCATTACCACCATGGAAGCAACTTGTTTTCCCAGTGTCTCTTAGATATCTCTGTAAGGCCTGGGAGAAGGGTTGTGGAACTGCAATTGCTGGAACTTTTTTGATAGTGGCCTGTGGCTGGAGAGTTAGAAATGCAACCATCTCCCTCCCTTCTCCAGGGTAAAGATCCCAATTTGAGAAAATATTGTCCCTGAGCTGGGTGAGAGCCATGACCCTCAACAGTCTGGTCCTACTTCCTAAGGAGTAAATCAAGTCAAAGGAACAGAGTTGAGGCTGGGATGGGGAATAGACTTGGGACTTGGAAAAGGAGATTGAAGTTAGGATTGGGATTTGGATTAAGAGTTAGGGCTGAGTTTGGGGTTAATGCTATTGTTACAGATACAGAGTAGGGATTAGAATTGGGTTTAGGACTCTAAGTAGGAGCACAATTAGGAGAGAGGTTGTCTCTGAGTCTGGGGATGGGGGTAGCATCAGGGCCCATTCTCCTGTCTCCACCTCCACCGTGCTTTTAGCAACAGAGTGGGGCTGGGTGGTTTGACTGAGGCAGCCGTCCTAGGTAACAGGACCAGATTCCAACAGGGCCTTCCCAGCCCCCTGCCTTCTGATCCCTGCCACCTTCCCTATGATTCCTCCAGCACCTCCAAAGGAAACACCCTCAAGACAGTGACCTTGTGCTGGAGCTTGTGGAAATGACTAGTCTCTAGGGGATCACTGGGTTGGGCTCTGGCCCCTAGCACAAACGGGGCATCTTCACAGCTCCCAGTCCTGACGCAGCCAAAAATAACGGCTGTGCCGCCACTTGCTGCCTTTCCACAGATAAAATATATCAATAACAATTTTTTTGGAGACAACATAAACATTTATGGATGTTGTGACTTCCTTGGGCCTCTGATTTATAGGAGAACTGAGCTATTTAGCAAGATTCCTACAACCTCAGGCCTGCCACCCCTACCTCCTTAGGCTCCCAGCTCAATTAGCGTGAGCCAGCTTACCTCCACCTGGGCAAAAATGAGAACAGCAACAGTAATATTTATACAATACATTAGGATCTGGAGAATATTTTACAAATATTAGCTCATTTAATCCTTCCCACAGTTGTATGAAGTAGGAGCTATCCCTGTTTTACAGATGAGGAAACTGAGGCAGATGGCTTCAGTGACTTGTCTAGGATCACACAACCAATAAGTTTCTAAGGTAGAATTGGAGCTTTGGTCTTCTAGCTCCAAGAGGAGCATGTTATTTGCTGCTACACATCACCTAGGACCAAGGCTGGGGCTAGTAGTTATGATAATTAAAGAAGCAAAGCAGCTGATCAGTGGGAAGGGAAGGCAGCAGTTGCCACCCAAAGTCCTAATGAAGGGCACCAGCTTCTCTTCTATTCAGAGGCTGCCTGATGGGAACAACTACATTTAAGACATGATTATAGTGTTCCAGGCCACGGAATCATGGCTGGAAGGGATCTTAGAGGCCTTGGAGTTCAATACTCTCATTTTACAGATGAGGAAATTGAGTGACAGATTGGTGAAGTGACTTCCCCTTGAAGGGAGGGGATGGTTTAGCCTTTCTTTGTGACCCTAGTGCTTAGCAAAATGTCTAGTCTAGCATATGGTAAGCATTTAATAAATGCTTATTAATTTGACTTACCTTGACTTGTCCAGGGTTAAACAGCTAGATTTGAACTTAGATCTCTCCTGACTCTGAGTCCAACCTTCTTTCCAATATGTCATGCAGCTTCCTAATTCATCATCCTTCCCCCCTAAATCCATCCCTCCTTGGGGCGGCATGGTATAATGGAATGAGCACTGGACTTAGAATCAGGGGGAACCTGGGTCCAAATTCCACATGGCACCACAGGACCATAGGCAAATTGCTTAACTTCTTTGAGCATTAAATGGCCCAAAGAATGATCTTCAAGACTCACTCCAGTGGCAGCTGAGACAAGGACTCATCTGGTAGTAATGCCACATCTGGACATGTGCTAAGTACAGTAAGTCAGAAGCCCCTGTTCCCCATTGACTGTGGTGATATAAGGAGAGTATATCCCCAAGGCATTAGGGGGAAATGTTTGTGCTCTTTCCTGGTATAATTTTGAAGTAAATATCTCTTTGTAAAAACTATTTGATGTAAAATGGTTACATGGAACTTTGGTATTAGTCACTGATAGCTAACATTAGGGTGAACATGCCTAGAAGAAGATGGCATTAGAGAGAGATACCTCGGTCCCTCCAGGGTACCCCTAGAACCTTAGGGAGAGCTATAGCAACCTGGCTTTGGGATTGTGAACTCAGAACATACCTACCACATTATAGTAGTCCAGACAAAAGGTGATAAAGACCTGAGCCAGAGTGGTGACTGGGTGAGTCCAGGAAAGGGAATGAATATAAGATATGTAATGGAAATAGAATCAACCAGAGTTAGCAACTGATTGGATACGGGTGGTTAGAAAGAGGCAGAATCAAGGAAAACTCTTGAGTTATGAACATGGGGAATATAATGAATTCTGTTTGGAACATATGGAGCTTGTGATACCTTTAGGGCATCCAGGATAAGATATTCAGTGGACAGTTGGGAATGCATGACAAGGGTTCAGGAGAGAGATTGTGGCTGGATAGGTAGATTTGGGAGTCATTTATGTAGAAATTGTATTTGAACCCATGGGAGCTGATGAGAGCTCCAGGAAACAGTGCATAGAAAGAGAAAAGGACACAGGACAGGACCCTGAGAAGTACCCATAGTAAGATGACAAAAGGCAAATTATGATCCAACAAAGGAGTCCAAGAAATAGATAGGTAGGAGGGGAAAACCAGGAGAAATCAGTGTCCATCAGTGTGGTAGATCAGTCCTCTTGACATTAAAGTAACCAATCTCAAAAGGTGGAATCTTATCTATCTGTACTTGAGCTATGCTAGGATATAGACTTAGAGCTGAATCAGCTACTTAACCAAAAATCAATATGTTGTTGATTTGTTCATTTGAATGCACTATCCTACATCCTTGAGCTGAATTTTTTTAGAGGAGCCCTTTTAAAAAAGGCAAAGGAAAATACTGTGATGAAAAAACTGTCAGGCCGGAGCAAGAAAGATGGTCAAAGGCAAAGAGTGTCTAGGGGAAAGAACAGTATGGAGAGCTATAGAAAGGTAAAGAAGGATGAGAAAATGTTACAAGAAGGCACTTTCCACTATCTTTCTTTTCAGAAATGAGGGAGTATGGGTACAAAATAGTACAGAGAATGTCAGATTGAGTTGATTAGTTTTGCTGAACTATCTTTCTCCTATTTTAAATTTTTTATTATATGGCTTTATGGGAAGAGGCAAGAGAAGGGGTACACTAGAAAATGTAGCTAATATAAAAACAAAAGCTATCAATAAAATATGTTTTTAAAAAGAAAATGTTGTTTTAAAGTCAAACATTAAGAACTCATTGGTAATCTTAGAGATCGTAGCTTCCATCCAGTGGTGGGATCAGAAGCCAAACTGCAAGAGGTGGAGAAGTGGAGGCAGCAAATAAAGATACATTTCTAGGAGTTTATAAGGAAAAGGGAGAAGAGGAATAGGACGATAACTTTGAGGGAATGGCAGGACCAAGTGAAAGCATTATAAGAATGGGGAAGACCTGGACACATCTGTAGGCAAGAAGGGAGGAATGAGTGGATAGTGAGTAGACAGGGGCAGACTTGTGGGCAAGAGAGAAAAAAGAATGAAAATGTCAGGGAAACAAGAGAGAATGGGATCAAGGACACTCACACTTAGAGGAGCTGTCCTTGACAAAGAGAAGGGCCACTATTTCCTAAAAGAAAGGAACAAAGAATGAATGAACATATATGTAGAGGAACCTACAGGTATGGAGTTAGGAAATTCCTATCAGTTTGGCCCCTTTTACTTAGTCATGTAGAAAGTAAGGACATCTGCTGAGAGATGAGATAAGGTTGAGTGGGGTGAAAGAGGCATTAGGAATTGGAGAAGAGGGGAGAAAGTTTAGAGCAGCCACTGAGGGGAGTGTGTTAGAGAATTAAATCAGAAAAAAATTAGGTCTTTACCATGCAGCTAGGATGCAGATGAAATAGATATTGTGAATTTATAGTGACCCCACTTGGCAAAAGTGATGACAATTCTTCCAAAGGTTTTCAGGAGCTCAGAATATAATCTGGACAGATGGTGGGAATGACTCAGGGTTGAGGATTGGCAGGACATGAGTAGGATTGGCAGGACCTGAGTAGGACAAGGAGGTAAAGAAATGGAAAGTATTGGACAGTGTATAGATGAAGTATGGGGCCACAACTATGACAGGAGAGCAATGAAAAATAGTTCAGTGAGGATGAAGAATAGTTTTAGACCAGGAATCCTTAACCTGGAGTCCATGAACTTTAAAAATAATACATATTTTGATAACTATATTTTGATAGAATTGAATTATTTTCTGAACCTATGTATTTTATTAATTTATCATATATTGATATTTTATATTAATATTTTTATAATAATTATTACATTAAAATAATTAATAGTTATTATATTAATAATTTATTATATTTTGAATACATTTTATGCATTCAGAGGAGTCTGTAGGCTTTACTAGACTGTCAAAGGCTCCCCTCTCCCTCCCTCCCTCCCTCTCTCTCTCTCTGTCTCTCACTCTCACACACACACACACACACACACACACACACACACACACACACACACACACACACACACACACACACACACACACACACCCCTCTTAAGGACCCATAGTTTAGAAGGAGCAAAGCAGAAAGAAGAAAGGATGGGAGACAATGATCAAAGACAAGAAACAAAATTCTGGAAGTCAATTACTTTGAGATGATGGTGAGAGCTAAGGTATGGAGTTCTTAATTGCTAAATCTGATGGTCTTTTCTTTTTTAAAAAGATTAATTTTTACTGATATCTTTTGTAATGATATTCCTTGTACTCTCCCATTGACTCACTTCCCTTCACCCTTCCCAGAGACTATCCCTACGGGTGGCTGAAGTATAAGTAGGTCATGGGAGTTGAGGCAGCTAGGTGATAACAGTAGATAGTATATAATGAATTTGGAATTAGGAAGGCCTGAATCTAAATCCTGCTTCAGACAGTTTCTTCCTGTGTAACCCTGGGTGACTCCCTAAACCTTTTCTGCCCTCAATTTCTTTTATCTACAAAATGGGAATAATGAGTAGTAGCTATGTCTATTGGGAGGGACCAATGAGCTAACATGTAAAGAATTCTGCAAACCTTGAAATGCTAGTTATGAGTATTATTATTATTGAGGTTGATAAACAGAGGATGATGTTTTTGAGGGGACATCAAATTTTATCTTTGAGCACAGAGAGAGATTAGGTTGAAGGAGAAGACTTTGAGTCAGGTCTTATTTACATTGAAAAAAGAGGGAAAGTGACCTGGAGACTGGAGGACCACAGTAAGGAGGCTGTGGTCTAGCTGATAAAAATAGTTTGCATCATTCTGTCTTTGAAAAAAAAGTTATTTTTATTCTGAACTCAACAAACACCAAATACAAGTGTAAGCTCCTCCTAGGGACTGTCTTTCGCTTCTTTTGTATCCCTAGCACTTATCATAATGCCTGGCACATAGTAGGCACTTAATAAGTATTTATTGATTGATAAAAGGGGTAGCTCCACAGAATAAGTCCATTATACACAAAACTGTAAATCTCTATTGCATACCTTTGCTTTTCTTTTGGAGGTTATATAAGATCAACCTGTAACTTTCAAAACTGTCCTGTTTGTTTGCGCTTCTCTGTGGCCATCCTTCTGTTGTCTACATTAAAAAATATATATCTCAATTATACTCTTTTCTTTCTACTCTATCTTTATCCCCCCTCAACTTCCCACTCCTTCCTCAGTGGAAAAATAAAAACAAATATTTTTCCCCACAAATATGCAGTCAAACAAATACAAAATCCCGTGCTAGCTATGTCTTTTTCTGAATCTTTGAGTGATCTCAAAAAAGGATACTGAGTGGCAGGGACAGAGGGAAGGTTTGCAAGTAGGAGTTAGGAGTGGATCAAGGCAAAGAGTGGATCAGTTCCTGCTCCTGGCTCAGTGTACTGGGGAAGAGATGAGAGAGGAAGCTACTGGTATGTGAGTGGCCAGGGATGCAGTGGGCACAAAAAGATGGCATGTCAAGAGAAGAAGTGGAGGATGGAGAGAAACTTGTTGACCACTGAGAGGGAAGTGCCCTGGAGGGTACAGTGGAAAGGAAAAATGAGAGGGGAGTATGGGCAAAACTAACAGGGGTTGGGAACTTTTGCTCCTGGAAACAGTGACTAAATAACTAGAGCCAGGGGAGCAGGAGGCACAAATTTGTTGGCTATATCTACCAGTTGGTGGGATCTCTACCTTGCAGACTCTTAACCTGGAATTTCAGACCCACCACAATCCAACTTTCATCTACCTTTAATGCTTTATTCCAAACAATAACAGCCACATGGGACTATAAACTATTCATTAAATTTTATACTCTATCTCTTGCCTCTGGGCATGGAAGATGCCATGGTTTGATGCCAATCACTAATCACCCAAGAGCTTTCCAGTCTTCTTACACTTTATAACCCTCATCATGCTCATACGAACAGCAATATTGTTAATGACAATCAACTGTGAAAGGATTAGCTACTCTGATCAATATGATGATCTATCACAACTCCAAAGGACTCATGGTGTAAACTACTGTCCACCTCCAGATAGAGAACTGATGGACTCAAAGTGCAGATTAAAGCCTATTTTCTTTCCTTTCTTTTTTTGAGTTTAGCTAAAGTGGGGAATTTGTTTTCCATGACTATACATATTTATAAATACATATTCATATTAAATATATTGTAAGTATATACATATCTATAAATACATATTTATATTAAAAATATATATTTTGCTTTTCTTGCCTTCTCAATGTCTGGGGGAGGAAGAGGAAGAGAATTCAGAACTGAAAATAAAATGAGATTTATAAAACAAAACAAACAAAAGAAGCTGAGGCAATCTTATAAAAATGAATGTTAGAAATTGTCTTGACATGTAATTAGGAAAAAAAATATTAAAAAAAATCAACTGAGGCATACAAAGTTAAGTGACTTGCTCTGGGTTATAGGGTGAATAAGTGCCTGAGGCAGGATTAGAATTCAGGTCTTCCTGAGTTTAAGTCCCAAACCCTACCTTCTTTGCCATTTAGCTGCCTCAATTTGTAGTTTTGGGAGATGTGCCTGAGGTACTTACTGAGAGGTTAAGCAACTTGTTCAGGGTCACACAGAGAGTATGTTTCAGTGGCAGGACTTCAACCCAGGTCTTCTAGCCTGAGGTCAGAGCTTCCATCCACTACTCCAGAATGAATCACAGTTCCTCAAGGATTTCCAGGTCTATCAAGGGGAAGAGGAATTACCTGGGATTCTTAAACTTAAAAAAAAAATCGTGATTACTATATTTTAATGGAATTTGTCTTTTGTAATCTTTTATTTTATTTTATGCACCTAAAAACTTTATTCTAAGAAAAGGTTTATAGGTTTCAAAAGACTGCCAAAGGGATCCAGACAAACAACAGACCCATCCTTCAAAAATAAACAAAAAACAAAGCAAGAAAACAACCCCAAAATAGTGGTAGCATTTATGTAACATTTTAAGGTGTGTAAAGTGCTTTATAATTATCTCATTTCATCCTCACCACAACCCTGGGAAGTAGGTGCTATTACAATACCCATTTTACAGAGGAGGAAACTGAGGAAGAGAAAGGTTAAGTGACTCACTCTGAGTCACACAGCCAGTAAGTGTCTGATGTAGGTACTTGAACTCCCATGTTCATAAACTCTGAAATCCCTCTATCTGATCAGAACCTTCAAACCCTCCCTCACTCCCTCTGCTTCACAACCAGTAACCCTGTCCTTCATCTTCACCTTGTCTTCACTCTGGGATTCCTTCGCATTTTCGTTGTATCTATTTTTATTTGTTCATAATAGTTTACATGCTTTCTGTCCCCTTAGAAGGTGAGATTAGGACTCTTGGAGGGCAAGCACTGTGTTTTTCCTTCTTTCTTTAGATTCGCTAGCATTTAACTAAGTGCCTGGCACAAAGTTAGAGCTGAATGAATGTTAACTGATTGATCAATTGATCCTAGTTTATCATTAGGAAGTCAGCACAGTATCATAAAAGAGGTGCTAGATGGAGAAATCAGAGGACCTGGGCCTCAGGCCTCCTTCTCTTAACCCCAGTTACCCATCTATAAAATAAGGGGTCTCCTCTAGTTCTAAATCGATGACACCCCTTTATCCATTTCATCACACTGCATCCCAACTATTCCTTCAAGTTGTCCCTGGTTTGGAGTGATAGGATTTTTATTCTTTCAGAACTTATGACAATGAGGTTGCCATAGAAAAATTGTACAATCTTAACTATCCAACTCACTAACTCTGATTCCAATTCATAGGAATTGGGGTAGGGGTGGCATTAGGATATTTGTGCTGATAATGGGCCTTGAAAATCTCAAAGAGTTCTAGAAATCTGAGAAGCCACCACCACCATCATGGTCATTATGAACTAGTAAGAAATGTCTCCTCCCTCTTCAATGGGATGGGCATCAATTTCCTATGGGTCAAACAATATCACTGTTAGGTCTATATCCCAAAGAGATCAAAGAAAGAGGAAAAGGACCTATATGAACAAAGATATTTATAGTGTATAAGTGTGTTAGCAAAAAATTGGAAACCGAGGGGATGGCCATTAATTCGGGAATGGTTGAACATGTTGTTCAGGTGCTTTTCATATCTGACTCTGATCCCATTTGGGGTTTTCTTGGCAAAGATATTGAAGAGGTTTGCCATTTCCTTCTCCAGTTCATTTTACAAATGAGGAAACTGAGGCAAACAGGGTTAAGTGATTTGCCCAGGGTCACATACCTAATAAGTACCTACTTTGCCACCTAGCTGCCTAATATGAATGTGATGGAATACTACTGTGCTATAAAAAATTATGAAAGCGATGATTTCAGAAAAATTTGGGAAGACCTGTATGAACTGATACAAAATGAAGTAAGCAGAATTAAGAGAATAATGTATATAACACTGTAGAGACTCAGGAACAACAGTTGCAATTTTGAAAGGCTCAGGAACTCTGATCAACATAATGACCAACCACAATTCCAGAGGTCTCATGATGAAAGACACGACCCACCTGCTGACAAAGAAGGAAAGGATTCAGAGTTCAGATTGGGACAAATATTATTTTTGGACATGGACAATGTGAGAATTTGTTTTTCTTGACAACGTGTTTGTAACAGGGCTTGTGTTTTTATTTCTTTCTCTATGGGATGGGGTGGTGGTAGTGGAAAGTAGGAGGGAAAGAAGACATATTTTTGTTAATTGAAAAGAATTTAATTTGACAATAGGGAAGGATTTATTAAGGAGCAGGCACTGGGCTAAGCATTGGGGATATGAGAAAAACCAAAGAACAGTCCCTGATCCCAGATGGTTCACAGTCTAATGGAGATGTCCAGGCATGGAGAGTTCACTTCTTTTCAAGGCAGCCTATTGTGCTGTTGATCAACTCTGGTTTTCTAGATCCTTCTTCCTTGTATTGAGTAGAAATTTCTCAACCTGTAATTGTTTTTTAACCTAGTTCTTTTTTTCCCCTTAACATATTTTTGTTTTTCAACCAATTCTCAACATTTTTTTAAAATTTTGAGTTCCAAATCCTATCCCTTCTTCATTCCCTTCCCTCCCCTCTCCCTGAGATGGTAAGCAATCAGATATATAACATAGTTCTTCATTTTGCTACTCACTACCTATGTGAACTAGGGTTAAGTCATTTTACTTCTCAGTTTTCTCATCTGTCGAATGGAACATCCAAGCCCTAACATTCTATGACTTGGAGTCCCTTTGATCACTAACATTCCATGTTCCAATGACACTCAAGGCTCTGACATTCTGGACCTTTGTTCCATCATCTCTAAAATGAAGCATTGGATTTGATGGTGTCTGAGATTGCTTCCCATCTTTTGTCCCCTGGAAGTCTTCTCTTTGCCAGATCTTAAAGCTGTAGTTATGAATCATGTGAGGAAGAAGAAAGGTTACCTATTGGGAGAGGATATGAGGCAGCAGGAGGCTGGGGGTCATAGCTGGGGAGATGGGTTGAAGCAGAAATTGATGATCAGTTATAGTGACTGACTCTCTTCTCATCCTCACTCTGTTCCTGGGGCCACACTACACATGGAACATGTATATAGAACATTTATTGACATTTTACAGGCTCCCAGAGTTTGCAAGGCCAGACTCCCAGAAGCTCAGGATCATAAAATTAGAGCTAGGAGGCACCTTAGAGGTCATTTAAGTGGCCAACAAGAGGAATAAACCTGAAGTCAGGAAAACTCAAGTTTGAATCAAGTCTCAGACTCTTAAATAGCTCCATCTGCCTCAGTTTCCTCATCTATACCATGGGGATAATAATACCACTATCTCCCAGGGTTGATGTGAGGATAAAATGAGGTAACATTTGTAAAATTCTCTGCAAACTTGAAAGCATTGTATAAATGCAAGTTGTTATTATATTACATAGAACTCCTGTACTTTACAGAGAAAGAAACTGAGGCCCAGGGAGATTAATTGAAAGCAGAGAAGTGGTCTGAGGCAGGACTCCTGCCACTTTGCCACATTCCTGTTCCTTTTCCATAATGTGGACCTTGGTATGCACGGCCACCCCTGGGGGCAGGGCATATGGCACGGAGGATAATCCAAGAACCTGGCTGCAGAAGATGTCCCATCGATCACCCCATCCCATTTAAAGGTTTAATAAATCTTTATAAGGCAAGAATATACCTGGGTCAAATCAATCAGAACTAGTGGTGAATGAGACCTGCACCCCTCTTGAAATCAGACATTTCATTTAGGTGGGATAGGAAATTTTCTTCAATTGGATGAGAGACTGGGCCATGCCCTAAGGAACTTGGGAACAAAGAAGAGCTCTCTTATGGGACAGAACTATCCTGATTGATGGGTGAGGGAAAACACCTATATCTGTACTTTCTCCCCAGTTAGCATGGAAGTTTCTTGAGAACAGGGCTTGTTTTCAAATGGGGCACTTATGTGGCAAAGTGGATGGAGGACAGGACCTTGATTCAGGAGGACCTGAGTTTAAATCTGGCCTCACTTATTAGCTGTGTGACCCTGGGTAAGTCACTTAACTCCATTCCCTCTAAAACAAAATCAGAAATAAATCCAACCCCTTAGAGCTAGAAGGAAGCTCAGAAGTCATCTAGTCCAAGAGCCTCATTTAAGTGATGATGAAACAGACCTTCAGAATGGTTTAATCCTCAGAGGGGGAGCTTGAAGCCAGACCCACCATATTTAGCTGGCCCTAGACCATGCTTCCTAGGATTATCCATGAGGATACCAAGCCCCCCTTGCCTCCCTGAAATGCTATACTTCCCATCCTTCCCCCTTTTGCCCCATCCTGTTATTCTTCCTCTGAGAACAAGAATCGACTTCAGCACCACCATTGCTAATGGAAAGGACATGACAGTCTATTGCCCTCTGGCTCCCATCACTATCCCTATCATTGTCTAGACCAAAGGCCCTGAAAGGTGTAATGGCTGGGAATCATAGGATTTAGAGATGGAAAGGATGTCTTAGAAGCTTCTGAGTTCAACTCCATCATTTTACAGATAAAGAAGCTGAGTCCCAGAGAGGTCAAGTGACTGACCCAGCATCACAATAACTAGCAAATGTCAGTGGGAGAATTCAGCTCAGGTCTCAATCCTGTAGCCTATCTGCCTTCATGTGTTATACCCATCTTCTCCCACTTTGGAATGTAAGTTTCTTGAGAGCAAGAGCCTTTTTTTTGTATTTTCTCCTTAACACTTAAAACAATACCTGGTTCATAGTATGTACTTAACAAATGCACGTTGATCAACTGAAAGTATGTGATCTTGAAGACTCAGGTAAGACACTATTGGCTAGAAATCAGCGATCATTATTGGTTGGCTGTTTGCTAAGAACACTTAAAAGTCAAAGGAATGACTCTAATTATGAAATATAAGGATCCTGGGTTTAGAGTTGAGAGGAACCTCAAAGGCCAGCTAGTCCACCTTCCCTATTTTATAGATAAGAAAATTGAGGGTCACACAGACAAGAAGAATAAGAGGTAAGATTGGAACACACGTCTTCTGATCTCAGGGCCAAGGTTCTTTCCACTGTACCATGCTGCCTAAGCATCAGGGAAGTAGGCATTGCTTTTAGTGTATGGGGGAGCTTGAAAATTTTGCTGAAATGCCACCATCTTGGTAGCAGCTGAATTTGTCTAAGTCTAATCCTCCAGGGAGGGAAAATCTTTCCACATACGGTCACTTACCAGCCAAAATGTTGGAAGTAGGATAGAATTTAAAGAAATTATTTCACCCATTTCTCTCATTTCACAGTTAAGGAAAGTGCTAGAGGGGTGGAGGGATTATCTTGTATAACTCTTTCATTTTCCAGATGAGAAAACAGAAGTATGGAGAAGGGGATCCTTATCCTCACTCTGAGTTTCATTCCCACATCACCATCTGCCTACTGGACAATCAAACGGGATGTATTAGAGATAACTCAAACTCAACAGAGTCTAAACCATCATCTCTTCCTTCAATCCCATCCTTCTCTATTCATGAAAATGACCTACATTCTTCCAGTCTCCCAAGTTGGAAACTTGGGCATCGTTCTTGACCCCTCACTTCCCTTTGCCCCACATATCCAATCAGCTGCCAAACAATGCAATGTTACAGAACATCCCTCCCCTCTGACCCCTTCTCTCTATTTACACTTTAGTTCAGACCCTCATCTCTTGCCTGGATTATTGCATCAGCCTTCTAATGGATTTTCTTAAGACTCTCCCCACTCTAATCTCTTGTCCATGCTGTTGCCAAAGTGATTTTTTCCTAAGTGTACATTGGATCATGTCATTCTCCTTCTCAATAAACTCCAGTGGCTCCCTGGTACCTTTAGGATCAAATATCAACATCTCTGTTAGCTTTTAATGCCCTACCCAACCTGGCCCCAACTGATCTTTTCAGCCTTCTTGGACATCACTCCCCATCCTGCACCATACAATCCAGTCAAAGGGTCCTTCTCTATATTCCTGAAACAATACACCATCTCCCCTCTCCCTGACTTTGTACAGGTCATTTCAGGTGCCTGGAATGCCCTCCCTTCCTCTTTCAGCAGTGTCTCTTCCTTCAAGATACAGCTCAAGCACAATCTTCTTCATGAAGCCTTTTCTGATCCCCCCAAATGTTAGTGTCCTCCCTCTCTCCCAAACTATGTTACCTTGAACTACTTTGTGTTTCTTTGTATTTCTTCTGTGTTCTTACATATGGCCTTGTGATCTCCCCTGTTAAAATGTTAGTTCCTTCAGGGCAGAGTTGTAACCCCTGTGCCTGACATTACATCTGACTCAAAGCAGACGCTTTCATACTTGTGGATTGCTTCATTGGTTGAAATTTCTTGCCCAAGGCCACACAGGTACTGAGTAGAATGGTTGAGATCTCAGCATCTGTCTTCTGGATTCCATATTCAATTCCCTTCCTGCTGTGTCATGCTTCCACTTAGAGGAGACCATGGCAGAACCCTACAGTGAAAGGACTTCACAGGCCCAAGGCCAACTTAGATCTGACCAGGAACATGCTGAATAACATTCTCAACAGTCATCCAGTTTTTGCCTGAAGGTCTTTGCTAGGGAGTAACTCACAGCCCGCTGATACAGCCTATTCCCCTTTTGAATAGCTTTGAATATCAGGAAGGTTTTCCTTAAACCAAGCCTAACTACACTGCTCTACAGCTTTCCCTTGTTTGTCTTGTTTCTTCATGTGGGAAACAAGAATGAGAGGGTTCGAACACAGAATAATAGAGGGTATGGGGAATACAGAATGTCAGAACTGGGAAGGTTCTTAGAACACAAAATGACAGAGCTGGGAAGACCCTTAGAACACAGAATGTCAGAACTGGGAGGGCCCTTAGAAGATAAAATATCAGGGCTGGCAAGGAGCTTAGAACATAGAAGAACATGGAAGAAACCTTAGAAATAAAACATTAGAATTTAGGCAGCAGTGAGGAAGACTTTGGGGTGAGGTAGGGCTGAGGGACGGGGGTTCTCGCTAGAACCCTTTGAGTCCTAGCACATGAACCATCCTCAAAATCCCTACAGAGCTAGCCTAGGCATTTTATATTTTCACAGTTCTGGAAAATCATTCTTGCCTCTCCAGATCAAGCTCCACCATGCTGGGGACAGGCGGGTGAGGAGAAGGAGGAGGAGGAGGTTATTATCTTCTCCCCCGCCATGGTACAGTAGGTCACCACAGGTCCTTCCACAGGGGCCCCATGTGGGGAGAGCCTGGCAGGCACAGCAGACTCTCTGGCCTGTTTATGGCCAGTGAAGTCACCGACAGCTCGTTGTTTACACATTTACTCTCATAATATTTGTTCCTGTGTTACCATCATCCCTCTCTGTTGAGGGCTAACAGCAGATGCAGAGGACAATCACCGCCCCACTAAAGCTTTCAGCTTGAACAATTTGCTTCCTCCTTACTCACCGGACCACTTCCAAAGAATGGCTGAGTTTTCTGAAATAGTCCTGCTAAAGAAATCAACAGGCCTGGGAGTCATGAGATCTGGGTGCTAGTTCTGGGTCTGTCACTGAGCAGCTGTGTAGCCTCTGCCTCTGTGGACTCAACTTCCTCATCCGTAAAATAAGGGGAGGAACAAATGATCTCAGAATCCCTTCTAACTCAACACTCTGTGTTCTAAGGGCCCTCCCAGCTCTGACATCCTGGGTTCTAAGGGCCCTCCCAGCCCTGACATCCTGTGTTCTAAGGACCCTCCCAGCCCTGGCATCCTGTGTTCTAAGGACCCTCCCAGCCCTGACATCCTGTGTTCTAAGGACCCTCCCAGACCTGACATCCTGGGTTCTAAGGACCCTCCCAGCTCTGACATCCTGGGTTCTAAGGGCCCTCCCAGCTCTGACATTCTGGGTTCTAAGGGCCCTTCCCTCTCTAACATTCTCTGTTCTAAGGCACCTCCCTTCTCTGTTCTTTGTTTGTTCCTCATGTTTTTAATAGCATCCTTTGCACCTTTGGCAGTAATGAAATTGCCCCTTTAGACTTCTTACCAGGCTACCCAACCTGTCCAATCAGTGTATCTGTCTAGATATTCATTGTGGTGAGGTCGAAAGAAGATTGGATCTGGAGGTAGGGACACAAGAGTTATTTTCCCTTGCTCTGCTGTCAGCTGTGTGATCTTGGGCAAGTCATCTATCCATGGGTTTTCCCACTATGAAATGTTCGCTTAATTTCCAAGGTCCCTTTCTACTCTAAAATCTAATGACTTACGGAAAGGAAAGTCGGCTCCGTCAGGCACAAGTCCCTCATTTTATAAATGAGTAAACCAGAGACCAGGGTGGAGTAGGGACTGGCCCAAGGTCACACAGAGTTGTCCAAGGTTATACGATAGTTGGTGGTAGTTTCAGAGACTAACTCTGGTCTTCCGCTTCTTCTTTCATTTTTTTCCCTAATGCTTTCAAAATGGAATGACTTCTCATCGGCCAGACTTGCACTGGGAAGGATTTGACCAGAGTCAGAGTTAAGACTTCAATCATTTCCTGAGTTCTCTCCATTCTTTAGGTCAGAGCTAGCCGGGAAGCTTTTGTGGGGTAGAGAGGGGCTGGGATTGGGGGTGTTAGGGGGCGAGGGAGGTGTTGGCCATACATGAATGCTGTGTGGCAGCACTGCCCTCTAGTGTTCTATCTTTGGAGGGATGGAACCTAGCCGTTTATAGCTAATAAGTCCTCACTTTAAACTTTTGGGGGTCCTGTACCTCATGGATTGTCTAGCAAGGCCCAAAAATACTTTCTCAGAGGAATGTTTTGGATTGCTTAAAAATACAAAAAATAAGACTACAACGTAAACCAATGATAAGGAAATATGGTTATCACAGGACAGCTAAGGTGACTAGGTGGATAGAGAGCCAGACTCAGCCTCACATACTTACTGTCTGTGTGACCCTGGGCAAGTCACTTCACCTTGTTTGCCTCACTTTCCTCATCTGTGAAATGAGCTGGAGAAGGAAATGCAAAGCACTGCAGTACCTTTACCAAGAAAACCTCAAATGGGATCATGGAGGGTCAAACATGACTGAAAAATGACTGAACACAGTTATCACAACTTTATTTTAGTTTCACATACCTCTAGTTAATAATCCCTGCTACAGAATGCTAGGATTCATAAAGCATTTTTCTTTAAACATTTCCTATGGAAATTATTATTTTTTCCATTTTAAAGTTGGGGAAAAAGAAAAGCTCAAAATCATTGGTAAGTGATTTGTCCAGGATAGGTAAAATGGGGCACAGGCATATATTTCAAGTCAGGTAATAAATTCCACCTTATACAGGAAGCCTTTCCCAACTCTTCTTAAGTCAAGTGCCTCCCCCCTGTTGATTATATTCTATTTATCTTGGATATAACTTGTTTGCACACATTTATTTGTATGGTGTCTTTGCCCCTAGGAGATGATACCCACCAGGGTAGGGACTCAGTCTTTTCCCTTTCATTGTATCTCCTGCCTTTAGCATGGTGCCTGACACAGAGTAAGTGTTAAATAATTATTTATTGACTGACATGCAGATCAGACTGAAATTTTCTGCCTCTTCAGTATTATTAAATCATAGAACCAATCAGTCCACCTGTATGTGGACTCACATGTATTAGCACCCAATATGT
The DNA here is from genome assembly GCF_028372415.1 of Notamacropus eugenii. Lineage (NCBI taxonomy): Eukaryota > Metazoa > Chordata > Mammalia > Diprotodontia > Macropodidae > Notamacropus > Notamacropus eugenii. The sequence goes on from NC_092876.1 coordinate 62,644,289, forward strand.
GCCAGGTGAGAGGTCACGTGATATGGTATAAAGAACACACATGATGGGGTCAGAGCCAACAAGACCTGAGTTCAAGTTCCACCGCTGATGTTCTGAGAGTGTAACCCTAATCAAGCATGTCAGCCAATCTCTCAATGTCCCTAGACAATTCTGTAAAACTACAAATTGCCAAGAACATGTCAATCTGTGTTGGTAGGGGGAAATTCCTCACCAGACCCTCCCTATAGTAATGAAATTATTCAGTTCAGTCATTTCTGTCATGTCCAACTCTTTGTGATCCTATTTGAGGTTTTCTTGGCAAAGATACTGGAGTGGTTTGCCATTTTCTTTTTCAGCTCATTTTACAGATGAGGAAACTGAGTCAAATAGAGTTGAATGACATAACCCTGAAGTCAACTTAACCTGTCTTTTCAACAGTGACTCTCTTAGATCACACAGCTAGTAAATGCCTGACGCCAAATTTGAACCCAGAAAGATGAGTCTTCCTGACTCTAGGCTCAGTACTCTCTCTAGTACACCACCTAGATGCCTCATGAAATCATAGGGCTGGTAATAATAAAATTGTGCAAGACATAATTAAATTGTTAAAATACACACACACACACACACACACACAAAATTAAAAAGACCCCACTTCAATGATTTTACATTCTAGCAAGGGAAATATGTATATATACAATATAGTCAAAATAAATGCAAGATAATTTTCTTTGGGGGAGGGGAAGTACAACAGCTGTAATGCCAACCAATAGAAGAACCATAAGAGTCCTTTGGGTACCTCTAGTTCAACCACATCTATTTCTACTCCAATATCCCTTTCTCTTTGTTCTCCCCTTTGATCCAAAGCCTCACATCCACCCAACCATCTATTAATCTTCAGATGATCCCATGAGAATAATTAAGTCACTCCAATGAACAACCTTCCCATCAGAGGACTTGAGGTGAGTAGCAAGGCTGGGGTTGAGGATGAGTTATGAAGAATAATATAGATCCCTTTCAGGACTGGCATGTGGGTCTCCAGCATGGGAGGTGAATTTAAGTCTAGAATCAGGGAGGAGGATGAAGATTCATATATACACAGAGACAGATGTACATAGAGGGAGGAGGGCTATGTTTATAGTCCTTAGGCCAGAGGGGAGTGCAGAGAGGAGGCTGGGTTGATTGATTAGCTCCTTATCTGTACTGTCAAGCCCAGAAAGAAGCAGGTGGGGCCCCCTGAGAACAACATACTGTGGCCTTTTCCAAGCTCAGAGTCCTATAAAGAACATCCAGAAGGGACCCCACACAAAGCCCTACCCCCTCTTGAGCATTTCATCACCTCACAAAATTGAAGAGTGGTTGGGGACCCCACTACAGTGAATCTAGTCAGATTATACCTGGATAAGGATCCCCTCCATATTAACACTAACAAATAGTCAGATGGCCTTGCATTAAAAAAAAAATCTTCCACCAAAGGCTTAGCCGAAATTTCTCATTTAAAAATGAAATGTCAAATGTCAGAGCTGAGAGGAAACTTAGAATGCAAAATGTCAGTTGTGGGGGTGGGTGGGATGTATGAACCTTGAAACAGAAAATGTCAGTTGTAGGGGAGAAATGTGAACTTTAATATACAGGATGTTGGGGCATAGAGTGTCAGAGCTGGAAAATACCTTAGAACCTCAGTTCTCAAAGTGTATCTGAGAACTCCTGGGAGCTCCTGAGAACTTTTCAGGTTGGTTCAAGAGGTCAGGACAATTTTTATAATACTGAGATTTTTTTTTTGCCTATTAAAATATTCCTCCCTTTTCCAACTGTGTATCTGTGTGAGGCCAGATTTTCTTCATGTATTACCACCAAGACAACAGATTGCAGCAGATTAAATGCAGAAACAGATGTGAGAATCTGTCTTCTATAAGCCAGATATTAAAGAGAATTGCAAAAGTATGAAAAATGATGTCACTCTTCTCACTAATTTATTATTTTGTTTTGAAAAATGATGTTTCTACCAAAAAAAGTATTTTAGGCTAACATATAATGAGTTTATTATTGTTATTTTAAATGCATTAATACTTAGATTTTTAAAAATGTATTGGTTTCCATTTCCAACATGATAAATATTGCTAGATATAACTTCCATAAGCAAAAGTTCTTTAGGGTCCTCAATAATTTTTCAGAGTGTAAAGGGGTACTGGGATCAAAAAAGTTTGAAAAGTGTTGATTTAGAGCATAAAATATCAGAGCTTGGGTGGGAAGCTTACATTGTAGACATTCTTACATCATATAATGTCAGAGCTGGAATAAACTTTAGAATATATAGAATGTCAAAACTGGGAAGGACCTTAGGAAAGAGAAGGTAATAACTTTGAGGGACCTTATGTTGCATTTTATTAGAATTAGAATAGATCTTAGAATATGGAATGTCAGCTGGCAGGGACCTTAAGAAATAAAGTATTAGACTTCATGCTACTATTGTGAACAAGATGAGGGATATGTAGTCATTCTTCAATAAGCATTTATTAAACTTATCAGCACCAGGCACTATTCTAAGACCTAGTGATATAAAGAAAATTATAAGACAGTTCCTTCTCAGGGGAAGAGCCAAGATGGCAGAGCAGAAGGATGATCTGTAAAAGCTCTCCCACCACAGCCCATAAAATACCTGTAAAAAATGACCCTAAACAAATTCTAGAGCAGTGGAAGCCACAAAACAACAGACTGCAAGAGATTTCCAGCCCAAGGCAGCCTGGAAGAGTGACAGGAAACATCTATCACACTGGGCTTGGCACATGGCCCAGCAGGGACAGGACTGAAACAGGTTTCAGGGCACCACCACCAGCAGCTGGGGTTCTCAGATCCCTCAACCCACAAATGCCAGACACAACTTCAAAGGTCAGTGAGAAAACTCTTTCACCTGGGTAAGAAGGGAGCAGGGTCCTCCCCTAGCCCTGGCCCCAGGCTGCAGCAGCAGCATCCATTTTTGGAGCCCTTGGCCTAAAGACGCTGGGAGAATTGAGCCACTGATCTGGATCTCAGCCCTGAGTGGTGGCTCTGGGATGAGGAAGAGTGCTGGTGTGCTGGACCTGGTAGAGGTTTTGGAGAGGGAATTCCTGAACAGAAAAGCTTGCAGTAGCTCCCAGACCACAGCTCAGGCCAGGAGAGGAGTAAACTCCTCTCCCTTGCTTGTGCCACCTTGGAGGAACTGAGAACTTACAGATCCCCAGAGTATATCCTCTTCTTGACAAAGGACTCAAAAGTCAAGTCACTTGCTGGGAAAATGCCCAAAAAGGGGGGAGCGGGCGGGAAATAAGACTATGGAAGGTAGCTTTCTTAGTGAACATGTATTTTCTTCCATCCTTTCAGATGAGGAAGAACAATGCATACCACCAGAGGAAAACATAAAAGTCAAGGTTTCTGCATCCAAAACCTCCAAAATAAATCTGCAATGGTCTCAGGCCATGGAAAGAGTTCAAAAAGAATTTTGAAAATCAAGTAAAAAAAGTGGAGGAAAAATTGGCAAGAGAAATGAGAGCAATGCAAGAAAATCATGAAAAGTGAGTCAAAAAGGAGACTCCAAAAAAATGCTGAAGAAAATAACGCCTTTAAAAGTAGACCAACCCAAATGGCAAAAGAGGTCCAAAAAGCCAATGAAGAGAAGAATGCTTTGGAAAGCAGAATGGGCCAAATGAAAAAGGAGGTTCCAAAGCTCACTGAAGAAAATAGTTCTTAAAAATCAGAATGGAGCAGATGGAAGCTAATGACTTTATGAGAAATCAAGAAATTACAAAATAAAACCAAAAGAATGAGAAAATAGAAGACAATGTGAAATATCTCATTGGAAAAACAACTGAGTAGGAGAGACAATTTAAAAATTATGGGACTACCTAAAAGCCATGATCAAAAAAGAGCCTGGACATCATCTTTTATGAAATTATCAAGGAAAACTACCCTGATATTCTAGAACCAGAGGGTAAAATAAATATTGAAAGAATCCACCTTTATCTCCTGTAAGAGATCTGAAAAGAAAAACCCCTAGGAATATTGTAGCCAACTTTCAGAGTTCCCAGGTTAAGGAGAAAATATTGCAAGCATCCAGAAAGAAACAATTTGAGTATTGTGGAAATACAATCAGGGTAACACAAGATCTAGCAGCTTCTACATTAAGGGATCAAAGGGCTTGGAATATGATATTCCAGAAGTCAAAGGAACTAGGATTAAAATCAAGAATCACCTACCCAGCAAAACTGAGTATAATACTTCAGGGAAACAAATGGTCATTCAATGAAATAGAGGACTTTTAAGCATTCTTGTTGAAAAGATCAGAGCTGAATAGAAAATTTGACTTTCAAACACAAGAATCAAGAGAAGCATGAAAAGGTAAACAGGAAAGAGAAATTATAAGGGACTTACTAAAGTTGAACTGTTTACATTCCTACATGTGAAGATAATATTTGTAACTCTTGAAACTTTTCTCAATATTTGGGTAGTTGGAGGGATTATGTGCACACACATACATATACATATATATATATATACATATAGATAGATAGACAAACAGACAAAGGGCACAGAGTGAGTTGAATAGGAAGGGATGATATCTAAAAACATAAAATTAAGGGGTGAGAGAGGAATATATTGGGAGGAGAAAGGGAGAAATGGAATGGGGCAAATTATCTCTCATGAAAGAGGCAAGAAAAAGCTTTTTTCAATGGAGGGGAAAAGGGGGGAGGTGAGAGGGAAAAAGTGAAGCTTAGTCTCATCACATTTGGCTTAAGGAGGGAATAACATGCACATTCAATTTGGTATGAAAATCTATCTTACACTACAGGAAAGTAAGGGAGAAGGGGATAAGTGGCCTGGGGGAGATGACAGAAGGGAGGACAAATGGGTAGAGGGAGTAATTAGAAGTAAACACTTTAGGGGAGGGACAAGGTCAAAAGAGAGAATAGAATAAATAGGGGGCAGGATAGGATGGAGGGAAATATAGTTAGTCTTTCACAACACTACTATTATGGAAGTCTTTAGCAAAACCTCACATATATAGCCTATATTGAATTGCTTGCCTTCTCAGTGGGGATGGGTGGGGAGGGAGGAAGGGAAAGAAGTTGGAACTCAAAGTTTTAGGAAGGAAGATTGAGAATTGTTTTTGCATGCAACCTGGAAACAAGAAATGCAGGCAATGGGGTATAGAAATCTATCTTGCCCTACTAGAAAAGAGAGAAGATGGGGATAACGGAAGGGAGGGGTGTGCTAGAAGGGAGGGCAGATTGGGGGAAGGGGTAATCAGAATGGATGGTGTTTTGGAGTAGAGAAGGGGAGAGATGGGGAGAAAATTTGGAACTCAAAGTCTTGTGGAAATGAATGTTGAAAACTAAAAATAAATAAATAAATATAAAAAAAAAGACAGTTCCTTCTCTCCAATAGCTCTCAGGGGAAGACAACATTCTAACAGTTATGTGATCAAACTATAATATAAATAAGATAAATTTGAAAATAATCAACAGACAATAACTAGACAGCAGTACAAGCAGATGGGTTTGGAATTGGTTGAATGGCTTAACCCAAAGAACAGTCGTTAATGATTCCATGTCAAGTTGAGAAGATGTCTTTCATGGAACTTCCCTACCCTGCCCTTACACTGTTTAATATGTTTATCGAAGATGGCATGCCTATCAAATCTGCAAACTCAACATTTGCTAAGAGCAGGCTCTGTGCTAGACACTGGGGATACAAAGAAATAAAAATCTCCCTGCCCTCAGGAAGCTTACTTCCTACAGTGGGATATGACATCTATAAAAGTAAGTGAACACATACAGTAATGCAAAATCATTTGAAGAGCAATAGCGTGAGAATAACTGGGAGAATGAGGAGAGGATTTGTGTAGGAAAAAATGCCTGAGCTATTCTTTGAAGGAAGTGAAGAGTCCTTGGAAGCCATAGTGAGGAGGTGGAGCATTTTGGATGACACCAACTAGGGAGGGATATGTTGAATGATGGAGTCAGGATTCCAGAAAGTCTTGAGAGTTTAGAATATTGGGGCAGACTAAAATCACATTTAATAGAGATAAATCTAAATTCTTACACGCTGGTTTCATAAATCAGCTCTGCAAAGACAATGTGGGGAAGGCACAGTGAAACAACAGTTCCATTGGAAAAACATGTGAGGGTTTTAGTGCCGTCAGAAAAAAAATTAGGTACACTTAAAAAAAACCCTCCCCAAGACAAAACTCAAGCATGAGTCAGAGGTGGGATATGGCAACCAAGGAAACAATGGAGATCATAGGGTGCTTTAAGAGAGGCAGGCATAAGGAGAAGACGGGCCTAAGGAGATGACAGTCCCTCCATATCATGCCTTGGTAAGAACATTGACCAACAGGAACACAACCAGAGGGCTGCCAGCATGGTGAAAAGTCTCAAGCTCTGCCATAGGAAATCAATGGAGGGATCCAGGAGAAGAGTTATGGAAATCATGATGGCCACCTTCAAATATTAGAAGGTTGGTCCCAGAGAAGGGCAGCTAGGTGGTACACTGGATAGACTTCTGGGTCAGCAGTCAGGAAGACTCATCTTGTAATGAATTCAAATCTAGCCTCAGACACTCACTGGCTGTGTGATCCTAGGTGACTCATTTCAGCTTGCTTGTCTCAGTTTCCTCATCTGTAAAATGAGCTGGAGAAGGAAATGGCAAACCATTCTAGTATCTTCGCCATGAAAACCCCGAATTGGGTCCTGGAGAGTCCAACCCAAACTGAACAACAAAACCCATAGACTAGCAAGTACCTTCTTTCTTTTTGGTCTCAGATGGCAGAGTTAGGAGCAGCAGGTAGCAGTGGCAAAGACCAACATTTGAATGGATGAACTTAATTTAGAACCATTTAGTGAGTGTTCACTATGTGCCTGGCACCATGCTAAGTGCTAGGGATACAGAAACAAGGGAACAAGATTATCCCTGCCCCCATGGAGCTTACAGGGGAAAACAAGGGGAACTAGCGTTGAAAACCAGGATGGCAGCCTGGTGAGAGGGAAGGGAAGGGACAAGTCTGACTCTGGAGTGGTACAAGCACCAGGCTAGATAAGATGAATGCTCACTGAGCTTGATGGAATGAAACCAATCATTCAACAAGAATCTATAACTAGTCTACATGTGCCAGGCTCGTTGCTCTGGGGTTAGAACTATGAAAGTGACATAGCCCCTTCCCTTACTTAGGGGCTTCCCTTGCATTCTAATGGGAGGAGACAAAACACAAAAGGAGGTCAGAGAGGAATGAGACCAGGGGTACTCCTGCCAGAGGCATTTTGTTCCATGGAATAAAAACCAGACAGAGCAGCAGATGCAGAGTGGAATAAACCAGAAAAGTCCTCTATAAAGGAAGGCATTGGGAGGAGTTTAGCGTTCCACTCTCCAGCCCTCCAATCAGAGGGGAGAGGAGTTTGAGGGAGGGGTCAATCAAGGTTTGAGTTAGCAGCATTGTAATGAGATTAGAGTACTGGCTAGTATCAAGCAGTTGCCTTAATCTCTCTCACCTTCAGTTTCCTCATCTGTAAAATGGAGTTAATAGTACCTACTTTAAAGGGTTATGAAATCATATTTTAATTTTGCTAACTTTAAGACACCATATAAATGCTAACTACTAGGAGCATCATCATCCTCATCCTCATCATCGTCATCGTTATTCAAAGAGTAATGAGCTGCTTTATAAGGTGAGGGGTTCTCACACATTGGCTATCCTCAAGCAGAGGTAGAATGATTTCTTATTGGGCATGATGGGGTGAGGATCTTTTTTCAGATATGGGTTAGACCAAAATCCATCCCACTCTGAGATTCTGTGATTTTGTGGAAGGGATCTTACAGCACAGGCTGTTAGAACATAGAGTTTGAGAGGTAGAAAGGCATCTAGAGATCTAGTCCAATTCCCTTGCTCTAACAAATGAGGAAACTGAGGGCTAGATTTGCCTGGAGTTGCTACAGGAACAAATCACATTTATTCTAAGATGGTATCTGTATCTCAGTCCTAGAAAACAAGGTGATTTTTCACACAGTTCAGGGACTGGGCATTATTTGAGTCACCCTGCAGCACCTCAGTTCTGGTAGAAAATGCTCTAGTCTCAGTAATCTGGGACCAGTTCCACAGTAAACATTCTAGTCCTACCTTGAAGGGTTATTGTCTTCTGGGCAAATCCCTTCCTCTCTCTGAACCTCAACCTTCTCATCTGTAAAAGGGAAAGAGAAAAAGCCTTACACTTTATTCCAGGCAACATAGCCATGAAGTACAGGATTTATAAAATATAAGCCTACATAAAGTGCTTTGAAATAGCCTGCATTTTGGTCCTATTGCCTCAATTCTACCCACCCCAAATCATTCCGCCAAAGCAATTTTCCTAAAGTACAGATCTGACCTTGTCACTTCCCTACTGAAAACACTCATCTATTGACTCAAAATCAAATTTTATTTAATGTTAATTTCATCCTTTAACAATTTAATTTTTGTGTTTTATAATAGCTAGCATGTATATATTTCTTTAAGGTTTGCAAAGCACTTTATGTATGGTATCTTATTTCAGACAGTCATTTTTATTTATTTTTATGGGTCTTTTATTTATTATGGGGCCTATTATATGCTAGGCATTGTACTAAGTGTTATGTCACACTCTTGAGATCCTTACAACAGCCTTGAAAGGTAAGTGCTAATGTTATTATCCCCATTTCACAGATGGGGAAACTGAGGTGGACAAGTTGTGTGACTTGCCTAAAATCACATGGGTAGCAAGTGTCTGAGGCAAGGCCTGAACTTGAGTCTCCCTCACCCCAAGTCTAGAACTCTATCCATTATGTCACCTAGCTGACTTTATGATGTGCATAATCAAAAGGGCAGTAATTGATTACATAATTTGTAAATAAGTAAATATAGGCATATTCAGGATGTATGCTCAATTTTTTTTAACTGACAAAGGTGTGCAATCAATAGTGGCAACTGTTAGTAGAAATGGAATAAGGCCAAGGATACTGTCAGTACTTCAGTAGGTAGAAAAAACTGAGCTTAGAACCTAGTAAGCAAAAAAGCATGGGAACTTACTTAGGGGCCTACTAAGGAAGTCAATCTACTGCCTTCCTATGAATGTGGGAGTTCTGGGGCAGTGGACTTGACACAAGATGGCGCCCTTGGAAAGTGAATGTATTGGAGTTCAATACCACCTTAACTGGGAGAATTAAAAGTCGTGGGTTTTACAGCAAAATAGCTATAGAGGGATTTCTCTGAACAATCTCTCTCTGCCTCCCCCCCCTCCTCTCCTATCTCTCTTTGTCTCCATGTCTCTTTCTCTCTGTCTCTCTTTGTGTCTCTATCTCTGTTTTTATCTGTCTCTCGCTCACACACCCCTGTTATTTTGTTTTGTTTTTTTCAGAAGTGACTGAGTTCCAAAGGTTGGAAGGGGCTTTGGAGACTATTCAGAGAAACTAGCATCTTAATTTTTCAGATGATAAAACGGAGACCCAGGGAACTTAAGCATCTTGCTGTGGGTCATATAGTAAGACTCAACAGTGAGATCTAAACAGGGACCCTCTGACTCCAGAGCCAATGCTCTTCCCACATACAGCACTAACTTGGCGTTTCTTGGCATGACAGCATAGTCATAGTATAAAGTTCAATAAGAGTTAAAAAGAGCTAGGGCTAAGTCTTCATTCAGCCACACCCCCTCATTATTCTTAGAGCCTCTCTTGAGTCTTAGTTTCCCCCTTTGTAGAATAAGGGGCTTAGACTTTTGGTCACCCCAGCTCTGACTTTTTGTGTTCTAAGGGCCCTCCCAGCTCTGACATCCAGTGTTATAAGGTTCCTCCCAGCTCTGACATTCTGTGTTTTAAGATACTTCCTAGCTCTCCAAGTCAATGCTCAACAGTCTACTTCAGGGCTAATATTTTCTATTCTAAGAGTCTTTTCAACTCATAGTAAAAATGTAGAGTACCATGGAAAGAGAGGTAGGCTTATCATTTGAGGATCTGGGTTCCAGTTCCAGCTTTGCTACTTATCACTTGCATGACTTTGATTTCATAGATTCTCAAGCTCTCAGAGTTTGTTTTCAATGGAGACTGATTGACTACTTGTCAGTGATGTCTTAGAGGAGAAATCTGTGCATTGGTAGGTTGGATGAAATGACTTCTGAGGTGCCTTCCAATGGAAATCTTGTGAAACCTTTGGTCAGTGTAGACTCACAGAATCTCAGCTTTGGAATCAATCTATCACTGACTGCTTCCCTTGCCTGAAAGTACTCTCTCCTCCTCTGCCTCAGAGCATCGCTCTGTCTCCTCCTTCAAGACACAGCTCAAAAAACACAGGAAACCATTCCTGATCCCCTTATGTACTGCTACCCTCCCTCCTTCCCTATCTTGTATTTAACTACCATATTCATTTCTACCAATTCTTTTTTTCTATATCTTATAGCTTTATTTAAATGAAGTTCAGTTTAGTTTTCATCTACATTCATTGTGAGCTTTTGAAAGTGTTGACAGGCACATAAGTAACCAACATATCAGCTTGTTTGGTGAATCTTCATTCTCTTTGCATTTCCTGGACAAGCACACTCGGATACCGTATGGGACGTTCCTTATGCCTCTGGCCCAAACAGCTTTGTTGAGTCTGGTGTCAGCATCAATGTCCAGAGCTGCCATTTCTTTCATGGCAAATTTGTGGATTTCCTTCAGAGTCTGAAGAGCTTAGTCTCTGAACCCTCTCCAAGGATATGTTTGTGAATGTTGATGGTATACTCTCTGTTTACCACTCATGGATGGCAGAACAGCCTTCTTTCTCTTTCCACATTTCTTTGCAGGAGCTCCCCTGCCTAGGACCAGGTCAGAAAAGAAGACTAATTCTCTATATTTACTCTGTATGTAGGTTTCTATGGAGTATGCTCAATCCTAGCCTTCCAGAAGGGTCCTACAGAGCAAGAGCAGATCACCTCTACCTGTTGGTCATATTCTTAGGGTAGATGGGAGATAATGCAACCTCCCTACCACTCAATGGACTCTTCAGCCCAGCTCAAAAAGTCATCACACTTCACAACCAGAAAGAAAAAAATACAAATGAGATCTACAAGCCCAACAGCTTGCTTTCATGTCACCCCTGAGTCCACTGGCTCTTTGGCTCAGCAGCCAATCAGAAAGGTCTGTCATCAAATGGTTATGTCTGAGCAGAAGCGTCCATGAAGTAGATTGGAAGCAGGCAGAGATTATGAGGGCATACTCTGTATAACCCAGCAGGAAGGGCAGATCTGTCTCCACCTTGTGCCCAGTCAACTTTGCTAAGTATTTTTTTATCTTCCCTGTTACAATGGGAACTCCCTAAGCGGGACAAGTATTTCCTTCTTTGTTTTTCTGTCCCCAAAGCCTAACACAATGCCTGGCATGTAGTAGTCACTTAATATATGGTAGTGGACTCATTGACTGATTCCCACTCTGAGATTCTGTGAGTTCACATTGGTCAAATGCTTCATAAGATTTCCATTTATTGCATCCTTTTGTTTAAACCCTGAAGAAAGAAACAAAGCAGAAACGTCCTTCTGTCCACCTGGCAGAAATGAACAGAAACTTGAGGGGAAAATTGAAAAAGTCAGAGGACCTGAGCTGGAGACCCAGCTCTGCCAGGTACTGGTAATGTGACCCAGAACCCAGAGATCACACAGCCTCAGTGTCCTCGTCTGTAAAATGAGGTCAGGGATTTCAGTGCTTACCCTCCCAAACTATAGAAATTCAAGCTATTTTACACACACACACACACACACACACACACACACACACATTTTGCCATAACCATAATAAATTCATACATGTATATTTCTCCTTTTTCTGCTCGCATAACTTCTTTCATACTAATTAATTTTCTAACCAGAAATAGGGACCCTGAATACGGCCTCATTTTACCCTCGGTCCAGAGAGAACAGACATAATGAAGCTGATAGAGGCTCAGGCTTGATCTCCAGTCTTTATCAGTTTCATCTTAGAAAAGCCGATGGAGGTACTGGCAGAGGAATTTTAATTGCTACGAAGGCGTCCCCGGACGTGCTGCCTGGCTTGTTTGAAGTGGGCTGCGGCAGGGCAGTGGCGGCATTGGAGGTATTAATGCTGGAGCTGGGGGGCTGTCTCCAAAATCCTCCACACGCACCAGAAACGTTCTCTGAAGGTTGCTGCCAAGGGCATCGGAAGCTTGGAATCGTTTGCTGGGTTGCGGCCGTTCGTTGGATGACATTTTCTTTCAGTTTTCTTGGTACAGAAAGGAAATCCCAGTTGTCAGAGCTCTAAGCATTTCAGAAATGCCTGCTTTGCAGAATCCGCAGTGACAACCAAGTCACTGCAAGGGCACGCCCTAACTCCTCTTCAAATTGGCAGGCTTTTTTTTCCTCCTTAGGTAAAGAGATGGAAGAATATATTTAGAATCCTAGAATGTCAGGGTCAGAATGGACCCTTAGAGCTAGAGGAGACCTTAGAGATTATCTAGGCCTATCTTTCCATTTAACAGATAAGGAAATTGAGGCCAAGGGAATGGAAGTGACTTGCCCAAGGTCATACAGGTTGTAAGTGACAGAGGTGGGAGGGCTCTTAGGACGCAGAATGTCAGAAGTGGGAGGGCCCTTAGAACACAGGAAGTCAGAGTTGGGAGGGCCCTTAGAACACAAAATATTAGAACTAGGAGGATCCTTAGAACACAGGATGGCAGAGCTGGAAGGGCCCTTAGTATAAAGAATGTTAGAATTTGATGAACAACAAATGATCATAGCAGTTGGAGCTAGAAGGGACCTCAGAAATGGTCTAGTCCAACCTACTCATCTTATGTAAGGAAACTGAAGCATGAAGGGCCCAAAGTTACAGAGCCAGTAAGTGACAGAGACAGGAGTTCAAACCCCAGACTTTAGGCTGCTAATACAATACAGCTCTTTCCGCTACAGCATATGGCACCTTAGAATGTGGAATGTTACAGCTTCAAGGGACTTTTTTCTTGATATTTTTGCTTTTATGTCACACTGATTCCCAAGTATTTTCCTCCTCTCCACCACCATAATAGACCTTCACTTTAACAAATCTTTTAAAAAGAAGAAAAAATATTAGTTTTTTCAACCATCACTTGACTCTGTTAGCACATACAACATTCCACACCCATAGTCCCCCACTTGTTCCAATTAAAAAAGGAAGGTGCACTTTCTAAACTCTTCCAAGGTCAAGCTTGGTCACTATAATTATACAGTATTCAAGTGCTGTTGTTTTTTCTTTCCAATTAATAATTTGTCATTTTATGTATCATTTCCTGATTCTACTTTCTTCAGTTGCCTTCAGTTCACATGAGTCTTCCCAGGTTTCTCTTTTAATTCTTTATATTCATTATTTCTTGTGACTCCATGATGCTCCATTACATTCATGTACCACAATTTGTTAGGCCGTTTCCTCCACTGATTGGTATCTAAGTGGTTTCTCTACCACAAGAAGCACTGGTACAAATATGTATAGGACCTTTCTTGCTATATGACCTCATTGGGTTATACTCCCTGCAGTAAAATCTCTGGGCCAAAGAGAGTGGACTTTTAGGCACTTTTAAAATAGAATTCCAAATTGCTTTTCAAAAATGATTGAACCAATTTGCAATTTCACTGACATTGTATTAGCATGCCTGTCTTCCCACAACCTCTCCAATATTAACTATTCCAATTCATTTTTTCATCTTTGCCAGTTTTCTGGATGTAAAAGTAAACCATGGAGTTATTTTGATGTGCATTCCCTTGTCATTAGGAAGGTGGAACAATCTTTAATCTGGCAATTCTTCTTTTGGGAACTGATCATTTCCTTTGACTGCCTAATATCTGGGGAATCTTTTAGTCTTAACTCGTTGTATTAATGCCATTTATATCACGTATATCAGAGCCTTAGCAGAAATATTTGATGCAAAATTTTTTTCTCCAAATAACATTTCTGGAAGGGAAGTTAGGAAGTCATATAACCCAACCCCCTTTCTTTACTGAAGAACTTGGCATTCCGAGAGATTAAGGAATTAACCTGAAGCCACAAAGCAGGTGAGTGGTGGAAGGGGTAGGGGTGGAGCATGAGATGGGGACCTAGAATGGCTGACTCCAGGATTCTACGCAATTTCTCTTTGGTGTCAGCTCTCCTAGGAGCTATTTTGGGATCCATGGCAACATTTTCATAGTGGTGGTAAGACTCTTCTATGTTGCCTTCTAAATTATTGCCTATCAAACTTGGTCACACATTACTGAAGGAGCTTCAGCAAGTCAGCACAGGAAGGGATCAAATCTAGACTATGGAATGATTTGGCAGCTAGGTGGCATAGTGGAGAGAGTGCTGGGTTTGAAATCAGGAAGACTCAACTACATGAGATCAAATCCAGCCTCAGACACTTAGTAGTGTGACCTTGGGCAAGCCGCTTAACCCTATTTGCCTCAGTTTCCTCATCTGTAAAATGAACTGGAGAAGGAAATGGTGAACCACCCCAGTATCCTTGCCAAGGAAATCCCAGATGGGATCATGAAGAGTTCAACCTAAGGAGTTGAACCAAATAAACATAGATAGATTTGAGGCATGTACTAGCTACCCTCCCACCCTCAACCCCAAGTTCTAGTGGCTTCCCAGTCAAAGTTAATTTATGTCTGCATTATGTCAGTGTCTATGGCTACATATGTATATGTTGTCCTCCCAGTTGGAATATAACCACATTGCTTAGCATAGTGCCTGGCAAATAGTAGGTATTTAATAAATGCTTATTAATTGATCAACTCTTTTGTCCCAAACTGGCACTTCCTTCCATGCTCTAACTTGAACTCCTCATCCACCCCTGCCCCAGGGCACAACTTCATTGCCTCTCCCATCTCTTTTTTTTCCTCCTGAATTTGTCTCTTGGTCTTGTCAACATTAATCACTCTATCCCTATTCTGTCCTCTTTTTGTGTTTGACTTCTTAATTCCTAGTCTAACATTCTTTAAAAAACAAATGTTCCCTACATTGTAGGTTTTACCTATCCTATGGTTATACCATTCCCTAGGTATAATTCATTGCTGCCACACACACATCCTATGGCCAAGCCCAAATGACCAATATTTCCCAGAGAGACTGCATTTTCCTGACTCTGAGACTCTACTAAAGCCCTTTAATCTTATTTCCGCCTACTGTCATGGAACAAATACAATCATTTTCAGTCATTTTCCAGTCATGTTCAACTATCTGTGACCTTGTTTTTGCCATTTCCTTCTCATTTTACAGATGAGGAAACTGAGGAAAACAGGGGGAAGTGACTTGCTCAGAGTCACACAGCTAGTAAGTTTCTGAGACCAGATTTGAACTCACAAAGATGAGTCCTCTTCCAACAGTCATTCTGAAAGGCTTCTTCTCTTCCGGCTCTGGGAAGAAATGTTCCTTTCATGGTCTTTAATGATTTAGTTCCCCCTTTAAGGCAACCGGCCCAAGTCAAGTCAACAATCATTCATCAAGTGCCTATCGTGTGCCAGGCACTGTGTCAAGTATTGGAGATATAAAAAGAGGCAAACGGCAGTTCCTGCCCTCAAGAAGCATATGATCTAACGGGGGAAGGGAGACAACATGCAAACAAATATGTAAAAAGCAAGTTGTCTACAATATACATAGTAAATAATTAAAAGAGGAAAGGCACTGCAGTTAAGAAGGGCTAGGGAAGACTTCCAGTAGAAGGTATGATTTCAGTTGGGACTTAAAGGCAGACAGAGGGATTTGGGGCTTAAAGGAAGACAGGGAGATATCAACAGAGGGAAAGCATTAGCATTAAGAGGGATTGGGAAAAGCTCCTTGTAGAAGGTGAGATTTTAGCTGGGGCTTGAAAGAAGTCAGAGAAATCAGGAGAGATGGAAGTTGAAAGGGAGTGATTTCCAGACATGGGGGACAGCCAATGAAAATACAGAGTTAGAACGCGGTGTTTCTTGTTGGGGAACAGCAAGTGTCACTGGATCTTAGGCTAAGTGGAAGGGAATAAGGTATAAGAAGACTGGAAAGGTAGGAAAGAACCAGTTTACAATGAGCTTTAAAAGCCAAACAGAAGGTTTTCAATTTGATCCTAGAGGTCATAGGAAACCACTAGACTTTATTGAGGGTCACCTAGGTGGTGGCATAATGCACATAGCACTGACCCTACAGTCAGAAAGACTCCTTTTCCTGAGTTCAAATCTAGCCTCAGACATTTACTAGCTGTGTGTCCCTGGGCAAGTCACTTAATCCTGTTTACCTTAGTTTCCCCATCTGTAAAATGAGCTGGAGAAGGAAATGGCAAACCACTTCAGTATCTCTGCCAAGAAGACCCCAATGGGATCATGATAAGTTGGGACAGGATTGAACAACAACACAACAGAATATATTGAATAAGGGAGGTGACATGGTCAGACTTGCACTTTAGGAAGATCAGTTTGACAATGTTGAAAGTGGAGGGTACTCTCAAGATAACTAATTTAAACCCTTCATTTTACAGATGAGGTACATAAGGCACAAACTGGGGAAATGATTTGACAGAAGTTGCATAGCTAGTGGCAGAGTTGGGATTCAAACCTAGGCCTTATGACTCCAGATGAAGTACTTCCACCATCATCCAGTTCCTGATGTTCTAAATGGCCCACTCATGGGACAAATTTTCTATAAACAATTCAATAAATGTTTAGCGAGTTGGCACTAAGTGCTAAGCCCCATGGCAGATACAAAAAGTGAAAACATGAATACTTTTGACAACATAAATCTCATTTCAATCCATATAGGAACTTAACATTCCACAAAAACAAGTGAACAAACAGTAGTTAAGCCTCCCATGCTTCCCAAGCTCTGTACTAAAAACTGGAGATAAAAGGATGAAAAGGGACATAGTCCCTGCCCTGGAGGACCTTTTAGAATGGGTAGAAGGGAGTGGGGGCAGGAATAAGGAGGTAAAAAGACAGGTACATAGCTAATCATGATACAAGATGGAAGGTGACTGGGCAACAGAGATCCACATTTCAGAATCCTGGGAAAAAATAGGGCAGTCCATAGTGCACTGGGCTTGAAATCAGGAAGATTTCTCTCCGTGAATTCAAATCTGACCTCAGACACTGTGTGACCCTGGGCAAGTCACTTAACCCTGTTTGCCTCCATTTCATCATCTGTCAAATGAGCTGGAGAAGGAAATGGCAAACCACTTGAGTATCTCTGACAAGAAAACCTCAAATGGCCTCAGTAAGACATAATGAACAACCACAAGGAAAATAGAATACTTTCATTTGTGGGATAAACATGGAAGACTTCATGGTGAAAGCCTTCAGTTGACCTACAAAGAGGAGAAGGAATCATTAGGCAGAAGTGAGGGCTTTATAAGCATGAGAATGGGATGGTATGAATGCACAGGCAGGAGAGGGCAGGACAAAAATTGAGGAAAATCTTGTAGTCCAGTTTAGTTATAAGACTGGGCATCTCACACATGCCCTCATATCTCTGTAACCCCTCACTACTTCTTTGAGTCAAGGTGCTTCTGGGGAATGATTTTATTCAAAACCATACCCTGAGGCACCAATACAGCTCTATGCCAGGTCAGACAAAAGATACATGACTTTGAAGACAAAAAACATTTAACTATGATAAAACAGAAAGGTAAATAACAGGGAATTGAATAAGATAGTAAACATTCTCTATACTCTTAAAGAAAATGACAGCCATCTTCCAGGATCTCAGGGCAGGGATACTTGCAGTCTTCATTTATCTCTCTGCTTCCCCATTTTAGGGAGAAAAAGGGCACAGTTAGCTCAAACTTACAACCCTGGTGACAAAGTTTAGATTCTCATCTTGTCTATTCCTTGAGATTTTTTTTGTGCTGGCTAAATTAGGCAGTGTAAGGGAGTGCTAACGTCTTGAAGCTGTTTCAATACTTGATGACTCCAAAGGGCTATAAAACTGCATACTCTTTGATCCAGCAATAACCAATACTAAGTCTGTATCCCAAAGATCAAAGGAAAAGGAAAAGGACCTATTCATACAACAATATTTATTGTAGCTCTTTTTGTGGTGGCAAAGAGCTGGAAATCAAGGGGATGAATATCAATTGGGAAATGGTTGAACAAGTTGGGGTATACAATTGTGATGGAATACTCTTGTACTATATGGAATGATGAGCAAGATGGTTTCAGAAAAATGTGGAAGTCTTATATGAACTGATGCAAAATGGAGTGAGAAGAACCAGGCGAACATTGTACACAGTAACTGTAATATTGTAATGATAATCAGCTATGAAAGACCTAGCTACTCTGATCAAGACAATTATCCAACATAATTCTGAAGGACCCATGATGAAAAATGCTATCCCTCTACAGGGAGAACAGAAGAACTCTGAATGTAGATTGAAGCATACTTTTTTTCACTTTCTATGTTTTTTCTGGTGTGTGTGTGCATGTGTGTTTTCTTTTGCAACATGGCTAATATGGAAATATGTTTTTCATGGATTCACATGTATGATGAAGATAATATAGTAAAATGTATAATTAATATCCTATTGCTTGCCTTCTCAAGGAATAGGGAGGAGCAAAAGGGAGGAAAAGAATTTGGAGCTCAAAATTTTAAAAAATGAACATTTAAATTTTTTAAAAATGTAATTGGGAACTATTTAACAAAACAAATGAAAATATATTTTAAAATACTCAATGGTATGGAGTTTGTATTTTATTCTATAAATCAATAAGGAGATGCTGCTGACTCATGAACTGATGGGTGATATGGTCATACCTTTCTGATCTTATATTTATACGTGTTAGTTTCCTAGTACTGTTTACCCCGTGGATTTCAGGGACTCTGAGTTTCTAATATTTCTCATTACCTCCAAAGATCTATAATTCATCAACAGGGGTGGTTTCTCCACCAACACAAACAAGTACCTCTCCACACTTTACTAGATGAGCTTGGTAAATTGTGGCCAAAACAAATCATCTGCTCATAGCTCACCATCTGGAAATGGATGCCACTGCCATGAATTGGGTTGCTCCAAGAGGTCATTCACAGTCTATAACCAGATTCCCACTGGAAGCTTTTCCAACATTTGCAGAATTTACATTCTTCCTGATACAGTCTTTAAGAAGCTAAGGTGTCTGTGCTATTGACACCCCTGCTTGATGGAATTCTTCTTTCTTCTGTGTTTTCCTGCCATCTTCTGGTACCAGAAAAAGGAATGAAGATGAGCTAAATTTTGGGGGGTATTTAGCGTTAAAGCAGATGTCTAAGTTTATTTGAAAAGAGTCACTGGCTCTCACACCTGGAATGCTCTCCCTCCTCATCAGTCATACTGAAATGACAACATACCCAGCAAGTGGTGATCTAGCTACTGTTTGAAGACCTCCAGTGAAGAGAAGCCACCCTTCCCCCAAAGTAATCTGTTCTATTTTGGGAAAGCTGTGCGGTATGATGGATAGAGTACTGAGCCTGGGATCAGGAAGTCTGAGTTCAAATCTGGCCTCAGACACTAGCTGTGTGCTCCTGGGCAAGTCACTTCACGTCTGCTTGCTTCAATTTCCTCATCTGTAAAATTGGGGTGGAGTTGGAATTAGGATCAAATGAGATGGTCATTGTAAAGTACTTAGCATGGTGCCTGGTGCATAGTAAGCACTATATAAATGTTGTTGTTATTGTTATATTCTTATTTCTGTCTCCTGGCTTCTTAACTTGCTTCACTTCCCAGCTCAAACTTCACTTTCTGCAAGAAGCCTTTCCCAATCCTCTTTAATTTTAGTGCCTTTTCTCTAAGGTTATCTATAATTTATCCTGTCTCTCTCTCTCTTGCGTGTACATAGTTGTTGGACTGTGAGCTCCTTGGAAGTAGAACCTGTCCTTTGCTTTTCTTTATATCCCCAGCAATTTTCATAGTGTTTGGTACATAGTAGGTGCTTAATAAATGGTTTCTGGCTTCACTTGATCAGTCCATTTCCCAATCACCCACCAAAGTGATTTTCCTAAAGCCCAAGTCTGACCATAGCACTCTTCCCCTACTCAATAAACTCAAATGGCTCCCTATTGCCTCCAGGATCACATACAAAACGCTGTTTAACATTCAAAACCCTTCATAACCTAGCCACCTCCCACCTTTCCAGTCTTTTCACTCCTTATTCTTCTCTCCTAAGTCATAGATGGTTTGGGTGGTGAGTTTGTGGAAGAGGTTCTATACCAACATAATCACAAATTCTTGATATGTTCCCAGAGCCCAGGCTCTTCAAATTAGAGAGCCCACAGATTTTGTCCAAAGATACCCCCAAACTAGCCAAAGAGATTAGCACTTGACCCACCCTCTCCAGCCTGCATGCATTAACCAAAGAAATTCCCTGTGACCAGAAAACACTCCCTGATCATCTCTACTGATTGAAATCCTGTCCAAGTACTATCTTTTCCATGAAGGCTTCCCTGGGTTGAAACAGACTCTTCCTTCTCAAATTTTCCTGGAGAACTTTTTCTGAGTCATTCCTTTACCCCCAACACACTACATTTTATTATATTTTTAGTAGGAAATATACATTTTTTCATCCTCCAGGAGGGATAAGTGAGGTAAGGGGGGCAGGTTCCCCCCATATGCACAACAAACATCCTATGGAAGTTATGAGAAACAGCCTCAAATAATTTGAATATTATATCTTTATTAGCCCCAGAGAAATTACACCCCAGAGTGAAAATTGAGGTATTTTCTCAAGCCTCTAAAGCAGGGATACTTAATCTGGGATCTGTAAACTTGGTTGTTTTTTAAAAATATATTTTGGTAACTGTATTTCAATATAAATAGTTTCCTTTACAACTCTAAGTATTTTATTTTATGCACTTAAAAATTTATTCTGAGAAGGGATCCACACACAGGTTTTACCAGATTGCCAAAGGGGTCTGTGACACCCCCCCCCAAAAAATTAAAAACTCTTGACATAGACCCCAGGAAGTTTCCATTCTTGGCACCATATTTTGCAAAGGATATTGACCAGTTAGAAAGCATCCATGGAGAGACCAGAATAGTGAGGGGTCTACAGACCATGCCACATGGGGATCCGTTAAATAAACTAGGGTTTTTATTTTATAAACTTGGAGAAAGGAAAACTTGGAGTGAAGAGGCAGGGACGTGATAATGGTTGTCTTGTATGTGAACAGCTATAATGAGAAAGAAGGATAAGCAGAACCGAAGCAAACCACACACATGACAATGGAAATGGAAAGGCTAAAGAAACAAAACTGAGTACTATGTAATTAAAATGAACAAGAAACTTGGCCTTAGAAAGAGATGAAAAAAACCACCTCCCTTCTTTTCAGAGATGGAGGAACTGTGAGTGTAGAATATTGCCTGCACTGTCAGACTGTTGGTTAGTAGTATTAAACGGATTTTTTTGCCTTCTTTTTTCTTCATACGTAAAGGATGGTTCCCTTGGTACGGAAGGGGAGAATTATATATTCAAAAAGAGGGATCATGTAAAAATAAAAGATATCAATAAAAAAATCTATAAAAAATTTATTTAAAAATTTTATTTAAAAAATGAGAAAAGCCCCTTATCAATTCACGCCTATATTAATGCAATAGCCTCTTTTCAAAAATTTTTGTACTTCAAGTCTGTCCCCACTCGGATGCATCCTCCACTCAACCACCAAAGTGAATTTCCTAAAGCTCGGGTCTGAATGTATCATCTCCCTACTCAATAAGCTCCAGTGCCTCTCTATTATCTCTGCTTGGCTTCTAAAGTCCTTTCCAACCTGGCCCTTCCTATCCTTCCAATCTTGTTTCACTTTACCTCCCTCCATATACTCCATGATGCAGCCACACTGACCTTCTGACTCTTCCTCACACAGAATAGTGCATTTTTCCCTTTTCACCAGCTCTCTCCTATTCCTGGAATATTCTTCCTCCTTACCTTTATTTCATGGCTTCCCTGACGTCCTTTAAAACTGCATTTAAATCCCATTTTCTGCTACAGACTTTTCTCAATCTGTTTCCCACTTCTCCCCACCTCACTAGTACCCTTCCTCTGAGCACATGTTCCATTCATCCTGAATTCTTTACATGCTGTCTCCCCCATTAGAATGTGAGGTCCTTGAGGCTTATATTTTGCCTTTCTTTCCACTTAGCACAGTGTCTGCCATATAGTAAATGACTAATAAATGTTTGTTTAATGACTGAATTTATAAATAATCTGCTTTAAGCAAAAGAAGAATCCCAAAAGATCTTAAGATAGCTGAAATTTCCTTGCAGCCAGTGCCTCTGTATCAGTTTTGTGATTGGTATAAGGAAGGAATTATCCACATCTTCCATCTGGTCAGGTAGTCTATAGAATATTTAGAAAATGATATCATTTCTGTTTTTCCCTCTTTTGATACGTAGTCAAATGAACTATAGAATCTAAGAATGAAAAGGAACCTTAAAGGTCATCTCATGCAACCTGTACCTGACCTAAAACCTCCTCCAGGTCATTCTCAACGGATTTTAACCTCTGATTTAGGTTTGTCGATGAGAAAGAACCTATTGCCTCCCATAATGGCCCTTTCTACTTGTTCTAATTGTTAGCAAGTTAGCAAGGCTTAATTTGCCTATTAGCAACTTCTCCCCATTGCTCCTTGGTCTGGAAAGAAGGACCTCTAAGACCAGATGGAATAAGTTTAATCACTTTTCTACATAATAACCCTACAAACACCTGAAGATTGTTATAACATCCCTCCCAGCACAAGTTATCTCTCCTCCAGGCTTAACAAATTCAGTTCAGAATCACAAAAAAAAAAAAAATCACAGAATTTGAAAATTGGAAGGTACTTCAACAGCCCCCTAATCTAATCCACAACTGAAAGGAATCCCTATTATAACATAAAGAGAAGGAAGGAAACAAGTATTTATTAAATACCTACTGTGTACCAAGCACTGCACTAAGCATGTTATAACAATTATTTCATCTGATCCTCAAAACAACTTTAGGACCTAGGTGTTGTTATTATCTTTATTTTACAGTTGAGGAAACTGAGGCAGGCAGAGATTATGTGATTTATCCAGGGTCACATAGCTAGTCTGAGGTCAAATTTGAACTCAAGTCTTGCTGCCCCACTTAGCAGCCTCCATATATAATAAATTCAAATCAGACTAGATGCTGCCCCACTAATTTCAGAAAAATGAATCAGGAAGATACACTGCATCGATTTTACTGCTGTACCCCAAGGACTTCTCTCTAGGCTTTTCCATTTGATATACAACTGAAACCTCTCATATGTATTATCTCCCCCTATTAGAATGTGAGCATCCTGAGAGCCCAGACTATCTTGCTTTCTATTTGTATCCATAGCCCTTTGTATATCATAAGTGCTTAATAAATGTTTTTTCATTCATTCATTTATTCTGAGATGCTGGGAGACAGCATCATGCAGGAGATAAAGTATTACTACTGTAGCCAGGACAACCTGGGTTCAAATTCCACCTTAGACTCTTCCTTGATATTCAATATTGGGCTTAACTTCTCTGTGTTTCTGTTATATCTTCTATAAAATGAGGAGATTGGACACATTAGCCTCTGAGGTTCTTTCCAGCTTGAAATCTACAAACCTAATTCAAAGATCAAAGATCCATCAAGAATGGAAAGGAATTCCTGATGTAGTATGTCCTTGAAGTAGTTGTGGGGCAGCAGGGGGAGGGGGCGGGGTGGGGCAGTGTTGAAGGATCACTTCCATGGTTCATGAGCAGTGTCTTACCTGAACAGCAAACTCAGCAAATTATCCAGACAGTTCTGGTCCGGTGGGAAGATGATTGCTTGTACAGAAATCCAAAATGGGTCTTGGGTAAAACCAAACCAGAAGGTGACACTACAAATATGGACATTGTGGGAAGCACGATATTCACCCCATGGCAACCCCAAGTTCATTTCCCTTCCAAGGTCAGCTGATGGATGATTTGAGCTGTCTATGTGTTTCTATGCACCTTCATGGGTTCCTCGGAATCCTTTGCATTTTCTGCATTACCTTGGGAGTGAAATAAAGGCTGCCCTATCCATGTACATTGCTATCATGAGGGACTGTATGGGAGCCATGGGACTCTGTTATATACTTGAAGAAACAGATGTAAGCCAAATATCAGTTAAACATAGAGATTTTCCAACTCTAGGTGAAGGAAATAAACTAAACAGAGAAAATTAGCCTCTTGGGGTCAGCTTCCAAGACCAGATGGAATATGGATGATCCTAGTGTCATGGGGGCAGAAGTGGGATGGGAAGGGGGCAAGCCTGAGCTGTGGGTTATGTGCCTATATATGAAATTCCACATAGACTCAGAAATATATTATTTTTACAAGACAAGATAAAAGCACCCTAGTTTCTGATCTGGGTTCATCCTTTTCCCAGAAACACTCTTCCCCTTACTCTGTCTGTACAAAATCCCCCAAAGCTCTGAAGATAAGCCCTGCCTCCCTCACTATCTCAGATCACTCTATCCTTTCCTTTTTGGCAGATAAGAAAACAGGGCAACTCAAGACTTCACAAAACCACATGATTTCTTATTTCTTTCTAATTTCTAGAGTGGTAAAAGAAAGAAACAAACAAAAAACAAAGGAACAACAACAAAAACTTATGGCCTTTAAAGTTCCTTCCAGCTCTCTACTTATGATCCAATGATCCTAAGACCTGAGTTCAAATCCCAACTCTGCCACCAGCCAAAGGACAAGTGAAGACAGTCAGGAAAACCTTAGATACTTACTAGCTATATGACCTTGGGCAAGTCACTTAACTTGTCTGCCTCAGTTTCCTCAGTTGTAAAAAGGGGATAATAAATGCACCTACCCCAGAAGGGTTGTTGTGAGGCTCAAATGAGACAATATTTATAAGGCATTTGTCATAATGTTTGGCACATAAAAGGTACTATATAAGTACTGGCTATAATTATTGTTTTTATTTCTTGCCTGAGCAAAGGCGACTAAACAGCAATCCCAAAGATGGACATGTCCAGCCTTGGAGGCAAGCTTAGGAGTTCAAGAGGATCCCGAGACGCTGTGTCCGATTGTCAGAGCTGAATGAGTAAGATGTAGGAGTTTCTACATCAAAGAAGACCACTAAGGGGCAAAAGAACTCAAGCCCTGGCTGGGCTTGTTATATGGCATGGACTTGGAGGAAATTGTTTGGACAGCATGGAGCTGAGATGGGATGTAAGATGCTGTACCCCAAAGGGGGTGCCACATTCATCCAATTATTGTTCCCCATAAGAAGAGCAGAAAGTAAAAAGAGTAGGGGTGAGGGGAAGTACCTAATGGCAATAGATTTGGTCCCCTGATGGATGGTTAGATGGGATGCAAAGCAGGGTCTGAAGCCACCTCTGTGTGGTGGGTTGAGGTGAGCCTTCACTCATAAAAACATTTAATCAGACCTGAAAGACTCCCAAAGCTGAGTTAATTAACTGCTGTGGGGGGAAGTAGGAGTCACTGGAGACTCAGGTGAGTATTCACCATGTTGAAAGCCACCACCCCTCCCTCAAGGACTAGCTCTCTCTACCTCTGCACAGCACACCAAAGCTTATGTCTTATGTCTTACTCCATATCTGAAGATTGTTAGTGTCAGACTTCATTAGATTCTTTATGCAACTAGTGGGGCATTATTCTCTGTACATGACCATCCCTGCGGAAGGTATGTTCTAGCAGAAGTCATTCTGAGAGTCTCCTAACTCTTCTCTTTGGCTTCTAGACTCTCCTGCCACGTGTGGCAGGCTGAATCCATAGTCTTGAATACAGGATCTGCCAGAGAAAACTAGGAAGATCTCTTTGAGCTGAGGCAATATGAAGTGAGTTGAGCTAAGAGAATAATATATACCAATAATAACAATATGACAAAGAAAAACAACTTGGAGATACTTTGGAACTCTGACCAATGCAATGATCCGCCTCAGTTCTAAGGGACCAAAGAAACTCTGCCCTCCCCACCTCCTGTTGGAGAGGTGATGCTTTTCAAACGAAGAAAGAGACATGCATTCTTGGTCATGACCAATGAGAGAATTTATTTTCCTAGACTATGAAAATTTGTTATGAGATTTTTCTTTTTCTTTAGGTTCAATTAGGGTAGGAAGAGAAGGAAATAGAGAAAATAAGTATTTATAAAAATTAAATTAAAATGAAGCCAAAAAATAAAACAAAAACTACAAGTTGACAACCAAATGATTAGTCATCATGGACAAA
The DNA here is from genome assembly GCF_028372415.1 of Notamacropus eugenii. Lineage (NCBI taxonomy): Eukaryota > Metazoa > Chordata > Mammalia > Diprotodontia > Macropodidae > Notamacropus > Notamacropus eugenii. The sequence goes on from NC_092876.1 coordinate 62,670,429, forward strand.
GTGTGGAATTGTGAAGGTTGACTATTTTTTCGTATTATATCCTCTGTAAGGTGGCCACAGGACCCCAGATCCCTGGGTTAAACAACCTAACCCTACTTTATCAGAGCATGGGAGAGGAGAAAATATTCCTTCAACCTACTCACAGATCCAATACTCATGCATCTCCCCACCCTCAGAGGAATGCTGCCCTCTTCCCAACTGTGTAGCTACCAAGTCAAGGCCTTTTGGTCAAAAGTCATAGAAAAGGGATCTCTAGGGAGAAGCATATGGAGAGAAGCCAGCTATGATGAGTCTTTCTGTGTCTGAATGCCTTCATCCTGAGCCATCAGATTTTTGCAATGCAGTAGCCAAACAAGACTTGTTTTTCCCCACCATAACACAATTCAGGAATGTCAGAGCTGGAAGGGCAGGATGAAATGTAAGTGCTGGAGGAACCCTAGAGATCATGTATTCCATTCCTGTCATACAGAAGGAATCAAAACCCAAAGAAATGAAGCAACATGCCCAAAGTTACCCAATAAGTTACCAGTAGAACCAAAGAAAGAGCTCATTTCTCTCAGTTCCTGATACAGCATTAAATGAATTATTTCCTCCCCCACTTCCACTCTCCAAGTGCTAAGAAAATATAGTCAATTTCCACTAAATTCAAAACTAGACATTTCTGAGCCAGTGGCCAACGTGGCCTCCATCCCCAACATCTCCCAGGTTCTTAGGGTTCTGCTGAGGGAAAGAAAAGCATCCTATCTGATCAAAGTAATTTACTCCAAGACTTTAGAGATTTCATAGATTGACCTTATCAGAAACATTTGAATTTTAAAGAATGCATTTAAAAAGACATATTTTAATAGGGATAAATATAAATTGGGTCCAAAAAATCAACTTCACAAATAAGAAGCAGATGTATGACTAGAGAGCAGTTTGACCTGAAAACCACTGAGGTTTTAGTAGACTTCAAGCTCAGTATGAATAGTCATATGGCAGTCCCCCCCACCCCAAAATATTATCTCATTCTTATTCTTACAACTCTAGGAGGTAGGTGCTATTACTACCCCAATTTTACCAAGGCAGACAGGTTAAATGACTTGTCATGGGTTACATAACCTCAGTTTCCTCATCTGTAAAATGGGGATATTTAAGAGCGTATCTCCCCCAAATGTGAAGATCAAAGGAGATAATATTTGCAAACCTTAAAGTGCTATATAATATTATTTGAGATTATATTAAGAGAAGCAGAGTCTCTGGGACACAAAAGGAGCTCACCACTGTCATGGAGGACCCAGAGGACTCATGGAGGAGTCCAGAAACTTAGGTGAAGATAAATAGTCAGGACCTCTTGATAATGCTCCTTTTTGCATGTGACACTGTATTGGTTGCATCAGGCTCAACAATACTCCAAAGCCTCCTAAGTGAGATTCATAATCACTCAGAAGAGTTTGGCCTACCTATCTATACTGCAAAATTCAAGTGGATGAAAAATGCCCATTGTCCAGTTAATCCAACAGTTAGCTAGACAACCCTTATAGATAACCCACTGGGTATCTGAGACTTTGATAAACACTGTTGATGGATGATGAGCCAGGTCCAGAACTGAACAGAAAGAAGAGACTGAGATGCCTTTGGTCCATTATCCTTTTCATGATTCCCACATTCTCCAAGAAATGAAAGCCCAATCTTTTTCCAGTGATGTTGTATGGTTCAGATTCAAAAGAATACAGAGTCTCCCATAAAAGTGGAATTAAGTGGAATTATTTAAAAGGCAACATGGGTGTGAGAAGGCTGTTGTTCAGTTGTTTCAGCTGTGTCTGACTCTTCATGACCCCATTTGGAGTTTTCTTGACCAAGATACTGGAATGGTTTGCCATTTCCTTCTCCAGATGACTTTACAGATGAGGAAACTGAGGCAAAGATGGTGAAGTGACTTGCCCAGGGTCACACAGCTAGTAAGTGTCTGAAACTGGATTTGAACTCAGGTCTTCCTTACTTCAGGCCCAGCACACTATCTACTGAGACATCTAGCTGCCCTTTTTCCTCTAGATTAAAATATTTGGGGAGAGAAAGGAGAAGATAGATATAATTCTACTCTGGTCTCCTTTCTCTGAGAAAGACAGAATGGCCAGCCTCTAATACAATCTCATGATTTCCCCTCTGGATAGAAATTTAGGTTGTCCTCTGAGAATGGTGGGTGGGCTGTATTCGGGGTCCAATGCCAACCTGAGTAGACCTGGTCCCAATTTGTTTAATAATTGGTTTAATAAATCAATATCCTTGGGAGCCTCCACAAAAGAGAGAAGGGTGGGTGGAGATTCTAGACTGATTCCTCCCTCCCTTCAAGCCATATCTAAACTGACCCATATGGATATCTAACCTTCATGGGTAGCACACACACATACTCTTACAGATAAGTCATGGCATCAAAAGAAGGGAATGATTGAAAAAAAGCTGGCTAGGTCATATGGTGATGGTGAGGTATTATCCCTGGAAAGTCCAGGTATCCTCTGGTTATCCTCACTAGTATCATCACAATGTCAAGAGAACAAGAGGAAGGCTCCCTGCCATGTTGGGTGGCACGCCCATGGCAACCTTATGGGAGGATATGGATAGGAATTAAACGGGGTGGGAAGGCAATCTGGATTGCAGAGGGATTGCTATCTACACCATTGGAGGGAATACCCACATTGATAAGATCACAGATCTTCTGTAGTCTCAGAACAGCCAGAAGAAGGAAGTTGACTGTCCTGTACTCTACCCTCATCAGACTGCATGAGAACTCTTGGCTTCATTTTCTGGGTGCCACATTTTAGGAAGGTCATTGAAAAAAACTAGATACCATGTAGAGGGGGAAGACCAAAATGGGAAAGAGCCTCAAAACTGGCTGAAGGAAGTGGAGATGTGTAATCAAGAGAGGAAGACTTGGGGATGTGGGTGGAGAAGAAGCAGGGGATGAAATCTGCCTTCAAGTATTTGAAGAACTGTCATGGGGGGATAGGGAATTGACTCATTCTGCTTGGCAGAAGTAACATAGACCTAGAGTAATGCAGGGAAACCACAAAGGAAAAATTTCCTAACAATTTAATCTCTCCATAAATGAAATGAACTGTGCTGGAAAGTAAAAATTGTTTTTTTAATAGCTTACCTTATTATGGTTCCTTAAGATTTGCAACGCACTTGGCAGATATTATCTCATTTTTATTCTTATGACCCTAAGAGACAGGTACTATTACTACCCCAATTTTACTGAGGCAGCAGATTAATTGACTTGCCATGGGTCACATAGTCTCAGTTTCCTCATCTATAAAATGGGGATATTTAAGAGCATATCTCCCCCAAATGTGAGGATCAAATGAGATATTTGCAAACCTTAAAATGTTATACAAACATGAGCTATTTTTATTATGTGTCCTGACTCCAGGTTCAATTTCTTTCCCTTATGCCATACTGTCTCTCTGTGTCACTTAAATTGCTGATCCATCTCTAGTATGGCCAGCCCTGCCTAGATCTTTATTGGGGAAAAAAGCAATTTCTCCCCTTCCCACATCCCCTCAGGGGCCGCCTCATAGTCATCTGAGGACAAGGCAAACTATTTTAAATGAGGAGAGGCTCACCAGAGAGTCAGACAACAGGTGACTGGTTCAAAAGAACTAGAGTCACTCATAAAATTGTCTCCTAGGGTATAGAAGGACTGGGCACTGCATGGGCAGAGCGGATGCTCACACAAATCCAATCATCCGTTCTTCAAAGTAAGCAGTTCTGAGGACTCATTCTCTCAGACACAGGTTGGCTACATCTCCCTCCTGGAGTTCAAGGGGTACAACTGAGGACAGGACAATGACATTGGCTCAAGCTCCCATGATTATAAGCTATCATTTAGTCAGTCAGACTCAATTTTGTTTTTCTTGTCCTTGTGGTTAGATACCTTGTGGTATCTAACTCTTTGTGACCCCATTTGGGGTTTTCTTGGCAAAGATACTAGAGTGGCTTGTCATTTCCTCCTCCAGCTCATTTTACAGATGAGGAAACTGAGGCAAACTAAATTAAGTGACTTGCCCAAGGTCATCCAGCTACTAAGTATCTGAGGCCAGATTTGAACTCAGGAAATTCTAGGTACCACTTAGCTGCCTTATTTTGTTTTTAGAAAAGTTTACAGAAGTGTTTACAAAAGTGGTACAATAAGAACATTCTTTGCCCCTCCTCACTAAAGTCTTCCAACAAGCATGCCCAGAGTCCAGAGGAAAGTGAGCCTAAGTTTAGATGGCATGCATGTGGAAAGGGGTAACTCATAGCTTCTGGTTGCTACAACCCCTTCCGCCACTAGGTGGTGACATAGTGCCTAGAGCACTAGACCTGGCATCAGGAATATCTGAGTTCAGACTTTTACTAGCAAGTTCCTTAACCTCTCTCAGTCTCAGTTTCCTCATCTGTAAAATGGAGATGATAATAATAGCCCCTACCTTCCACAGCTGTGAGGATCAAGTGAGATAATCATATATAATATGGCACACATAATCAGAGCTTTAGACATGTTTATTATTTATTGTTGTATTTATTTTCCTTTTCATGGGGATATTGAAAAGGGGTTTTTTTTGGGGGGGGGGCATAGTGTAATTTCTTTCTAGAGCCATGCATCATTACCCAGTCTCTCCTTGGCTCCCAATCCAGGCACTGATTTCAGCTGAGGCGGAGAAGATGCTAGGATGCTGATGGGAAGGCAGAAGTCTGAAATCTCCAGACCCTTTGAGGCTCACAGGGTCCTTTGTGGCCAAAGCACATGGAAGAAGTGAAGGCGATTGTGGAGCCTGGGTCTCTTCTCCTCAGTAGGGTTAGCTGGAATACTGCACTTGCTCTAAACTGTGGAATGACCCCAGTTCTAACTTAGCATGATAATTTATAGTTGAGTGCTAGGGCATAACCAACTTTCCTCCTCTCAGTCCCATGTAATGTTCTAAATACTTTTTATATTTCCTCTGTAATATTTCCAGATACTTTTTATATTTAATCTAAAGCCTATGATTATTCCAAAGGATTCATGATGAAAAATGCTATCCACCTCCAGAGAGAGAACGGATGAACTCTGAGTGCAAACTGAAGTGTCATTCTTTCACTCTATTTTTCTTGCTTTTTTTCTGTGATGTAGCCAATATGGAAAAACGTTTTGCATAATTCTACATGTATAATTAATATCATATTGTTTGCTGTCTCAATGGATGGGGAAGGGGCTGGAGGGAGGGAGACAATTTTGTACTCAAAATTTAAGAAAAAAATGTTAAAAATAAATAATGATTTAAAAAAAATAAATCCTGTGATTAATTGAAACTAAAACCTATAACTGAGATAGGTTGAGATTTGCCCTTACCTTTTTAAGCTATGAGGGTGCTTTGTCACTTTAAATCAGGTGAGGTGGCAAGTAAGTCAATGAACCCCACCCTTCTGTTAGTAAAGATGGAGAAACCTATTTGGGGAGGTAAAGTCCCATGTCCACAGTTAGTGGAAAAGTAGCAGATGTTTGAGCTCCTAGTCACACAATGCTTTGATTACAGAACTTTGGCTCATCCCTAGTTCCAGCCCAGCCCTGCTATCTCTGATTATCAAAGAGTACCATCTCCACATGGATATCTGTCACTCAGTTCAATGGGTGGTTGGAAGGATCTAGGAGTCCCTAGGAATCTATACTCCCTGAACTTTTCTGTCATCAGAAGTCTAGGACAACTCTCTCCAGAGATGGTGCTGAATAATTTGTTCTTTATAGACATCTAGGTTCTTTTGAGCCCCAAGACAGTTGAGAATGTGGAAGTATTGTTCACCCTTTGCTCTCAAAGAGGACCAATGACATAAGTAAGGTCTTGACTTGCAAGTGAACTGGATTTTAGTGAGGGAGGGCTGTGCAGTCACCAGCTTTAATTTCTCCTCCAGAACCATCTGGGTCTGATGGCAAGATATAGATCAGGAGGATTGGAGATAGCCCAGGATGCAGTGGGAGACCTTGGTCTTTTTAAGTTAAGGTCTTTCCCAGGTGTCAGTTTGTCTGAGGCATCCCCCATTCAGTGATTGGCGATAGGTAAGAAATCAATCTGAGAGGGGAAGACCCCTTGGGTTTCTGGCCAGAACAGAAAGAATTGCTAGGGAGAGAAGGAAGGAATCAGTTTCAGAGAGGCATCCTAATTAAGTTTTTCAATAGAAATCAGACCACCAAAGATATAGTTGTCATCCTGAGAGTTTGTGGTCTGATGTGTCTTGAGTGAGGGCCACATTTTAGGAAACACTGATAAACTGGAGATGGTTAGAGCAAGAATGACCACCATGGTGAAGGGCCTTGTTTGTTGGTGTTCATTCATTTCAGTCACTTCTGCCTCTCCACAATCCCATTTGAGTAAAGATACTGAAGTGGTTTGCCTGCTTTCCTTCTCCATTTCATTTTATAGAAGAGGAAACTGAGACAAACAAGGTGAAGTGACTTGCCCAGGGTCATACTTGCCCAGCTAATATCTGAGGCTGGATTTGAACTTGAGAAGATGAGTCTTCCTGACTTCAGGCCCAGTTCTATCCACTGTACCATCTAACTAGCCTGGAGATTATTTATAGATAGATGAATAGATAGACAGACAGATAGATATAGGTATATATACATATACATATATATCACTAATATAATAATAACTATAATATAACTAATAGGTAATAGTGGGAAGGGAAGAGAGAGAGAAGGTGGAGCATGGATAATGATTAGACAAAGGAGATTGAGAAGGAGCCATCAGATAGGTAGCTATATCAGAAATATTATATGTGTGTGGATAGATAGATAGATAGATAGATGATAGATAGATAGATAGATGATAGATAGATAGATGATAGATAGATGATAGATAGATAGATGATAGATAGATAGATGATAGATAGATGATAGATAGATGATAGATAGATGATAGATAGATGATAGATAGATGATAGATAGATATAGATAGATAGATAGATAGATAGATAGATAGATAGATAGATAGATAGATAGATACTTATGAGATATCTACTATATCAGGTAGTAGAACAGAGAGAGAGTGTGCATGATTGGAACCAAGGAAAGAAAAAATATCTAGGAGGAAGTCAATCAGGCAAGAAGTCTTTACTAAACACTTACTGTAAGCTAAGCACTGGGCTAACAACTGGGAATACAAAATAAAAGCAGAAAGAAAAACAGTCCCTGTCTTCAAGGCACTTCCATTCTAATGTGGGAAGGAGACAACACATAAAAAGGAGGGGGGTGGGGAGCCATGTTCCCAGTCACAGACAAAGACCCAAGAGGAGCCTGGAGAAGAACGAAGATGTGGCTGACTTGGGCATTCTCCCAGGGATCTAAGAAGAGCCTTGCAATGAAGGGGAGAGGTCAGGGGGCAGAAGTAGTGGTCAGCTTTGTCAAAAACAGTTGAAAGGTCAGGGACACTTCCATTAGAGGGATGTAGTCACCAGGCTGTAAGGGGTTGAGAAAGCGAGAGAGTGAGTAGTGAGGAAATGAGGGCAGTGAAGAGAGAGAATTGTTTTTTCCAGAATCTTGGCAGTGAAAGGCAGGAAAAATATAGGACAATGGCTTCAGGGGATGGTAGGGACAAGTGAAGGGGGTGTGTGCATGTGTGTGTATGTGTGTGTGTTTTAAAGCATGAGGAGAACTGGATGTGCTTGGAGACAGTGGGGAAGGTGTAGGGAAAAATGAAAAACCTGAAGATGAGAGAGGCAGTGATCAAAGAGCTGAGCAACTGGAGGAGAGAGGAGGGGAGGGGAGAGGAGGGGAGAGGGATCAAGGGCTCCCACAAGCAAAGAGGCTGGCTCTGGCCAGGTGAAAGGCCACCTCAGCCTTGGGGACAGGAGAAAAGATTTAGAAGAGAGGTCAAAGCAAGGGAGGTGAATTAGGAGAACACAGAAGGATGGAAAAATTGGAAATCATGATGAAGAAGGGAAGAAAATAGTTAAGGAGGGGTGAGACAAAGGGAGGACTGAAATATCAGGAAAATATGGTCAGGAAAGACTTAGTACTCAGTTCAGGATCATGAAGGAAATGCAGTTATGAAGGATGGTGAGATTTAAGCTATGGTTATCCTTGTAGATGATGGAATAAAGATGTGGGGAGAGTAGAAGTTAATAACCAGGGGGACCAGGATTCCAGGGGGAAAGCAAATTCCAGGGGGAAAGCAGAAGGAAAGATGTAACCAGGTGAACTCTTTGAGAGAGGATAAAGCAGGGTGGTATAGTGGATAGAGCTTGAGACTTGGGGTCAAGGTTGGCATAGGGTGAATCACACCTCAGATAAGTACCAGCGGTGTGACCCTTAGCAGATCACTTCCCTTCTGGGGGTCTCAGTTTCCTCCCCAGTAAAATGAGAGAGTTGGACTTGAACTCCTTCTAGCTCTAGATCTAGCATCCTATGACCCAATATGATCAGTAGATGACACTGGGACCAGATGATATAAATTCAATTCAATACACATTAAACAAGAGGGATGCTGGATAGAAATGAGGCTTCAGGGATAGGTACCAGGAAGAAAGGCTCTTGTCTCAACAAAAGGGCAACTCTGAATCACAGGGATTAAGGCAGCAACAGGAAGTGCCAGTTTGCTTTCTATTCATAGATGAACTAAATCATCAGAGTTCCAACATGTTGGGGTAGTGTCAACACTGAGGGTGCTGTCGATCAGTCAGTCAGCAAGCACTTATTAAGCACCTAATATAAGCCAAATCCTTGAGATACAAAAAGAAACAAGACAGTCCCTGTCCTCAAGGAACTAACAATCTAATGGGGGAAACAACAACAAAAAGAAATGCATACAACCAAGCTCTAAACAGATTGAACAGGAAAATGTGGGAGCAATGATTCTGTGTCTTCTTTATCCAACCATCAGGGAGCTAGGGATGGAAGTGTCAGAGGAAGGGAGTAGGCTGAATATGCAGGCCAGTAAACATTTGGTAATAAGGCTTCTGGCTCATTGATAGAGTTCACACTGCTCAGCATCAATTCCCAGATGAAGCCTACTCAGAAAACATGGAGAATGCACTAGGCTCAGGGTCAGGTCAGGAGTCTTTGAGTTGGTCTGGGGTTTCTGGTAGTTCAAGGACTTGGTAACAGGTTCCCATATTTGGAGAAGTGGCCTTTTATGGGTCCCAGAGTCATAGTTAGGTTTGGAAGGAATCTCAGGAGACAGCTAATCCAATAATGATCTGAATGGAAATACTCTCTCTAATATCCTCGATAAATGGTGGAGAGCCCATGACATTCTCTAGATGGCCCATCCAACTTTTAGTAGAAGGGAAGCTAGGTGGATAGCTAGTGGGTAGGGTGCCAGGTCTGGAGTCAAAGAAAACTCATTTTTGTGAGTTCAAATCTGGCCTCAGACATTTACTAGCTGTGCGACCCTGGGCAAGTTCATTTAACCTTATTTTCCTCAGTTTCCTCATCTGTAAAATTATCTGGAGAAAGAAATGGCAAACCACTCCACCACCTTTATTTTTTTTATTAATTTATTTAACTTTTAACATTCATTTTCACAAAATTTTGGGTTCCAAATTTTCTCCCCATTTGTCCCCTCCCCCCACCCCAAAACACCAAACATTCTAATTGCCCCTATCACCAACCTGCCCTCTCTTCTATCATCCCTCCCTTCCCTTGTCCCCATCTTCTCTTTTGTCCTGTAGAGCCAGATAACTTTCTATACCCCTTTACTTGTATTTCTTATTTCCTAGTACCAAGAACAGTACTCGACAGTTGTTCCTAATACTTTGAGTTCCAACTTCTCTTCATCTCTCCCTCCCCACACATTCCCTTTGGAAGGCAAGCAATTCAATATAGGCCATATCTGTGTAGTTTTGCAAATGACTTCCATAATAGTTGTGTTGTGTAAGACTAACGATATTTCCCTCCATCCTATCCTGCCCCCCATTGCTTCTATTCTCTCTTTTGATCCTGTCCCTTCCCAAGAGTGTTGACTTCAAATTGCTCCCTCCTCCCATTGCCCTCCCTTCCATCATCCCCCCCACCCTGCTTATCCCCTTCTCCTCCACTTTCCTGTATTGTAAGATAGGTTTTCATACCAAAATGAGTGTGCATTTTATTCCTTCATTTAGTGGAATGTGATGAGAGTAAACTTCATGTTTTTCTCTCACCTCTCTTCTTTTTCCCTCCACTAAAAAGTCTTTTGCTTGCCTCTTTTATGAGAGATAATTTGCCCCATTCCATTCCTCCCTTTCTCCTCCCAATATATTTCTCTCTCACCCCTTAATTTCATTTTTTAAAGATATAATCCCATCCTATTCAATTCACTCTGTGCTCTGTGTGTGTGTGTGTTTGTGTGTGTGTGTGTAATCCCACCCACTACCCAGATACTGAAAAGTTTCAAGAGTTACAAATATTGTGTTTCCATGTAGGAATGTAAAGAGTTCAACTTTAGTAAGTCCCTTATGACTTCTCTTTGCTGTTTACCTTTTCATGCTTCTCTTCATTCTTGTGTTTGAAAGTCAAATTTTCTTTTCAGCTCTGGTCTTTTCATCAAGAATGCTTGAAAGTCCTTGATTTCATTGAAAGACCAATTTTTCCCCTGAAGTATTATACTCAGTTTTGCTGGGTAGGTGATTCTTTGGTTTTAGTCCTAGTTCCTTTGACTTCTGGAATATCCTATTCCACGCCCTTTGATCCCTTAATGTAGAAGCTGCTAGATCTTGTGTTATCCTGATTGTATTTCCACAATACTTGAATTGTTTCTTTCTAGCTGCTTGCAATATTTTCTCCTTGATCTGGGAACTCTGGAATTTGACCACAATGTTCCCAGGAGTTTATCTTTTTGGATCTCTTTCAGGAGGTAATTGGTGGATTCCTTGGATACTTATTTTGCCCTCTGGTTCTAGAATCTCAGGGCAGTTTTCCTTGATAATTTCATGAAAGATGATGTCTAGGCTCTTTTTTTGATCATGGCTTTCAGGTAGTCCATAGTTTTTAAATTGTCTCTCCTGGATCTATTTTCCAGGTCAGTTGTTTTTCCAATGAGATATTTCACATTATCTTCCATTTATTCATTCTTTTGGTTTTGTTTTGTGATTTCTTGGTTTCTCATAAAGTCATTAGCCTCCATTTGTTCTATTCTAATTTTTAAAGAACTATTTCCTTCAGTGAGCTTTTGAACCTCCTTTTCCATTTGGCTAATTCTGCTTTTTAAAGCATTCTTCTCCTCAATGGCTTTTTGACCCTCTTTTGCCAATTGAGTTAGCCTATTTTTCAAGGTGTTATTTTCTTCAGCATTGTTCTGGGTCTCCTTTAGCAAGGTGTTGACCTGCTTTTCATGCTTTTCTTTCATCTCTCTCATTTCTCTTCCCAGTTTTTCCTCCACCTCTCTAACTTGATTTTCAAAATCCTTTTTGAGCTCTTCCATGGCCTGAGCCCATGGTATATTTATTTTGGATGTTTGGGATACAGAAGTCTTGACTTCTGTGTCTTTCCCTGATGGTAAGCATTGTTCTTCCTCATCAGAAAGGAAGGGAGGAAATATCTGTTCACCAAGAAAGTAACCTTCTATAGTCTTATTTTTTTTCCCTTTTCTGGGCATTTTCCTAGCCAGTGACTTGACTTCTGAGTTTTCTTTCCACCCCCACCTTGCCTCCAGACCCTCCCAGCCAATCCTTGGGGTCTAAGATTCAAATGATGCTTCCCAGCCTCAGGGCTTTGGGCTGGGGCAGGGCTGCTATTCAGTGTGAGATTAAGTTCAGGTGCTCAGGTTGGGGCAGGGCCACCACACAGGACTCAGTTCCCTCAGGGGGTTTATGCAGAGACCTTCAACAATGGATCCGGGCTCCTGCCTGCTTTGGGAGCCCCTGTCTGCTGCCACCCCTGCTGCTGCCTCCCGAGGGGGCCCAAGCCATGGGGACACCCCACTCCCCTGTTGGCCACCCAAAAAGACTCCCTCACCGACCCTTGTCACCTGTGGGTGGAGGGACCTGCACGGCTGCTGGAGATTCTGTCCCTGAAGCCTGCTGGGATCTGCTCCCCCTCCATGACGCGCAGTCAAGGCAGGGCTGGGCTCCACTCTGGGTCCAGTGTGCTATAGACCTTTCGCGTCAGGTTTTCAGGTCTCTCTGGAACAGAAGTCTCATCCACTCCATTGTTCTGTGGCTTCTGCTGCTCCAGAATTTGTTGGGAGTTCTTCTTTACAGATATTTTATGAGCTGTGGGTTGGGAGCTAGCATATGTGTGTCTTTCTGCTCCGCCATCTTGGCTCCTCATCACTCCACCACCTTTACCAAGAAAACCCCAAATGGGATCAGAAACAACTTAAATGAATGAAGAATAACAAAAAAAAATCAGCAAGGTTTTCCATCTATGAAGCTGAAATATTCCAAGCTGCAATTTCTACCCATTGGTTCTGTTTCTGCCCTTTCAGGCTGAATAGAAACAGTCTTATCTCTTTCACATGACAGCCTTCAAATATTCGCACCCACGTTTCTAGGTTAAACATCCCTAGTTCTTTCAATTGATCCATGTATGGCAGAATTCCCAGTTCTTTCATCATGTTATTCACCCTTCTCTGGCTGTTTTCTAATTTGTCAATGTCCTTCCTAATATGTGGTTTCCAGAACTGAAAATAATACTTGTTAACACAATCAGGGAACAGACTAGTTGGGCCTTGTATGAAGAGGGAAGGTAGCCCCTGGGTCAATAAGCCTAATGAGGCCATCAGCCTCTCTCCCATTCTAAGGTTATGTATAAGCAGCATTTAAAAAAGCTTGGAAGAGCCCAGCCTCTGGGCTGTTTATTCATAAACAGATATTTCAAAACTATTTTGATGGAGCTGAGTGTGTTGATAGGAGAGGGCAAGAAAAGGGAAGAGAAGAAGCATTTATTTATATATATACATATACACATATACATATATGTGTATGTATATATGTATATCACCTAATATGTGCCAGACATTGTGCTAAGCACTTTATAAATGCTATCTCATTTGATCATCACAATAATTCTGTAAAGTAGATGCTGTTATTCCCATTTTACACTTGAGGAAACTGAGGCTAAAAGACTTGCCTAGGCCACATAGCTAGGTCACATTTGAACTCAGATCTTCATGACTCCAGGCTCAATGCTCTATCTACTGTACTACGGAGCTGCCTCTAAAACATGGTGTCTTTATTATGGCAGAGCCCTATGACTCTGCAGAGGATGGTTTTTGCTTGAGTGGCTCTAGGTATTTCTATTTGTATTTTCCTGTGTTGTGAATATTTGTTGGGAAAGACTTCTGCATTGGACTATGCTGTATTTTGCACAAGATCTTGGAAACATGTGTACGTGTATATACATGCATATATATGTATATGTATATGTATATATATACATAAATACATGCATATATGTGTGTGTATGTATTGGACATTGGACCACACTGTATATTGCACAAGATCTTGGGTACAGAGTTCACCAAAAGGCTAGGCAATGGTAATTACATTCTCCGAAGTCAGTGACGCACACTTTGTTCTTGAAAGTACCCTCTGAGTTCTTTTCAGTTCTTCCTGGTTGAGACCCTGTGTCAGTACCTGGAATGCTGACCTTGACAAGACTGGATGTCATCAGATGAAGGTTAAAAAACAGAGGGATAATCACTCCCTTCACTGTGAACATGATGTCTTCATTCATGCAGCCTAAGAGTGGATGTTGCCTTGTAGACTGATCTCTGTATATATCTCTTAGCCCACTGTGAGATTGCGATTTCCTGGAGGATGTCAGTGGGGCCTTGTCCCACATCTCTGCATCCCTTGTACAGAGCAGATGCTTGATAATCATGAGATGGCATGGTGTATGCAGAAAGGGCTGGAACTAGAAGTCAGAGGACCTGTCAATCAATCAACAAACATTTATTAAGCACCTATTATGTTTCAGGTACCATGTTAAGTGCTAAGGCTACAAAGAAAGGCAAAGGACAGTCTCTGCCCTCAAAGGAGCTCACAGTCTAATGGGGGAGACAATATGCAAACAGAGATGTACAAACAAGATATAGATAGGGGAAACTGGAGAAGATCAACAGAAGGAAGGCACTAGAAAGAAGGAGGACTGGGAAAGGCATCCTATAGAAGTAGGATTTTATCTGAACCTTGGAAGAAGCCAGGAGGCAAAGGTGAAGAGTCAAAGCATTCCAGACATGAGGACAGCCAGGGAAAATATCTAGAATCAGGAGATGGGGAGTCTTGTTAGAGAAACAGCCAGAAAGCTAGAGTCACTGAATCAGTGCTTGCTACCAGTCTTATCTTGGGCAAATTACTGAACCTCTCTGAACCTCTCAGAAATGAGAGGGGTCCCTTCCAACTATAAATGTGTGAGCCTAGGAATACGCATATAAGATAGGTGTTTTCAAATATCTAGAAGGCCTTCACAAGGACCTCCACAAAAATTCTCTGATGCCTCAATGGTCCTAGCTTCCACTGAATGCCTCAAGTCCCTCTGCTCAAGCATCTCTAGTGGTGAGGAGCCCCTTACCTTGCAAGGCGACCTACTGCACTGTTGGACTGCTCTGGTTTTTCCAAGGTTTTATCTGCTGAGTTGAATCTGCCTCATGATGGATAGTATGTTTGTGGTCTGAGGACCAGCCTTGCTAAGTTCCAAGTAGTTCACTATCAGGTTGACCACGGGGTGATGAATCTTTCAAGCATAGCAACTCCAAAGACTATCTCCTAAGGCATAGCAAGGCTATAATAAATATCCATGGAAGGATATCACAGCAGAAAAATCACCAGTCATCCTTGAAGTGTCCTACATGACCCCAGAGGATATAACTAAGACCGATGTGGGAAAGTCATAGGGAGTCAGGTTTCAACTCAGCAGATAGAATTTTTAAAAAAAATCAGAGATGGCCACATTTGCACACACATAGACACACACAATAAATTGGAGGTAATCAACAGAGGCAATTCTTACATTCAGGAGCAGGTGGGACTAAATGAATTCTAAATGCCTTTCTACCTCAGAGATTTACTAAGTCTAAACAGAGTGTGGGGGTAGGGGGAAGTTTCTGCTTCTGCTTTGGTTTCAAGGATGTGTGATTTCTTTGGTGTGAACACCATAGACCACTCTGTGGTTGGTGGTGATCTGAATAGAGTCCTAAGCCTGGAGTCTAGAAAATCAAAGTTCATATACATCTTGAGACACTTCCTAGGTGTGTGACCCTGTGCAAGTCATTTAACCACTGCCTGCCTTGGTTATCTCAACTGTAAAATGGGGATAATAATAGAACCTACCTCCCAGGGTTATTGTGAGGATCAAATAAGATAATATTTGTAAAATGCTTAGTACAGTGCCTAAAACATAATAGATACTTAATAAATGCTTCTTTCCTCCCTTGTTCTCTTCTTTCCTTCCTTCTTTTCCTCCTCTCTCCTTTCTTCTTTCCTTTCTTTCCTTTCTTTCCTTCCTTCCTCCCTTCCTCTCTTTTCCTCCCTCCCTCCCTCTTTTTCCTTCCTTCTTTCCTTTGATGAATAAACTGCTTGAGTCATTGTGGTTCAAAACATTCATCATCCTATGAACCAATTGGATAATAAGCCTCTTTGACCTCAGCTAGGACATTCCATGGGCAATAGACATGGGTTGGAGCTTGTGCTCAAAGACTTTTGTAACTAGGTAAAACCTGTCATAGTCTGACCATTGAGAAAGCAGGGTCACCTTCACACCAGAGTGAAGCATCATCCAGGGAAACCCATTGTGGTACAAGTTTTTATCATGCTCTAGTGGAAGCCCAGCTAAATTAGGAGTCAAGAGACCCATGAAACCTCTTGTGTGACCTTGGGCAACTGACTTCATTCTCTGGGTTTCAGGATCCTCCTTTTTAAAATGAAGGCATTGGATCAGACCACCTCTGAGACCCTTTCCAGCTCTAAAGTTCTCTGATTTCTAAAAGAAGGCAAGCGAGGCTATAAAAGTGTCAATCTCTAAAGTCTCAGCCTGGCAGCTGCTCTCGTTCCAATCTTTTTGCACCTGAAATGGATGAGAAGCCTACTGACCTTTCTGCCTCATTTAGCAAATTCCTACAGCCTCCACCACGGAGATTTCCTGGCCTCCGTCAAGCAGGCTCTGAAGAAAGCAATACCAGCCCCAATTCCCTTGGCCGACAGAAAAGTACCGAGCTGGTCTCATAATTAGAATATCAGGGAATGGGACGCCAAGGCCCAGACGCCAGTTCTGATAAATATGTGGCATATGGCATGCACACGGCAAGCCCGACTTTGGCTGCCTACAAATGACACCAGCGACATAGGGAATTACAGGAACATTTGACCAGTCAGCAGTCCCCGCAGAAGGTGCTATTTACAGAAGGCAGCTAAGCTGATAGAGATCCTGGAAATGATCTTTGTGGAGGAGGCAGGGCGAGAAGGCGGCAAAACACAAAGGGGAAAACAGAAAGCCACTACAGGATAGAACCAGATTTTCCTAGGAAAGTAGCACAGGACAAATAGCGCATCGCCTAACTAAATAAATACCGTAGGAACATAGGGTTTAGAGTTCAGCAGGAAGCAGCGTCCAGCGGAAACAGAGATGGAAAGAAAGGAGATAGATTTCCACTAATAGGCTTAGCTATAGAAAGGTCTTTTAAAAAATTTCTTTAGAACTAAAGATTATAAAATACCAAAGGTACCTGAGAATGCAGCTGGTCAGATCTAAAAGAAACACAGAAATCATAGAGCTGGGAGGGTCCTTGGAACACAAAATGTCAGGGCTGGGAGGGCCCTTGGAACACAGGATGTCAGAGCTGGGAGGGTCCTTAGAACCCAGAATGCTAGAACTTCTAAAAGGGCCCTTAGAACCTAAACTGTCAGAGCAGAACCTCTGAGCGCTGACATTCTCTGAGTGGCTACATCTCTCCCTTTCCTGCAGTCTATTCCGACCTATTATTACCTTCTACTCCCTAGTGAGGAGTATGGATGACAGAAGGAAATTGAAGCAATTGCTCTCTGTTCATGCTGAGCTGAAGAAAGGCTCCTGTAAGTAGACAAAGCAGGCAGAATCAGGCTAAAGAACCCTGGGCCCAGAGTGTGAAGTGATGTAGACTAGGTTCCCAGTGGGAGAAGGCTGCAGCAGATTACCCTAGTAAGTACTCTGAGTGCAGCTATGAACTGGAGTGGGGTGGGGGAGGCTGCTTAGGATGTGACAAAGCCAAAGCTTCCCAAATATATGTAGAGGGACCAGAAGTGCCTGAGAACAGATAGTACCAGAACTGGGAGGGGCACTGGACTCAGAGCTACAACACTTGGGCCCTAGGCTTGGATGGACCAAGAAACAGGAACATCGGGCTCGAGTTGGGCTCTACTGCCAACTTGGATCCAGCCCCTCTACTTTCTGAGCCTTAACTTCCAGCTCTGTAAGACAGAGAAGTAGAGCTGAAAGATCATTCTAGCCATCTCCTCACCAGGTGCCCTACCCTACCCCTGAGGCAGCTAGGGTGTGCAGTGGGTAAAGTACCTGGGTTCAAATCCAGCCTCTAACACTTACTAGCTATGTGACCTTGAGCAAGAGGCTTAAACTCAGTCTGCCTCAATTTCCTTATCTGTAAATTGGGGATCATAGTAGCATCTGTCTCCCAGGGTATAATTATAAAGAGTTTAGCATGGTGCCTAGTACATAGGAGGCACTTAATGCTTGTTTCCTTGCATTGTATCCCCACCCAAAGACCCTGCATAACTTAACATTTTCAGTTCAGGAACTCCCACAGGTCCCTGCTACCATGCTGCCTTCACCTTATATACTATCCTACCAAAGTGCAGGTATCACAGGCTCTCCCACCCTCCACCTGCCTTTCCATTTCTGGAAACATAATCAAATCAGTACTTAGGTAGGACCTGAAAAGGGAGTGTGTGTATATATATATATATATATATATATATATATATATATGTATATACACATATATGTATGTATATGTATGTGTGCATACATGCATGGGTATATGTATATATGTGTATAACATGTACATATTATATGTTATGTATCATATCTGTATCATATCACATATAATAAATTTTGTTGTTCAGTCCCGTCCGACTCTCTGTGACCCCATTTGGGGTTTTCTTGGCAAAGATACTAGAGTGGTTTGCCATTTCCTTTTCCAACTCATTTTGTAGACGAGGAACTGAGGCAAACAGATTTAAGTTACTTGCCCAGGGTCACACAACTAGTAAATATCTGAGGCTGGATTTGAACTCAGGAAGATGAGTCTTTCTGGCTTTATGCTCAATGCTCTATCCACTATGCCACTATGCATTTGATTTATATGTGTGTATATGTGTATGTGTATGTATATACTATGCACATAAATACATGTGTACTGCATACCTGTTGACATGCATGCATAACTATATTACAATGAATTTATAATATACATCCTATATGTACTACATTACATATCTCTATACATGTAAATAAGACACAATTTAATACATAATTATAATATAAATCCTCCCAGGACTCCACATACCATTCCAGTGACTTTCCAAACCAAAAGACGCCTTCCCAACCACCTATGAAGGGGCTCTTCCCCTTTCCTCTTCAGAGACTGTTGTACATTTGCAATCATAAAGCATTATAAGAAGAATGTTAATGGTAAGAAGGCAATCAGCATTTATTAAACACTTACTGTGTGCCAGGCACTGTGTGCCAAGTGTTGGGGATATAAATATAAGCAAAAAGAAAGACAGTCCCATACCCAGTGTAGGCTTTGGAAAGAGTCACTCAGGGACAGAAAACAGGGACAGGTTGTGATCCCCATCATTGTGGGGAGAACAGAGATCCATTGAAGCAATCGTAGTGGTGATCATCATGATAATAATAGCCAGCGTTTATATCACTTAGGGCTTGCCAAAACAGTTTACATGTTTTATCTTCAGAACAACCCTTGGAGGCAGGTACTATTATTATCCCCATCTTGCAGATGAAGAAACTGAGACAGATATCAGTTAAGTAACTTGCCCAGAGTCACATAGTTCATACGGGAGCCAGGATTTGAACTCCGGTCTTCCTGATTCCAGACCAAGCACTCTATTCTCTGTGCTACTTATATATAAGTAGTAAAAGTCTACAAAAGGAAGCAGTGATCACCCAAAGCTAGTATAGCTTAAGTCATGTCACACTCACCCAATTTCCTATTTTGACAAGATTTCCAGACTGGTAGATCAAAAGACAGTGTAATATAATATAATGGATAGGGTACTAGTCTTGAAATTGAGATGATCTGGTTCAAATCCACTATCCAACCCTTACTGGCTGTGTGATCCTGGGAAAGTCACTTCATCTACCAAAACCTCAGTTTCCTTATCTGTAAAATGTAAATACTAATACTTGTAGTACAGGGTTTGTTTGTTTGTTTGTTTTTCCCCTCCCCAGAGGCTCTAAGGAAATAATGTGTGTAATGTACTTAAGACATTTCAATGCACTAGATTAATATTAGCTATTATTATTGTCAAAGGTAAGCTGTAGAAATGTTAGCAAAGCCTTCAACAAAACCTTTTCATATTGTTCTTGCAGATAAAATAGAAAGACCAAACCTAGACCACAGAGAAGTTATGTAGATTCAGAAGAGATGGAATGTCCAGGCCTAAGGAATGAACATAGGAGAGAAGTTACCCAGAGTTGGGAGGGGGATCTTCCAGTGGGGATTGGAAGACAGCTTATTGGGGATGTTGCTGAGCAGATTCATGCTCAGGTAGAAGTTGGGGCTAGATCACTGCTGAGGCCCCTTTGCTCAGGGAATTCATGATTTGTCATTTGTCACAACTTTGTTTCCCCTCCCAGAAAATGGTGGTTGGGATGGATAGAATTCCTACTGTGCATGACTGTCACACTCAGCTCTCACTGTCCACATGGCTACCTTTCATTGCCACACAAATTCAATACAGTTATCCAGTGACTGCTGGGTGTATGACTGTTCCAGGCCAACTGCCTTCACCCCCAGTAACTTTCAGGGCACTGCCAGGCTTATAGTTCTACCCAAATTCCATCAGTATATTTGCCAAGAATCTACTATGTGCACAGCCATCTCAATCCTTTCCACTTGCCTGTCACACACAGGAACCCTGTCCAGTCTACATTTTGAATTCTGTATTTTTGGAGATCCCATGGTGTAAGCAGATATCATCCATTCAGTCACTTTCATTATCCCCATTTATACCATCATATTAAAATTCAACAAGCATTTATTAGATGCCTACTGGGTACGGAATAATGTGCTCTGGGGTTTTAGATAAGACACAGTACCTCTCCTCATGGAGTTTACATTTCAACAGAGAATAAGACATACATATACAGGTGGCTGAGATATACAAAGTTATATGGAGGCAGTATAGCATAGTGAAAAGAGATTTGGAGCTGGAAGACCTAGGTTCAAATCCTGCTTCTGATGCTGACATCAGTATCATGTATGATACCTCAGAATCATAACATATACCTTTGGATGAGTCACTTAACTCCCATAGGTCTCAGTTTCTCTCTGAAATCCTCTCTAGCTCTATGATCCTACACAAGTGACAAAAGTCCAAAAGAAGAACAAAGCATTATGTGAGATCAGTGGGAAATGTCACTACCCTTACTTGCAAAATAGTTGATATTTATGTAGCATTTTAAAACTTACAGAACGATTCACGTTTATTATCTCGTTTGTTCCTCATAACTACTCTACAGGGATAGAATGACTGATATTTTACTCTTCCTTTTTACAGATGAAGAAACTGAGAACAGAGTCATTGATTGAATTTGCTGAAGTCCTAACTGTGATAAGTAAAATCTGAAATGACTGAGGAAACAAAAGTTCAAGCTTCTAAGCACATTGATTTCTTTCTCAAATAATGCATGCCAATTGCATGACAAATTGGGACTTGGACTCCTCAGCTTGGCACTGATTCCCAAATACAGGGGGAGACAGATTTTTATGCATTAACAGAAAACAATTAACAGGATGTAAACCAGGATACAAGATTAGGTCACCTGACTTGGAGGAAAGATTAGGGGCTTTCCCAATTGGGAGGGGGAGAGCGAACAGGTATAATTCCCTGAAATAAGGGGGGGGAAAGTGTCCCACTCTCCCCATAAGTGGTTCTTTTTAATCAAAGGAACAAAGAAACAGTAACTGATTGACCATTGCGGCGCCAGTTTTCAGATAAGCCACATGGGTTATTGAAATGTATAATTGTGAGAAAGCTCTTTGTATCAGTCTTCAGATCTGACTCAGTTTCTGGTCAGTGTAACCTAGATACTTAGTTAAGGGTCTCTAAGCAACAGGTAGGGGTGGTCCAGCATGCAAGGCTAAGTTCAAACAATGCAATAAAGTTTTCTCACAGTTCCCATAATTGAATGAAGTTCTCTCACAAGACAGAAATTGGACTAGACCCACAATTGAATAGAAAGGAACTAAGCTATATTCAGAATTGAGTCACAAGATGGAGTCAGTGTGGTTCACTCAGTTCCCACAATTAACCAGTCAGTTACTAATTAGTCTTGTATTTGAACCCAAATTATATCAGTTACCATCACCAACCATTAGAATTTAGACACAAATCATCGACTTTCATTGGACCCTCCCTGCCCCCTCACCACACATACCTATGTTCATTGACAGTTTTAGCTACCTTGATGCCCACTCTCCCCCATCACCTTTATCTTGATTTGCCTGGAGCCTAGATGTATATACCTCTCATTTTAAGAATGGGGGAACTGAGGCCACACAAGGAGTAATTAGCAAAGCTGGGATTTGACCCCCAGCATTTGGAGTAGATCTTCTGTAGAGAGTCTATGTGAGGACATGGAAAAGAATCACAAAGGGTGAAAAAAGGATGGATACATCATGTGTCAATGGAGGAAGTGTCCACTTTGATAAGATCATAGGTTCTTTAAAATGACAAAGTGGTTGACATGTGAATGGGGTAAAGAGAAGCATTTCAACCAGCATGGAAAAATGGAGCAAGAGATATTATCAAGGACTTGTCTGCCTAGAAAAGGAAGCAAGCCAGTCCTGTTTTGAGAATGAAGGAGAATATGAGGACTGTCAGCACACAGACCAAAGTGTACTGGTATCAATGAATTGTTAACAGAACTAGTAGAGGTAAAATAGATATATCCTTCTATAAAGAATTTATGAAAGGATATGGACAAGAATCACACAGGATAAAGTTTGAGGGTCAGGAACCTCCGTTGGTGGCATTGGTAACCATTCAGGATCCAAGCTGTCAAACTGTTAATGTCCTATTCTGATGCCTCATCATGATCCAGAACTTTGGGTTCTAAGAAAACTAGAGCAGTGCCACACACACTCTGAAAGGTCCCCATGACTTGATGCAAGCAAAGCTTCAAGAATGAGTCTGGTGATAGAGTTGGTATTTATTTTTATAGGCACAGTCTAGCTAAATTCAGAGAACATCCTCACCAAGAGTACGAGAGTGTCTAAGATTTTGGTCATGACAGCTCACACATTCAATTCCATTTAGCTCAGTAAGTACTGATTAAGGGTCTGCTATGCAGGAATGAAACAATTTCTTCCCCAGGGAGCTTACATTCTACAAGGCTGATGTGGCAACCTACACAATCCAAAATTTAAACAAAATGCATATAAGGAGTTTGAAGGAAGGGGGAATCATGAAAGAGACAGCGCCCAAGACGAATCTTGAAGGGAACTAGGAACTCTAAAGAGCAAAGATAACAAGAGAGAGGGGGAAAAGAAGGAAGGGAATAAGCATGTATACAGTACCTGTTATATGTGAGGCATTGTGCTAAGTGCTTGACAAACATTATTTCATTTGATCCTCACCACAACCCAGTGAGGGAAGTGCTATTGTTATCCTCATTTTACAGTTGAGGAAACTGAGATAAAAGGTTTAAGTGACTTGCCTAGAGACAAATAGCTAGTAAAGTGTCTGGGTGCAGATTTAAACTCATGTCTTCCTGACTCCAAGCCTAGCTCTGGGAGAGGCATACCAGACCTAGGAGTAAGTCTGTGTAAAGGTCACAGAGGCAGGAAATGGAATGTCACCCATAGTGAACAGCAAGTAAAAGTAGATCATGAATTTTTAACGCATGGCAGGTGAGCCATAATGGTAAATCAGTCTGGGAAGCTAGATCTGAGCCTGACTGTGAAAGGTTTTAAATATTACAGAGAGGTGTTGGTATTTTATCCCTAAGGCAATTAGGGAACCACTGACCCTACTTGAGTGGTATGGTTGAACCTGTATTAAAATGTAGAGGGATGGTGATCTGTAACAATGAAGGAATCCCCCATTACTGGAATCATTGATCTTTGAAATAAAAATTTTAAAATATTAAAAATATTGAAATAAAAAAATTTTAAAGCTAAAAAATAAGAATGGGGGAACTATTTTTTGTGGGTATATTTGTATGAATTTGTGTATGATTACACAGGTGCCTTACACTGAGTTCTCCTGCCTGCACTTTTGCTCACACCATTCCCTATGCTTTCAATGTTGACCCTCTCTCCATTTACCCAATGAATTTAAAACTATTTCTTCAAAGTTCAATTCCAATGTTACTTCAAGAAGCCTTTCCTGATTCTCTAAGTTAGTAATAACCCCTAGATCTCATATAAGACATTGTTTGAACCTCTATAACACACATATTTATGAGATCATAAAAATAATAGATCCAGAGCTAGAAGTTCATTGGAGTCTGTCTATCCAAATCCCTTCATTTTATACGAAGGTCATGTAGTTGTAAGGGTTCTTATCCCAACTTTCACTCTCAAAAACAAGGCTTGGGTCTCAAAGTAAGATTACCTTTCCCATTCAGGTTCTATGGGTATCTCTGAG
This sequence comes from Notamacropus eugenii, assembly GCF_028372415.1. Taxonomy (NCBI): domain Eukaryota; kingdom Metazoa; phylum Chordata; class Mammalia; order Diprotodontia; family Macropodidae; genus Notamacropus; species Notamacropus eugenii. Next base: position 62,694,231 of record NC_092876.1, read on the forward strand.
GAGTCAGGGGTGATTCTCTAATGCCATTGGCTCAACCCCCATCAGTGTGCTTTCTTCCAAGATTTATCAGTTGATTATCAATTAGTCAACTGGCCTTGAGTAGCTTAAGAAAGGGATATTTAAGAAGGTGTTACAATAAGAACATTTGGTGCAAAACCTCCCCTTCACTCCTCCAATGGTCTGTGATATTCTCCTACAAGTAAATACAGAGTCCAGGAGAAAGTGGGCTCTAGTTTAGAGAGAGCACATGGGGAAATAGGGAACTCACAACTCACCATCAAAATTATGTCTGCTACATTTTCTACTTCTGTTTGGAGGAATTTTGTAGAGGGAAGCTCAATCACAAGGCTTCTTGCTACTCTGCCATCTTGGCTACACCTTCATTTTCTTTAATTAAAAAAAATTTTTTATTTTTGTTTCTAATATTAATATCTTATGGGATCACTGAGTTCTGTTTGGCCTATTCTAATTTCAGGGAGTCCACTACTTGTAAGATTTTCTACTTTCTGTTCTAGGTTATTTATTCTCCTTTTTGTGCTTTCCTGTATCACTTTTATTTCACTTATACTGTTTGACTCTTGCCTCATTCTTTCCAGGTACTCTTCTATGGTTTTGTTCGTTGTTTTTGTTGTTTTTCTCTTTGTCTGTGCTTGTAGTGACTACAAAATCACTCTCTTCTGCATTTATCTCTTGGGTGTCTCAATCTAGTGTCATGGCCAGTGTCTTCTATCTCCATCTTCTCTTTCCAACCTCATTTTCTGATTTTGGTTTTTGGGTCCCAGTCAGGCTCTGTCTCTTCCCATTGTCTCAAATGGAATGATCAGACTCTTTTTGGTCCTGACCTTAATTTGTTGGACCTTTTTGCTGCTTGTATCCACTTCTCTGCTGCATCTACATTTAGAGTCTTAGCAGCCTTGAGCATCCCTAGTCAGAACTCTGCCTGGGGTCAGCTGCCCCAGAAAGGGCACACCTGTGGGCTTCTGTCCACCTCTCCAGGTCTCCCTACTCCAGATGTTGTTTTATCCCTCTTTGAAACCTTCTGGGCCCAGGGGCTACATCAAGCTACTGGCTTTCAGAAGAAGATGCCTCTTTGGGGTTTTTTTCAAACAATTATTTATTTATTTTTAGTTTTCAACATTCATTTCCACAAGATTTTGAGTTCCAAATTTTCTCCCCATCTCTCCCCTCTCCCTACCTCAAGACAGCATGCATTCTGATTACTCCTTCCCCCCATCTGCCCTCTCTTCTATCACACCCTTTCTTCCCTTATCCCTGTCTCCTCCATTTTCTTGTAGGACAAGATAGATTTCTATACTATACAGAAATACATTCCTGTATTTCTTATTTCCCAGTTGCATGTAAAAACAATTTTTAACATTCATTTTTGAAACTTTGAGTTTCAACTTTTCTCCCTTCCTTCCTCCCCACCCATCCCCACTAAGAAGGCAAGCAATTCAGTATAGGTTATACATGTGTAGTTATGCAAAAGACTTCCATAAAAGTCATGTTGTGAAAGACTAATTATATTTCCCTCCATCTTATCCTGCCCCCCATTTATTCTATTCTCTCTTTTGACTTTCTCCCTCCCCAAAAGTGTTTACTTCTAATTACTGCCTCCTTCTATTTGCCTTCCCTTCTATCATCATCCCCACATCCCACTTATCCCCTTATCCCCTATTTTCCTATAGTGTAAGATAGATTTTCATACCAAATTGAGTGTGCATGTTATTCCCTCCTTAAGCTAAATGTGATGAGAGTAAGCTTCACTTTTTCCCTCTCACCTCCTCCCGTTTCCCCTCCATTGAAAAAAGCTTTTTCTTGCTTCTTTTATGAGAGATAATTTGCCCCATTCCATTTCTCCCTTTCTCCTCTCAATATATTCCTCTCTCACCCCTTAATTTTATTTTTTTAGATATCATCCCTTCCTATTCAACTCACCCTGTGCCCTCTGTGTATATGTATATAATCCCTCCAACTACCCAAATACTGAGAAAAGTCTCAAGAATTACAAATATCATTCCATGCAGGAATATAAACAGTTCAACTTTAGCATGATTTGTGATTTCTCTTTCCTGTTTACCTCTTCATGCTTCTCTTGATTCTTGTGTTTGAAGTCAAATTTTCTATTCAGCTCTGGTCTTTTCATCAGGAATATTTGAAAGTCCTCTTTTCATTGAATGTCCATTTTTCCCCCGAAGTATTATGCTCAGTTTTGCTGGGTAGGTGATTCTTGGTTTTAATCCTAGTTCCTTTGAGTTCTGGAATATCATATTCCAAGCCCTTTGATCCCCTAATTAGAAGCTGCTAGATCTTGTGTTATCCTGATCGTATTTCCACAATACTTGAATTGTTTCTTTCTGGCTGCTTGTAACATTTTCTCCTTGACCTGGGAACTCTGGAATTTGGCTACAATATACCTAGGGGTTTTTCTTTTCAGATCTCTTTCAGGAAGTAATTGATAGATTCTTTAAATATTTATTTTACTCCCTGATTCTAGAATATCAGGACAGTTTTCCTCGATAATTTCATAAAAGATGATGTCTAGGCTCTTTTTTTGATCATGGCTTTCAGGTAGTCCCATAATTTTTAAATTGTCTCTCCTGGATCTATTTTCCAGGTCAATTGTTTTGCCAATGAAATATTTCACATTGTATGCTATTTTTTCATTCCTTTGGTTTTGTTGTATAATTTCTTGATTTTTCATAAAATCATTGGCTTTCATCTGCTCCATTCTAATCTATAAGGAATTATTTTCTTCAGTGAGCTTTTGGGCCTCCTTTTCCATCTGGTCAGTTCTGCTTTATATGGTATTCTTCTCTTCATTGGCTTTTTGAATCTCTTTTACTATTTGGTTTAGTCTATTTTTTAAATATTTTTTCCAGGGAAAACTTTTTATTGTAGGTGCAGTGGGACAGCTGGACAAAGTTTAAATGATTCCAATTTTGCTGGCAACATCCAAAGCATCATAGTCTGGAGCAAGCTGGACATAGGCTTTCTTCTCTACATCAGGCTGGATCAGTGTGTTGACTTTGGCCATGTTGATGTCATACAGCTTCTTTACCACCTGTTTGATCTGATGCTTGTTGGCCTTAATGTCCACAATGAAGACTAGAGTGTTGTTATCCTCAGTCTCCTCCATAGCAGACTCAGTGGTCAAGGGAAACTTAATGAAGGCATAGTGATCAAGCTTGTTTCTCTGAGGGGCACTTTTCTGAGAGTATTTGGGCTTAGTCTTAATGTCTTGGGTAACTGGAAGGTGGGGGATGTTCGGATCTTCTTTTTGTGGCTATGGACACCCTTCAACACTGCCTTCTTGGCCTTCAAGGCCTAGGACTTGGCTTCTGTCTTGGGGGGACAACAGCTTGCTTCTTCACCTTCAGCGCCTTCTTTGAGGAAAGGGTCTTCCGTGGTGCTTCTCACGAGCTTATAGAGCTAACTCTTGCTCACACCTCTAGTCTATTTTTTTAAGTGTTATTTTCTTCAGCATTTTTCTCAGTCTCCTTTAGCAAGCAGTTTTCATAATTTTCTTGCAACACTCTCATTTCTCTTCTCAGTTTTTGCTCTACTTCCCTTACTTTTCAAAATCCTTCTTGAGCTCTTCCATGGCCTGAGACCAATTCATATTTTTCTTGTAGGTTTTAGATGGCAGAGCTTTGACTTTGTTGTCTTCTGTTTGCATGCTTTGATCTTCCTTGTCACAAAGTAAGATTCTATTGTCTGATTCTTTTTCTGGTTTTTGCTCATTTCCCCAGCCATTTACTTGACTTTTGAGCTCTTTGTCAAGGTAGTTCTCAGCTTCCAATGGGGGTAAGGGATGTACTGTCAGCCACTCTATCCTCCCACAATCTGTGGACCTAGAACTCCAGAAACAGTTGCTGTCTCTGCCCCTGCTGCTGCTGTGGCTGCAGCAGGTTCCTCTGCCTCCTTCCACTTTGCTGCCCTGGGGCTGGGGCCAGACCACTACACCCTCCCACACTACTCCCACAGGCTTTTTCCCCAGACCATCTAATTTGTCCTCTGACATTTTTGGGTCCTGAAGTCTGGAAACTACCACAGGTATAAGAAATTCAGCCTCCTGAAGGTCTGCTCAGGTCCTGTCTGTGCCCATGCTGGACTGTGCCCTGCCCCCTGTGTGGTGTGATAGACACTTCCCAGTGACCTTTGAGGCTGGGTTGGGCTGGAGATTTGCTTCACTCTGTCATTCTGTGGGTTCTGCAGCTCCAGAATTTGTTAAGAGCCATTTTTTACAGGTATGTGGCTGGGCTTGGTGGGAGCACTCTAGAAAGTTCCTGCTGTTACTCCACCATCTTGGCTCAGCCCCCCCAAATCTCCAACCCCCTCTCCATTCCTCTTTCACTGACCATCTCTTGAGTACTCCTTATCTTGATGACAGAGCCTACTAATTTTCTCTTTGGAGGTGTCCCCAGATGACTGGAGAGTTTGAAACACTATCTATTCTTTCTTTTCTCCTCTTATTTTCCCCAGTATAGTTCAAAACACCCTCCCTCTTTTTGTTGTCCTTAGCTTTCTTCACAAATCTCAGTTTATCGTTGAGTTTTAACACTCCTGACATTTACAGGACCATATATTTATATTTATGCCCTCCTGCCTGCCTTTCTGTACCCATCTTTTTGTAATATGCTTAGATTATGAGCTCCATGTGCATTAATATTAGTCTGAGAGTGAATGAGGGCCATGCACACCACAGGGGCTCATCCGAATTTGATACAAGGAATGTGGCTGCAACAGTAGCCACAAATCAATGAAAGTAGCCAAGTAAACAAGTGACTGTTGCATGCCATTGCAAGAGGCTGGGTTGACAGTGATGAAGTGAGTGAATAGTGACTAGCATGGAGTGTGACAGTCCATAGTGCATTAGAATCAGGGTAATATTTCGCTGAATTTCTGGGAGGAAGAAAAATGGTGGTGTGTAATAGTTATGGAGCAGGTGATAGGTGATCAGAGAATGATGGACAAACACACAGTAGGAGATCAGTAAATTCTGTTGACTGTGGATGATACGACCATATGCCTAATAGAAACTTAAGAAATAATGTACTGAGTTTATGTGATGGTGACTGAGCAAGGTGAGAGGTGACTTGGATAGGATGGGACAGACATGAACACAATAGAAGCTAGATCTGTACTGTACTGTTTATGTGTGACAGTGACCAAGTGTATGATCAGTGACAAGATGAACTGGGACAGTTGTGGAGATATTCAGAAAATACTGTCCTGAATGTGTGACAGCAACTGAATAGTAGGTTTGTGTAAGGACAGGGGAGGCCATGAAATGCTTTGATGGATGTAGGATAGAGAGAGCCAATAGAGATGTGGTGACAGGGACTGCAGTCCACAGTGGCTCACTAAATTTAAATTTATATAAATGCTAAAATTTAATATATATAATATATTTAATATGTTATATCTATATATTTGTATACATAAATATGTAAATGCTAGATTTAAGTATGACTGAATAGGTGATGGGTGATGACTGAATGGGTGATTTATTTAATGTGTATTTATTTTAATATATTAATATTTTATTTTAATGTAATATATATTTATTTTTTATATTTTACTTATGTATTTATAAATATTTATTTATATTTATATATCTATAAATATATATAAATGCTGAATTTAGGTATGACTGAATGGTTGACAGGGACAGTGTTACACACAGCAGAAGCTAAGCCTTGGAGTCATGAAGACCTGGGTTCAGTCTCTGCTCTGTGGTGCTGGGAAAGTCACTTCACTTCTGTTTGCCTCAGTTTCTTCACCTGGAAAATAAGGATAATAATAGCACCTACCGCCCAGGATTGCTGTGAGGGTCAAATGAGATAGCATTTGTAAAAGGAGAGCACAGTGCCTGGCACGCAGTAAATGCTGCATAAATGTTTATTCCCTTTCCTTCCTCTTTCCTAAATATTGTACTATGTTTACGTCACAGTAACTGAGCAAGTGACAAGTGACAGGCGATAGGAAAGAGGTGACAGGGATAGCTGTGCACACAGCAGGCGCTCACTAAGTACCATGCTGGACATATGTCACTGGGACTGAATGGGGGACAAGTGACAGGGCTGGGCTATTAGGGACACGCGTGCATACAGCAGGAGCTGAAGCCCTACCGTAAGCAGATTGGAGTGTCAGTGACTGACTGACTGACAGACAGATGGTACGACACGCTGCAGGGAGTCTGGCAGTGCTATGAATGCCAGAGAGAGTGCGCGTGCGCAATGATGTCCGGTTTGAGGATCCGCGCGCTTGACTGTTTGTTTTGGCTCAAGACAGCTGGGGGCGGGGATTAGAATGTCTGTGCTCAGCAGTGATTGGATACAAATCAATCGTTCAACCAATCATATGAGCCCAAAGGCCGAGCCACTCCACCAATGGAGCGTTCCATTGCTTACAGACCCCGGATGACCCTTTACGAATCTGGGTGTTCCGTAGGCTCGGAGAAAACGTTTAAGTTAAACCGCCATTTGTCTCCACCCCCCACCCCCCACCCCCCGCCCCCCGCCCCAACACCACCCCGGCCAGGTTCCTTCCATAACTGGGCACGAAGCCCGCAGGGGGTGGGGCTGGGGACCTTTAAAAGAGCGCCAAAGGCCCGGCATCCTTCACTCGGCCCTTCTCCTCACGCACGTGACGCGGTGGACGTCGCGAACTCCGCGCGGCCCCCGCCTCCCCTCCCCTCTCCTCCCCTCGCCTCACAAGCCTCAAGATGGCGCAGCTCTGGCGGCCGCGGCGCTGTTGAATGGAGAAAGCTTTATTGTTCCCCGCGCCGCCGCCACCCTCCCATCGCCTCCTGGAGCCCGAGTGTTCGCGTGTCCCCCAAGCCGCTGTCAATAAAGAACAGACAGTTTGAATCGGCGGCGCCGAGCAGGTAACCATAGTGACGCGGGGCTGGGGCTCGGCCGCCTTGACCACCCTAGCTCCCGAGCGGGTTGGGGCCCCAAGGCGGAGCCGGGGCCTGGGGCCGGGCCTCGGGAGGCCTCGCCGGCGGGCGGCCCGGGCCTGAGCCTCCAAGCTGGACACCCACCCCCCGGCCCGGCCCGGGCCCAGGCCCTTTCTTATGCCCCGACCCAAGCACCCCAACGGCTCTTAGAGAAACCCGGGCTCGGACCCTGGGCTGTGCCCGTCCCTCCCCCCCCCCCCCCCCCCCCCCGGACCGCAGGAGGGACAGGCATTAGGTGTGATGCCCACAACCACGGCCTGTTACCACCCTTATTTGACTTGAGGAAACTGAGGCGGACAGTTCCCCAGGAAGCTCTGGGAGATCCCAGGCCATGGGACCGGGACCTGAGGGCGCATTGAGCCCCGCGCCTGCCTTGGACACACTGAGCAGGACATTTGGGGTCAGAGGAGATAAACACGTGGCGGTGTAGGATTCGCACCCAGGCCCTCGGACTTCCAACTCCAGGGCTCTTTGTAGAGACCCTGAGACGTGGGGGGAGCAGGGAGACTGTCCACCTCGGTGGAAAGCGCTCTGTCCACGCCCAAGTGCCTGGAAGTCCGGTACCCGGGACTCCTGGTGGACCCCTAGCTAGGCTGTGCCTTGGGTCGGGTGTGTGCGTGGCACCGGGCCCAGGCAGGGCACACAGGGGCCGCGAGCCAGGGCCTCACTTATTAGGGGGACTCCAGCCCGGGTGGACAAGGCCTGGCCATGAGGGATAGCCCTTACTAATGGATCTGCTGGGAAGTGCTCACCACCGGGCTGGGCAAGTCAGGGCAGGGCGGCCACCTGGGGAACCGGGAGCGGTGGAGGGCCCAACCCCATCTGGCTTCCTGTCCCGGGCACCAGGGATTTAGCTCTGGAGCAGGTTAATCCCTAACCTTAGAGGTATCTGAATCACTTCACCCGGAGGAGCCTCTCTTTCCTCTTGTGTAAAATAGGCTAATTCCTATAGAACCCACCTGGGGAGGTACGGGCTTGGGAGGTTCAAATGGGATCTCCAAAGATCTGTAAAAATGCCAGCTATTATTGCTTCCCTAGTGCAACTCTAAAGTTTACAAACAGCTTCACGTGCATGATCTCCCTCGAATGTAAGTAGGTAATAGGGCTGTGATTGTCCCTTGCTTTAAAGATAAAGAAACTTAAGACTTGGAGGGAAGTGACTTGCTCAGGGTCACATATCTTGAGGTATGAGCTGTGGGAATTCAGATTCTGACTCCTGACTTCAAGTGCATCTAGGGCCCTTTCTGCTATTCCTGCCTGCCTGGACCTCAAATTCCTCCTTTGTAAGATGACGGAGATGGTCAGCTAGTCAGTAAACATTTGTTAAGCATCCGGTATGTGCCAGGCTTAGTGCTAAGCCCTGGGGATAGAAAGCACGGTTTAAAAATATTTTTTTTCCCTTCTTTCAAGGAGTGTGTCACATTCTTTAAAGTCCCTTCTAGCCCTGCCATGCCTTGATTGAAGGCAGGGATGGTCACCGTCTTGTTTGCTTTTGAAGGGATCTGAGCCATGTTTTGTGGTCCTATTAAGATATGACTTTTAAAGAGCCATGACATTGTTTTGATGTACCACCTTGCATTCTTCCCATGATTTTTTCTGTGAGTCTTCTCACTGAGCCACATGCTTCATGGCCTCTCCAGGCCTGGCCTCCTGTGCCTGTCTTTCCATAACCCTTCCAGAGAGGATTTTACCACCATGACTGGATGGTTTACTCTGGTCCATTTTTAGTATTTTGGGGAGTTACCAGGATAAGTCTCTGGCTATCTACTAGCCAGTGTCTCGGTATTGCCTTTCTTGCTTATATAGTTTAGAGCTGAAAGGGTTGGTGAAGGTCACCCATTCTGACCCCTCATTTTTACAGATGTGGCAGTAGGCCTAGGCAGGTAAAATGTTTGCCTGAGGTTGTCACTGTGTGGCTTTGCATTGTCCTTTGGTCTACTTATAATGTTGATTCTTCTGAGGTTGTGGTATTGCATGAACTGTAGCCATACATACATAGATTTTTTTTTGTTCACACCAGAGGTATTTAACATTTTCACACACTACAGATTTGTACTATGCCTGGCACATAGCACTTTATAAATACTTGTTTACTGATACCACATTTATCCATCTTATTAATTTCCACAAAGTAACACAATAGAAGGACCGAATAATTATTTGTCCTGTCCAGAAGACCCTTATTTTAATCACATGTTTGGCCTTGTACCTGGATAGAATGTTCAAAGGGAGTCTTCTCTCATTGGCTCATTAGTGAAATGAATTTATTGATGCCTTGCAAAGCAAGGGAAGTCTGAGGAAGAGGTCTAGAAGCACAGGGAGCAGAGCTAGGAGGAGAGCATGGTGGCAGCAAAAGGTGAGAAGCAGGAAGACAAAGAATGAAATAGGTCACTCCAAGAAGAGAGGAAGATGGATGGAGGTGGAGCTGGCTGAACACATCTCCAGGACTTTTAGGTCATTGTTCACAGCACCGTAGACTTAGCGCTGGAAGGGATCCTAGCTATCATTCTAATCAAGTGGTTTTCAGAGTCTTCCGATGACTCCTGGGGATCTAGGGGGTCCTCAAAGTCAAAACTATGTTCCTAACAATAATTAAGATATTTTGATTTCTAATATGGTAAATATTGTTAGATGGAGCCCACATAAACAAAAGATCTTAGGAGGTGGGAGCAGAAAACTTGAGCTGCTCTTCTATTCCAGTACCCTTGGAGGGGAAACAGATGACCAAAGAGGTCAGTGCCTTGTCCTAGGGCACTCAAGTAGAAAATTGCAAAGTTGAGATTTGAACCCAAATTCTTTGACTTTAAATCCTTGGCTCTTTTTTGCTTTTATTCCCAAGGCTCTAAGTTTGTTCCCTGTGGGATCCCTACCCCCCAATTACCTGCTCCCCCCTCCTAAGAAATACATTGTTATAAGTCTATTCCATATTTGTCCTTAAAAACTATTGTTATATAGTTATTCAGCAATTTAGTCATTTATTAAGCCCCTACAGTGTGCAAAATACCATGCTAGGCAAGAGGGGAGACACAAAGTGTAAATTTAACACATTTCTAGTAGGGACATCAACTACACCGATGAAACATTCAGACTTATTAACTATGTGCATGTGCTGAGCCCTGAGCAGAGTTCCAGGAATGGAAAAGCAAGCGCAAGCGATTCCCTCTGTCTCCCAGAACCGCTGTGGTCTCCCTCCAGGAAGCTGCGTCTGACCTTCCCAGCTGCTAGTGAGTGCTCCTTGTTTCTCAGTTCTCCTTGTACTGTGTTTGTTTGTGAATATGTTACATTAACTTTGTTTCCTGTTCCCGCCTCTTCTTGGTCAGATGTAACCTAAAAGGCAGAGACTTTCAGTTTTGACTTTGTATCCCTAGCATCTGGCACTGTGCTTGCTACATTAGTTGTTCAGTTGTTTTCAGTCCTGTGTGACTCTCCTGATCCTATTTGAGGTTTTCTTGGCAAAGATACTGGAAGGGTTTGTCATTTCCTTTTCCAGCTCATTTGAGGTGAAGAAACCAAAGCAAATAGGGTGAAGGGACTTGCCCAAGGTCACCCAGCTAGTAAGTGTCTGAAGCCAGACTTGAACTCAGAAAGAGTCTTCCTGACTCCAGGCCTAGTTCTCTATCCACTGCATTACCTGATTTCTCTGCTTGGCACATACCATTAACTTATAAATGTTAAATGTTGAAAACAAGAATCAAAAGAATCCCTCCTCCTTGAGGAGTTAGGGATATGATGCACATATGCCTCCAGGAACAAATACAAAACGCTCTGTTTGGCATTCCAGGTCTTTCCTAACCATACCCCCTCCTACCTTTCCAGTCTTCTTACACCTTACTCCCCCCATGTACTCTTTCTTTCAGTGACACTGGTCTCTTGGCTGTTCCTCAACAGGCTGCTCTATCTCTAGGCTTTGGGCCTTTTCTCTGTCTGTCCCCCATGCCTGGAACACCCTCCCTCCTCTGCTCTGACTACTGACTTCTCTGTCTTCCTTTAAGTCCCAACTAAAATCCCACCCTCCAAAGGAAACCTTCCCCAACCCCTCTTAATTCCATGCTTTTGTTGTATATAGTTTGTTTCTGTGTGGTTGTTTTAGGGGCAGGTAGGTGGTACAGTGGATAGAGCAGCAGGTCTGGAGTCAGGGAGACTCATCTTGGTTAGTTCAAATCCAGCCTCAAATAGTTATTAGCTGTGTGTCCCTGGGCAAGTCACTTCTCCTTGTTAGTCTCAGTTTCCTCATCTGTAAAATGAACTGGAGAAGGAAACAACAAAGTGCTCCATTACCTTTGCTAAGAAAACCCCAAATGGGGTCACTCGGAGTCGGACACAACACAAAAACAAATATGTTTGTTTGCACGTTGTCTCCTCCATTAGCCTCCCTTAGCTTCTTGAGGGCAGGTACAGTATCTGGCATATAGTAGGTGCTTAATAAATGTTTACTGAATGAAGTGCTGTGTGAAGGCAAAGGGAAACCTGAGGGGGAAAACATTAGCTGTATGTGGCTGCTTTGGAATTCTAATAGATTTTTATTATTTAGATACCTGTGTATTGCTTGCTAGAGAAAACTGCCCAAGTATGGACCCCAGCTATAGGTGATTTGGAGTGCTGATTGTTTACAGTCGGCCAAAGATAAAACTTATAGTTATTTCTCTTGAAGCAGAATGCAGTTCTATAGAGCCAGATTTTTTTCTTCAGCCTTCCTCCCATTCTTTTAAAATAATTTTATTGACACCCCCATTTTAGAGAGAAACTCATGCAAAAATAATTTAATTTTCTTCTAAACTAATTGTAGAACCCTCTAGTCAAAGCATTTCTCATAATTTTAGCCAGTTAATCCCTACGCTTCAGTTCACAAGACCACATGCTTGGAAATGGTGATTAAAATCACAGCTCACAGTCTCATGGGTGAGGTTGATGGGTCACAAATAGCTGTGATACTGTAAGATAAATGTAGGGAATAATCTGGGAAAATGTTATAGGAAACTGAGGCAAGATCTTTGACCTTGAGGTTAGGAAAGGAAGTTGAGCCTTCATCTCATTTTGCAGTGCCCTGCTCAGACTTACTGCTTAATGTTTACGGAGTCAGTTTCTAAAAATTATTGCTGTCTTTTGTTCTTCCATCCCCTTTAGCCAGTCTATATTAGACAAGAGAGCTGACCTGGGAACTAGAAAGACCCAGGTTCAAGGCCCACCTCTGACACGTCCTGGCTATGTGCCCTTTGACAGGACACCTAATATCTCTGCTCTGGTCAACTCTTAAGACTGTAAGCTACAGAAAAGGTGCTCACCTACATTGATGGAGGGAGTTCCCAATACTGAGGAAATCATGGGTCAGGTCCTTCCTTGTTCCTCTCCCATTTCCCAGTATATTTCTCCCACACCATTCTTTGTCATTGTGAGTAAAAAGCAAAGGAAAAAACTCTTGAATAACATTAACACCTCAGCCATGACAGAGACCATGTAGGAGAGAAATCAGAGGACTTGGGTTTGCATCTATGTCTGATACTTCCGGGCAAGTCATGTAATCTCCAGAGGACTTAGCTTCCTCCTCTGCCAAATGAAGGGGTTGGCCTGCATGGACTCTGAGATCCCTCCCAGTTGTGGAGCTATGCAGTATTCTACACTCATAGTACTTCCCGTCTACAAAGAAGTGCATTTTATACATTGAGTTCAGTTTTAATTTTTTCCTTTTAGTTTATATTGTTGTTATTGTGCATAGTGTTCTGGTTCTAGTCACCTTTTATCAGTTCATGTCTTTCTTTGCTCCCCTGAAGTCTTCATATTCATTGTTTGTTACAGCGCAGTAATATTCCTTTACATTTATTCCCCACAATTTGTTTTGCCATTTCCCAGTTGATGGGCATTGCTTTGTTTCCAATTCTTAGCTACACAAAGTGCTCCTATAAGTGTGTGTGTGTGTGTGTGTGTGTGTGTGTGTGTGTGTGTGTGTGTGTGTGTGTGTGTGTGTGTATATATATATATATATATATAGCACCTTTTTAACTTTTGACCTCCTTGGATTTTATGCTTTTCAGTGGGATTTCTGAGTCAGATTGCTTTATGGAATGGTTAGACAAAGTTTGCAAAGTACTTAGTTCACAAGACCTCAGTGATCTAGGTAACCAAAATACTATCTTAACAGATGAAGAAATGAGGTCTTAGGAATATAGATTTAGAAATAGAAAGCAGAAATATAACCCGCATCTTACACATAAGGAAACTGAAGTTCAGAGAGGGTAAATGAATTACCCAAGGTCACACCATTGAGAGGTCATCTGACTCCAAATCTTGCACTATACCATGCTGACTTAGTGCCTTGCTCATAGCCATACAATTGATACAGGTTCAGAACTTGTTCTGGAACTTGGATCTCCTTAGGATTACTCAAAATTTCTGGGTTTGAAGGCACTTCAGATAGCATCAAGCTGAGTGTTGTATATTCCTTTTCCAAAAGCCCTGGCTAAAAAGGAAAAAGAAAAGAAAGAAAAAAGAATCTTAGAAGCATTTTAAGGAAATATGTAGAAGAGACCAGAAGGAAGCGCAAGCAAGTGGGACAGCTTTGAAAGTTATGTGTTAAATTTGTTATATATTATATGTTACAATATCAAGGAAAAGCAAGCTATAAGTAATAGATTCATAGTTTCATGTGTAATCTTTTTTTGTTCTACATTGTATATGGAAATCTTTATTTTATGTGGTATTTGCCAAGCTCAGGATTATTTTTTTTAAAACCCTGGCTAGTAGTTTGCTGAAAGCTTTACCTCCCCTAGTAAGAGAGAACTGTGCAGTCTGTTCATTCCATCTTTGGACAGCTATATTTGAGGGAGACAGCCAGGCCTAAGAAGATTCCTGGTAACACCAGGGCAGATCATCATTGTCAAATTACCAACTAAAACTATATTGATATAAAGGATCCACTCAAACCTAAAATAACAAAGACATTCAGTGCTCGATTTTTGCTTTGTGTTATAGTCTCCAGAGTTGCCTGTGGGGAAAGTGAAAGGATCAGGGTCTTTCCTCAGGTCCGATAGGCAGCATGGGTTAGGAGACCCCAAAGTCAGACCCCACCACCACTTTTTTTATTTCAATAATTCAGTATTTTTCAGCTCTTAAGGATCCAGCCTAAATCTGTCTCTTACTTGGCTCTCTGGACCCAAGGAGAACAAATTTGACCCCTCTTCCACATCGTGACCCCTCAGATATGTAAAGACAGCACCCTTGTCTCTTATGGTTTCTCTTCTTCAGGCCAAATATCCAAAATCCTTTCAGTTGGTCCTTGTGGGGCATGAGCTTGAGGCCCTTCACCATCCTGGTCTGTCTCCTCTGGTTTTTAAAAGAAATGTATACCTTGAATAGTTGAGTAAATGAAGCAGCTCAACAGACGTCTATGGGGGTGACATTTGCCATTGTGGGAATGAGGGATGATAGGAGCAAAGGCACAGAGATGGGAATGAATGGAGGCCCGGAGAGGAGCTCTGGTCACAAGAGTACATGTGCCCATAGTGGGAGCTGAGACTGTTCAGGTTTGGTTTTGGTCAGATTATAGAGGGCACTCAATGCCAGGCTGAGGAGTTTGTGCTTGAAACTTTCTTCCTGGGCAGCCAGGGGCATGATTCATTTTAGGCTTGTGCTAAAGGGGGATAATGCTAGCACCTTCCAGGATTGTGGTTAGGATGAGAGGAGAGAATATTTGTAAAATGCTTTACAAACCCTGAACTACTCCCTAAATACCAACTATTATTATTGTGCTGGGAAAATGGTGGCCAGAGGCAGCACGCTAGTGGATAGAGCTCTGGCTTCAAATCCTGTCTCCGAAACATCCTGGGCAGGGCAGTTTGCTCTCCAACGCTCTAAGCAGCTCTATGAGACTACAAATCAGTTGCAGAGTAGGTGGTGACCTACATTGATAGAGGGGATTTCCTTATCTTGAGGGAGTTCCCTCTATCTGTCCTCTGTCCCCCAGAATTTAAAAAAAATATTGATTATTAAAGAAAACTTTCAGAAGTAGCATAATCTGTTGTCAAGTGCTTAATGTGGAGTCAGAGGGTCTGGGTGTGAATTCTAGTTCTGTCTTTTACTTTCTCTCCTTTCTTTTTCTCTCTATCCTTTCTCTGTCTCTTCCTTTCCCCCTTCCTTCATCCATCCATCCATTCATGGATCTAGAGCTAGAGAGAACCCTAGAAGATATCTGGTCCAACCCTTTCATTTTACGGATGAAGAAACTGAGGCCCAAGGTAATTAAATGACTTCTCCAAGGTCAGAAAGACAGTAAATGCCAGAGGAGGGATTTGAACCCAGTTCCTCTGCAGAGCCAATTGCCATTCCCCTGTACTAAGCTGTCTTCCCTAGATAACCTCTCATGTCCTTCCTAACTCCACATTTATGATTTTGTAGTTGTGTGTAGATGAGAAGTAACAGGTTTTTTGAACTGTCTAAAATGGGATGCTGGGTTTTGGGGTTTTTGTTTTAAGCCAATGTGAAAAATTATGCTGAGGCCATAATAGATGAAGAGAGTACTATAGAAAGAACAGAAATTTAAAGTTTTGACTTGAAACTGTATCTAGAAACCATCTTGCAGATGTCATCAGAAGCTATAATCCAACCTAGCAAATGGAGTAAAAGTGGCCTGCTAACACAAAGTAAAAAAGCAAGCCTTGAATTTCTTTGCTGTTTTGGGT
This sequence comes from Notamacropus eugenii, assembly GCF_028372415.1. Classification (NCBI taxonomy): domain Eukaryota; kingdom Metazoa; phylum Chordata; class Mammalia; order Diprotodontia; family Macropodidae; genus Notamacropus; species Notamacropus eugenii. Next base: position 62,709,867 of record NC_092876.1, read on the forward strand.
TTGGATGGGCCCTTCACATTCACATCAGTACAGCGTTACTTGATGATTGAGTCGGCTGGGTTTTGAGCCAGAGAGTAGGTGATGACCCTTGCTTGGCAGGATGATGGAAAGCCCTGGAGGAAGAGCCAGGGCAGCCAATGTGTTTTTCAATCTATTTTATTTCAGTTCAAAGCGACATTGCAAACGGACAGCCCAGGAAAACAAGCCACACTTTGGCAATACTCTGCTGCTTTTGGAGATTGAGGAGGATTGGGTATAACCAGACTGTGGCTTGTTTTCTCGGACTCTCTGTCTGCAATGGTGCTTTGAACTGAAATAAAATAGATTGAAAAACAAATTGGTATGCCCTGGTGTTTCAGGCTGAGTATTTACATTATGCTTCTGGAGCACTGCCTGTACCAGCAGCACCCTGGGGGAAGGCAGGGACCTCTTGGCCTCTCTCAAACTCTTCAAGAGAGTAAGCACTTTGATTTGGGGGAAGGAAATTGAATTGGGATATGTGGTTTCCTGGATCTCCAATAACCTGCTTTTCAAAGGCATCATCTTGGATAATGAGGGGAAAAGCAAGCTGCTAAGCACATTGAGAAAAGTATTAAAATAATGTTAAGGGCATTTAAATTCAGTGATAAGATTGTCACTCTCCAACTTGGTAGATTGGTTTAGCAGTGAATGTGAAGGATTATGCTTGGTTTTGGCTCTCCTCTGGCCCTTAAGGAGAAGTGACTAAGCTAGAGAAAACTAACTTTCATGGCATTTCCCTCTTATTTGTGATTTAAGTCAAAATCAGGACACCAAGCATGTAATTTAATGAGATTAATAAAATTTTAGTATGTTCTTGATGTAACTTATGTATTGACATCCCTAAAGACTGAATTTGTTCTCACAGAAATGTGGCTGGAGCCACATTGTTGTAGTTCATAGGATTATTGAATTTAGAGCTTGAAAAGACCTTAGAAATCACTTAGTCCAAACCTGTCATTTTACAGTTGAGGAAACTAAGGCCCATAGCAGCTGTGACTTGCCTGAGACCAGACTCCACACACAGGGTGCTAAGTTTCTTCCTAGTGCCCTTCATGCGATCCTGTGAAGGCTCCATGATTCCCTCAGTTAGAGAAGGCACTTTATTCACTGACACCTTCTCATCTAGCTCCTCTTGTTTGCTATGATTTTTTCATCTGTGTACACACACACACACATACGTACATACATACAACTCACTCTGGCATTCAAATCTTTGGTCACGTGCTATACCCTATAAATACCAGCCATGTATCTTTTCGTTCTCCTTTGGGCCATTTGTAATTTTAATTCTTCCAAGAGTCACAGCTCTGTAGAGTCACAAATTTAGAGCTGTATGGGGCCTCAGAGGTCACCTAGTCCAACTTCCTTATTTTATAGATAAGAAAATTGAAGCCCAGAGAAATTACAATTTGCCCAAACTTACCAGTGGACAAAATTGGGATTAGAACTCAGAGTTAAGAGAGCACCTAGCTAGCTGCCACTGGTGAATTTAGGTTATCTGACCCAGGTGATCTACATTCTTGGAAGTGAAAGAGCTAGCAAATATGGCTGCTCAGGGGAGAGAGTCCCTTGGATTGATTGGTTTTGCTGATTTATAAATTCTTTTTCCTCTAAAAAAAAAATCTTTGTCATGAGAGTTGATTCCCTGGAACTGAATCTGAAGTGGGAGGTAGGGAAGAAACACGAATTTATTAAGTACCTACTATGTGCCAGGCACTATCATGTGATCCTCACAATAACCCTGGGAGGTAGGTGCTGTTATTGTGCTCATTTTTCAGAGATGAAACTGAGGCAGACAAAAGTTAAATGGCTTGCCCAGAGTCATACAGCTAATAAATGTCTGATGCTGGATTTGACCTAAGGTCTTCCTGACTCCAGGTCCAAGGTGCTATGGCTAAGGAATGAGATACTGGGGAAAACCTAGGCAATAAAAGGTGGTAGTATTTTTAATAAGAAAGATATTAGAGAAAGGGAATAGTATCACAGGATTAGAGAAGAGTAAAGGCCCATGTTTTCAAAAAAGGAGAAAACAGAGTGCAAACTATAGGCCATTGAGCTTGACTGTCTGTGATAGTATATTCAGGTGGATTTGGAACTGTTGAATAGTCATCCTTCCTAGCTTTTATTACAACTTTAAAGTTCTCTATGTAGAGTGTCGCAATCATCTGTGCTTTTGGCTTATGCTATTGAACATCACAAAATTAGAAGGGCCATGTGGACAGTCTCAGGTGGGTAAAGGTGAGGACTTCTAAACCTTAGAGTTCTCATGAGGCCCCCCAGGGAACAGCAGGGAATTAAGGTGTGAGACCGAGCTATCTCGTGCATTTCCGCCTCTTCCCGTGAGAAAAGTGCTGGGAGAGAGCATCCCCACCCTCGAGATTGGCCCTGATCTGAGCACACCTATTGTTATCTAACAGGCACGGTTATTCAGGTGCAAATTATGCGGCCAGAGAGCTTAAGTAGGGTCAGGAAAGCCTGAAGGCACTCTTAGCGCTGAGGGACCCTTACAGGACAGAAGGCCCCTCTCCCCTCTCTCCCCACTTCCACTTCTGCTTTCATTCTCTTACTGTAAGATCTTTGCCTCCTTGGGAGATTTTTCTCTCTCCTAAGGAAGAGTTCCCCCTGCACATGTAACCAAGACCCTGATTAAAGCCTAACCCTTGTTCAACTCTGGAAAGTCTCTTCTTTCATACGTTTATCCGGTTTGGCCAGCCGAAGACCTGCGATAGGTAAGGTAAGACTCGGGTAGCCCTCAGGCCTCTAGGCCTGGCAGTTGGCGCATTCCAAACAGGGACAAGTGCAGATATCCTGGGTGGTTGGGACACCCGGAAGGGGCTGTGAAAGACGCGAGTCCCGAATCCTAGATTCGGAAGGAGAGAAAGAGTGAGTAGCTTCCCACACCCATGGGAAAAGGGCAGGGATGGGGAATCAATTGCCAGTAATAAAGCCAGAGGAACAGGAGGTCTGGGCTAAGATACTTTACAGGGAATGCAGGGAGGCAGGGGTCACTATAGAGTTAAACGACCTCCGAGAATTTTGTAAAAGGATTTGGAAGGTCTCTCCCTGGCTCGAGCAGACCAGAATATCAAGAGAAAGATGGGGAGCAGTCTGAGAACAAATGACCGCTTATGAACAACAATGCCCCGGGGAGCTGGAGGATTTAGATTTCCTGATATTCGGTGTGATTAAAAGCCTTTTGGAAGGCCCGGAGAGACCAGGGCGGGATTGGAATGAGAGTGGAAGCGGAGAGAGGGGAGGGGAGAACCCTGGCAAGCAGAAAGTTAAGGAGTGTAGAGAAAAAATAGGTTCGGAGCTCCATCTAGCAGATGGGAAAGGCGAGGCAGGGGAGAATACACCGTGTCTTCCCTCTGTGCCTCCTTATAGCATGCTCCATTGGTCAGACAGTCCAGGGCCACAGTCCAGTTTGGAAAAGGGAATACGAAAGGCCATAGAGAATGGAGAAGACGTAGGGACATTCCCTGTGCTAGAAATAGCGGACCCCAGTGTCCCCGGTGGGGTTTGGAGGAGCCACATACCCATAGAGTGGAAGAGAGTAGCGACTCTCAAAGAGGCTTGTACCAAGCACGGCCGCAATTCACCCTTTGTCATAGCCATGCTTGAGACTCTCAGTGGTCAGTTCATTCTGACTCCTAATGACTGGAAGAGCTTAGCCAGAGCCTGCCTTACCCCTGGGCAGAATGTGATTTGGGTGTCAGAATTTTCTCAGAAGGTAAAGAGCACTACCAGTGGGCTGGGGGCTCAGGCCCCCCAGGCTTATCAGCAATTTACAGGAACAGGGCAGTTTGAAGCTACAGGAAATCAATTACAGTACTCGGCCGCCGATTATGTCTTGATTGCCGGAATGGCTATTGCCGCCTGGAAGGATAGCCTCTAAGACACTATTAAGATCCAAAGGTCTTGAAGAGACTTGGAACATTGGACTGAATCTAACTAAGTGAAATTTAGTAGAGATAAATGTAAAGTTTTATACTTGGGTTAAAAAGATCAACTTCATGTGTGCAAGCAGTTTGTCTAAAGAAGATCTGGGAATTTTTGTGAATTGAAAGCTCAGGATGAGTCAACAGTGATGGGGAAGCCAAAAAGCTCATGCAATTTTGGACCGTGTGAAGGGACACATGACTTCCAAGGGTAAGTAGTCATCATCCCAATTTACTTTGACCTGGTCAGACAACATCTGGAATATTATACAGTTCTGGGCAGCACAGTTCTATGAAGGATAGTACTGAGTTTGTACTGTGGAGGATGAAGACCTTGAATCTATGCCATTTGGGTTTCATTAGAAGGAACTGGGATGTAGAGATTCATGCATTTTGATATCTGTCTTCAAATATTTGGAATGTTGTCACATGGTAGAGGGATTGCACTTGTTCTTGTCTGGCCTCAGAAAATAGAACTAGGAAAAGTGAGTGGAACTTCCAGTTCTCCCACAGGAGAATGGGCTGCCTCATAGTGTAGTGGTTTTCTTCCTCGTTGGAAGTCTTCAAGCAGGGGCTTGATGACCGCTTGTTAACATGTTGTATGGTTGATACCAGTTGGCTGCTGAGGTCCTCTCAGAATCTTAAAATTCTATGAATCTGTCCTCTGACTCAACGTCCATTTCACCATGCTCTTTTTTGAAAAGGCAACATCCAGTTGCCTGGATAAAATAACATCTTATTTTGGGAAAGAAGAAATAGCTTTTTATGTCTTATTTATTTTGATTTAATTTTGATGCATAGAAGATCAGAGATGAAAGGATCTTGGGATTTACTCTTAACTGCATCATTTTATAGATGAGGAAACTAAGAACCAGAAAGATTAACTTGGGTAAAGTCTCAGAACTGAGACTTCCACTCAGGTCTTTGTGTAGAAGGCCTGCCTCTCAGTTCTTTCAGCGTGCTCCCTGCCACTGAGACAAAGAGATGACAGTAACTCAGAAACTCTTGAAAAATAATTCAAAATTTTGTGCTACTCATTAGTTTAGGCTTAATATGAGACTAAGTAGGGAAGTTGGATGTTAAGTGTAGCCCTGTTGGGCATCATACCAGCCCTGTCTCCTGAAAGACAGGTGAAGCACGTAACATTCCAGTGCCAGGCCCTGTTGGTACCTGGTTTTCAAGGTGTCTCTTCCATTAGATTGTGGGCAAGGGCAGGGACTATTTTTGCCTTTCTTTGTATCCCCATCACTTAGCACAGTGTAGCACATAGTAGGTTTTTAATAAATACTTGTTGACATGTAGACAGAGTCTTTATCTCCGAGGAACATAAATTGCTGACAGGAAGATGAATAGGATTGAAGCAGTAAGGGGAAGAAGATTGACTAGTTGAAGAGGGTGGAGACAAGGAGAGAATGAGGAAAACTGGACTAGGAACAGAGACCCGAAGGGAGCAGACAGGTCTTATACAGGGCAATGCTGGTTCTGGACATTCAAAGATATCTTCACTTTGACATCAAAACTGTCTGGCTCTGGAGCCCCAGGCTAGCTAAGATCATAAAACAATCTAATGCATACATAGTCATTTCTGGGTTTTGTAGCAGTGGGAAAGAAAGCAGAAAGAAGGAGGGATGATGAAAATTTTCATAAGTCTTTTATCTTAGGGTCATGTTACCCAAATGGGGCTGCTGCCAAAAGGGATTATTTTAGGAACCAATTTGACCAAGACTTGAGAGATTAGCTAACTCCCTCAATATTAGAGATAAGGAAACAGAGACCTAAATGTTTTAAGTGACCAGTCCGAGATCACAGAGGTTAAGTTGAAGAGCCTAGCCTTGAACCTGGGCTTCTGATTCCCACATCCCCTGCCCTTTACATGAACACCCCTTTTGTATGTGGGTAGGATCCATGTTTGTGGAAAGCTAATGACTGGAGAAGTGAATGAAGTGGAAATAAGCCGCTAGAGAGAATAGAGGACAATAAGGGAGAGAGGAGAGAAAAGGCAAGGCTACGGGAGAAAATGAGAGTGAGGACTTGAGTCTGTCCTTTGGGGAGCCTGCTTGAGTGCTCCTTTTTCTGCACCAACAGAAGCCCATCCTGATAGCAATACTACCAATTCTAATTCTGGTTCTGACTTGCTAAAGCAGTGCAGGAGGATCTAAAAGAGCCAGCTTTCTCTGCATCCCCAGCTCTCTGGTCCTATTCCCTCCTGCCCCGGGAGCCTCAAAGTTCTAGTGGCTTTCACTTTAGCCATAGGGACACACCAAATGAGAGTGGATGGCTCAGAGATAATAATTTAAAATAACTTCATCTGCTGTGTGTCTTTGAAAAGAGTCCAAGTAGATGTAAGAAATGCAACCATTCCTTCCATCCCAGAGGCTTTTCTACTTCTAGGGTACTTCCTCACCAGCATGGTATGGTGAGAAGAGGGCAGGGCATCTGGGTTGGAATCCCCCGTCTCAGCACTTGCTAGCTGAGTGACCTTGGGTAAGTCTCTTTACTTGTGAGACTTACTTATCCCCATTTTGCCGATGAGGATACCTGCACTGATACCTCCTGGGGTGGTTGTGAGTAAACCTCCTAAGGAGTTGTTATCCTGATCCCTGAAAATTCCAGTCTCCTTTTCCCATTTCTCAAAGTTGAAACCTTGCCCTTCTCTTTTTCTTGCTATACACACAATAATAATAGCCAGCATTTGTAGTTTTCAGCATGCTAATGAGATAAGATTGTTTGATCCTCCTAGCAACCCTGTGAGATAAGGGCTATTATTATCCCCATTTAATAGATGAGGAAACTGAGGCAGATAGGTGAATTGACATGTCCAAGGTCACACTGCTCATGTCTGAGACAGGATTGGAAATCAGGTCTTCCTGACTTTAGGTCTAGCACTTTATCCACTGCAGAGAAACTGCAGTTTTTCAGTATCAAAATTATTTTGGTTTGATAGCCTCACCCCACCTGCCTCCTCTTTCCCCTTCCTTACTTTCTTATTCATTTATAAGACTAGCCCTTTCCAAAGCATGCTATTCAGCTTCCTGATGGACTTCAAGTACAGAAGGAGACATGTAGTTTTTGAACATGTCCAATATATTTGACAATGCTTGTTATAAAGATTTCTTCCTATCATTTGCTAGGGTGGGGATGGGAGTGGGATGTGGCTGGGAGAGAACATGGATTTTTGTAAATTTTAAAATATATATATACATATATATGTAGATATCTATCTATCTGTATATATATATATACAGATAGATAGATAGATAGATAGATAGATAGATAGATAGATAGATAGATAGATAGATAGATAGATAGATAGATAGATAGATGGATAGATGAAAGAGTGGCCTTTTCCAGTAGCTGTGGTTTCTGGTTGCCTAAGATTCTCTGCTAGTTCTCTGGGTCTCATTACCTTTTTTATTAGACAGATAGCTTTGAAGAAGCAGTTTTGGAGCCTGGCTAGTGCCACTAAGTTTTCATTGATGAGGAAGGTAAACTCAGAAAATCAAGCTCATAAATGACAGAAATATCTATCCCTACTAATGACAAAACCAAGGAGCTTAAAAAAATACTTGAGGTTGGGTTTTTAAATGTCAAAGTCGTTATTGGTTTGTGAGATCCTTGATTGTGCCAGATGTAAAGGTTAGAATTAAGTGAAATTTAATAGCAATTTTGAGTTACTTATGGAGTGGACGTTTTGCAAGAATTTTCCTTTTCATTTAAAGATATAAAGAGTTCTTGGAAATCCTCCTGAACTGTATCATGTATCAGCCCAGCAAAGGCAGTAAATGATGCTCATCTCAAAACCTTCTTCCATTTAACAGTCTTTAAAAGTTGTGAGTCTCTACGAATTAGCCAGAAAACAAGAGAATTACAAGAGATTTATCATGGTGAAAATATTGGTGTTGTGCCTTCTGGTATCACATAGATATTCTTAGAGCAACATTTTCATTAGAAATAGAGCGCTTGGGAAAAACATCATTTGACTCCGATAGTCATTTCTGATGTCAGGAATGCAATTTAAGATGTATTGGTTTCTCTTAGGTGAAGGTTAGTAAGAAATAGTTGTGAACAAGGAGAATTTGTCTGTAAATATTAAGTTTTGTATCATTTTAGGGTGGAGGTTACCACTGTGGGGAAAGCAAGGAGGTTAAGCATGCTGTAGCATTTGAGCAGAAACAGAGGTAACATAGGTGGCAACCCCTGGATCTATCACCTGCTTGGTGTACGGGAGAGGCGGCTCAGTTTTTTCATTTCTGAAACTGGGCCTGTAGTGTTGTCTTCCTATAAAAGGAATTGGAAGCTTTTGATAATTAATGTTTACAAGAGAAGAACTTTTGAATTGGTAGAGAGAAAGGACAGTGATAATGACACATTTTTCTTGCTGTATTCTGTGGTTTCAGTGTTGCTTCCACAACTGGGCATTCATGCTCACATTAGGGGGCCCAGGCAGGTACTGACCTATTTACAAATGGGGTGCACTGCCTGCAGCTGCCCTTGCTAGTGGAAAGCTTGATTGAAGTTTAAGAAATAGTGAAGCTTTTTTTTTTCAAGATGAGGCCAATAAAAGATTTTCACTAGCTTTAAAAAAACATTTGTGAGCTTTTTTTAAATCTTGTTTATTCAAAGCATTTTCATTAATTTGAACTCAATATTTTAAATATTATCTTACTTGTTTAGCTGTAATTCTTCCCATTTATAAATGAGCCGGGCCATTTACAGTTGGTTCAGTTACTGCATGTAAGTCTTAAACTTGTAAAATTTAGGGAACCAGTTTCCTACCTTTGAGGTAAGGGGAGTAAATATCCACTGGGCTGAGTCTCCTTCCTGTTCTCTGGCCTCCCAAGGGAAGAGAGGAAATGCCATTCCAAACACTATACTCTTCTTTCTTCTTGGGAAGAGGGGAAAGGCTGTTCTTTCAAGTCTGCTTGGTGTTCTGCCTTGGGGGATACTGCATATAACACCATTCCTTCAGCTCCTAGTACCTGTTCCTTCACTTAAACTGCCTAAGGCCTTAAGAGGACTCTACCTTGAGGGAGTAAATCTTCCAGAACTCATTTCTCAGGGATTAACAAACTCCACCTTGGTGAAACTCTCTCCATTCCAATGATTATGGAGGCATCCCCCCACCCCCAGTCAGTCAAATCTCCTTCCCTATCACCCACTACCAAATCCCTTGTTCTCATTCTCTTCAACCCTCCTGCCCCCCCCACCCCACCCCCCATTTGCCACTCCAGAGCTATCCACCCTTCCACTGTGGTCTCTGGAAAGGCAATACACTTGACTTCCATTTTACATTTTTTCCATTCCTGCTACTCCCATATTCTGGCTTACTTTTGACGACACAGCCTACCTTGCCACTCTTTGTAGCACTGGTTGCACTGGTGGGGTGGAGAAATTGGAGTACTCCCTACTGCCACTTCTAGGTTCTCCCTCTATCACCATCACTCAGTAATTTATCCTTTGAGGTTCACTTGGGCCCTCTCTACCACCCAGTCAGAATTCTGGGAGTTAACTGTCTACCAGCCTCTGTGATACTCCCTGCTTTCCTCAGTGAGTTTGGGCATGGCTTGTAGTCTTTTTCTCCTCAACTTCCACCCACATTTAGAAGATTTCAACCTACATGTTGATCCATTCTCAAACAGCCTAAGAACACAATTTCCCACAACCTGTTCCTCTACCCTACCTTAGCTACACACATCTTGGTATTGCCATCACCCACAAATGCCTTGTTTCTGTGTTCTTATTCCTCAATCACATTCCATCTCTCCTAGCCTTGTAACATCAAGCCTAGTAACTTCTTCATACCCTCTAACGATTATAGTATATATATATATATAGAGAGAGAGAGAGAGAGAGAGAGAGTGTATATATATGTGTGTGTATATATATATATATATATATACACACACATATATACATAGACTAGACCTCAATTCTTTCCCAAGATATAACCCTTGCACTAGCTACATTCTCCTCCATCTTGGCCCCTTGATGAACCAGTTCCACTCCATACTGTCTTCTCAAGGACCTATGTTGCTGAACCTGCCCTGTGTGATTCTCAGCTTTAAATCACTGCTACTTCTACTGTCTTTACTTTTAAACACATGCTGCTAAACAAAGGTGGAGAAAATCATAAAATCCTACATGCCCAAGTGGCCTCATTCCTCCTATCTTCTCCAACAGATTGCTTCCTCTCTTATCCCCATTCACACTTATCTTCAGTCTCCCCTTTTTTAATGTCTGCTTCCCTACTGCCTACAAACATACCCATGTCTCTCCTATCCTCAAGATCACTTTGATCCATCCACCCCTGCTCTCTGTTGTCCTGAACTCTCCTCCCATTTTGTGACTAAACTCCTTGAGAAGGCCTCCTGTTCTCTTCGTCTCACTCTCTTTGTAACTCTACAGTCTGGCTTCCAAATCCACAGGTGCCCCCACCTCCCCCCGCCCAAGGCTCTATCCTGGGTCCTTTTTCCATCTTTACTATTTCATTTGGTGATCTCAATCAGCTACCATGGTTTTAATTATCATCTCTCTGTCAGTGATTCTCAAATCTACTTCAGCTCTTTGCTGAGGTCTAGTCTCACATCTCCAGTTGCCTAAAAGCTTTATATCCAACACTGAATTCATTATCTTTTCACCTCACCTCATTCCTTCCCCTCTTCCTGACTCCTTATTACTATTGAGGGTAACTCTAGCCTCCTGGTCACCCAGACTTACAACTTCACAGTTATCCTCTGTTCCTCCTTTCTTTCACCTCCCATCTTCAATCTGTTGTCACAACCTGTGGATTTTATCTTTCTAACATTTCTTGAAATCTCCTTTCTTTCCTCTCCTGACACTGTTACAACCCTGGTTCAGGACCTCATTATTTCAGCCTAGACTTGCAATAGTCTGCCCACCTCAAGTCTTTCTGCTGCAGTCCATCATCCATTCAGTTGCCAATCTCTTATCATGTTACATGTCCACTGGCTCTCTATAACCTCCAGTTTCAAATATAAAATTCTCAATTTAGTGTTCAAATCCCTTCATATCCTATCCCCTCCTCCCACCTTTCCAATCTTCTAACACCTTATTCTTCCCATGTACTCTGTGACCCAGTAACTTTGGCCTCCTTACTGTTCTTCAACAAGACACTCCATCTCCTGACTGGAGGTGTTTTCTCTATCCCCTCTGCCTGGAATGCTCTCCCTCCTCCACCTCTGACTACTGACCCCCATGACTTCCTTCGAGTCTCAACTAAAATCCCATCTTCTATAGAAAACCTTCCCCAATTCCCAGCCCTGTCTCCAGAATATTTTCTTGGCAAAGATACTGGAGGGTTATGCCACTTCTTCAGTGTGTCCTCATTTTATAGATGAGGAACTAAGGCAAATAAGTGTTAAGTGACTTGCTCAGGGTCACACGGTAGGTGTCTGAGATCAGAATTGAACTCAGGTCTTCCTGACTCCAGGCCTAGTGCTCTATTTGCTGCACCAGCTGCCCCCAAAGAGACTCTTTTTGCCTTCCTTTATTTCCACACCACTTAGCACAGGGGCTATGCCAAGTATAAATAGCTGCTTCATAAAGCTTCTCAGATCCAACCCTCTTGTTTCACAAGGGAATCTGAGCCTAGAGAGGGAAAGTATCTTGTCAGCACAGAACAGTTAGAGTATAGCAGAACTAAAACCCAAGTCTCTGGATCTTTAGTGCAGTGTTCTTTCCATTACACTTTGCTGGCTTCCTTAGCACTTCTATGGACTCTCATAGGTTCAGAGGAATCAATTGGATATTGACTAAGAATTTCAATTTATATTGTCTATAGAATTGGCTTTGGTCATACTCTTTTGATTCTGAATAAGGAGCCATTTGATTAATTTTTCATAGTCAATATACATAATTGGAAATGATCATTTGTGATAGGGCTAGGAGAGGGCAGGGCAATGTGTGAAAGGTATGTGGTGAATAAAGGTGTGAAAGAGGTGAATAAAGAAATAGGGAGAAAAGAAATATGAGCATCCAGTGTGAGCCTGCAGCCTCGAGGTCACCCCTGAGTTAGTTAAGACCAGAAGAAGAATGGAGAAGCTAGTTTAGAGGGAAGCTCAGAGTTAGGAAAAGGTCTAGTGGACTTTAAAGTCTTGAGATTCACATAACCAGAGAGGTTTGCTCCCTATGCTGGGACGAACTAGAAAACCAAAGATACAGAACAGCTGACTGTTTCTTTAGTGGTGTTTAGAGAAAGCTCACATTGGATGTTACATAAAAGCTCAAAGGAGCTAGGAAAGAAAGCAGACTTTGTGAGGAGCCAGACAGAGAAACCCTAAATGGGAAGAGCTGAACTCTAGGGGCTAGGGAAGAGACAATACAGTGTTGAGAAAATGTCCAAGTCAAACAAGGATGAACTCTGTAAGCGCACTGTGTCCTTGTAATTTGCCTCTCTTTTTATTTAATTTTTACCTTGAAGGAGAACAGCATAGGATGTAAGTGACCAATGGTATTCTGGTTTGGCTGGAGGGGTACACTGGGAGCTAAGGTTGAGAAGATACTGGATTTGTGTCCTCACATGCTAAGTTCTGAGGAGTTTAGCCTTTTGTAGACCATAGATGGTAGAGATGATAGAGAGACAATAGCTACAGAGGTGGTTTGGCAAATGTTACTGAAGTTCAGTGTCTGCCATACATGATACTTGGCTAGGTGCTAAAATGCAAAAACCACACTGCTTTTGAGAAATTTGATAAGTAGAGCAGCAGGTCATATGCACTGATAGGGACTGACTGCTTGGTCATTAACTCGTTGCACTCACACATGTGGTTTCAGCTAGTTCTTTGGGTTTGGGCCAGGACCATTTTGACTTGAGGTAGGCGGTCGTCCATTGACATCTATTCATCACAGTGTCAAGAATTCCACAAGATTGGACTGACTTGGAGTCATTCCTGATCTGTGGTTTCATACAGAGTAGATCAATTCAAAACCTTCAGGAGATTGAGTCATGTCAGAAAACCTTGAGGTACTGAACTGAATTGGGCCCCTAAGCCTGTGACTATCTATTCCACTTATCTTTGGCTATATTCCCATGGTCAGTAAAGTATATCAGAGTATTCAAGGTATATGCCAAGGTTCATTGATTTCCTATTCAGCTAAAGCAGGGGTTCATAACCTTTTTGTTTTTTTCATGGACACCTTTGGCAGTCTGATGAAGCCTGTGGACTCATTCTCAGAATCATTTTATTTTATTTTTATTTTCAGTTCCAAATTCTCTCCCTACCTTCACCCTTCACCCAACCCATTGAGAAGACAAGAAATATATCACTTATTTCCATATTAGCCATGTTGCAAAAAAGAAAGAGAAAAAAATATTTGAATCTACAAGAATCCATTAGTTCTCTACCTGGAGGTGGATAGCATTTTTCATTATGAATCCTTCGGAATTGTCATGGTTTGTGTATTGATCAGAGTTGCTGAGTATTTCATCATCATCATCATCATCATCACCATCACCATCATCATTATATTGCTGTTACTGTGTACATTGTTCTCCTGGTTTCACTCATTTCACTTTACATCAGTTCAAAGTCTCCCCAGGTTTTCCTGAAACTCCCCTTAATCATTTCTTACAGCACAGCAGTTTCCATTACAATCATCTAACTTGTTAAGCTATTTCCCCATTGATGGGGATCCCCTCAGTTTCCAATTCTTTGCCACCTCAAAAAGAGATGCTATAAATATATGTGCACATATGGGTCCTTTCCCCTTCTTGTTTGATTTCTTTGGAGTATATACCTAGTAGTGGTATTTCTGGGTTAAAGGGTATACACAGTTTGAAAGCTTTTTGAATGTAGTTTCAAATTGTTCTCCCAAATGGTCGGATTAGGTCACAACTCTACCCACAGTGATTTAGTGTACCTGCTTTCCTGCAGCCCCTCCAGCATTTGTCATTTTACTTTTCTGTCATGTTAGCGAAACTGATGAGTATGAAGTGGTATCTCAGAGTTGTTTTAATTTGTATTCCCTCTTATTATTAGTGATTTAGAGCATTTTTTCATCTATTGGTAGTTTTGATTTCATCCGCTTTCTTAATTATGCTTATAAATTTGGCTCAGTTCCCTATTCATTTGAGAAATGAGACCTTGTCTCAGAGAAACATGGCTGTAAAATTTTTTTCCCCCAGTTTCTTGTATCCCTTCTAATTTTAGTTGCTTTGGTTTTGTTTGTACAAAACTTTTTTAGTGTAGTCAAAATTATTCATTTAACTTCCTGTGATCTTTTCTGTTTTTTGTTTGGAAATGAACTCTTCCCCTATCCATAGATTTGACAGGTAATTTTTTCCGTGCTCTTCTAATTTGTTTATGATCTCCCCTTTATGTACCATTTTGAGCTTATCTTGATATATGGTATGCAAGGTTGGTCTGCACCTGGTTTCTGCCAGACTGAGGACAGGGCAAGAATCAAAGATTTCACAGAGAAGGTGGCACCTGACCTGTGCCTTAAAGGAAGATGAGGATTCTTGGAGGCAGAAATGAGGAAGGATTTGGACCTCTAAGGTCACCATCCCAGAGACTCTGTGTGTTTTTGTGATGTAGTGATTGAGCATGATACAGATGACTCTGCTAGAGACATTCTAGGTGATGGGCTGCTTAAAGTATAGGTAATAATAATTAGGATGAAAATTAAATGACTATATAGGTGTGGCACTCAGCAAATCCTTATGATTTTGTGGAAGTATTGTCATTTAACAAAATATGAGTAAAGAAAACAGGGTTTTGTCTGGGTTCACATGATACCTTAGAAAGAGTAGTAGGAGTCAGGACCTGTGTTCAAACTTTGTGCAATCTGCTGCCTGCGTGACCCTGGACAAGTAATTTAACATCTCTGTGCTTCAGTTTCTACATCTGTGAAATGAGGAGGTTGAACTAGATGACTTTTAATGCCTTTCCAGCTGTTTAAGATGATATGGTAAGTGACTGATAAATAAATAAAGCGAAAAGTAGTGGAACTGTGAAAGAAAGTTGGATCCAGACCTCCCAAGACTCTGGAGTCTGAGTTGATTAAGTCCAAGTTGAGACTGATGCTTTTTGTTGGCAGTTTGGTTCTTTTTCAGGAATTTGAAAATTCCATAATTAATTGCTAGGTCTTCCAGGCACCACTTTGACCTAGAACCATACTCGGACTGGACTGGATTCCAGGCCAGCCTCAAACTAAAAGGTCTTTGATTCCCAGATGTGTGGGCAGAGCTGTACTGACCTTGGTTATACATTAAGACACATTTCCATTCATTCAGCATGGTCAGAATTAGCAGGGGTTACTGGGACCAAATGACATTTCCTTTGGAATTAGGGAAATCTGTCATGCAAAAATCAATATTCATCCTTTTCTAACCTCATCAGTCTTCTGAGTTTTATGAGATAATTTCCAATGATTCCATCAGCCTGAGCCTGACTCCTTAGGGACCTTACATGTCTTTTTCGAGCAGGTGCCTCAATTACTTGTATCCTGGCATCATCTATGTTGTGAGAAAGTTTTTTCTTTTACTTGGCTATAGAAACTCATTGTAGGAAACGAAATGGCTGTCAGCTTAATGGGGAAGAGAATAACAAGAGCTGAAACCCATGAAGTATGTCACGTGTCCTCTGGGCTTCCTCACTCTGCCTGCTTTGGGGTCTCAGATCTTGGCTGTCCACTTTACAGTCCCCCGCACTCACAGGATTCTTCTTCATATGCTTCTTCAGCTTATCATCAGTTCACATCAGCGAGCCAGTCAACTTTTAGAGATAAATGTTTACTAAGGTTGTATTGTGAGAGTAGTTGGGTCAAACATTCTCCCAAACCAGAGCATGCTCCTCCCCTTCCCTCCCCACCCCAGTACAAGTACCTACAAAGGTCAGGCTCTAACTTAGCACATGTGGCAAAGAGGGTGATTAACAACCCTTGGGAGTCCCTTAGGAAGAAGTCCCTCCTTTCCTTTATGAGCCCTCATGAAGTCCCATTAGGTATGTCATAGCTTCCTGTTGGGCTCCTTAACTCTAGTCTTGAAGTTGCCTTCTCTACTATTGTTAAACACTCCTGTCTTGGGGACAGTGCTAGGATGCTGAAGAGAAGTCTATATTTTCTGACCCTCAAAGTTCACAAGGTCATCCTTTGTTAAAAGAGGCAAGGGAGGTTCTTACTAATCTCCTCCCCTTTTCTCTAGCAGTGTCCATATTAACTTGCTATTTTATATAAGCCCCATAAGCATAACTGAGTCTCCTCAACCACTTACCCTCCCACAAAGCATCATTTTCATTTTATCTTCCAAACTGACTAAAGATTTTTTGCATCTAGTTTAATGCCTTTGATAGATTAATTCAACTCTTTACCTGGTGAAGGGAATTAAGGGGATAGAATGATTAATTAAACTGCTTCCCCCCTTACATTTATAAAATGTTTTTAGTCTTTTTATGTTACTTTTATCCTGTTTTATTTTGCAATAGTCCCGTGAAGTAGGTAGTACTGATAACATAACTTTTCTGAGCCTCAGTTTTCCTCATCTTTAAGATGAGAATAATAATAGCACTTAGCTCACAGGGTTGTTGGGAGGCTCAAATGAGATATTGCCTATAAAGTGCTTTGTGACCCTTGAATGTCAGCTTTTATTTCCATTTTACAGGGGAGGAAGCTAAAGTGCCAAGAGATTCAGGGATTTGCCTGTGGTCACATGGCCAATAAGTAGCAAGCAGAGCTGGTATTCAGATCTAGGCCCTTGGATGCCAAATCACATGCTTTCCCCCCATTATACCATCCTGCTTGTACTCTGAGATCCTTCCCTTTCTGAGAGAAAAGTAGTATTCTTCCTGGAAAGATTTTGACTGAAGTCAGAGACCTTTCTTCTCTGTCTCCACCACCACTGTAAATTCTTTTGTCTCTCAGACATTCAGTTTCTTCATCTGAAAAGTAGATTTCAACTCTCCAGTTCCTGTAGAACTTAAACAGTATGAACTAAGATGTAAGAGATTTTCCTTCAGAACAACCCTGAGGCTAACAAAAAGAAAGATGTCTGGTGTCTCTAGGAAGGTGGTTCAGCTCTGCACAGCCTGAAAGAGAAATTTGATGTAGACTTTAAAGAGATTCAGAAGAAGATGCTCGGAGTGGTTGGGAAAATGGGCCAAACGGCCTGGAACCAAGATGGGGAGGGGGACTGGACAGAGAGCTAAGTGTTGTGCTGGGGGTGAGGGTAGGGAGGAATGGGATTTGGGTAGACGTCTGGAACTAAGCTGAGAAAGAGCCTTCACCCTCCTGTCTCCAGTGTGGGCAGCTAGCAGCCAGCTGACTGTTCTGTCTCACACCTGGCTTTGTAAATGTGATGACATTCAGTTTATTCAATTAAACACTAGTGTCTTCAGGTAGACCTTTCCATTTTTCTAGCTTGGCATCTTGCCCTTCCAGCCAAGGCATTCATCATTCCAGCTGACCTTTTTCTATTGTCGAAGTCCATGGGGGGTGGGGGGAGATGGCAGGAGAAGAAGGAGGAGGAGTATTTTAAGTCTGTATTTTCAGTGTCATTTTCTTCCCCATCCATTAAAGGGACCTCGTGTCTCTTGTAAATTGTATCTTGGTTCTCACTTGTGTTTTTCTGAGTTGACTCCTCTAAGCACCTGCTATTTCTTTGTACTCCTCTTCAACGAGTTGGTCTAGTTTCCACTTGGCGTACAATTCCCATTCACATTTCAGGGCTTTATGCTGCACTTGGTTCTACCAATTAAGTGTCTCACCCCTCCTATCTCGATTCTATATCCGGATGGTCTTTTCTTATGCCTTTAATATTGTTCCTTTGAGGAACATCCGGATTTCCTCTGCTCTTTTGTTGCTTAAATGTTCTTCCCCTGGGACCCTTGACAATTTTCCCAAGCCTAGCAATTTCAGTAAATGCTTAATAACGTAATTTCAGTTGCTTCTATACAGGCACCTCCAGGACTCCACTTAGAGATCCCAACATGCAGCGTTACTTGTTTTTTTTGCCTCTCTAGAAAATTCAGTTCAGTCACTCGTTACACAAAGCCCATAACCTCCCTACAAGAGAACAAGGAAGAAAACATAGCTACAATTATTTACCTTAGCAAGGAAACGTAGTGAAACCAGCAGTTTAGATTGCACTACACACTTACACAGCCTACTTAACTCACCAGTGTCCCTTTGAGGAGAAATGAAAGATCCCACAGTCTGGACTGTGGATGGGACTGCAGAATTTCAGGAGGTCCCTGTCTCTGGTCATGGGCACTCTCTCCAGCAGTGCGGATAGCATTCTTCCTCTTCCTGTACAGTTCTTCTGTGTGCCCTCCCAGAAGTCCTCTTCACATGAGCTTTAGTATCTACAATACCTATGAGGTCTTTGCCGCTTCACTGACATTAGTGCTGTGGCAGACCATTGTTGTACCTCTAACTGTCTGCATCAGCAGCCCATTTGCTTTTCTGAACATCTATTTCCTGGGCACCTTTTGCATTGCAGATAATATAGTTCAGCCTATTCATGCCTACCATGTATCTTGGGTTCCATGATATGCAGTCATGGAGTATTGATAGAATAGATGGAGTGCCAGGCCTGGAGTCAGGAAGACTCCTCTTCCTGAGTACAAATTTGACCTCATTTGCTTATTAGCTGTGTGACGCTGGGCAAGTCATTTAGGCCTGTTTGCCTCGATTTCCTCATCTGTAAAGGGAAATAGCAAACCACTCCAGTATCTCAGCCAAGAAAACCCCAGGTGGGATCACAAAGAGTCAGATGTGACTAACTGATGAAACAAAGTAATTTTAACTGTTTTCCTATTTTTCAGACCCTTTTCAGGATCTCCCAAATTAGATACAATGATTATAAGTGCTTTCCTAGCACATAATTCTAAGAGATAATGCTTCACAAAATGTTGGACTTCGAACCAGGAAGACCTGGGTTCAAGAATCCTTCCTCAGGTTTACTAGCTGTGTGATTCCGGGCAAGTCACTGTACCTCTCTGAGGTGAAGTTTGCTCATCTACAAAAGGGGATAACAACAGTACCTACTTTACAGGGCTATTAAAAGGATCCACATGTAAAAAGATGCCATATATAAATCCTTGCATCAACGTTAATTATTCCTATTTGAATAAGGACTTAGGAGCCCCACCTAGATCTTGAATGTCTTGCTGCTGTTAATAAGTATTTCCCAGGAACTGTGAGCCTCTTCTGTTTCTGGAGATAGTCTTGCTGTAACCTCCTTTTGATGATGTTTGTCATGTTGTTTTCCCCATATGCTGACCTTTGTTACTTCATGTTTGTTGACCTCACTTTAAGTTCTGTTCCTGATGTGATTACAATTTGGTAGTAAACTTATTTAACTGAATCTTGTGGATTGGCTAAACCTGGTTTTCTACTTTAAAGCATTCTTCTCCTTATTGGCTTTTTGGACCTTTTTTGCCATTCAGGTTAGTTTATTTTTAAAGGTGTTATTTTCTTCAGCATTTTTTTGGTGAGGGTAGGGAGGAATGGGATTTGGGTAGACGTCTGGAACTAAGCTGAGAAAGAGCCTTCACCCTCCTGTCTCCAGTGTGGGCAGCTAGCAGCCAGCTGACTGTTCTGTCTCACACCTGGCTTTGTAAATGTGATGACATTCAGTTTATTCAATTAAACACTAGTGTCTTCAGGTAGACCTTTCCATTTTTCTAGCTTGGCATCTTGCCCTTCCAGCCAAGGCATTCATCATTCCAGCTGACCTTTTTCTATTGTCGAAGTCCATGGGGGGTGGGGGGAGATAGCAAGCTGACTCACTTTTCATGATTTTCTTGCATCATTCTCATTTCTCTTCCCAATTTTTCCTCCACCTCTCTTACTTGATTTTCAAAATCCTTTTTGAGCTCTTCCATGACCTGAGAACATTGCATATTTTTTTTGGAGGTTTTGGATGTATAAGCCTTGACTATGATGTCTTCTGACTTTACTCTTCCTCTTCTGAAAGGATGGAAGAAAATACTTTTTCACCAAGAAAGTAACCTTCTTTTGTCTTATTTTTCCCCTGTTTTTAAGCATTTTCCCAGCTAGTTACTTGACTTCTGAATTCTTTGTCAAGTGGAGGGTATACTTTAGGGATCTGTAGGTTCTCAGTTCCTCGAAGGTGGCACAATCAAGGGAGAGGAGTTTACTCCTCTCCTGGTCTGCGCTATGGTCTGGGAGCAACCACAAGCACTCTTTTCTGCCCAGGATCTGTGAGTAGGATCTCCTCTCCAGAGCCTCTACTAGCTCCACCATGCCAGTGCTTCTCACTCCAGGACCATCACTCAGGACTGAGACCCCAGATGGCCACTGCATTCTTCCAGGGTCTTTTGGCCGAGAGCTCCAAAAGTGAACTGCTGCCACAGTGTCTGCTGGGGCCAGACCACACACCCTTTTCACCCAGGTAAAAGAGCTTTCTCACTGACCTTTGAAGCTGTCTTTGGCATTTGTGGGTTGAGAAATCTGGGAACTGCAGCTGCTATCCATGATTCCACACCCTGGATCCTGCTCCAGTCCTGTCCTTGTCTCATGACCCAGGCTGTGCTGCCCTCTTCTCTGAGCCCGGTGCGATAGACCTTTCCTGTCAGCCTTCTAGGCTGTCTTGGGCTGGAAATCTCTTTCACTCTTTTGTTTTGTGGCTTCTGCTGCTCTAGAATTTGTTTAGAATCATTTTTTACAGATATTTTATGGACTATGAGGGGAGAGCTAGAGTAGGTCCATCTTTCTACTGCTCCATCTTGGCTCCACCTCCCTCATTTTCTACTTTAACTTTAAGGTAATGTAATACAAATGTAATCTGGTATCAGACTCAAGACCTGTGGGTTATGCCTCCAGCCTGGCCCATTTCCATCTACCATCCAGACTAATGGGGAACTGGGGACGACTATGCTTTGGGCATATAATTTTGTGGTTGTCTGCTTACTCACTTTATAGAGTACACACCATATGTTCCTAGTTTTTGTGGGTAAAAGTTAAAAATCACAAATGTGATGCCAATCCTAATACAATATGTCTGTTACTTTTCCTTTATCTCAAGGTCCATGTTCTTGCTTTAGAAGGCCATTAAATTGGGCTAACACAGTTTGTTCTTAAACTTTGTTGGTACCCATCAGGCACTGGGTCATATTCTTCCAGGTCTTGGCATGATGAAGACTAGATGCTTGTCTAATAGTTCTCCAAGCTTCAGAGTATCAAAGTGATGCTTTCCTAAATCATCAGTGAACAAAGTTTACATTCGAAAGTTTTGTGTGTGTCTGTGTCTGTGTCTGTGTGTCTGTGTGTGTCCCTCATTAAGGAAAGTCATCATTTTGACCCATTTATAATCTTTTGGCATTTCTTTTGTCTCCCATGAATACTGGCCCAAGATTTGGGGAACTCTGTTCCAGGACCTAACTCTGCCATACTAGTTTTGTACACTTGACCTTTGTAAACTTGCACCTTTGTACTCAAATTTGTAAATTGAGAAAATTGAACTAGATGATATTTAAGGTTCTTTCCAAGTCAAAAAGTTTAAATTCTGAAGATTCCTTAATACATTAGAGACTAGAATGTTTGACTTTAATGATTGAGGCAGCAGGTGCCACAGAGGCTTCTGGACCTGAAATCAGAAAGACTTGAGTTTGTATCCACTTACTAGCTGCGTAACCCTGGGCAGGTGACTTAACTGCTATCTTCATCAATTTCTTCATTTGTAAAATGAGGATAATAATAGCGTCTACCTTGCAAGACTGTTGTGTGAGAATTGTGGGAATTGAGTGAACCACACTGACTCCATCTTGCGACTCAATTCTGGGTCCAGTTCAGTCCTTTTTTATTCAGTTGTGGGTCTAGTCCAATTTCTGTCTTGTGAGAAAACTTTATTGTATTGTTTGAATCCAACCTTGCATGACCGGGAAGCTGGACCAACCCTACCTATTGCTTAGAGACCCTTAACTAAGGACCTAGGTTATGCTGACCAGAAACCGAGTCAGATTTGAAGATTAATACAAGGAATTTTCTCACAATTAGACATTTCAGACAACCCAGATATCTTATCAGAAACCTAACTCCGTACTGGTCAGTCGGTTATTGTTTCCTTGCTCCTTTAATTAAATGCAGACACTTGTGTGTGGAGGGGAGTGGGACACCTCTTTTGCTGATTTCAGGGAATTGCCCTTTTCTCTGTCCCCATCCCAACTTGGAAAGCCCCTAATCTTTTCTCCATTTAGAAATCAGATGACCTAATCTTGTATCCTAGTTTAATTTCTCTTAATTGTTTTCTTTTAATGTATAAAAATCTGTCTCCTCTTGTATTGGGGTCCAGTGCCAAGCTGAGGAGGCCTGGTCTCAATTTGTTATGCAATTGGCATTCATTGCTTAATAAATTAATATGCTTGGAAGTTTGAACCTGTTTTCTCAGTCATTTCAGGTTTCACCTGTCACAGCTGTGACATATGTTAACATGTTAAGCACTGTGCAAACTATAAGTGGTGGTGGTGGAGGAGGAGGTGGTAGTAGTAGTTGTAGTTATCCTTGTGGCTTGCAGGAACTGTGACGTATTCAATCCTGATAAAAGACTAACCCAGTATTTCTCTGATTCTCCCTAGCTGGTGCTGATCATCAAAGAGTCATTTGGCAGAAGGACTAGCAGTGCTCTTCTTGCCCCCAGCTGGAGCAATGGAACTTCCCAACTACAGCTGCCAGTTGCTGCAGCAGTTGTATACACTCTTCAAGGAGAGACAGTTCTGTGACTGCACTATTTCTATTGGAGCAGTTTATTTTAGGGCCCATAAACTGGTCTTAGCTGCTGCCAGCCTCCTCTTTAAAACATTGCTGGATAATACAGATACAATCTCTATTGATGCATCTGTTGTGAGTCCAGATGAGTTTGCTCTCCTGTTAGAAATGATGTACACTGGCAAGCTCCCTGTGGGCAAACACAACTTCTCCAAGATTATCTCCTTAGCTGACAGCCTGCAGATGTTTGATATAGCAGTTAGCTGTAAGAATCTGCTCACTAGCCTCATGAGCTGCTCTGGTCCAAGTCAAGTAATAAGAAATGTTTCTCCTCAGACAGTGGAGCTGTGCAAAAAAGATTTTGATAGGCTGCTGGTCGAGAGTCCTTCCCCAAAGAATGTGCTTGTGTCTCCCCATTCAGGAGAGGTTCCATGCCCTCCTGTGACTCTGAAGACTGACACTGTGGTGGTGGTTACTGCATTGACACAAGATGCTGGGGAAGTGAATCCTGCTATGGAGCCGCAGGAGCTCGAGCCGAATTCTTGTGCTGGCCAGGAAGAGGTCCTGGAGATTGAAATGAAGAGTGAAGCTTCATCAGCAGAGACTTCCAACACCCCCCAAAGTCATCCTCTCTCTCCTGAGAAGGAAGCGGTAGATGAGGAGAGAGAGGAAGAGGAGGCGGCAACATGTACATCTCCGAAAACGGCAGAAAATACCACAGAGCCAGGTAATTGGCCTCCAAGTCCGGTTTGAAGTCTGCCCTACCATTAGCAGTTGCCTTCTTGGTACTTCATGATTTCTGTGCTGTTTTTTATTTATATTCTTAGACTCACTCTTTAAACCTAAGTTTAACATGTGTTTATCACACATGTTTGTAAGAGCCCATTTCTCCTGCTACATGCTTCCCTTTTTTACTTTTTGTTATTTGAATTGTGTACATACATATGAGTTGTGACCCTTTCCGAACAGTGAGAGAGAATTGAAGTTGTTGTGTGGCAGTCTTTCTTCTCAGCACATGCCTTTCTGGAGTGTCCATAGTGACTCGTTCTAGACACCTCACGAGAAGGGGGACATCCACCAGAAGATGTGTTTAACCATTACAGCCCTCGAAGACCACCTCCATAGCAATGCAGGGAGTGTCTGCAGTTTGGCTTGGTGGAGGAGCACCCACCCCAACAAAGTCACAGTTCTTTTGAAGTGTTGATGGTGTTCAATAAACTGCTTGGTTAGCAGCCTTCTAGAGGGCTGGCTTAGCTACATTGAAATGACTGGCATCAGTTCCATTCAGTGTAAAGTGCTAAGAGATTTTGTGCAAGGCTGAGCTCTCTTCCTCTTGGCATACTTCTGTGAGATCCTTAGACTTGTCCTGTTCTCCCACTTTGCATCTAATAGAAGCAGCCATCCTCACTCTGTAGGAAGAGGGCCTGCCAGCAGTCAGAAGACAAAAGACAAAGAGGGGAACAGAAACATTAGTAAAACCAATAACAGTGCTCCATTTTGGATTGCTGCCCATTGTTTTAACCATGCTGAGTGTGGCACAAAGGAGGAAGCTGTGGGTGATGTTCTTGTCCTTATTGTATCTGACACTCTGGAGAGCAGCTAAGAGATGTGCCTGACCTAAAGACTTTCAGGCAGCTTAAACTGCCATTTAATCCCTTCAATTAATGATGAACTGATCTTGTTTCTCACATGCAGAGCATGAGAGGAAAATGTCTAAACTGGATTTCCTTCTGCAAAATGAAAGCATCTTATCTGAAGTGCTCTCTGTCGCCCAGGATGTCCTGAAACGACTAGAGGAGTGTGCAGACATTAAAAGTCCCCATAAGGAGGTAGGTGCTGCTTCCTTCCTTTCCCTTTGTACTCTCAGCGCATTTTAGCCGCATGTCCAGTGTATGCCACCTGCAAGGCATGGTCTTGCATGCCCAGGATAAAAAAGCAAAGCAGAAGATGCCCCTTGCCCTCAAGAAGATTCATGCTGCTTACCAGTCTTCTCTGGGCTTGCCATGAAGCCCAGCAGAATGGATACGCAGGATATTCCAGTGGCACAGATTGCTCTGAAAATTAAATTTCATTTTCTTAGCTTTTATTCTTATAGGATCAAAACTGGGTTCTTTATACTGTACTGGTCTAAAGATAGACCATGCTCCGAAAGTGTGTGCTTTTTCAAAGGAAAGAAATATTGTAGGTGTACAATGGAAAAAAATTCCATAAAGTTACTGTATTTTAAACATGTTTTTACCATTAAAATTTTTTTTAATTTCTTTCAATTCCAGTAGAGGCTTTTAATTTTTTAAAGTTATTGCTTTCATCGTTACCGTCATTGTTATTGGCCATACTCAGGTTTTGTACAAACCAGATTTTGAGAGAAGCCCAAGGCTTGCTCATGTTTTGATTGGTATGGTATATCACCAGGTAAATCCCAGGTGATGTGTAATTGCTTTGCTGGAATGAGGCAGGTAACTAAATCACTGGAATCAGCTTTATTGTTTATTCCCCTGAATGTAAATTGTTGCTTTCTCAGGAAAACTAGCCAAGCTTGATGGCTTCCTTATTAAAAGGACTATCCAGTTGTAAAGGTAGCACTTTACTGGGATTCTTTGGGCACCCCTGTTATGTGGAAGGACTTTGGAGTTGTTCTTTTTCCCTGGCTGATCAATCTAGCACCTCTGTTTTTTTAGTCTGTGTTGACTAGTGTTTTATAGTCTTTTATTTTAGTGTTTTACAGTTTTAAAAAAATAAATCTCCTTGAAGCTTCTTGCTTCCTTATCTAAATATAGAGGAGGGTGTCCAGCCCTTGAGCTGGATACCACTGACTCCCTAGAGTAGAAGCATGATGCCTGGGGGGAGGGCAGAGGAAGCCCTGGCCTGTACATTTCATCTCGAATGGTGGCGAATACCACCTTGCCTTCACTGATTCCTCTAGCTGTTTCAGGATAAAGTTTGAGCCCATTTCCCCTTAATATTACTATTGTCTGTCTTTCTCAAAAGCTTCAAAATCTTGCCTTTTTGTTTACATGTTCTTTTTGATGGAGAGGATTCTAGAGCAGTGGTGGTGTGGTCAAGGATAATTATTAGATTGTGGCTTCATTTAGCTTTGCTTTATATTCCTACGTTGTTTATCTTCCTAAGAAGTTAGATTGTTTCATTGTTATCTTTTTATTTGTCAGTGTTTGTTAAACTTAAAAAGTTTAGATCCCTTCCTAAATACAATCTTACTCTTTTTGAGGCTTGCATTTTGACACATTGTTCTGAAGGAGAGGGACCAGAAGTTTAGTCTGTGCTAGCTGTGTATTTTGTGTATTTCTTCCCTAAAATTAGTTTGTGAAATAACCTTGTATTTAGTTTGAGGAGGACACCTTGCACGATGTTCTCCTGATTTTGTTTCCTAGGAGTAGATGATGAAAAGTGGCAAATGTGTTCTCCGAGCAGTGATTACAGTAACACAAGTGAAAACTGGCGTGCTGTAGATGGTGTGAGACCGAACCCAGACTGATTAAGAAGACTCTGGGGCCTTGAATTGGAAGGGGTCTTCATCTCAGGATAATGTCACCTGCCACTTAGATGACAGACAGGGACTGTCTTTGTAGCATTTCTTCTGGGAGCAAATTCATATTTTCCTATTGCTTTTGTGCCATAGTTTATATTAACTTTCCTTCCTTTTTTCTGATCATTTTCATTTTCTTAGTGAATTAGATGTACTCAATAATGTGGGATCTTTGACTAAAGAAGGAACTTTCCCTCTTTTCGCTATTGATTTCCAAGCTTTTAAATTTTTTCCTACCTTCCTCACAAAGTTCTAAAGAGGTGCCCAAGGTCATAGAATCACAGGTTTAGAGCTGGAAGATTCTGTCTTTTCCCTCCTTACACACTTTTGTTTACAAGGCAGGTAAGTCTTCTCTTCTGTGTAAATCTGATATGTTCCATAGCAAGTAGCCCTACTCTAGAGGATTGTCTGTACTCTTGTTTGTTGTCCATTCCCTGTTGTGACAGTACAGAGTCAACTTTATTGTGAAATGAGAACAGGGAGCAAGATTACTTATATGAGATGGAGAGATGAGGGAGAAAGCTGTTCTTTGATCTTTCTCTCTGAGTCTACATAGTCAGGATAAGAGATGCAACCAGAAGGAGCATTGGAGTATTGGTAGCTTTCTGGAAAGGAAGGATAGATTGACTTAATGATATCCATCAAGTGACTGGAGACAAATCGTCTTAGAAAGGCCATGAGAGGCTGGGATGATCTGATTTCTAGTCACACTTGATATTGGGGAGGCAGAACCTAGAGGAAAGATATCCTACACAGTGAGGTCACTGGCTCTTTTGAGTACCCAGGGAGAAAGGAAAGTAAAGATAAGTATGTGATCACAACCTATTAATCTATTCCGGAGAGGGGGCAGGCAGAAGGACTGGGATTTGGGGAAGGAAGTAATCCTGGTTGAATCCTAGATGAAGAAGGGTAATTAAAGTGACTTTTCACATGATAGAGTGGGAAGAGAACATGGAGAAGTCAACCTTTTTTATATAAGGCCTGTGTCTAGGTGCCCATTGCTTTAATACACTGCCCTTATGAAAGGGCAAATCTGTTGTTTGTATCATTTTTCCAATGCAAGTAAATATACATTTAAAGCCCTCAGCACTTTGGGAGTGGCTTTGTGTGTTGGTTTTATCATAAGGTACTTAACCCCTGGGCCCCTGGCATATTGGAACATGTGACAGACAGCCTTCCATCTAGGCACATCAGCAATTTTTGGAGAGGGTTGGCCAGCAGGCCATCCTAGCCCCTGTGATTTGGGCTGGAGAACCCTGAGCAGCTTAGCTAGCTGATGGAGCCACCACTATAATTGGCTTTCTGTGGTGCAGCTTCTCACTGGGGATTTGCAAGAAGAACCAGGAGCAGGCTGTCCAGGCAGCTGGCTCCTGCCTCGGGGCTCTTCCCTCTCCCCAGATGGCCACCTTGTCTCCTCTGCTGAGCAACAAAGTTAACAAATGTTTTAATTTCACTGCTGAGGAGCTCTGCGAAGGGACAGGAAAGAGGGAGGATAATGAGCTGAGTCAGATGCCGTTGCTGATAAACGCTTCTCCTACCCACCAGCTCAAATCAGAAAGCCAGAGGGAGTTAGGACACTATGAGGAGAGCTAGATCTCCAGAAGCCTAAGAACAGAAGAAAAAAAATCGTTTGGCTTATATTGCCAGCAAGAAAAAGGCAGGATTGAAGGAGACAGCCAGACCTGCTTCACTTAAGGTGCCCAAAGGAAAGAAAATTCGTTATCCAGGAATATCAGAAAAGAGTAAACATAAGGATTCCATCACTGTGTCTGGGGTCTAGGGTCTCTTGCCTATCAATCCTGTCATAATTGAGGGTTTGAGGGTATTAGAGAATTGCCTTAACTTGCTCTTGCTCATGTAGCCAAGACTTGTTAGAGCTGGAATTTGAACTCAGGCCTTTTCTACAAGAGTACGAATCCATTAAAATGAACTTTTTAAAAAGGGTGAAGTTTTGAAATGACTTATTTTTAATATGAAGAGACATAGACAGTTATTTCAGATTTACAACCACCCTGAGATTCCATTATGAACTTTTATTTATTTATTTGTTTGTTTTATTGGGATTTATTATCTCTCCCTTCCACTGCCCTTCCCACCACAAAACCAAAACCAAAATCACCTAATAAGTCCATGAAACAAATTCCCACATTGACCATGCCCATAGATACTTGTCTCATTCTAGAGTTTAAGTCCATCATCTCTATGGTAGGAGGTGGGTGGGGTGATTTATCCTCAGTCTTCTGGAGTTAAGGTTTATCATTGTATTAATCTGGAACTTGTCCAAGACAACCCTTAGAATTGACCTGGGAGGAGTATAGAATTTTGTTAGGGAGAAAGTTAGAGAGAAAGCAGAAATGAAAAACCATCTAACCCACAAGTCCGTTGAGTACTGAGCCCAGTCCCCAGTATGTGAAGACTATGCCTCTGCCCACAAAGATTAGGAGCTGGGAAGGGGAGCTAGAAATGTTCTACTCATACCTCCTTCTTTATACTGATATGGAGGCTGAGGTCCCAGAAGGGGAAAGAATCTGTCCAAAGTCACATCAAGAGTTAGTGGCAGCGCAGGACTTCAAATCCAGGTCTTCTTACTTCACATCCAATTTGTTTTCCTTTTTCCACTGAAATAAGTCATTCTGTTGGAAATGACTGATGATCAAAGCGTAATGTACGATAAGTGTCAGAGTTTGCAGTGTGAACCCCCATCATATACATAAGTCCTGTGTTCGTTCTGCACACATTGGTGTCCATGATGCGGGGAGTGCAGAAGTCTAAATCCAGCTCTTGCCTGAGGAAGCTGAGCTTGGGATATTAAAAGTGAGTATGTATTGCAAATGAGAGGGAACTTGAATTGGGCCTTGAAGGTAAAACATGTAGAGGGTGAGAAAGAGAAGGATGTTGCAGAAATGTAGCTGGTAGTTCCCAGTATAGCAGGTCTTTCTGAATCCTGCAGAGAACTTAGTCCAACCCGAGAAAACACTGGCCCAGACCATTTTTCTGGAGTTCATGAATCTGACAGAACCTTGGTCAGCTGTATTAGCAGTGGCATTCCTGGTCTTTCTTATTGGGGGTGAAAGGATACTATTTCTGTGCTTGTAAAGTTAGGGTTTTGCTACAAGATTCTTTATCCCATAATTTCTCTCTCCAGTAAAGTTCTGAAACAAATTGTAAACAAGGCTTGCAGTCAGTCATTTACATAAAACAGGTTCAATTTGTCAGGTGAGGATAAAATAAATAATTATAGTTTCATTTGTTTTATTATCTTGTGTAACCTTGAAGAGAGGAGAGATTATCTATGACTTAAATATAGATACCTCTGTTGTGCTTGAGTTAAATCTGGTGGCTAGTTGTTTTTTTCTTTTTAAATTCTCTGCCAAATGACATGATTTAACATTATTATTAAAGTTATTTTACTAGCATTAAAACTGCCTTCAGCGTGTACAAGTGACTCCCTTGTTAGGAACCTTGAGGTATTTACATGCGTCCTACTTTGGGGCCAGATATTATTTGATCACAAAAATGTGACAGTGGAAATTCCACTATAGTTTTTGCTCCAGTTTCAGTGAACCCTTGAATTGGTTCTTGGCATCTTTCTCAGCCCCAAGCACCAGGCTCCGCGTAGGACAGGCACTTCAGAAATATTTGTTTGATTTCAAGACTACATGTTTCCCCCTCTCCCAGCTGGCCTCATGAGGGAGTCTTGACTGAAATGAGATAATGGCTGTCAGGCATTTTGAACTTACTGAAAGAAAGGTGCGCTAGGATTTAGTGTAGTTTTAGCAGTCAAATCTCATTAATCAGGACTCCAGTAAGGCAGAAATTGAGATAATCCTTACAGAGAGTGTGCTGAAAATTTACTCTTGCTTAATTAGCTTTTTATTTGTTGTTGTTGAGCCATTTTTCAATCACATTTGACTCTTTGTGACCCCATTTGGGGTTTTCTTGGCAAAGATACAGGAGTGGTTTGCCATTTTCTTCTCCAGCTCAATTTACAGAGAGGGGAAATGAGGTCAAGTGACTTTCCCAAGGTCACATAGTTAGTAAGTATCTGGAGGCTAGATCTGAACTCAGGAAGATTAGTCTTCCTGACTCCAAGTCTGGTACACTGCACTATGGTACCACCTAACCACCCATATTTGTAGCTCAGGCAAATATGTGGTATAAACATGGCTGTATGTGATAAGACCAAGACCAATTGTACAATTGTATTAAGTGGAGGCCTTCTAAGGAACACTGGGACCATCCGTGATGGCTGGCAGCTCCCTAGACCACCCTTAATGGGCAGAACAGGGGGCGGCACCAGGTGGGTCCAGAGGAACAAGTTAGCCAAATAATGTTTTAGCACCATTTTGCAACCTTCCCAGGTCCTTCCCTGGTCCTTCCCAGGTCCTTCCCTGGTCCTTCCCAGGCACTGTGGTTAAGTTCTGGGAATACAGAAACAGAAGTGAAACAGATAGTCTACCCCAGGAGAGGCAAAATGGAGAACCAGGTAAAGGAAGACAGCCTAGTACCATGGGAAAGAGCACTGGACATGGATTTAAATCCTTCCTTCAGCACTTTCTGGTTTCCTTGGACAAGTCACTTAATTTCCTTACCTTTTCCTTTCCTTGTCTGTAAATGAGGGCTTTGGACTAGTGGGCCTCTGAGGTCCCTCTTAGCTCCAGATTTCTCATCCTATAATTGTTGGAGGGAGTCCCTGACGTCTGGGGGTGGATGTCTGAGCCATGCCTAAAGGGTGGAGGTAAGCAGGAGGACAGTCTAGGTATGGGAGATGTCAGTTCAAAGGCAGAGACAGGAGGTGAAGTGTCACGTATGAGGTCTCCTAAGAGGGCCAGTTGTGCTGTGCTGTAGAGTATGAAAAGGGCAAATGTGAGATGGGGCCAGGATGTGAAAGACTTTCAGTGGCCAACTGAGGAGTGCATCTCTGGTCTTTGAAGTAACAGGCAGCCATAGGAGTTTATTGAGCAGGAGAGTGTCACAATCAGATCTCTGCTTTAGGAACATTGTTTTGTCAGGTGAAGGATAGATTAGACTAGAATGGACAGAGATGAAGCCAGTTAGAAGGCTCTTTGAATAGTCTAAGCAACAAGTGACAAGAGGTCTGTACTGTGAGAGTGACTACGTAAATAGAGAGAAGGGGGTGAATGTGAAGATTTGGAGGTAGGGATAACAAGATTTGGCAGCTGATTGTGAGAAGTCCAGGGTGATTCCTAGGGTCTTGGTGCATCTTTTCAACTGAGACTCCTCTTGGGTGTTTTATCTCTCTCTCTCTCTTTCTCTCTCTCTCTCTCTCTCTCTCACACACACACACACACACACACACACACACACACACACACACACACAGAGTTTCACATCCATCTTGTAATCCTTGTCTTGATTTCTAAGGTTTTATGTGTTTGTGTGATACATATCTACCTGCTATATATGTGTATGTATATATGTATGTATGTATAAATATACATATGTACAGATATTGTATGGGTGTATATGTACACACACACACACACAGTGATGAGGTCTGTACTTGAGAGGGGCAGTGTCAGAGGAGAGAAAGAGGTGTTTGAGAGATGGTACAAAGGTGAAATCAATAGGCCTTGGCAACAGCTTGGATATGGTTGGAGGGGCTGTGAGAGATAGTGAGGAGTCCAGAGTGACTCCTAGGTTGGGAGCCTGAGGGCCTGGGAGGATATCACAGGATTTGGGGGGAAGGTAGTGAGTTCCATTTGGGCCATGTTGAATTTAAGATGTCTGAAGGACTGTTGGAGGTGGACAGAGAAGCTGGGGCAGGATAGTTAGATTTGAGAATCCTCAGCATAAAGGTCATCAAATCCCTGGCGGCTGATGAGATCACCAAGTATAGAAGGAGAAGAGAAACGAGCCCCAGACAGAACCCTGAGGACCACCTATGGTTAGAGGGTGTGGTCTGGAGGAGGCTCCATCTGACAGGTAGGAGGAGAGCTGCGCACGAGATGTGTTAGGAGTCCTGACTTCTGATCAGTCACTATCTGCTTACTAGCCATGTCACCTGGAGCAGGTCACTTTTCCTTCACAGCTATTGTTTGAGTAAAATGGAAGTAGCCTTTGCCTTTAACCCAGAGAGATCACTCTGGGTTACACTCACATACACTCATTTTCACATATGCCCTCACACTCACATATGTGTGTGTACTCACACAGAGGTCATGTATACATCAACTGTTTTGAAGCTAATACAAAAAACCTGGTGAAATGGTGGGTGCTTATTGATTGGGGAACAGACAGGATGTGAATGCAGGTGAATGCTAGTGCGCAGCAACAGATGTGAGGAATCACAGAAACATAGGGAGTCTTTTATAAACTGTTACAGAGTGAATTTAGCAGAACTAGAATAATATACACAGTCACTAAAAGGAAGCCAAATATTGCTTAATTGTGATGACTGATTGTGGCCCTGTGTGAGCTGAGAGAACGTACCTCCTTCCTTCACTGGAGAGACCAAGGGTCATAGCTGTGAAGTGGCGCACTCCTAGCAGTGGCTTTTGTTTGAAATGATTTCTTTTGCTACAAGGGAAGGATTTGGGGATAGAATTCCTTAGAATTCTTTGTGGTCCAGCTAGAAATGAATTTTTTTAAGATATCAGGAAAACTTGAAGGGTTTTTTGTTTTTTCTTTAATGGTTTAGATTGAATTATTTCCAAGGTCCTCTCTGGCATTAATATTCTGTGATTATGTGAAATGATAGGGATGACAAAATTAAAGCCAGAAGAAATTGGAGATTTTCTAGTCCAATCTCCCTCATTTTATCAATGAAAAAATTTGGATCCCAATGAAGTTGATAGGGTATAAGTAGCAGAATTAGAACTTGAACCAAGGTCTTCTGACTTGAAACCCAGGGTTCTTTCCACTACACTGTGCAAGATCTAAAAATAATAAAACTAGATTCCTCTTGAAAGACCCTGTAATTTAGAAATTTCACAGATTCAGATTTACTTGCTCCCCTATATAAGTCCAAATTAGAAAGGCTTGACTTGTATTCAAAATGCATAATATGACACTATCTGTAGTTTTGAAAACTAGACATAACTGCCTGAGAGCCATTTAGACCATTCTACTATCAGTGTATTTTAGTTATCAGTATCTGACTGTTCCATGGAGAGGACATTGAAGGAGAAGAAGCAGGAGGGCTGCAGCATCTGCAGGCAGATGGTGGGATGATCTGTGTGTATCAATGGCTAGAGGGATAGTGAGCTGAATCCTGCACTGATGGGTAGGGTCAGCCAGTAGATTCATAGCAAGCAGTTAGCAAGGTGGGGCCCTAGCTGGAACACTAATGATGAGTGGATTAACTTCTCCAGAGACCAAGAGCATGGATCCTGAAAGCCTGGGATGTGGAGGTCTGAGTCTCAGGTTCATGGCTGTAGGGTGCGGTAAGGGGCACAGAGCAGAGGGCGGGAATTAAATAGGGTTGCTGATTACTCTCCCTGGAATCTTTTGTTCAAAAGGCTCTCCTGGAGTGTCTGGAAGCTAAAGAAGGAATCTCAGCATTCAAAAGAATTCTCAGTAAAGTCAGAAACGAGTGCCTCGATGTTGAGACTGTGCTGTCTTTGTTGGAGCTATTCCAGGACACCCATCCTGAAGTAAAAGCAGCATTTCGAAAACAAGATCTGGAGGATGGAGAAAACACGCAGCTGAAAAGTAGGAAAACTCCCATTGCTTGAGTCAGTCTGTTACATACATTAAAGGGAGTTTCAGAGTTCAGCTCTAATTATCCCCATAGGCCTGGTTATCTGTTCATATGATTTTCATTTGCGTTGTGCTGTGTATAATTCTCATAGCTGTGTGATGTATCTATAAAAGCAAAATTAGCTTTTCCATTGCTAGGATAACTGATCTCATACCTTAAATTGGGAGAAAACGGGCAGTGTTCTCATGCCCTTCAGGAAAAAAAAAAATAAGAAGGCCTACCAGATCTATGGGTTGGGCATCCAAGGTGAATTGGCTCTCTAACTGAGCTGAAGGGCTAGGGTTTCTTCTTCATTTGGTTTAGACACAAAGCAGTGGCCTTGCCAACTCGAAGTTAACCTCTGGCTGGCTTTGCAGCTTTGTGATCCTTCAGAAAAAGGAAACGTTTTCCTTTCATAAAGTTTAAACAGAATAATAAAGTGTTTTCCTTTGCTAAAAGAGTATCTGCATTCCGGTGCTCGGAATAAGCCGTGGATTGCTTTACTATTCTGTTAGATCTCTCTCGACAAACCAAGCTGTCATTTTTCTTCAAATTGACTAGTCTCTCTTGTGTGTTTCTAACACTTTCTCTCCCCCAGAGAGCACAGAGGAGGGAAAGACCTTGTCCATCCTCTTACTGGAACGCAAAGAGGACCTGATACAGAGCGTAACCCAGCTGAGACCTATTAGGGAGTTCCTGGAGGCAGCCCCCGGGGAGCTCCTGACCAGCGTGGAAAGAAAGGCGAGTGGCTAGGGCAAGATGGGGACCCCTGGAGATGACCCCTGCTCTGACTGACTTAACCTACCACCTTGAGGGGTTTTTCATACTTCAGTTTAAAATTAAGATTTTTAGATCAGAATGACTTTATTATAACAAGGAAGAAGTATTTGGTTCCAAAACAAGTTTGTGGGTTTTTTTTATATTGCTTTTGCCAACGACTCTTTTAAAGACATCTTAACTATTAGATGCTCCTCTCAACAGTTCTTCCTCCTCCTCCTCACACCAAGAGGAAAAGTAGAACTCTTGGCATGGCTTAATAGGCTTATCAAATTTGGAGGAAATTGTTGATTTCACCTATTTGTACTGGATAGGGACTTTTATTTCTGAAAGGTAAGAATCACAATATTGATGGGACTTTTTTGAGTGCCAGTCAAATGTTTATTTGATGTGTCTGAGAGAGAGAGATTTAGAAAACGTTTTCTGTAATGTTTTAAATACCCTGGATTGGAAGTAAATGCTAGGTACTAAATTTGACTTTGGAGTATGCCCTAGGTGTGAGATGCCATGCTGAGTGTTGTAGGGGCTTCAGAGGAGCTCGGAAGCCAGAAGAGAAACTAGACAAGTACACAGGTCCAGCTTAGAAAACATTAAGTACCAAAAGGTCCTAGGGTAAATTGGTTCTGTCCTGGAAGCTTTAAGAGTCCAAAGAAAAAGAAGGGTAAAAGGATTACATTCATGCAGAAAGAAGGAAGAAGGGGGTCAAAGTTGGGAACCGTGAGAAGAGCATATAAACATGGAGGAATGGGTGGAAGGAGTGATGAGCCACATTCTGACTAGACAGGGACACACAGAATTGGGTGTAGAGTTACAGCAGATTCAGTAGGGAAGCAGTCAGGGAAGAGGGAGGATAACACCAGGGAGGAAACAACGACAAGCCAAACAGACTTGCTGAGCAAAACCAGGAGAACCGTGCATGCACCACAGCACTGAGAAGAGCGCAAACTCTGATCAGCGGAGTGGCCAGTGGTGTCTCCGCAGGACCTGGGCTTCAGCGTATGAGCCCCTTCCGACCCAAGGCATGGAAGGAGTCACGGCCATGGCCATCACCTGCATTCCTTTGCCTTGGCAGTGTGTGGATTACAAGAGTTGTTTTTGTTTTTAAATTTCTCCAAGTGGAAAAGAAAACAGAAAGAAGCACAGAAAAGCAGGATGGTTTTAAGAGTACAATCTCATATCTATACTTTATAAGAGCAAGTAGCATGAAATGAAAATACACGGTTTCACATGGAATCCTCATTTTGTGGCCTACTGTGTGTGTCAAAAATACTCTTTGAGGGAAGGGGTTAAATTCAGATTTTAAAAAAATAGTGCTGGGAGTGCTCACAGTGAGTGAAAGTTGGCCAGAAAAGTCAAGGGAGACATAAAGGGGCTTGCTTTTATGCAGACTGTTTGTGAGGAGATTTTTTTGTTTAAATGGAAGACAGTAGAGTATGACAACAGCACGCTGGTGAGCTTCACTGTAGGTCCTATCTAAAGTCTAAAAGATGTTATGAAAGGAGTGGTGAGGGCCCATCCAGACAAAGAAGTATGATCAAAAGCTGATGACAGGGCTCCATCAAGAAAGTGCCAGGCCTCATAAAAACCTAGCGGAAGGGCAGGTTGCAGGGTGTGACTGCAGTTACAGAGAGTGAGTGGGGCAATGCACCTCCCCTCTTTCATTGGAGAGGTGGGGACATAGGGAGGTGGAATGTTGTATGCGCTGGCAGGTAGAGTCTGTTGGCTAGTTTTGCTTCACTGTTTCAAGTTGAAGAGGGAGATAAGGGAGGGATATGCCTGGAAGTGACAAGAGACCTCAATAAAATTTTAAAAACAAAATAAATAGGGATAAATTCATTTTCTTTTTCCATGGTTTATTAGAATGCGTGAGTTAAGGAATGTCATAAAGAGCTTTTATCTAGATTTTAGGAAAACATTTGCTATTATCTGTCATGCTTTTCTTGTTGACAAGAGGGAGAAATACAGGATAGATATTAGTACAAAGGGATGTGGATATGGAACAGGATAAATGACCATCCCCAAAAGCTGTCCTATGGGGTTTAATGCGGGGGAGGGAGGGGGATAATTGGCTTCATGTGCTAGTTGACATTTTTATGTTATGATCTGGTAAAAGCCATAGATGACATGCTTACCAAATCTGATGATTCAACCCTAGGAAAGTTAAGATAACACATTGGATAGCTAAATCACAGGCCTAAAACATGGACTACATCTAATAAGACACTTGATAGTCTAAGTATAAAAGTTTATTCTTAGGTTAAAAAAATCAGTTTCACCAAGTACAAGGTGGAGAGATTTGGTTAGATAATAGTTTTTCTGAAAGATGTCTGCGGATGCTAAACCCAGTGTGAATCAATAGTGTGATGCAACAACCAAGAAAGCTAATATAATTTTAGGATACATTTAGGAGTGCATGGAATCCAGGATTAAGGGGTTGATCACAGTTCTTTAGTGTATTGTTATCAGCCAGTGAATAAAAAAACCTCCTTTACACAGCCTTGCAACCCTTGCCTGTCACTTTCTCTGTGGGCTTCAATTTCCTTATCTGGTAAAATGAGGGAAGTAAATTAAATGATCTTTAGGATCTTTTCCAGTTCTAAGTCCTGTGATCCAAAAAGCTACTGTGTCTGTCCTTCCAGGGATGAGACTAGGAGACAAAAGGAACCTGGAAGAAATAACTGTGTAGAAGAGAAGGCTGCTAATATCAGGCTTGTAGATTATTACATAAATATCGTGGTTGAAAGGAAATGAAAAAAAGCAAATGTATTCTCCCCAAATACAAGCTAATGGAGAAAAAAAGGATCTCTACATAATTGCATTCATGTACTTAGAATGAAAAAAAGATTTCGTGATATTAGTTTATTTCAAAATGGTTTATTAAGAACTTTAAGCATCAGTCTGATTATATATACATTTAAAACTATGTATAACTATATAAAATATATTGTCGTATGCTTAGGTTTAAAAAAATCAGTTTCACCAAGTACAAGAGGGAGAGACTTGGCTAGAGAATAGTTTATCAGAAAGATGTGTGTGTTTGTGTGTGTGTGTGAAACATATATGTTATGTTATATGTTATATAACTATATGTGTACACATACCTATATTACATGCTAATTTCATCATGTAAAATAAGCAGGACATTGGAACTCCTAATGTATAAAAATGTACATACTCGTTCTATTTCCTTCTGTTCGTTGTCTTTCATCCCTTATATTCTTATAGAGTATTTTCCCTTTAATGCAA
Organism: Notamacropus eugenii; assembly: GCF_028372415.1. NCBI lineage: Eukaryota > Metazoa > Chordata > Mammalia > Diprotodontia > Macropodidae > Notamacropus > Notamacropus eugenii. The sequence continues at coordinate 62,747,779 of NC_092876.1, forward strand.
CTAAAACCAAAGCCAATTGTTTTCCTAGCCTTGCTCTCTTTAATTTTTACTTTAAAATTAACTTTTGTGTAAGTCTTTCTATATGATAATCATTCAGGGATCTGATATTTCATTAGCATAAGAAATTTGTTAGATTGTTTTAAAAAGCTGCCCAAGATTTAGAGATCAGATTCATGAACACACAGCTTACATCAGAGGTAAGATTTAAACATAGAGCTTCCTGAATTCCATCCAGGTTCTGTGCTCTATCCACTACAATATTGATCCCCCTTTCCATATTCCCTGAATGCGGCTTGTATTGTTAATTACATTAGAACATTGTATTACATTGATAGTGCACAGTTATCTTTACAGCATTCTGCCAAATTGCTTTGTGGGAACAGTTTCACCTGTTTACAGTGCAGTGTATATGATAAGCATCCCTCCCCAAATCTGCACCAGGGTTAAGTTTTGTTGTGAATTCCATAATGTTCTAATTTGTTTTTTCTTGATCATTTGGTATAATTATATGCATTTTGTGTATCTACTTTTGTAAATGGTCAGTTCATGTCCCTTGACAATTTATCCATCATGGACTGTGGTCTTGGTCTACCTTACAGTCTCTTATCAGCTTTTGGTGTTGGGTTTTTATAGGATAGATTTCCTGCAGATTTTCTTCCCAGTATTTTTTCTTCTCCCCTTATTATTTATGTGTCTAGAATTTTTATAGAATTTTTTAGAGTGTTATAGAATTTATTTTACAGAATTTTTTATAAAATTCCTCTGGTTTTTCTGTAATCAAATTCTTCCGTCTCTTTTCCTTTGGGAGAGAAAGCTTTTTCGTTTTTTTTCCTCATGAGACAGAATAAGGATTAATGAAAGAGATGAGGAAGGAAGTGGAGCCTGAGAGAAGCAGAAGATCGGGGCATCTTGTAGTGCAGGATTGTAATGCAGCCTTGCTGGGTTTTGCAGTTGTGTGTCAGATAAATTTAGCATTGCCAGTGACTGGTGTCTGCTTGATTGCTCACCACTGCAGGTGATTTTGAATTGCTGCGAGGGCGGAACACCCAGGGAGACAATAGAAAATTTGTTGCACAGAGTGACTGAAGAGAAAACATTGACTGCTGAGAGTTTGGTTAAACTCCTTCAGGCTGTGAAGATCACATTCCCCAGCTTGGACCTTCTGCTTAAGGATTTACAGAAACAATCAAGTGTGCCAAGCACTACAGGTGTCAGTTAATCGTCTAATCTTGGGGCTAGAGCCCCGATTTATAAAAAGTATTCCATTCAGTGTCTTTGGAGAGGCTGGGAAGGATATGGTTTGTATGGGCTGGGGAGGGCACAAGGGAAGAGGGACTGTATGTCCTTGTGAACAGAAAATAGACAGGGACCCAAATCCAAGAAAGTGGAACTTCCTTCATCTCAGTTCCTCTCCTTCTCCCAAATTTCCTCATGATCTTCCACCTTCAGAGCAGTGTGTGTGCATAAATAGAGTGTGTTTTAGGGTGTAGACACCACAGAGATGCCAGCTGTCCCCTCTGCTTAGCCTCTGGAGAATGTAGGCCCATGACTGGCAAAATAAGACATGATTTTTGGCCAGCCATGTCTGCTGATGAGACAGTGCCAGAATCCCAGCCCCTTCTTTTTCCTCTGTCCCCTTTGTATAAGCTCAGGGTAGCTCTAGCAGTCAATCAGCAGGCATGTATTAAGCACCTACTGTGTGTCAGGCACAGTGCTGAGCGCTGGGGTTACTATGACAAGATGGAAACAGTTTCTGCCTTCAGGGAGCTTCCCTTCTCCTGGGGGGATACAATATATTCACAGATAAGTAAATATGGTAGCTTAATAAATAGATACAGAATAAATGCCTGGTGGTTTGGGGGGGAGGACAGTAATAACTAGGAAAGTCAAGAAGGGCCTCTGGGACGAGGTGGCCCTTGAGCTGGACCTTGAAGTGAGTCAGGGATTCAAAGGGCCTCGGTTGCTGAGGCCCCCAACCAGTCGGTGGTGGCAGGAGAGGTCAAATTCAAGTTGGGACTTCTAGCCCTTGCTCTTTTTATTCTCCCTTGGAGATAGCCTTGCTATAGTAGCATAGCTTCAAAATCTGTATTCCCAGTTTGGCTGCCTTCTTCTCAAGCTCAAGAATTCCACAGGTAAAATAAGCATGCTTTTGAAACAAAACCGATCCTGGTTCTTGACCCAGAATGGTTCAGCCTATTTTAAACTTTTATAACTATTAGATCTATACAAGTTTAAGTTGAAGACGTTTTTGATTTATTTTAATTTTTAAAATTCTAGCCAAACTTAATACTCCTGAGAGTGAGGGGGCAATAGAACAGTTTAAATTAGGAGCATAACAGAGTAGCCCTATGTCAGCTTTAAATCTTCACTCCTCTGAGGGGTGGGTGTCAGGACCCAGCTTTGAAAATGTTAGTTCCTCTCCTGGAGGCCATATGGGCTGATGGTAAGAGCTCTGGAGTCAGCATTAGCAGAGCTAGCTTGGAATTCCAGCTCTAGCCGTGGCTGCAATACCAGGCAGAAGTCATCTAATCTCTCATTTTGTCCCTCTGTTAAAGAGGGAGGTGGGAGGGGTTGCTCATCATGGCCCTCCCTACTTCCTGGGTTGTTGGGGGAAAAAAGCATTTAGCAAACCTTTGAGTACAGCGTGTACATGAACAGTTATCAGTGGACTCTGAAGTCCTGCACAAGATGGATAAATACAGACCCAGGGAGATTTGGCCAAAATCGTTAATACATTTTCACTCTGCCCCAAGATGGGAGTTGAATCCAGCTCTGAAGATGATGAAACTTTTGCATTGACTCCCTCTCCCTCTTCTCATTTGTAATCCCCCTCAGTCTCTCCAGGAGAAACCCTTAAGGAGGTCATGTTGCATCACACATTATTGTTTTGATAATATCCTTACAGTCCAGCCAAGCCCTGATGATTTTGGGACTGAGCTCTTGAGAAGGTATCATGAAAACCTCTCTGAAATTTTCACTGACAATGAGATGTTCCTAAAGGTGATCTCGTCTGCAAGCAGTTTAACTTCTAGAGAAAGAGAGGTAAGCAAGGGGGTTGTTTGGGTGTCTCTGTGTTTGAGCTGTTCTGAGATCCGTTAGCGAGCAGTTATTAAGGACACCGCACTTATCACTGTGCACACAGACAGGGTGGTTCTAGCCCTCACAAAGCTTATGTTCCAATGGAGGGGATGACATGCCGACAGCGAGCTCCATGCAAGACAGTATAAATCTGAGGAGGCACACACAGCATTTGAGCTGGCGATGGTTAGAGAGTGAAGAAAATGTGGAGGCAGAGGTGAGGAGAGAGCATTCATCCAGGCAGGGCTACGCGGAAACATGAAGAATCTGAATATTCAACATCAAGAACACCAAGAGCACAGTGCCTGGCACATAGTAGGCACTTAAAAAATATTTATTGACTTGGCTCAGTAATGGACAGAAAGAGAAGAAAAAAGAATTGAGTCTCCAACCAGGGAATGAGGAGGGAAGGGAATAAACCTTTATGTAACACCTATTATGTGCAAAGCACTTTTTGAAATATTATGTCATGTCATCCTCACAACAACCCTGGGAGACAGGTGTTGTTATGATCCCAATTTTACGGTTGAAGAAACTGAGACAAAAAGGTTAAGTGACTTGTCCTGGGTCACACAGCTAATAAGGGTCTGAATCCAGATTGGACCTCAGTTCTTCCTGACTTCAGGCCCATCCAAGGAGGATGGGATGGGAGAGGTTTTCACAGTGATGATGAAGAGGTAGAAGGCAGAAAGAGGCCTTAGAGTAGGGGTTCTTAACCTGGGATCAATAGCCTCCCCCCACCCCAGGGTCCCTGGATTTGGATGGGAAAAAAATTTCCATCTTTTTTCTTTAAACATCAAGTGAAATTTTTCATTCCCTTCAATTATGGACATAGGCAACAAAACATTCTGAGAACAAGGTCCATGGGCTTTTCCCATTTTGCCAGAGGGATTCACGACCCAGCAAAGGTTAAAGACTCTAATTTTACAGATGAAGAATTTGAGTTTTAGAAAGGTTAGCTTGCCTCAGTTCCCCAGGGTCTGGTGTTTGAACCTGGGTTATAGAATCACAGAAGGAGCCAAATGCAAATACAACATTTGTTATCACATACCTACTGTGTGCAGAGCACTACCTGGCTCTAAGAGAAATCCAAGGGGGAAACAATACCAAGTCCCTGTCTCCACGGAGAAAAGAGGAATGATGTCTCTGCATCACCTTCCTCAGTGACTCAAGTGTGCACTTGATTGAATGTCAGGGGTGGTGAAGGCTCTGTGGCACTGTCAGAGGATCTTGGACTGGATCACCTGGTCCAGGGATTCTTCCCCTGGGGACTGGGAAGAACTTATTTTCTGAAAGTATTTTGATAACTATATTCCAGTGTAATTGGTTTCCTTTACAGTCCTGTGGACTGTATTTTGTGCATTAAAACCTGATTCTGAGGAGGAGTCCATAAGCTAAAGCAGACTGACTTCCAAAGGGAGGGTCCTCAACACAGAGCAAGGCTAAGCACCCCGACTTTTATCCTAGCCCCAGAAACTGAGGCCCAGCGAAAGGCAATGACTTGCTCACCACCATTGCACAAGTGCCCAACAGCAGAATCAGGGAAAAGGGGGAGGGCCAAGAAGGACCGGGCACCCCCATGGCACAGTGTTATTTTGCATCACTCTACTGAGAAATTGTCCTGCTAGGGGACTAGAGGACAAGGGGAACCTGGGATCCTTACCCCATTAACTGCTGCCCTCACCCTCCTTGGCTTCCTGCGGTGTTCCACTGGAACCCTCTTCTCCTTGGTATCTGTCCTGGTACCTCCAGCCATCAGTGCCCTCTCCCCTGTTCAGACTGGCCTGTGTGTTTCCCCAAGAGCTCTCATGGTGGTGGTGCCTAGGTGTCCCTACACTTAACATGGTGCCTTGGAAATAGTTAGCACTTCATAAATGCTTGTTGAATTCACCGGATTTGACGGTATTGCTGGGCAGAATACATGACCCTAATCTGTGCATGCTTGGTGCCCATTTTTGAAGGCCATGGAACAATTTGTGAAAAGTGATGGTGGGCGTGGTGGCTTCGGTGCCCTGGTCTCTGCAGTGCTGGAAGGACAGCCGCTGCTGGGGAGGGCCGTTTGGAAGGTGCTCCTGGGTGCCCAGACAGCTGAGCCCAGCCCACTGAACCTGCTCCTGGAGGAGATGCACAAGGAGCCCGGCGCCAACTACTTCTTCCAAGCAGGTGAGTGTCTTGCGCTCTTCTGCCCCATGCTGGAGAGTCTGGGGTCTGGGAAGGGGGATGACCTCCTTGGAGCTAAAGGAGTCTGGTTCAAGGGCATAGGCATCTGCTAAAACGTTAGTGCCTGCTTAGGGAGGGTTTTTCCCCATAAACTTGAATTCTCTGTTGTTCTCTTGATTAGCGCAGTTTGTCACATTTCAAGTTTCGCTTGTTCTCAGTGCAAAGACTAGATCTTTAGAAAAGGTGAAGGGTAAATGTGGTGCTCATAGTGGTGCTATTGATTTTCTTAATCCCTTTACTTTCTTTAGTGGCCACCCCCGAAAATGCTACCATAGAAATCATGGTGAGACATGGCGAGCTAATCACCAAGGCCATGCAGCCGAGAGCTGAGCTAAACTGCCTCACTGCAGGACAGGAGAGACTGGCGGAGGCTGTGAAGGAGGTAACAAAGGGAGCCCAAATCAGCCTCCTTGCTGAGTTCTGTGGAGGGAAAGGCGGCCTAGTAGCTGGGCCCTGGCATGCAGCAGAAGGAGGATCAAATTGCATTTAGTATCTGGGCAAATGACATGCTCTGTTCTGACTTGTAACAAGAGCTAGGTTACCCATAGAATGAACAGATGTTGGATGCCCATATGGGATGGCCTGCAGTACCAGCCATAACATGGCCAGCCTCACAAAAAAACCAGATGGGGGCAGAGCAACTTGATGGGGTCCAGCCTAGGATCACATATGTCCTGAGACACAGAACTGGAACGCAGGCTCCCCTGCAGCTCCTTGTTATTTGAGAGGCTAGAGGGAACACTCTGGTTGCAGTCCTTGCCATCCTCGTATTGCCCACATTCACCTCACAAACTTCTCTGGAACTCTCAGAGAAGGAAACTCCACCTACTTCAGACATGTACAACTGTCTGCAGGTGATCTGTTTTCCCTTCACTCATTGGTCTCATGCCTGCCCCAGAGGCAGGCATGTTTATTTAAACGAACTTGAAAAGAGTAGAAATGAAATATCTCCAATATGAAAATTCCATTTGGCCATCTGTGAGTGGCTTACTCTGCTTTTCTGAGCACACTGGCTCTTTCTACTACAAGCCCTAATGTCTGAAACAGGGATGCTTTGAAAGAATATTCTTGGCCCCAATTTAAACCTTAAATATTCTGGGTTTCTCCTAATAACATTTAAACCAGTGCATTTTTCTTCATAAAGTGGCTAAAAATGTAAAGCTGCCTCCAGTCATATGGAGTTACAGACTCATACCATTGAGACAACTGCCCTGTGAGAAGTGACTTGATCTTTTGGACAGGAGCTGCAATTCGCAGAGCCTGTGCCTTCAGCTGTCTTTCCAAGACTTTGGCACAGAGATCTAAGGGGGTCACTTCGGGCTCCCCATCCACAGAAAGGTTTCTCATGGAGAGCTCCTCATGTTTGCTTGCTTGATTCCAAGCACCAGGAGAGCGTTCCTCCCCTTCTCTATCCTCAACTTCCTTTTTTCTTAACCTTTCTGAAAGACATAAAGGACTCTACTATGCTAATCACATGGAGCGTAGCCTCCCCCAAGATGAGTCCTGCCATCCTAAGAGACAATAAAAACCAAATTGAAAACAGAGGACAGAACTCATTGGTGTTCACCAACAACTTCTGTCCCTTCGTGCTCATTTAGATTCTGAGTGTTTCCTGTGAGCCAGCCAGCCCTGAAGCCTCCCTGAAAGCAGCTCTCAGCAGAGCCCAGGAAAAGTCGCTGCACACCATGGAAATCTGCCGCCTTCTGTGCAGCATTCATGAGGTCTTTCCAGGTCTACAAGCAGTCCTGCGAGAGCTGGGGAGTCTGGGTAAGAGATGGCAGGCAGGGGCTGTCCTGAAGTGAGACAGGGTGCCCACCCTGGCCTGTGTCCTTATTGGAGACAGGAGCTGGCATCCCAGGCATGGGCCACCTGCTTCCTGAAGTTGTTTACTTGTTTTATATGCTCCTGATACCTGAGGGAGTCTTGGGGCATGGATATAAAAGGATACAATTCACGTTTGTGAGAAAATAAAGCTAATAAAGCTAATGATGATATTGTAATAGAATTTCATTGGAAGTTAAGTGCTGTCCACATCACATCCAGAGTCACTGAACAATGACCATTTTCTCCCATGCAGGTCTCCTTACAAAGGACAAGGAGCAGGGCACTCCCGTGCGGTGGAAGGTTCTGGAGGGCCAGGGGGAAGCGTCTGCCAGGGGTTCTGCTGAGCCTGGGAAAGGGAACACTAAAGAGAAGGAGGCGGCTACAGCTGAGGAGCTGGAGAGCAGCATTGTCCCCTCCCCCAAGAAGAGCTTTGTCTGCACAGCCTGCGGCAAGAACTTCCATTTCTACTGCCGCCTCAAGGTGCATGTGAAGCGCTGCCGTGCAGCCCAGGGGAAGCAGGTGCCATGCAGAGAATGTGGCGAGATGAAGGCCTCCAAGAAAGAGCTGGAGAAACACCTGCAGGAGGTCCATGGGGGAACTGGGACACCAGGCACCCCAAAGAAGAAGAAGAGGCGGCTCCCTGTGACCTGTGACATCTGCGGGAGAGAATTTGCTCACGCCTCTGGTAGAGTTAGCTGATGAGATGGGGGAGGAGTAATGAGTCTGCCCTGCCCTCCCTGAGAATGGGTCTTGTCTTGGGTGCAGGACCTTGGACACCTTCAGGGAGGTGCTAGACCGTGAACATTACCCTCCACCTGCTAGTTGCCACTCACCCTACAGCCTTCTGATTTTGTTTATAGCTTTAGAGGCAGTCTGGGGTCAGGGATAAAGTGACAGACTTGCATTCAGAAGACCTGGGGTCCAGCCTTCTCTTACACATTTACTGTTGCAGTCGCTTCCCCTCAGTGGGACGACAGGTAGATGCTCCCTAGGACCCCTCACCCCTCTTTCTGTCTGTAGATGAAAGGACAAACTTTACCTAAAAAGAGCAAGGCTCTTTCAGTAGCAACCACTTGTACAGGCATTATTCCCGGCAGTGGAGCAGGCAGTAAACAATAGAAGCAGCTCTCATCCAGTGCTTTCAGGAGTGCAGAGAGCTTGACCCTCACAGCAAGCCTTAGGGGAGATGCTCTAGGTATCCCTGTTTGATTCTTTGGACTGGATTTGAGCTTGGGTCTCCCTGGCTTCGGGTCCATCGCTCTAGGCACAGTGGCAGCCAGCTTCAATGAAATAGATCTATAAAACACAAAGACAAAAGGCAGACCTGAACTCTGGGGGCCAAGGGGAGACACCAAGAAGTAGGATCAGAGGTGGGGGGGGGGAATGGGCCTGGGTCCCCTGCCTGACAACATTCCTCAGAGCTGCCAGCACCAGGTATTCTCTCTAATTTGGCAGATCTGAGTGAAGGGATTTACCCAAGGTCACATGACCAGTTAGTGTTGGGGGTAAGACTTGAACCTACAACTTTCTGCTTCTGACAGAGAAATAAGTACAAAAAAAACCATATAAAAAGCAAGTACAAGTAATATTTGAGGGGGCTTACTAACAATTGGGGGAGAGGATTTAGGAAAGTCTTGGTGGCTAGGGCAGAAAGAGCACATAAACCCCTGTGGCCAGCTGGCACCAAGAAAGGGGGTTCACGTGTTGGGGGTTGAGAAAGGGAAGCTCAGGACTTTGGGTGCTTGTTTGATCCTGGAGATAGTTGGGAGCCCTGGACGTTAGAGCAGGACCTGACATGGGCAGCCATAGGAATTCCAGTTCACAGAAGATTTGAGGGGAACATTGAGAGGGGCGGCTGTAGACCCTGGGGGGCTGGTCTCCAGTGAGGGACACAGGGTGGGGAGAGCTTAGGAGATGACTTTGGGAGTGCCAACTGAGTAGCTCCACGTGGTCTGGAGCCATGATCCAAGGCTGCCCTGCTAGGCTGGCTTTGCTTTGGCCAGGGGCAAGCATTTACAGGATACTTTTGCTGTTGACTAAATACCTCGGTCTCTCTTGGTCTCTGGCGTTTGCTCTCCTAGGAATGCAATACCACAAGTTGACAGAACATTTTGATGAGAAGCCTTTCTCATGCGAAGAATGTGGGGCCAAGTTTGCTGCCAATTCAACCCTGAAGAACCATCTCCGCCTTCACACTGGGGATCGCCCTTTTATGTGCAAGCACTGCCTCATGACATTCACACAGGCATCCGCCCTGGCTTATCACACCAAGAAGAAGCATGCTGAAGGTAAAGCCTCTTCTCCTAAAAAGAGCTGCAGCCTAGGGTCTAGGCCCGGCCCAGCTTCTGCAGAGCCAGGGACAATGGCACTTCTTGGCACTTTCATTTCATTGTCTGCAAAAGAAAGCCATTCATATGATCACGTAACCCAATCCATTCTGCAGATGAGGAAACTGAGTCCTGGAGTGACCTGCCCAAGGTTACCTAGCTAGGCACCATGTAGCAGGTTTTGACTGAACAGAGATGACCGCTGAGGGACCAGTGCCATCATTTGTCTTCATCATGACAATCTCCTTGGCACATGTTTGGATGAATGAGAATATGTGCATGCATGTGTGTGGGTGCAAGGGAGGGCCAAGGAGGCTCGGGCTGAAGTATTTGTACATTAAATAACATCCTATTTTATTTTATACCATATTTCAGAATTGCCATGGGTTGTTGTGATTTACTCTGTATAATCATACCCTGTCCATCTTTACTCCTCCACAATCTAGCATTTCAATAATGTACTATTTTCTCCAAGAATTTGTATATAGTTTCTTTTTCACAATCATTTACTTTGTTAATGCTATTATAAAGCAACTTGTCTAAATTGTGTCATGAGTTTCCAAAAGACCCAAAAGGTGTTACTTGCCCCTGCCAAGATTCCAGTTTGGTGTTTCTCTCCCTTGAACAAGATCATCCCTAAATGCAGCATTCATTTTGTGCTACTCCTTCCTGGCTGCCAAACAACTGTATGCTCTTGGGCCAGTCACAGTCTCTGTCTGGGGAGGAGGTGGTTCTAGATGGTCCCTGAGGTTCCTGCTGCCTCAGTTAGTCTGTACTCTAAGATCCCTTCCAGCATTGACATACTGAGGTTGTAGCACAGTCTGCCTTTGTTTTGGGGGGTGTGGTGCATAGCTGGTTGTTCAAATGTTTTCTGTTGTGATAGGATAAAAGAGTGAGATTCCACTTCACCTGCAGTTGTAGGTTATATCATGGAAGCAGTGTTTATTTATCAGGGCAGATCAGAGTAGGGAGTTTCTAGAACTTGTCAGGGACCATGTGCTTCCTCATGACCATTGCTAGGGTCTAAAGTTAGCCTTCAGTGTGCATTTCTGTGTTCCTGTTACCCAGTAATGTGACTCTCTAGATATTATGTGCCACATGCTACCTTCACCATGTTTAGTTTGTAACATCTGCCTGTTGTTTTCAGGGAAGATGTATGCTTGCCAGTACTGTGATGCTGTGTTTGCCCAATCGATCGAGCTATCTCGGCACGTGCGGACTCACACCGGAGATAAGCCATATGTTTGCCGCGAATGTGGCAAAGGCTTCCGACAGGCCAATGGCCTCTCAATCCACCTGCGAACCTTTCATAGTATGTATGTTAATGGCCCTCCAGCCTAGGGTGGGTCTGGGGGAAGCAGGCCTCATCACCAGTGTCTGTCATCTTGCTCTCTTAAGAAAAGCTCAGGGTTCATCTCCACATTACAGATAAAATCAAATGTCTTGTGATGCCTAGAGGCTGAGGCTAATTCTATGTCTGACAGCTCAAGCTGAGGATGAGGGAAAGGTCTGGACTCAGAGTCAGGAAAATGCAAGTTCAAATCCCACTTTTGATATTTCATAGCCATGTTCCCATGGAAGGAGCACCTCATCTCAGCTTCAGCTTTCTCCTCTGTTAAAGAATAAGAATAACAGTCATCTCAGCAGTACCGCCTTCCCATGGGCAGGGCATTATGTAAATAACAGCTCTTGTTGTTGGTTGACCTAGATGCGAGTTTTGTTTGAAGGAAAAACCCTCTTATCTTCTCACAGGCCCTTGCTCATTTAGTAATCAGTCCACTGGCCAAGGTGCAGTGATAACTGTTGTTGAATAACTGCCATTTGGCTGTTCTGGGCATAGGGTTAATGTCCTTTGCAGCACATTACCAATGATGACTTAAGCTGAAGTGTTATCCAGGAAACAGACATTCAGAAAAGGAGGTGGATCAGCAAGAGTTGGGCCAGTCTCACCTGCTATCCTGATGGCTCTTAGGACCCCAGAATAGGAAGAAAACCTTAGCAGGTCCTCAAGGGAAATGTGTAAGTCAATCCTCTATGAGACACTTATAGAAAAACATGGACCAGGATCATAGGATGAGAGGGTGTGAATGGGATGGGATGTCCCCTGGTACATGGAGTGTTCACCCTGGTGAAAGATTGCCTAAATAGTCAGAGGTTCCCTTAACCCCCAGGCTGTATGGGGAGAGACTGCTTTATCCCAAGGGAAATTTCCGCATGGGCCATCACCCCCACTGGAAAAAGCAAAAGACAGATTTGTAGCCTGCACACATCTACACTATTCCCTCTAGATGAAAGAGGAGGTTTTCATTCTGAGTCACAAGTCCCTTTGATTGTTTCATGTGTGGTTACAGTCAGAGGGGGCCGAGTATTTACACTCCCCACCGCTGTTTCTTCTCAGTCAAAGACCTCCATCTGCTTTTCACAGCTTGCTTTTTTGACTTTCTTGTCTTTCACTAAAGGTTAGAGGTCGGTGTCTAGTCCCACTGATACCTGAATTTTAGAAGTCCTTGACAAATGACCCACCAGCCTTTATTTAAGTCCTTCATTGAGGAGGACCCAAACTTCTGGTCTGCTCATGCAACCCATCCCTTGGAGGAGAGCTTGAACTGTTACTGAAGTTTTCCAAGCCTGAATTTGCCTCTTTAAAACTCAGATTCAGTGCTTCCAGTCCTGCTTTCTGGGGCTAAAGGGAACAAAGCTAATCCTTCTTCTTCCCCACCTGCAACATGCCCCCAAATTTGTTATTGTGACAGGACACTTTGAACATTTTATTTTAATCCATTCACAGATACTGTTGCATTAAGGGTACTGCAGGATTTTGTGAGAAATACAGAGTTAACAGCACAAGTTTAAGGAACTTATTATCTCATTCAATAAAAGCAGTGAATTTCAGTACGTGGTAATAGCCTGTTAGAATAGTTTGATGTCCCATTTTTTCACTTTAAAAGATCTGTGTTTTCATTGGTGTGGGCATTCCTTTCACCTGCCTAAACCATTATCACTGCAAGTCATTTGGAGTTGCTATGGCCAAAAGTCTTCATCCTGGAAGGGCCATCCTGCTGGTGATGAATCTTGCCATGGTGGTCCTCAGAATGCTGCAGGCCTGTCCTTATGCATTGCCAGTGTGATGCGCCTTGTGGTCGCCATGTCAGAAGGAAGAATCTCAGAGGAGGGCTGTGCTGGAGGTGTGAGCCTCCAAACTCTTCAGATGAGATTCTGCCTGTTTTTCATTCACTGTAGAAGAAGGAAAGAATTACTGTTGCTTCCTTTTTGTTTCAGGGGAAAGCCCAAGTTTTCCCCTACCTACCTCAGTCATTTGAATTCATGAGGTACTTGTCAAAGGCCTACTAGGTGCAAGATTTTGCTCTAAGTGATGGAGATGAACAGGAGATGCAACCTAGAACTCGTCTCAAGGAGCTGGGAGTCTGGTGGGAGGCAGGACCAGTAGAGGAATAACTCTGGGATAAGGGAGAATAGAACAGTGTAAAGGAGGGATCCAGGCAAAATGCTATGAGCAATGAGAGGATAGAAGAGAGGAGAAGTGAAGGTGATTTATAATCATCCCCAAGGCTGATGTTTCCTGAATATTTGGAGGTTTATAAAGGCTTTTCACAGCTCCCCTGGGAGGACTCCTATCCCCTTTATAGGAGAAGAAACCTAGATTCTGAGAAGGTATGAGTCTGAGTCAAGGCCATGCAAATCCAGGTGTTGAGCTGGGGCTCAAACCCCTGCTTCTGACCATAAGACTAGCTGTACTCTACCTACGCTCCACCATGCATTTTTCGAAGTAGGATTTTTAAAATGCCTCTGGAATGCTTAAAACTATAGAATGAATTTTCTTTATCTTCTGTAATCAGGCACAGTGCCTGGCACATAGTAAGTGTTTGGTAATTGCTTATTGATTGATTGATTTGAATATTGATCCCTACATAAGTAGGGAGAAAGGCACCTTTGTCAAGTTAGCTGTGGCAGTAAGTTCTGTACATTTCCTTCTAGTCAGGGAGGCTTTGTCAAGGGCATGGGCTTGGAAGGACAGAGAGGAATGTAGGCACGTGGATAATGAGTGCATGCACTTGATTGGAAGAAGGCTTTGGTAGCCCAGAGTGGAGTTTCAGCTCTATAGTATGTGTGGCAAAGGATTGAAGGCTTGGGACCTTTGGAGGGTGGGGAGGGACTGGCTGGGAGAGGATCAGTCTGCAGCCTGAGGAATTGAGATCAGCTGCTTCAGGCCAGCAGAGTTGTTGGGCAATAGACTAGACCATCCTGGGAGGCCTTTGGGAGTTATCCTTGAGAGGGTGGGGTCTTCTCTGTGGGAGGACTTGGTATTATCCTGCCTGGAGACAGGGGAATCCATGTGGTGATCTCCAGGGTCATACCAGTCCTGGGGTTTGGGTTTATATGGTATTTTTTGGTGGAACAGTGATATGGACTGCTCTGAGTTCTGTCTCCTCATTTTCTTCCTGTTCAGTAACTGTGGCTTTCCTTCTTTTAACTCAATTTCTGCCTTCCTTTTTTCCTACTTTGTTCTATGGCAATAGATATAGATGATCCCTATGACTGCAAGAAGTGTCGGATGAGTTTTCCCACCCTGCAAGATCATCGCAATCACATTCATGAGGTCCATTCCAAGGAGTATCATCCCTGCCCAACGTGTGGAAAGATCTTCAGTGCCCCGTCCCTGCTGGAGCGACACATGGTGACCCATGTCAGAGGCAAGCCTTTCAGCTGTGGCATCTGTGACAAGGCCTACCAGGTGAGGGCACCTCCTCCTGACGGTTGGTCTTTGGCTTGCTGGGCATCGGCTCCATGTCCATCCTCAAGGGGGCTGATGTTTGGGTGATACTGCTCAGCTACAAGTGAGCTGAGTTCATTCAGGGTACCCAGATACCCTGTGGAGAGCAGGCCCAGGACAGGGGCATGGAGAATAACAACAAGACTTAGCAGGGGCTAAAAATGAGTCAGTTCTGCTGCTGCTCCCATGTCTCTGAGAATTCAGCCAAACTTCCTCGTTAGGGGAAAACCTGCCTTCTCCTGTGAGTGTCTGTGTTCTGTGGAATATAATGACTGCCTGTAGAGGCAAGAGATCAGGGGAGAGAAGGAGTCTTGATACCTTTGGACTAAGGCCAAGGTCAGTGTCAAAACATAGGGAAGGAAGGAAACAAGCATTTATGTAGTGCCTACTAAATACCAGGTGGTATGCTGAGCACTTTAGAGCTGGCATCTTATTTGATCTCACAACAGTGCTTCAAGGTGGGCACTATTATTATCCCCATTTTACAGAGGAGGAAATGACTTATTCAGGGTCACACAACAAATAAGTACCTGAAGCCACATTTGATTATAGGGAATTTCAATGATCTTGAACTGATATGAGTGAGAAAAATAACTTCTGAGGCATTAGCTCAGTTGTGAGTCTGGCTTTTCAATAGCCAAGTAAATAGCACATTAAAAGGCAACACTCAACCTGGAAAAAGAAAAACCCAGACCTAGTAAGATCCTGCTCACGACCCCCTGGGAACAAGTCTGGCTCTCAGGAGCAGGGAGTACACTTCTGCCTGTGTCATAACATGTGTCAAGGCTGACGCTTCCCTCACTTGTGCACAGCAATTGTCTGGCTTGTGGTATCACAACCGAACCCACCACCCAGATGTGTTTGCTGCCCAGAACCACCGATCCTCCAAGTTCTCTGCACTGCAATGTAGCTCCTGTGACAAAACCTTCTCCAGCACAGCCGCTCACAAGAAGCACGTGGTGGTGGAGCATGCAGGTGAGGCTGGGCCGGGGCTGGAGAGCCAGCCTGATGTGATCGCTCCTCCACCCTTGCCCATGCAGGGGTCATGGGAGAATTCAGTGTAGGCTTCAGGGGTCCTACCCTGGGCTGTCAGGGCCCTCGGGGTTGCTGCCAGCCCTCTGCATTCCTCATTCTCTTGTCTCCTCCCCAGACGTGAAGTTCCATGAGTGTGAGACCTGCCAGGAGCTCTTTCCCACCCTGGCTTTGCTTCAAGTTCATACTAAGTGCCGGCATTCAGGTCAGTGTTGCTCTATCTGTCCATTCCTCTTCCCTTCCTCCCCATTTTGGACTTCCTTTTTCCTTTTCTTCCTTTATCTCCTGTCTAAAATGATGCCTGTTTAGTAGAACTTGCTCCATGGCCCCATTGCTTCTCACCTTTTCACTCTCAGTCTCTCATCCCTCCTCATCCCCCAGGTTCCCAGCCCTTCAGGTGCCTGTACTGTGCAGCCTCTTTCTGCTTCCCTGGAGCCCTGCAGCACCATGTGGCCACTGAGCACTTCCGGCAGACAGAGAACACATTCCCCTGCGAGGTGTGTGGAGAGCTCTTCACTTCCCAGGCCCAGCTAGAGGTGCACTTTGAGTCTGAACATGAGAAGGTCATGGTCACCGAATCCCAGGTTGCAGCAGCCACCACCCAGATGGTGCAGGTAATTCTCACAGCCATTTCAAACCATGTGGGTCCACGGAGGATGGTCAGTGAAAGAACATAAGCAAATTGTTCAGGAAAATACAGGAAACAAGTATTTATTAAGTACCTACTGTGTGTTAAGGGATGGGGACACAAAGGCAAACATAAAAGAGCCCTTGATCTCAGTTAGCTTAGAGTCCTTTGGAGGAGGCTGTGTGCATATCTGTAAGCACATACAGAAGAAATTCAAAATAATGATGTGTGGAGGGACAGGGCACTGGCAGGGGACCCTGCAAAGGCTCCATGTAAGAGGTGGTGTTTGAGCTCAGCCTTGCAGGAGGAGGCAGGGAGGGCGTGCATTCTGGATGCAGGGTAGCCCAAGCAAGGGCACAGAGGTGAGAGATGAGACTTTTTTTTGGCTAGAGTGTTAGGTGTGAGAAGGGGATTAACGTAGAATGAGACCAGAAAAGTGAGGAACAAGTTTGAAGGTATTAAAAACCAGAGAGCAGTTTATACTTGTCCTGGAGGAAATAGGGAGTCCCTGGGGGTCTGAGCTTTAGCCAAGTCCTTTTGCCAGCTGTGTGGAGGCAGGGAGGCCAGAGCTAGGGTGGCAGTTGTAGGAGCAGAGAGAAAAGGAATGATGCCAGGGATGATGCACAGGTGTGAAATGATGGGATTGACAGGATTTGGGGGTGGATTAGATATGTAGGCTTGAGGGAGACTAAGAGGTCAAGGATAGCCCCAAGGTTGCTGATCCAGGAGACTCAGAGGATAGTTCCCATAATGACAATAGGCAATTTTGAAAGAGCCAGATGTGATTTCCATTCTGAACAAGGTGAGTTTGAGGTCTGAGATATACCCAGTTTGAAGTGTCTAGTTGGTTTTTCAGGCCGGAGACTCAGCAGAGAATCAAAGTCTAAATAGAGGCTTCTGAGATGATCATCTCTGTGGGCTGGTGGGGGAGTGTAGAATTAAGTCATGGTTATTGAGTAGATTGAGGAACTTGGATTTGAGGTATTTGAGGAAATATGAATATGTATGTTGAAGTCTTCTAGAATGTGGGCAAGAATTGGGGAGAGAGGTACTGAACTTATCGAGGAAGGAGAATGTCTGAGAGGCCAGTGGACCACCAACACCAGAATCTTGATTGGGTGATAAATATGGATTGAATGAACCTCAGAGGAGGAGAGGTTATTGTGTGATGGTAGGAGAGACAGAGACAGGGAGAGACTGGAAGTAATACTGGGGAGCAAGGATTCTCCCACCATAACCAGTCCTTCAGGGAGTGGGAGTAGCCAGTGCTAGGCTCTGTCATCAGAACAGGGTCCAGGACTGCCAAGAGGTTGAGAGGACAAAGACTGAGAAAAGACTATCAGATTTGGCGGCTTTGCAAAGAGCGGAGTCAGACAAGCCCTGATTTCAAAAGCCAGAGGGCCAGGGGGCGGCTCATTGAAGGGGAGCAGTGTTGCAGACCTTCCAGGGGCTCTCCTCAGACACTTGACATCCTCTTATCCCAGGCTAGGTAAGGGCCTGGTGCCCTTTAGACACTGCTGGGGGTGTTGACACATAAGGATGATTAGCAGCACATTTTCCACCCTTATGGTCATCTGTCTGCCAACAGAAATGAGTTTGCTGTTCTGTTGGGATTGAGGAGATGAAGGAAGATCTGGGGAAAGTGCTCTAGAGAAAATGCCTCTTATCAGACAGGACAAGGGACCATGGAAGGAAAGGACAGAGAGGAGGGACAAAGCAGGCCGCAGTAATTATAGTGAGCGGTTCTGGAGTGCTGGCAAAGCTCTCTCTGCGTGTAATCTCATCTGGGACTCACAACAGCTTGGTTCTGAAGGGACCTTGTTTATCCTCATTTTACATAAGACCAAGTCATCTCATGAAGGCTGAGTTACACAGCTATGAGACGGCACCAGAAACAGGATCTAAACCCAGGTCTTCCACTGTGCCACGAGGTCTCTTTTCAGTTACCCAGACATGCAAATCCTTAAATACAAAGCTGAGGAGTTCCTGAGCCCATGTTTCGTACTCTGTGACTGCCAAAGGCATCTTTGACCAGTGGACTGGTACCCCAGAGTCCTGTTCAAGTGAATGAGTGTTTCTCTTTGCCCTGGGAGAAAACTGCCTACTGCTGCATAGGTGGGCACTGCCCCAGTCAATGTTGCAGGCCATGCAAGTGGGTGAACTCCATTCTGTAGCCTCTGGACTCCTCATGCCGAGGCCATTCATGATGATCAAGGGAATCTGACCATGTAGTAACGATGGACTGTAGGCTGGAGGGATGATAGTAAGAGACAGCCTGGGTGTGAGATGGGGAGTCAGGAGATCAGAGCAGAGTCATGTGTTGTGTTCAGCTCTGGGTTCCATGTTTTAGCACAAACTCCACACTCACCAACTGGAGTGGGGTTGAAGGATAGCTGGGGTGTACAGGGACTGCAGACTACCCTGTCTGTGGATGGGGTGAAAGAACTGGGTGTATTTAGCTTGGAGAAGGGAAGACTTGGGTAGTGTCTGATCCCTGTATTCCAGCATTTTAGGAAATATCCTATGAAAGAGGGTTTAGACATCTGCTTAGTCCCAGAGGCCAAGATGGGGAGCAGTGGGTGGGGGTGGCAGAGACACAGACTTTAAGCCTTTGTGACAATTATCAGGGTCCAGAAGTAAACTGGCCCCCTTTAGCAGCTATTGGAGGCTGGGGGAAATTAAAGAAGGGATTCCTGTACTGACTGGACTAGGTGACCATTGAAGGTGCCCCCCACCTTCAGATGTGACTGGATCTTCAGCTTGTCTAGAGTACAGAGGTGGAGCATTGGATTCAGAGGCAGGAAAGTCGAGGTTCAGACCCCACCTCTAACACTTCCGAGCCTGGCTGTGTGAGTCCAGGCAGTCAGCCCCTACAAGCCTCCATTTCCTGCTTTGTAATAGATGATGATAACACCTCCGTGATAGGGTTGTTGTCAAGATCAGACAAGAATGCATATCAAGGAAGGCCCTTGCGGACCGTAGAGTGACAATGTGATTTGTGATTGCTGTACTGGCATTCCTGAAGTGCTTTCAAATCTGCCAGGGACTTGGTAATCTGATTTCATTTGAGCCTCCCAGTGACCCACCTGAGATCTGTATCTTGACTTCACAGATGAGGAAATGGAAGCTGAGAGAAGAAGGTTGTATGGTCATATCCTGTTTGCCACCAGACATGTCAGTGGCACATGGAGCCTCTGTCTCCCTGACTTCTTTCCTTGTGTTTGTCTCTGTAGCGTGGTTTCCATTAGCGTTTCCTCCCACTTCATCTCCAGCCCCACACACTGAGCAGGAGGAGGAAGCAGAGAAACATGGGTCACTTCAATTTTGACTTGGCACTCTAAGAACCCATGTGCTTCGAGTTTTTCGAGGACTATTTCCTCAGTCAGTTGGGTTTTCAGGTCTCCTCTGCCTTGTTATTAATCTTGTATCAATCAATGGCCTTTATGAGGTACTCTAGGGAGAATGCGTGGTTTCAGTCAGGCTCGGTCTTGGTCACGTTACCATAGATAACCAGGAGTCCAGAAGGAGGAGGAATTGTACGTTTGCCATATGTACAGCTTTGAACATTCCTTGACAAGATGAACATCACCCTGAGGCAGCCCTTGCTTATCAGAGGATCCTCAGCATATCATCACCTTCCTCAGACAAGAGACACTGAGCTCTAAGACTTGCAAACGTGTGTGCTCTGCTGTCCTCTCTCTAGTTCTCTGAATGTCTGAATCATGACTTATAAGAAATAGTATTGTCTGTATGTGTACGCCAAGCAGGGTTCAAAAATGTCTTGAAACTGTGTGAGCCTTTGACAGAAGAGCCAGCATGGTCAGTAGAAAAAGCCCTGGAGGAAATGTTGGACAAATCTTTCCCCTTCTCTGGGGCTCACTTTATAAAATGAGAGAGTTGGACATGATGATTTCTATAGTTTTTTCCAACTCTGAAGTCTTCCTTTCTGTGCCTTGAGTGGCCCTATGATCTGAGCCCTTCAAAACTGGCTTTTGTTTTTCGGTAGTTTGTCTTTGTGTCTGACCCCATTTGGGGTTTTCTTGGCAAGGATACTGGACAGGTTTGCCATTGCCTTCTCCATCTTATTTTATAGAGGAGAAAACTGAGGCAAATGGGTGAAGTGACTTGCCCAGGGAACACAGCTAGGAAGTGTCTGAGGCCAGATTTGAACTCACAAAATGGAGTCTTTCTGATTCCAGGCCTGGTGCTCTATCCACTGAACCACTGAGGTGCCCTCAGAGTTGGCTTAATGCACCCTTTATTAGTAGTAATCAATGGAGAAACCACTACCCTTTTGGAAAACCCAGGAAAAAATCTGCATGTCCATGTTTTGAAGCAGATCAATGGGTGAGACTGACCACTGTCTATTGTATGCCTTTCATGTTGCAGAAATAACTGTGGTCTGGCCCTTGTGTGGGAGTCCTCACTAGCATGTGATCCCAGTTTGTATACTCTGAGGTGGCACCAAGAGCCAGATGACCGCAGTTCATGGGCAGAGTTATTCACATGGTGTGTGTGCCTCCCAGCTGCATCACTGGCCTATTAAACTTGGGGTTTCCCATCAGGCCCATGCGTTTTGTAATTGCTCTCCTCAGGTGAGAAAACAGATGTGATCATTACAGTGTGAGGCTGACATGAGACCAAGCTTAAGAAATGGGAGAGGAGGGCTGCCTGCGGGCCTCTCCCAGAGCCCTGGTTTGTTGTTTCCTTTACAGGTGATCCAGGCTCCAGAGCCAGGAGCATCAGCTGAGCAGATGATCACTTTGGAGGAGACCCCTCTGGCTGGATCCCAGGTGTTTGTGACGTTGCCAGACTCCCAGACTCCCCAGGCCAGCTCAGAGTTGATGGCAGTGACGGTGGAGGACTTATTGGATGGAACTGTGACCCTCATCTGCGGAGAGGCAAAGTAAAAGCCACTCCAGAGCCTAGGAGAGATGTCGAGGGTGAGCCAGAGAAAGCCACGCAGTGACTTGGCCCTTCAGAGAGCATTCTGAGCTGCCCTGGCTGGGGAGCTTGTGCCGCAGTATCCTGAATGTTCTGACACATTCAGTGTCTGGGATGGAGACCCTGAGCCCAGTGCCCCTCCCAGAGGCACGGAGGTGGTGTGTCCGTGCACAGGTCAGCTGCTTTGGTGACTGGGTTACATTTCAGCCTGAAATCAAGTGTTGCTCCCACAACCCATGCCTAATGAGCATCAGGGAGAGGAAGCTGGGGACTGAAGCTTACTTTGCTTACAGGAAGTCCCCCATAGGCAGAATGGACATGGTGAACAAAGTATGGCCAGACATGTGGTTTTTAATCTTTATATGAAACTCCTTAGCAAGGCGTCAGGCAACTCCAGCCTAGGGCATGTTCTGCCCATCCTTGCTGACACCACCAGTCGAGGGTCTCCTCGTGCTGCTGATTTCTCCATTTCTGCCTTGGTAAGTGGAGATCAGGAGGCCAGCAGCAGCTCCCCACCCTCCCACTAAATGGATGTCCAAGGAGCAAGGAGAACAGCTCCCCTTTGACCCAGGGCCTTAGTACCTTTCCCTCACCCATTGCCCATAGTAATGACCAAAGCTGACCTTTGTTTGTTATTGGCCCGTCAAAATAATGGGCTCTCTTCCCACCCAGTTCTCACCTTGCTTGGTGCAATCATCTCTCTCATCCAGAACAAAGAGTTTGGAGTGTTTTCTATTTAGAACTTCAAATGGGAGATGTGCCAGCTGCCAAGGCAGCCCCAGCGGCTCTGTCCCGACCTTTTGGGATTTGTCCTGGGGAGACCCCAGCTTCCCCTCTCCCTGAAAGCTCAAAGCTGCTGCTGGAGCAGAGGTATCACCTGAGAGCCAAGTCCCTCATTGTAGACGTCTGATATGACTTCAGTGGCTGACTTGGCAAGAGAGCAGTCGTTTCTGCCCCAGTATGGCATGAAGGCAGTCTCGGCTGCCCATGGCTCCCAACTCCTTGCCTGCTTGTGAAGGGCTGCTCTGGGAGCCCATTCGATATGCCTCTCTTGTTGCCGGGCCACGGCCCTTCTACAGCTACATTTCCCAAAGCCTTTTATCTGCCAATTCCTAAAATATAATCTGATAATTAATGGTTTGTTGACTCCATTATGAAGTGCAATTAGGTGGGTGTAGGTTCCTGCAGTTTAGAGGGAGCACCTAGCATTTGTCTTCTGTTCCTTGTGCCAAAAGGTTGGGCTCTGCCCATGCAGTGTTTACATTCTGAGCCATGATCCCCACCACGACCTGGGCCTCAGCCCCCTCTGGAGAGTGATATCCACTTCATTACTTGTAGAAACCAACTCCAGGAGGAGATAGACGCATTTCTTTTTCTCCAAGCACATTGTGCACAGCTGCACGCAGAAGGAGGAGCCTGTTTTGTTTAGATCACAGCTTTTTTTGCTTCTGCCTCCCAGCTTGTGGCTGTTGGGGCTCAACACCTGTCCATGAGCCGATTGGCTCTGTAAAAAGGAGTCTCAGACAGGCCCTTCTGTGAGGGCCATGCCTCAGCTGCTCTGGTCTATACTGGTTCTAAGAACCAGATTGCTAAGAATATCGTGTAGGGTCACTGAATGACCCCATGTCAGTGTTTATGTCCCTCGGGTTTATCCAATAAGCCTGAAATAAATGAAGTTTTCAAAGGGGAGAGCCTTAAAGACTGATAATGACCAGAAGATGGTGCTCAAGCCTTTAAGACTTCGCTTTAGCCTTGATGTGAAGGCCCTACTGTGGCTTGCCCTTGCGTTCTTGGCAGTCATTTAAGCTTCCTCTGTACCCCGAGCTCTCAAGCTTAGAAAGTACTTGAAGGTCCTGGAATGTCAGCATCATATCCAATGACATGCATTGAGAAGGTCCTGGTGCCACATCCCAGAAAGTCCTCCAGGAGCCACTTTGTGTAAGTAGCAGCACACGGGCCATGAACTGTTTCCTACAGTTAGCTGAAGGGGAGAGAACAAAAGGAAAGGGATTTGTAATGGAGGTGACAAGAGTAGGGTCATGTGGATCAGTGTTCTCTACAAAGGCTTGTGCATTTCAGACTTGGAGCATTTGGAAGAAGGCCTTCCCAGATGTCTGGCAGAGAGAGAAATACAGACAGGAGCCCTGTAGCCTTCCACAGAATTGTCAGGCCTGTGGCATGCTGATCAAGAACGGTCCAAGAGGCCAGGTTGCCGATCAGACCCACCGAGGGAACTCTTAAGATATGGCAGTGGCAAATGGTAGTTGCAAAACCCATTATTGCTTCTCCGCATTCTGTTTCATTCTGAAACTGAATGAATTGGCTGAGCAGGGCTGGTAGAATCCATTTGTTCCACAGAGGATTCTGAGTAGGAATACAGCTACACATTGCCCTATTAAGGGTTGCCCCTTTCTTCTGAGCTAACTCAGCTTCTTTCTTCCTCCTGTCTTCTAACCTTAGATGTTATTCGAAATAATCCATTTACATTATGGCCCCCACATGTCCACCATAAGCACATGACCCCCTAGATGAGGGAGGGACTGGGCATCCTTCTCAAGAAGTGTGTGGCATTTCAAGGAAGTGAATCACAAATCCATCTAGTCCAGATTCCCATGATAGATTTGATGGCTGATGGAAAAGCAGCCAGGAGGAGAAGGAAATGTGAGAATCTAATTCAGGGCGAAGTAACAGAGATCAGTGGTGGAGCTCTTTGTGGTTCAGTGTTTGACCATCACAGGGAACTACTTCAGGGAGAAAGCAATTAGGTGATGAGGAAGCATGGATTACCAGAGGAGGAGAAGTCATTGCTTCTGAACATGGTGACGTGGAAGTAGGACCAGGAGGTTGGCAGAGCAGCCAGGAGGCTGACAAGTCTTTATACTCTCCTTTAAAATAGTCTGTCTCATCTGCCTCAGAAGCCCCAGATTCTACAACCTTCTTAAAGCTTTCAGCTCTGCATGGACCAGAGGCTGGAATATGGATGTGGTGTTCCCATGGTGATTAAAATCCTCTCTGAGGAATAAAGTGCTTTCCTTCATGGAGCACCCCCAGGGCCTTGAGAGAGTCACATGGCTAAGAAGAGCCTTGCTGCCCGATGATTGAGTGATGGAGTGGCACTGGGTGCTCTAGACGACAGGAGGGCATGTAGGATCCCTGCCCTTCCCCCACTCATGCCCTCGGTGAGATGTGAGCACAGAAACAGGGGAAAGAAAGGGGGCCCAGAGGAGCTGCTCTTTCCCTTGCTACCCTTGCTGCTGCTGCTGCTGCCTCCCCAGTGAGCCAATGATAGGACCTTGTTGGAAGGGAGACTCTGCATCATCTCTGTCTTACTTCATCATTCATCCACTGAGGGCCATGTGTAGTCCCTTCTTGGGTAAAAGGAGATGCCAGCCAGCTCCTCAGGAGGCCACCTCTTCTTATAGTGAGAGTGAGGGGGAAAGACTTCATGCCTGCCTCCTGCTTCACTCAGCAGCACCTGCTTCAGAGATCTGCTCAGTACCATTGATGTCCCTAGAATCCCTGGAAAAAAGAGAGGGATTGGCATAGAGGGAGGCATTAGCAGGATTTGGGATTTAGGGAATTGTCAGAGTGAGGTGGTTAATTATCTGTCATGTTGTGATAGAATGTCCCAGAGCTGGTCAGACTTGGGCCAGGCTCGGAAATAAAGAAAGAGAACAGACTCCAGACCCTTCTTCTGTGTGTACCTTAGCACACAAGGAAGGAAAAGAGACCATTCGTGCTTTAGATAACAGTGTAGGCCAAGAGGTTCCCAAAGCTAAATCAAATCTCTTCTAAATTGTCCAAATATAAAATCATCAGATAGAGGGCCATGGATAACTGGACTGGTTACCTGTCAGTTGTACCTGGAACAGCCATGTAACTGACTCTCAATTCTACATAGACTTGATTACAGCTTCTTCCTTTTCTTAGACCTGCATTGATCCAAACTAAAGTTCCAAAATATGGCTCTTGGAACATCATGCCTTGTTAAAGTGTTGGATGGACCACTTTACTTACAGACCTGGTCTGTCCCCATGGCTCCAGTCTTCCCTGTCCTTTCTCCGCATGAAAGGGTTCCCATCTGACAGACCTGATTGCTTAGGTCTGGTTCAGCATAAGGTTGTGGTCAACAGAAGTGACAAAACTAGCCTGAGGCTGAGTTAGAAGCATGGCCAGGAGAGTGAAGGAGCCAGTGCCCGGGCTGCCCAAGAACTGCATGGCTGTGTCACAAAGCCTCAGGATTCCTGGAACTTGTTCTCGCTCAGGTAGCTCTGGTTTCTATAAGTCTATAAGGAGAAATTGAATACCTGGCCTTTGTTGGTTGATTTCCACGAAACTGAGAAATTCCCAAACCCCTTTGTTGTTTAGACGGTACTGCTAGTGTTCCCTCTAGTCCAGCCTTGCTTCTGCATAGGATGAAACTAAAGTCTTCATTCCTGGATTTCCTGAGTCACATTCACCATGCAGTCGAGCAACCCTTAATTACATATAGCCTTCATTTTGGTGGTTCCTTGTTTCATGTGTAAACCTGACCATAAGCTCTTTGAAGACAGAGAAGGTATGTCATGTACAGACAGAACCTCCCAAGCCCTGCAGAGCAGTTCTACAGGGACAACATGTCGCAGCACAGCAGTGGGGAGGGTGGGTAGTTCAGTACAAAGCAAACTGAGTATAAGTGTGACTAGGTGGTGGAGGAAGGAGCAGGAGCTGAATTGAGCTGATCTCCCAGCATTCTAGGGGTGGCGGGGGTGGTTTTGGGGGAAGGTGCCTATGCTTGTTTGCTTCATCCTTATTAGCATCAGCAGCATGCCAGGTACTGAGGATGCACTCACTACATGCTTGTTAATGGAGTGATGCTGACATTAACATCTCTGCTCAGACCCTTCTGCCCAATGGCTGTCCGGCCAGGATAGCTGAGAAGGGAAGCTTTCACACAGTAGACTCAAAAAATGTGTATTGGGTTGAACATTTCATTTTCTTGGCCATATCATCCCATGGCCACCAGTGCTGGCTCCATCAGAACCTTGGTTCATCCTTTTTATTCCCCCGTAAAGAGATTAACAGGAAGGTCAGAGCAATGCACATGGACCAGGGAGCTCCCCCTACCACCTCTATCAAATGCTGTTTGCTTGGCCTCATAACAAGCCCTTCCTGCTGGCTCTTTTCACACCAGGTACTCCCTGGTGATGCCTGAGAACACTGGATTGAACATATCGAGACAAGGTCACTGCAGAAACCCACTGTGCCCCTCCAGGGAAGATTACACAGGTCTATCATTAGGGGGTCCTGAGAAAAATGGATTGGAAGTGGCAAAGCTGAGCAGGGGGGCTGTGGTGCAGAGGAGAAGAGACATCCCCACTTTTGCACCCCATGCAGGGTCTAAGCAGAATCAAACATTCCCATTAGAAAGAGCTGGCTTCAGAGCTGCCTTTCTTGACATAAAGAAATAAGTTGAAATGAATAAAAGCCACTGTAGTGTGAAGGGGAGTATGAGATTTGGACAATATGACCCATTGACAGGTGTTCATTCAACTGAGCTAACAGTCATTAGGTTCCTACTTTGTTCAAGGCATTGGACTAGGTAGACCATGAAAATACCAGAGCAAAACAAAAATTCAGCCACAGCCTCTGCCTTCAAAGAGCTTCCAGTCACTCTGCTGGGAGGGGTTGACAAGGTAGAAGACGATGGGGCAAAGAAAAGGCTGGACAACATAGTGCTTTAGGAATATCTAAGTCAGGAGAGGATGTTTTCAGCTGAGGGTGCCAGGCAAGGATGATGGAGGGAGGCACACGTACATAAAGCTTTGAAGGGAAGTAAGCTTTTCAGCAAGTACAGGTGAACAGATCTGCAGAATCCATTGCATAGATCCATTCCATGGCATCCATTCTCTACTAGAGAACACTGGCTCTAAGCATAGTGCTGAGGGTGATAGAACAAGAAGAGGCAGCTCCTTCCTGGAAGGCATTTGTCATCTGTTGGGGAAGATAAGGCAGGATGGAGCAGTGCTGAAAAGTACACTCAACTGTATGACCTTGGATAAGTCCCTTCTCCTTGGTTCCCAATTTCTTCTGTAAGATCAGACTGGATTAGATATTCCCTAGAGTGCCCTTCTGGCTCCAGCATTCTGAGAGTCCTTATTAAACTACTATCATTAGGACATCTTGAGAAAAATGAATTGGAAATGGCAAAGCTGAGCAACGGGGCTCTGGTGCATTGAGGCGAAGAGATTTAACCTCCAGGGATATACAGGACAGCCAGTGAGCCTTGATAGTATAGATATTAAGGAAGACAGTAAAGTGTGGCCTGTACTGTATTCATTGAATCAGAGGTCTAAAGCTGGAAGGAATCTTAGAAATTGGCTAGCCCTGTGGTGCCAAACTCAAATAGAAATGGATATTAACTTATAAATTAATAAATTAGCCTTCCCTGCCTTGTATATTTGTTTTGTTAAACATTTCCCAGTTGCATTTTAATATGGTTCCTGTCACTCTGTGGAGTGTTGGGGGGTAGCAAGTTTGACACCTCTGGCTAGCCCAGTGCCCTCATTTCACAGATGAGGAAACTGAGTCCCAAAGAGGTCAGAATGGAGAATTTAATGCAAGTAGGTTCTCTTGACTCCAGATACACTGCCTTTTCTACTATACCACACTCCCAACTCAAGTCAAGAAATTACTACCACATTTTAGGAAGATTTTCAACAAAGGTTGAGGCAAAAAGGATTTTCTGTTTTAATCCTCAGTTAATCTGAAAATTCAGCTCACCACAGTTCACTGTTCCTTGAACATTCCAGTTAGTCCAGACCCTCACTGTCATGTGCCTGGTTTACTGGGACCACCTTCTAGCTAATCCCTCTGCATTCCATCTTTCTTCCCTCCCATCTGTCCTGCTTCCCTTAGCCAGGCTTAATTTTTACTAAAATGACACTTTCATCATATTACTCCCCAGCTCAAGACCCTTATTCCTTTTTTGCCAAATGCCTTGCTTAAACTCTGCCTCACGTTCAAGGGTTCCAAATAAACAGATTGGCAGTGGCAGAGGTGAGCAGGGGGGCTCTGGTGCAGAGAAGAGACCTCCCCACTTTTGCACCCCATGCAGATCGAACAAAGTGGATTCTACTCCAGAGAGGTGTGCTGTCAGATGAGATTGAGACTACCTCGGGTTGGAAGGATCAAGGAAAGCATCATTTCCTTCCCTTAGCAGCCTCCAGGGCTAGAGTTCAAAACAAAATAAAACAAGAAATTTAGGATTGAAGAGGTAACAATACCATCTATGCCTGGCTTCCACAGGCTTGTAAAACGCCAAGTATAGCTGGAATGCAAACCATGGCTTGAGCAGCTGTAGCTGTCGCTGATGTAGATGTCTCACCATCCTCCTCAGCTCCTGTATTCATCTGTGACATTGTGATGAATATTTTATCGGACAATGGTTTGCCTTAATTAAACCTCAGTTTTTTAAAGCCCTCAAATGTGATTTTTATTTTGTCTTGGGGTCAGTGGCCTTTTAAAATGGGAACACATCTGCAAAATTGAATGGAAGTCAGTAGGAAAATAAGATTCAAAAATCTACCTTCTTTGATTTGCACACTGCTTTCCAGGAAGATACCTGTTTTGTGCAGTTGGTCCACTGCCATTATGTTTGTTCAGTCAGCTATTTGGAGAGCCCAGAGTACCTGAGAGGGGAGGGGAATGTGCCCAGTAGTGGCGCTGATCCCAGCACAGGTGGTGAGAAGAACATCAAAGAGAACTATTTGCATCCTTCGAGGCCTCCCTGCGGCTTTGATCTGAGTCCAAGGGCAACTTCCCTTCACCCCAACATATTTGCCACCACTCATCACTTTAGGGAGGGCACCCTCAGGGACTGTCCCCCTTAGCCTGCTCTGGAATATCTTCCCATGTAAGTTTTGCCCCTGACTCCCAAGGTCCTTGGCAGGT
The DNA here is from genome assembly GCF_028372415.1 of Notamacropus eugenii. Classification (NCBI taxonomy): domain Eukaryota; kingdom Metazoa; phylum Chordata; class Mammalia; order Diprotodontia; family Macropodidae; genus Notamacropus; species Notamacropus eugenii. Next base: position 62,776,556 of record NC_092876.1, read on the forward strand.
GGGGTAAGGTGGGAGAGGGGACTATGAAAAAGCAGCTGGGAGAGATGATTGGTGAAGATTGGGGTTGGGGTAGGGGATCCTTGCAGCTGATAACAGGAGAAGGTAGACTACATTGGAGCAACTAAGGTCGAATCCCAGGAGAAAATCTGAGTTGAGAAACAGCCAGGATTAGAATGAAAGGATTAGGTCCTGGGGAGAGGCGGAAGCAAGAGATGGTGGTGCTCCATCGGATTTTCATCCAGTACCTAAGCAAGCTCCATGACCACCAAAGTATTCAAAGCAGCAGACCAGAAGCAAGTAGGTGCCAGTCGATTGAGGAGTGGTTAAAACTAGGATGCACAAATATAATGGGACATAATTGTGCTGTAAGAACAGTTCAGAGAAGGGAAGATGTGATACACAGCAAAATAAGGAGAACCAGGAAAACTACGTAATGCTTGGAACAGTGAACCCAGACAGGACAATAGATGGAAAGGCAAGGCAGTGTAATTGCAACGGCCAAGAGAAGAGCTGAGAAAATACACCTTTCCACCTTCGTTAAGGAAGGGGGGGGGGGGGCACTAAGTAGGGAATGTTGCCTATACTGTCATGTGGTGGTTTTGCTGAACCGCCTTTCCTCCCCCCTTTTAATCTTTGTCACAAGGAGTAGAACTATGGAAAAGTAATATATTTAGAAATAAACGTGAGATCTTTAAAAGACATCAATAAAAAATTTTTAGAAGGGCTACAAACAAACTGGGACAGAGGTGGAAGAAGGGCAAACAGACTCAATGAGAGGAACTTGCCACATAAATCCACAGCAATATTACTGTGGCCACAACCTTGACATGACTCAGACCCTGATCCAGGCATAAACCTCCCCTCAGTTACCTCTGAACTTGAAGAAGATTGCAGGGTGTGGTGTGGTGGGAATTGATGGACTTGGAGTCACATTCCTGTTAGAATCTTGGATTTTACTGTGCAACCTTGGGCAAACCACTCTCTCTAGGTCTGTTTTCTCATCTATAAAGTGTTAGGACTAGGTAATCGCTAAAGTCTCTGTCTAATTATCTACAATCCTGTGATTATACTAGCCTGTGTCTATTTGGTGGAGGTGGTTTGAAGGGGTTCAGCTTAAGTCTAGAGGAGCTTTAAATGCCAGCAGGATCAGGGTCCTACATGGGGGTGGGGAGGAGCTATAAGGTACGTGATTTGAGAGTAGAGAGAGATGTAATACTGATAAGGTTAACTATAAGGTCAAAATTGGTTAAGAGGGAAAGTGAAGCCAGAGTAGGGGTGTCAGCATAGAGGTGGGGGGAAGGACTGAGGTGGAGGTCAATGAGGATGAAATGCAGATCTTGGAGAGAGGGGAAGGTGTAGGGAGAAAGGAAATAATAGGAAAGAAATTTTACACACACACATAGAGACAGAGAGCACAGGGTGAGTTGAATAGGAAGGGATCGTATCTAAAAAAATGAAATTAAGGGGTGAAAGAGGAATATATTGGGAGGAGAAAGGGAGAAATGGAATGGGGCAAATTATCTCATAAAAGAGACAAGAAAGACTTTTCAATGAAGGGAAAAAGAGAGGAGGTGAGGGAAAATGTGAAGCTTACTCTCATCACATTTAACTCAAGGAAGGAATAAAATGCACACTCGTTTTGGTATGAAAACCTATCTTACAATACAGGAAAGTGGGGGAGAAGGGGATAAGCAGGGTGGAGGGGATGATGGAAGGGAAGGTAATGGGAGGAAGGAGCAATTAGAAGTCAACACTCTTGGGCAGGGACAAGGTCAAAAGAGAGAATAGAAGAAATGGGGGGCAGGATAAGATGGAGGGAAATATAGTTAGTCTTACACAACATGACTATTATGGAAGTCATCTGCAAAACTACACATGCATAGTTCTATATTGAATTGCATGCCTTCTCAGTGGGGATGGGTGGGGAGGGAGGAAGGAGAAGTTGGAATTCAAAATTTTAGGAACAACTGTTGAGTATTGTTCTTGCATACAGCTGGGAAACAAGAAATACAGGTAATGGGGTATAGAAATTTATCTAGCCCTACAGGACAAAAGAGAAAATGGGGATAAGGGAAGAAAGGGATGTTAGAAGGGAGGGCAGTTGGTGGTAGGGGTAATTAGAATGCTTGGCACTTTGGGGTGGGGGGAGGGGAGAGATGGGGAGAAAATTTGGAACTCAAAATTTTGTGGAAATGAAAACAATAAAAATTTTAAAAAAAGAAATATTAAAATTCTTGATAATAGAAGTGGACCACCTGTGAGTAATAGGGAGACCAAGGGAATGCCACATAGATTAGAGAGGTGAGGAAGAAATGAGGAGGCAGCTAGATGGTGCGGTGGATAGAGTACCAGTCCTGGAGTCAGGAAGACCCATCTTGAGGAGTTCAAATCTGGCCTTAGTCACTTACTAGCTGTGTGACCCTGGGCAAGTCACTTAACCCTGTTTTCCTCAGTTTTCTCATCTGTAAAATCATCTGGAGAAGAAAATGGCAAACCACTCCTGAATCTTTGCCAAGAAAACCTCAAATGGGATCATGAAGAGTTGGACACAACTGAAACAACTGAACAAGAAGTAAATGACGTAAACTCCCAGATCCACATATCCATCTCTAGTTTCTCTCCTGAGTTTGGTTCTCCATCACCAATGGCCTAACCACTCTTCCAAACTGCCCTCTTACTGTTGAGGGCACTACCATCCTTCCCATCATCCAGACTCCCAACCCATGTTATTGTCTTCTCCCTCTCCCTCTCCTCCCTTATCTGATTATTGGCCAAGTCTTTTCAATTCTGCCTCCACATATCTCACGTCCCTCTTCACCTTTGGCCACCATCCTAGCATGGGCCCTCCTCACTTCTCATCTGGACTTTATCTCCCTGTCTTGAGTCTCTTCCTCTCTTCACTCCATCCTCCATACAGCTGTCATTTGGACATTCCTATGGCACAAATCTGAAGCTAAAAGCTCCCATTGCTTCTAGTATCAAATACAAATTCTCTTATTTAGCATTTAAAACCCCATCACAGTCTACCTTTCCAGCCTTGTCACACATTACTCCCCCCCCGACTCTCTTCTAGCCAAGCTGACCACCACCCCCCCACTGTCCCATCTCTGAGCACTCTCTCTTCACCTGTACCTCTTAGAATCTCATTTTCTTTCAGACCTAAGATTAAGTACCACTCCCTACATGGGGTCTTTCCTGATCCTTTCAGTTTCTACTGCTCCCTACCAAAATTACCCAATATTTGAACTATATATGTCTTACATTTATGTAAACCATGGTTACTTAATGTTGTTTCCCCCAAATAGAGTATAAGCTCCTTGAGGGCAAGGGCTGTTTTATTTTTGTCTCTGTGTTCTTAATCCTGGTATATAGTAGGTGCTTAATAAATGCTTGTTCATCGACTGCACTCTAACTGCTCTTTTTAGGAGATAAACTCTTTAGTTACCTCACTTATAAAAGAAAGAGTTAGGCCTTGGAATGTCCAAGTTCCTGGAAAACACTGACGTTCTCTGTTCTGATATTCTATATGCTAAATCTGTTTACTCTTGCTATTCAGTGATTCTCATCTCTACTTTCTCATTGCCTCCCCTGACTCGTGGAGAGAGCTGGGGAACATGTGGGCTGGCCCACCTTGGGGTGAGGAACTGGGCTGGTTGGAGGCTGAAGAATGCTCAGCCAAGTTCTCCTCAGAACCTCTTGCCCAAGAGTCCTTCTTCCCCTTCATGCTCTTCTTTCTGAAGTTTTCAGGATACACCATTCTCTCCTGGTCCTCCTCCTCCCTGTAGGACCACTCCTCAGTTTTCTTTGCTGGATCCTTCTCCAGGTCACACCTGCTAACTGTAGATATTTATAGGACTCTTTTCTGGGCCCTTTTCTCCTTCTATACCTCTCAGTGAGCTCATTGGATCTCATGGATTTAATTATCATCTCTATGCTGATGCTTCTCAAATTGATCTATGCTGCCCTAACCTTTCTGCTGACCTCCAGTTTTGCATCTCCCTGCTTTTCAGATATCTTGAACAAGATGTCCTATAGATGTCTTAAACTCAATTATGTCTAAAACCAAACTTATTACCTTTTTTTTTAAACCCTTCCTCTTCTTACCTTCCCCATTACTGCCCAGGACACTACTATCTTCCCAGAGGCTCAGAGTGTCCTGGATTCCTGGCCACCTGTCATCCCCTCCCCCATATCCAATCTGTTTCCAAGACCTGTTGATCTCACCTTTGCAACATACACTAAATATACAACATACACTAAATAAAAATGCCTTCTCTCCTCAGACACTGCCCCCACCTAGGTGCAGGCTTTTAGCACTTCACAGCTGGAGCATTGCAATAGTTACTGGTGGGGCTGCCTGCCTCATCTCTCCTCAATCTAATCCATCCTCCATTTAACAATCAAATTGATATTCCTAAAGCTGGGGTCTGACTATGTCACCCCCACCCCATTCCATCAACTGGCTCCCTATTGCCTCCAGGGTCAATATAAAATGCTCTGGCATTCAAAGCCCCCCTCCTACCCTTCCAGTCTTCTTACACCTTATTCCCCACCCTGTACTTCTCAAGCCAGTGACACTGGTCTCCTGGCTGTCCCATGAACAAGACCCTCCATTTCTTGGGTCTGGGCATTTTCTCTGGCTGTCCCCTATGCCTCTTCTGTCTCATCTCCCCCTCTGGTTTTTCCTGGCTTCCTTCAAGTTCCAACTAAAATCCCACTTTCCCATGAACCTTTCTCAGGCTTTCTTTTAATGCTAGTGCCTTCTTTGTTAATTATTTCCTATTCTCCTAATACCTGTACGTGACTTGTTTGTATTTGTTTGCTTCTTGTCTACCCCATTAGATTATAAGCTTCTCAAGGGCAGGGAGTATCTTTTGCCTGTTTTTGTATCTCCAGCACTTAGCATGGTGCCTGACTCATAGCAGATGTTTAATATATGTTTATTGACTGCCAGGCAGCAGCTCCCCAGCCGCTGGCTCAAAGGACGTAAGATTCTGGTGGTCCTTTGGTGCCCAACAACTTGGCAAACAGGAGGCAAGAACTGCTTTTGAGTGGATCCTCCAGCCTTGACACCCTCCTCCCGTTGAGAAGAGACGTTAGAAGGAATTGAGGGGGGTGTCCACTCCCCTGTCTGTGGAGAGCTGGGAGTGAGCAAAGAGAGAAGCACTGTAGTATCTGCCTTCTTTCCTTCTCTCTGTTCCCATCCCCACTCCCTTTTATGGGGACAGATGCAGGGCAGGGTGATGCTTTGACAGTGCATGAAGCCTGACCATAACTCCTATCTAATGCTTTTAAGTTCCTGAAGGGGAGGACAGGATGATGAGAGGTCAGAAGGGCCCTCCTCTGGCTCTGATTAGGCTCTGAGAACAGGTGGGCTGCAGTTCCCTCTGCCTTGGGCTTCAGACTTTCAGCCAGTGCCTCAGATGGCTGGAGTGTGCGAGTTCTTCAGAGGCTGAGGCCTCTTCCTTCTCTCCTCTCTCCTCTATGTGCAGCTCCAGATTTCCTATTTCTTGTTCTCTCCCTCCTTACCTCTGCTGATCTCTCACTGTCTCTTCCTGTTTCTCTGTCTCTCTTGGTATCTCTCTGTCCCTTCCTGTCTCTTTACTCCTTCATTCTGTCCCTGCTTGGTCTCTCTCCATCTATGGTTTTCTGTTCTGTGACTCTCACTCTGTTTTGCCCTGCTTGGCCTCCCTCACTCTTTCTTGGTTTTCCCGTATGTCTCTGTCTCTTTCCATTTCTCCTGTATTAATCTTATGATCCCCACCTTCATTGTCATTTTCATTAGAATGTGAGCTCCTTGGGGTCCTGGGCTGCATTTTTGCCTATCTTTGAACCCCTAGTTCTTAGCACAGTACCTGGTACACACAGAAAGTGCTTTATAAATGCTTGATGACCAACTGTTTCATTTCTGTTTCTATCTTCCTTGCTTGGGGTCTTTCAGTGTGTGTGTGTGTGTGTGTGTGTGTGTGTGTGTGTGTGTGTGTGTGTGTGTGTGTGTGTGTGTGTGTACACGTGCGTGTGCACTTCTCTGCTCTCTGTCCTGCCACTTTCTTAGCCTAGTTTTACTTCCTCCTCTTACTCAGTATCACCCTAAGGGTGCCTCTCTCTCAGAGATCTCCCCTATCTCTTGGTCTCTGTCCCTCTTGCTCAAGCTGCTTCTGGAGTTTTTGTGTGTGCCTCCCTGGGTGCACATTTCCTTTCTCCATTTTCCCTTTCCTATGAGGGAGTGCAGAGAAAGGGGGAGAGGCATGGCTCAGTGACAGCCCCAGCCTGAGCCAGCCCCTCTGAGCTGTCACCGAGGAAAGAAATCACATAGCAGCCCCTGAAATTCAAATGAGAGTTTTGCTGAAGCTGCTAAAAAGTCATCAAACGCTATCTTTGAAGTCCTCTGGCAAGCTGGTCATTTCTTTTCAATGAGTCCCTGGTGGAAAGGAGATTGCAGGGCTGGGGGGTGGAGGAGGGTGGGCTTTAGCACACAGGAGCCCCAGGGGGCGGGCACCAGGCCTCCCTGTTTGCTTGCCTGCCAACAATCAAATTCAAAGAATGTCAAAGCCAAAAGATACCTGAGAGCCAAGTAGTCCAACCCTGTCATTTTACACATGAGGAAACTGAGGCTCAGAAGGGAAAAATGATCTGCCTGAGGTCACTCAGGGAGTTGGTGACAGCGCCAGGACCCAGAAACACGTCTAGTCTCCCTTCTTTCCCTCCCCCTTTCCCCCCACCCTCTGCAAACTACAGGATTCTGTCCATGGAACTAGGAAACTGAAGCAACGGGTTGAGACCAGGCAACATCTGCAGGTAGCTAGGGAGGACAGTGAGGAAAGAGAGACCTACAAGAAGACTAAGACGATCAAGGTTATGGACACCATCCCTGAGTGCCCAACCCTCTTGGTAAGGGATTGGGATTAAAGTGGAAATGATTAAAATTATGGAGCCCAGAAGAGATAGAAAAAGGAGTGTCATTGTTCATCTTGCCATGAAATCCACAGCACTGGTAGCCTCTGCACCTTTGTGAAGCCATAGAATAGGGAAGGGACAGTGTAGAATCTCAGGAAAGTACGTCTAGGACTATCCTTTCTCTGGATCCTTCAATAGCTCCCAATTTCTGAACCCAACTTGATCTCACCACCATCAAATGGGCCCTAAACCAGTCTTTCAGTGCAGATGGCCAAGGATATATTGGTTACATTGGCAGGGCATACCTTTTTTACCATGACGTAACACAGTGACCCAGACAGACTAGGATATTAGCTGAAAATTCTGAGGGCTGCAGGATGGTGTGGAAGGAAAAATACCAATAAAAATAGCAAAATGCTTCGCATCCATTTGCATCCATCGTCTCCCTAGAGCCTCCATAACAACCCTATAGAGCAGGGACTTACCAGTATTCTTATTTCCTGTAAAACTAAGGCTCAGAGATCAGTCCTTGATCACAGAGCTAGTCAGCATTAGAGACAGTATTTGAACCTGGCAATGAGGTGGGGTAGAAAGGGTCCTGGACCTGGAGTCAGGAAGACCTGAATTGAAATCCAGCCTCAGGACCTTACTAGCCATTGGACTCTAGGTAAATCATCTAACTTCTGCCTGCCTCAGTTTCCTCATCTTTAAAAGTAATAATAGTAATAACACCAGAGTTATTGTGAAGATCACATGACATGTTTGCAAAGTGCTCTGCAAACTTTAAAGTGCTATGTAAAAACTAGTTATTATATTCCTGATTCACAGTCTTCGCTATAATATGCTGTGACTTAGGTGTAGTTCACATATAAGGTATAAGGAAATCTGGGATCATATGAAGTATAAGCCAGAAGAGTGATGGGACATAGACGTATGAATTCAATTATGCTAGGGCTTTGATATGGAAAGAGTCCCTAATTGGGAGTCAGGAGCCTTGGGCTTGAGATTGAGCTGAATTTGTCATCAAAGGACCCAAATCCACATCCCACTTCTTTGGTCAGATCTCATCACCTCTCAGACCCTCAGTTTCTTCCTCTATAAAAATGGAGTAAGACCAGAATGCTCTCTAGGGTCTCTTCCATTTCTAAATCTTGTGATCCTCTGCCATTGAGTCACTAGGAGTGTGATCTTAGGCAAAAGACTTACCATCTCTTTCTTCCTTTTTAAACTGAGGTAATTGGATTTGATGGTCTCAAAAGGTCCTGTCTAACTTTAATATTCTGAAAGTCTATAAGGGATTCTGTGTGTGTGTGTGTGTGTGTGCGTGCATGCACGCATGTGTGTGCGCCTCAGTGTATGTGTGTGTGATGTTAAGAAAGATTTATACAAGTGCCCCAGGTGTATTTTCTGTGCAGTTAAAACTCCATATTTAATGGTTGGAGCCAGAGTGGTCACGGCTGTCACCCGGGATTTCATGCTCCCGTTTACATCTTTAGTTTCCCCTGTCAGAGACAGCTTCATCCTCTACTCCACAGGCCCTCTGTGTACTGGGAGAAGGCGGGGCTGGAGCTGGAGGGCTCCCCTCCCCACTATAGGGTTTGGAGACAGATGTGGAATCTGTCAAGGGACAAACTGAGGGAAAGAAAAGAACCTCAGCACCCTGGGGAGGGTGAGAAGGAAGACAGGGAATGAAACTAACAGGGGAACAGGAGCAGGTGGTAGTCAGAATTTGGACAGTTCAGGGTCCTATCACTAGCCAGCCATTCAACAAAGAGAGCCATCAGACAAAGGAGAGTAAATTTACTAGGTAGGGTGGGAGGGTCAGAAACATAGCAACCTGGATTGAGAAGAGGACAGGTGAGTTCCTTAGGAAAGGAAGTCAGGAAGCCAGGAGGTTAAATAGATCTGGAATCTCAGAGGCCAGGGCAAGGTTCACAGAGCCCGGGTCAGGATCCCTAAAGGTCAGAGCCAAGTTAGCAGAACCAAGATTAGGATCACCAGCTGTAAGTCATGAGACTTAAAGAAGCCTCAGAGATAAGGCTCTTAGATCATGCCATGATAGGGCCAGAGGTACAGGTCACCAACCACAAGAAAGAGGTTTATGTACCCAAGGCTGGCATCTGGTGAGAACTCAGAAACTTAAAATCAAGAGTTGTGAAGAGGTGTGAACTATAGGACTGAAGAAACCTAGGGAGTTCTGGCCTTGAGGAATGGGATGTCTCACCAACTGAGAGAGTGGGGCTGCAGGCATCTCACTGACACTTCTGGCTGCAAAGCTATTGAATCTCTTGGGTAAAAATTTCCTTTTTCTAAAATCACTCTCCAAAAATCACTTTTTCATCCAATATCTCATTCCATCCTCACAGGTCTCCTATTCAATAGCCAGGGCAGATATTATTATTTCATTTTACAGATGAAGAAACTGGGACCCAGAGAAGTAAAGTGACTTGCCCAGGGTCTCACATATTGATTAATAAATCAACAAGTATTCTATGTATCAGACACTATGTTAGGGACAAAGACAAAAATAAAAACAACTTCTGTCTCAAGTAGCTTACATATTGAGAGACGTGGCATATATACATATAAGCTTATGGAAAATGTATAGAAAGCATATCCATGATAATTTTGGTCAGAAGGCATTAGCTGCTGGCAGGGAAAGAGTGGACTTCATGTTGGAAAGGCATAAAGATGAGAGATCTTAGTGTAGATCATAAGTCTAAGAGAGAAAGGGACCTCAGAGGTCATGTTAGTCCATCACTCTCCATTTACAGGAGAGGAAGTGGAGCCCTGAGATTAAGTGATTTGCTCCAGATTCCCCCAGGTAGTAAGTGTCCAAAATAGAATGGCACATGTAAGGAATGGTGGAAAAGCCAGCTTGGTTGGACCATAGATAGTATGACAGGAAGTGATCTATAAAGCCAGGATTGACACCCAGGGACATCCAGCTTCCAGCTCTGGTCTTGCTCTACACTGTTATCCAAGAGTGGGGTTTCCATAGGATCCCAATCTCTCTCTAGATCAGGAGTTCTTAACCTTTTTTGTTTTATGTATCCTTCTGATGAAGCCTGTGGACTCCTTCTCAGAATAATATTGGTTTTTTTATATTAAAAAAAATGCCAAATATCAGAAGTTAGTGAAAATAACCTATTTTTTCCCTTCCAAGTTCACAGACCCCTTTAAATTTATCCTTGGATCCTTGGTTAAGGTCTGGGCTATCTATTCCTCATCAGTTCCCCTCCTAAGATAGAGGCCAGGCCTGTTCCCAAACACGCCCCTGGAAATCTCCCTAAAATCAGACCTAAAAGATCTGTCACCAGCTCTCCATTACTTCTTCTCTCTTTGCTTCACGGGATAATTGTCTTTCACAAATCCATTGTCCTCTCCCACAACAGAAGCCTCCCTCGCTCTCCTGAATGGGAGGCAGAGAATATTTGGAACCTGGAAAGCTATGTGTGATAGGAATAAGAATCCCATGCAAAAACAGCTCCTGTTTTGGGTCCTTCCCAGATAACCAGCCCACGACAATTCCAGAGCTTCAACAAAGGCAAAAGTAACCACTCTTCCCATGCTTTCTCCATACATCACCCCCAGCTTCCCCTTCTCAACTCCTCTTCCCAGTCATTTTTCTCTTATTTTGTTTTTAGTCATTCTCCAAACCAAAATGGATCCTAAATTGCCCTGGTCAGTATTGAGAGTAAAGATATTGATCTTTCACGACTGAACCTCACCTCGTCCATGAAGCCCACTGTGTTTACTTCTGCCTACAAGTGAGATCTTCACTTTATTCCTACTTCCTTCTCAGATCTTCCATTGCTCTTCTGGGCTATATCATAGAACTTAGCAACACAGACAATCTGACCCAATTTCTCTCCCCTTAATGCCACATCCCATCTTCTTCCTCTACACCTTTGCATAGGCTGTGCCCACTGCCTAGACTACTTTGCCCTTACTTTTGCTTCTTGGATCCCCCTTCTCTTCCAGTCTCAGCTCCAATGAGCCACATCCTACAAGAGCCTTTCCTGATCCCTCCGGTATTTAATGTCCCTCCCCCAATGAATTTGTTTAGTGTCTTGCACGTAGTAAGCATTTAAAAAGCTATGGATTTTGACCCACATGTACAAAAATGTTTATGGCAGCTCTTTTTGTGGTGGCAAAGAATTGGAAATTGAGGAGATGGCTGTACAAGTTGTGGTATATGAATGTAATAGAATACTATTGTACTGTTAGAAATGATAAGCAGGTGGATTTCAGAAAAACCTGGAAAGACTTATATGAACTGATGCTGAGTGAGGGGAGCAGAACCAGGAGAACATTATACACAGTAACAGCTATGTTATACAACGACTGATCTTGATAGACTTAGCTCTTCTCAGCAATACAAAGATCTAAGACAACTCCAAAAGACTTGTGATGGGAAATGCTATCCAGAGAAAGAACTTTGGAGTCTGAATACAGACGGAAGCATACTATTTGCTCTCCTTTTCTTTTGTTGTTTTGTTTTATTTCTGCTTCCTTGTGGTTCTAATTCTTCTTTACGTCTTGACTAATGTGAAAATAGATTTAATATGAATGTATAAATAGAGTTTATATCAGATTGCGTGCTATCTTGGGGAGGGGAGGGAAGAGAAAATTCAAAACTCAAAATGTTATGCAAGTGAATGTGAGAGTTAAAAATAAAGAAGTTAATTATAAAAAAGAAGATATGGGTTCTATGAAGCAGAGGTGAGGAGAGTCAGTCAATCATCCTTCTCCCCTTAGTCTAGTACTTTTGTCCAGTGAGAGCACATCTCAATTGAATCAATCAACCAGGGGGTGAACTAGGCAACCAGGGAGATTCTGTTTGAATTGCATGTGGAAATTCATCATACCCAGTGGAACATGTATAAGACCAGGAAACTAATTAGGAGTTCAGGATTAGAAGAGAAAGGCAGTCTTGGCCAGGGGAAGGAGAGCCTTGGCCTTGATCTCGGTTTCCCCATCCTTGACCTGTAAACTTTGGAAGGTCAGAGGATTCAGACTTCTCCATTGACATCTCAGTCCTAGCACTGATGAAGTGTTTGCATATGGAGATCACAAATTAGACATACTGAGGAAAGATAGCTTCAGGATTCTACAAGGAACTCAGTAGACAAGCTATCCAACAGCTAAGGGGAGACTTGAAAAGCAGCTAGGAGCTGTGAGTTTCTACTTTGCTACATCTGTTCTCTACCTTGAACCCACATTTCCCTGGACTCTGTATATGCTTGTGAGAAAGTATGTCACAGACTTCTAGGGGGATTTTTTGGAATGCCAACTATTCTTATTATTCCACTTTAGTAAATGGCATTAACTTAAAGTATGGTTGACTAATTGCTATCAACAGATAATTATTAGAAAAGACACACTAGAGGGGCCTTATAGGTTATCCTATTAGAAAGATACTCCCCCCTCTCCCCGCCCCCCTCAAGGTTACCCTTAGAACATCCTTGTTGTTGTACAATGATTTCAGTCATGTCTGACTCATTCATGACCCCATTTGGAGTTTTCTTGGCAAAATACTGGAGTGATTGGCCATTTCCTTCTCCAGCTTACTTTACAGATGAGGAAACTGAGGCAGGGTTAAGTGACTTGCCCAGGGTCACACAGCTAGCAAGTGTCTGAGGCTGGATTTCAACTCAGAAAGATGAGTCTTCCTGACTCCAGACGTGACACTCTGTGCACTATGGCACCACCTAGCTGCCCCTTAGAACTTTGACAGGGAGATTTAGGAATATCAGCACGAGTAGGGGTTGGGAGAGTAAGTCTAGAGCTTATACTACACAAAACGTGGGAAATGAATCCTGTAAAGTCAGAGTTATGGGAGATGGATTGGGGACCTCTGGTCCCTTTGGACTCTGAGATTCTGTGATGAGTGCTGGTCCAAGTGGCACTTCCAAGTCATTCTATCTAGGTCAAGTTTCCTGCTCTAGTGAGCTCCAAGACTCTAAGGCCAAAGATCTGTGGTCCCTCCCTACCCTCCACCTAAAACGAACTGGGTTTCCCACCTCAGAACATCTGCTGGAGGACTGGGGATTTACTTACCTGAATCAGTTAGATTGAACTAACTCATCATTCTAGAACCGAAGCCGACTCTCCATTCATCAGGAAGCTTTAGTGGTCACCCAACTTACTATTAACCTCTTGGTTAACTAAATCGCTTCTTTCCTACCACCACTTCCCTTCTCCCCCAAATTAAAAGAAGCAAGAGGCAAAAAGAATTATCACCTAAAATGAATTTCATGGGATTTAGAATTGAAAAATCACTTCTGGATCATCTAGTCCAACTACCTCATGTTACTAATGAAGACATGGAGCCCAAGAAAGGTAAAGAAGTGACTTACCCAAGGTCACACAGCTAGGAAGTGACAGAATCAGAAAACAAAGGCAGAGCCTTCTAACCTCAAATTCATCCCTCTTTTCATTTCACTACCTCACACAACAACCCTGGGAAATACCTTAAGATGAGTCTTTCCCAGTAGCCCAGACCCTTCTCATAAGCAGCAGGACACAGTACCAACCATCATGCCACCCAAGTAGACCTGCATGCCAACTTCAGCCCCAAAGCCAGAGATTACCAATCCCTTCTAGGGCCTCCCTGCCACTTTGACTCAAGTTACCCAGACCCCTAAAATTCCGAGTAGGATCCCAACCTACTAGATCCCTGGGCAAATAAATAACCTCTATTGTGTCTGGATGCTGCACCTCAGGGAGGTCTCCATACCATGTACTTCACATTGTAGCCAATTGCTAGCCAAAAGCAGGTCTGGCTCCCTGTCCCACTCCCAACCAGCTGGTCATACATGCATATCCTAGGCTTGTCTTGAGGCTGATCAGGGTCAGTGGGCAGACACAGCGCTAGGGGCCTAGCTGCCATCCTGACCCATTGTCTTCAGCCTGACAGGCCCCCCCCAACCCCCTGCTTGTGGCGTTTCTTCAGCCCACAGAGCCCTGCCCCTTGACGGGCAGCTGGCTTCCAGCAGTAGTCAGGCCCCCACCTCTCCAGGACTCCCAAGGGAGTTCTGGGAGGCCAGAGGCCCTGTCTGCTCCAGCAGTCCAGCACTGCTGACCTGGCAGAGAAGGGGAAGCGGCCCTGTCAGGAGGCTGTCAGTGGGGAAGGCAGAGGGCTGGCTTTACTGACAGCCCAGGGAGCTTCAGCCCTTCCTAGCCAGGACTCCTGGGAGTTACTGCAGTGCAAAAGGCCAGGCTAGGACCTGGCTCCTCCTCTACCAGACTGAGCCCAGGAATGCTGATAGCACTGCGGACTCTCCCTCTCAAGGCTGGCCTTACCCACAAGCAGAAGAAAGAGGTCTTTTACCTAATGGGATTTGAGGGGCACATGGCCTGTGATGAACTTGATGTGTCACCTTGTGCCAGTCACCTTCCTTCTCTCAGCCTAATTTTATTCATTTTCTTGTTTAGTATGGTAGAAACAGTCTTGGTCTTGGAGTCAGAAGCGTCAAGGACTACTTCTTGGGTATTTTACAGGATGACTGCTATTTTCAAAAATATTTGTTCATTCTTTAAATTTTTTTGGAGGCAGTCAGGGTTAAGTGACTTGCCCAGGGTCACATAGCTAGTATATGACGCTAGATGTGAACTCAAGTCCTCCTGACTCCCAAGTTGGTGGTGTATCCACTGAGCCACCTAGGTGCCCCCATTCATTCATTTTTAACATTCACTTTTTAAAAAAAATTTGAGTTTCAAATTCTCCCCCTCTCTCTAGTCCCTTCCCCATTCACTCAGAAAACAGGCAATATGATATTCATCATGCATGTAAAGTCATGAAAAAATATATTTCCATATTGGAATATGGCTTTGATTTGGGGATATAGGTTGGGCTGGATGGTCGCTGAGGTCCTTGCCAACTCTGAGAGTCTATGACTCTGTGCTTTAGACTCATGCCCTAGCTCTGATGGTTAATACCTCTGTTCTTCTTACCTCTGTAGTGTACTTTCCAGGGATGTACACGTTGACAATGAGGTTGACACATGCATTGCCAAAGCTAGCTCAGTGTTTGGGAGGCTCTGAAGAAGTTTGGGAGAGAAGAGGTATTAGACTGACTACCAAACTGAAGGTCTACAGGGCCGTTGTATTGACCTCATTGTTATATGCTTGTGAAACATGGACAGTCTACCAACTCCATACCAGGAAACTGAATAGCTTCCATTTGAACTGTCTTAGGAAGATTCTGAGGATCACCTGGCAGGATAAGGTACCAGACACTGAGGTCCTTGCTCGAACTGAACTGCCAAGCATTCAAACTGTGCTTCAGAGAGTGCAGCTCCAATGGGCTGGCCATGTTGTTCAAATGCAAAATGTACACTTGCCCAAAAGACTATTTTATGGAGAACTCACATGGGGCAGGCAATCACATGATGGTCAGAAGAAGCGATACAAGGACACTCTCAAGCTCTCTCAAGAACTTTGGATTTGACTGTGCAACATGGTAGACACTGGTACAGGACTGCTCAGCATGGCATGCCCACATAAGAAAAGGTGCTGTGCTCTTTGAGCAAAGCAGAATTGAGACAGCATAAAGTAAATATAGGATGCACAAATTTGGAATATCCATCCCAAATATTCACACGGACTATCTGTGCCCAGTCTATGGTAGAGGATTCCGAGCTCATATTGGTCTGATCAGCCACAGTCAGACACAATGAAGCTTCATTTTATCATGATGATGTCATTTTCAGAACCAAGGACAACAACCAACCAACCAACTCTATTAACAACGGACAACTTCATTGAGACTCAGCTTTTTCACCTATAAAATGTGAATAATAATAACGATAACCCATGTACTCCCTGCCCCCAGAATTCTTCCAAGGAAAATTGAAAAGAAACAATCATTTATTAAGCACCTACTATTTGCAAAGCACTGTGCACTTTATAGATAGGATCTAATTGGATCTGCCCAACAACCCTGTAGTAGGTTCTGTTATTATCCCTATTTTACAGTTAAGGAAATTGAGGCAGACAGATAAAGTGACTTGCCCAGGGTCACACAACCAGTATGTGTGAGAGGAGATATTTGTTGTTGTTGTGTTTGTCCTTCATTCCTGAAGAGAACCATGACATCAAGATGATGATATGACTTGCAGTTGACTTTGATTTGAGTGAGGGGGAGTTGTACAAAGTCACCAGCCTCACTTTCTCCTCCAGAGCTATCTGGGTCTAGTGGCCAGATGTTCATCAGGAGGACTTGGAGATGACCCAGGATGCAATGGAAGACCCTGGTCATTTTAGGCTAAATTCTTATCATGTTTTCACTTCTCACTTTGAGTGAGATACACCCATTCTATGAATAGGTTTCTTTAAGTAGGTATTCAAGGGATGGCCCCTTTAATAAAAAAAAAAATCAAACTGGGTGGGGAAGTCCCTCAGGCTTCCTGGGTAAAAGAGAAACAGTTACTATTTAGTATTTATGTTCACTCTGTGCTAGGTGGGTGAGGACCTGTTGTCCAATCTATGAGCTCCAGAGTGAATTGGGTTTAAGGCTTGGTCTTTGAGCAAGAAATCTAGCCAGTAAAACCAAAGGAGAAAAGTCAGCTTTGGCCATGGAAGTATACCTTCCCCTGGGTAGAATACCCTAGGCAAAGAAGGAGAGGAGAGGAGAAGAGAGAACAGGACAGGACAGGACAGGAGAGGAGCTACTACTCACTCACAGATTATGTTTGTCCTTCATTCTTGAAGAGGACTATGACATCAAGACGATGACATGACTTGAAATTGACTTTGATTTGAGTGAAGGAGGGCTGTGCAAGGTCACCAACATCACTTTCTCCTCCAGAGCCACCTGGGTCCAGTGGCCAGATATACATCAGGGTGGCTGGAGATGGCCCAGGACCTTGGCCATTTTAGGCTAAGGTCTTATCAGATTCTCACTTTAAGTGAGATACTGGAGATATTTGAACTCAGGCTCAGCACTCTCCCCATTGTACTATATGTTTGCCTCCATAAAGCTTGAAAAGTGGACTGGAGTCAGATTCTATTTGAGTTTCTATACCACTGGACTAGATGACCTCTTAAGTCCTTTCCATCTCCGGATCTATGATCCTTAAAGCTCCAAAGAAACGTTAGCACAATTGTTATTATTACAAATCACATAAGTGAAAAAGACATGGAAAAGGATTCAGATGCTGAGTGACCAGAGTAACCAATCTTGGTTCCAAAGAAGAGAAAAAACTGAACCTCTCTTCCTGGTGTCTCACTGTAGGGACAGAATGTTTCCATTTACAGGAATCACTGTTGTTTGAGCTTAGTTTTCTTTGTTATAAGAGAGCATTCAATTTGGAAACAGATGTGGGGGCAGGGGGGGGGGGGGAAGAAAAGAGAGTATCCAAAAATGACCAGGGTATAAAAATAAATAAATTGATAAATCTTTTTTGGTTGTTCATTTAGAACAATTTTATTTTCAGTTCCAAATTCTCTCCCTCCCTCTACCTCCTCCTCACCCATATAAACCTTATTATAATTATGTTTTTAATAAAGCTAACTGTAATCCCTGATACGGGGGAGGCTTAGGCTAGTGGACTACTTCAGCTCAGGAGTTTTGAGCTCAGAACAGCTAAAGCCAGTCTGGTATCCTCACTAAGTCCAGAATCACTATGGGAAGCCCCTGGGAGTGGAAGCCCATCGGGCTGACTAAGGAGAGCAGCCCAAGTTGGAAATAGAGCAGATCAAAGTTCCCTTGCAGGTCAGTGAGATAGAAAGACCCAGCCTATAACAAATAAGCAAGCAAACAAGTAAGTAAACAAACAAATACATGAATGGAAAGAAAGAGAAGAAAAGAAAAAGGAAAGGGAGGAAGGGAGGAAGGAAGGAAGGAAGGAAGGAAGGAAGGAAGGAAGGAAGGAAGGAAGGAAGGAAGGAAGGAAGGAAGGAAGGAAGGAAGGAAGGAAGGAGGAGGGAGGGAGGGAGGAAGGAAGGGAGGGAGGGAGAAAGGAAGGGAGGGAGGAAAGAGATAGAAAGAAAGAAAAAGAAAGAGAAAGAAAGAAAGAAAGAAAGAAAGAAAGAAAGAAAGAAAGAAAGAAAGAAAGAAAGAAAGAAAGAAAGAAAGAAAGAAAGAAAGAAAGAAAGAGGGAGGGAGGGAGGAAGGAAGGAAGGAAGGAAGGAAGGAAGGAAGGAAGGAAGGAAGGAAGGAAGGAAGGAAGGAAGGGAGGGAGGGAGGGAGGGGGGGGGAGGGAGGGAGGGAGGGAGGAGGAAGGAAGGAAGGAAGGAAGGAAGGAAGGAAGGAAGGAAGGAAGGAAGGAAGGAAGGAAGGAAGGAAGGAAGGACAAGAGCAGCCTCTTTGGCTTGCACAGCCTGTGCCCAGATCAAAATCACAAAGTCATCAAATGAAGGAAATTTCAGACACTGTGACCCCTAAGGTACAGAGATGTTTTGTGTTCAGAGAGGCCTTCTCTGTGCTATATTTTAATGCATTCTATACTGGCATGGTGATCTTATGAACTGACCAAAGATCAGGACTCCTAAGCTAACAAAAGATACATTTCTCCCCTCCAAAAAAGTGTTTAAAAGGTACATTTCCTATCCTTAAAATTAGGACTGTCTCCGAAAATCCATTGTCTCTACAGATGGACAGCAATCTACTACTTCTAGACTTGAAATCCTGCCCCACCCACGTGCATCACCACTTGGACTCAGCCAGTGCCAACATAGGCATCCCTGGATCAGGAAGGGAGCTGTCCAACACTGAGGCTAATGCAGAAGATCCAGAGGGCTAGGCTTAGCCTCAAAAGCTCTAGCTCAAAAGAATGTGTCATAGCCTCTGTGTGGAGTGAATTGGATGATGAAATTCACCTTTTGTTGAGTCTTTGCATCAAAATCTTAGAGCTGGAAGGAACCTCAGAGATCACCAACCCGACTCCTTCAAACCAACTTGGCTTTAAGTTCTCACTGATGCCTTTTTTAAATATCATAATTGTTCCCTCCTACCCACCCCCCTCCAAATGAACCCTCCCTTGGAATCCCCTCTTCCCCCCCAAAAAAAAACCCCCACAGTTAGCAGAAATAATCAACAAAGCAACTATGTCTAACCACTGGCATGATATTCCATACCCTCGGTCCCCATCCTCTCTGCTGAGAGGCAGGAAATGTGTTTCATCATTTGTTCACTGACCCCAAGATTGGACATTATCAGAGTTCATCTCCCTTTAAGCATGGTACCCTCAATTTACCGATGAGGAAACTGAGGCCCAGAGAGTCTAAGGGATTTGCCCAAAGTTACACAACTGATGAGTAACAGAGCCACGATTCAAACCCAAGTTCTCTGATTCAATAATTACTGCAGTATGACACTTCACAATGCCTAGGATCCCTATTCCATTTACATAACCAGTCCTTTGGACTCTTACCTGAACATGAGCATAGCCATAACCACACTCACTTCAAGAGGGGCTTACAAGGCGGAAAAAATACTTTCCCCACCCCAACTCTGGAAGGGAGGTCATGCAAGTATTATTTTTGTACTGGAATACAATCCCTTCCCTATCTCCACCCCACAGAGACCTCTTCACTTAAGATGCAGATCAAACATTATTTTCTGCATAAATCCTTTCCTGTTCCCCCAAATGCTAGTGCCTTCCCTCTCAAATTACCTTGTATTTAACTACTATGTGATTGTATGTGTGTATATACATCTTTTAATCAGATATTTATGCCATCTCTAGTTTACATGTATTTGTCTCCCCATTGGGATGTTAGATAATTGTGAATCGAGATTGTTTCCTCCTTTGTACTTGCAGCCCTAGCCCCTCACTGGCTAGCACAGAGCAGGTGTAGAGTAAATACTTGCTGATCAGTTTTTGATGTAATATTTTATTTTTCTCCAATTACATGTTAAAACAATTTTTAACATTTATTTTAAAATTTTGAGTTCCAAATTCTATCCCTTCCTCCCTCCCTCCCCTCTTTCCTTCCTGAAACAGGAAACAATCTTTACATGTGCAGTCAATTGCTTATTGATTTTTACCCCGATTTCACAGATGAGAAAAATAGGGATCCAAGAGATTAAAATGGCTTCCTCAAAGTCACAGAGCTAACAAGTTTCAGAGTGACAGTTTGTTCACCTGTTTCTTCATCTGGATGAATGAATGAATACATTTAGCAGATCATATGGGAAGGGGGGAAGGACGACTGTGGAGGATGGGAAACATGGTCTGGTCTAGAGCCTGCAGGTTATGTGCAGAACAGCAGGTGATGTGGATTTGTATTTGCTCACTCACCAATGTGAACAGCTAAGCCCCAGGGCAGGAATTCCAAAGTTGAGTGGATTAAGTGCCCCAAGGGATGGCTTCCTAAGGTCCTTACGCTCCTGCATTAATGACCTTTGGCATGCCTCCCTTCACTCCTTGTTCCACTCCCCTCTGTTCCCTCCCCCAGTAGCTGAAAGTCTCCTGATGATAACTGGTCCTTTGGCTTGGTAAAAACCTCACAACTGCTGTCTCTAAAGACAATTTTCCCCACCCTCGTTTCCTGTCAGCCTCATGGCCCCCTACATGGAAGGCTCTTGGGCTCCACCCTGAACTCTTCGGACTGACCTTTCTCCATCCCTGCTCAGCTCCTGTTGTGGCCCATTGGGGAGGGTCACCCTGGGCTATTGATCCCCTCTGGGCCTCTGTTCAATGAAGCTAAAGCTGGGAAGCAGCAGGGAATGATGGGAGATAGGGACTGGGAGGAGAGCTGCTGCTCACAGGGGAGATAGACCCAGGCAAGAGAGGGAAGATTCACTCTGGACATGAAAAAGAAAAACCAACACCTTTCCTTTACTGTCGGTGGGGATTGCATGTATTTCCTATTGGATTTTGGTTTTGGCAGATCCATGTTCTCATCTGGATGAGCGCATTTTGGAACTCCTCCTCTACACCTTCTCATCCTTTATGATTTTCACACCCACCCTCACATCCCTCCTCCATAGTGGACCTGGTCCTTTCAATATAGATACAGATGTAGTGTTCAAGTCATCCATGGATTGTCCCTTGTCTTACTACACGACTCATTCACCTCCCTTTCCAGTCATCTGTGTCTTTTGTGGTGTCTATCATGGACTTTCCCTAGCATATCATTGTGATTAATATGCTGTTACCTACCTCATATCCTTTGAGATGACTTTTTTTCTTCTGATGCATTGAATGGAACACTGAACCTGGAATCAGAAAGACCTAAGTTCAAATCCAGCTGCAGACACTTCGTACTCTCAGCAAACAACTTAATCTCGATTTGCCTTGGTTTCTTCATCTATAAAATGGGGATAATAATATCATGTGTTGTTGTTTAGTCATTTTCCTTCATGTCTGACCCTTCACAACCCCATTTGGGTTCTCTTGGCAAAGATGGTGGAGTGGTTTTGCCAATTCCTTCTCCAGTTCATTTTACAGATGAGAAAACTGAGGCAAAAAGGGTTCAGTGAGTTGCTCAGGGTCACCCAGCTAGTGTCTGAGGCCAGAATTAAGCTCAGGTCTTTCTGAATCCAAGCCCAGTATTCTAGCCTTTGTACCACTTAGTTGCCCTTGTAATAGCTCCTACTTCCCAGAATTATTGTGAATATCAAATGAGATAGTAATTATAAAGAGCTGCCTGGCACACAGTAAGTGTTATATAAATGTTAGTGGTATTGATGATGATGA
Organism: Notamacropus eugenii; assembly: GCF_028372415.1. Taxonomy (NCBI): domain Eukaryota; kingdom Metazoa; phylum Chordata; class Mammalia; order Diprotodontia; family Macropodidae; genus Notamacropus; species Notamacropus eugenii. The sequence continues at coordinate 62,798,104 of NC_092876.1, forward strand.
TGAAAGAACCCATAAAACATTGATCCCTCCATATATTGTATTGTTACTACCATCAGGAAGGAAAAGACAGTTGATCTGTGGAGCAGAACCACTATAACTGCTGCCAAAATCCCTAATGGGGGCGCCAGCCTTCCTCTGTTCTGAGGCAGACTAAGAACAGTGGACAAAGGCAGAGAAATCCCAGGTCTCTGGGTTGGCCCGTTATACTTGGTTGGTTGAGTTACATGTGTTGGAAGGAGGGGAACTGATAAAAGAGTACCAATAAAGCTTCATTGAAGTATAACAGTGGAACTCTAGGGAATCTGATAACCTGGGGCGAGCTTCCCCTGCATGGCCATATATGTTACTCTGTGAACCTGGGCAAAGTCATGTTCCTTAGGCTAGTCTACAAGCTGCCTGAGGCCTTAGACCCAAACACTAAAGGTCTGGACAGTGATGACTATGGCACAAGGTCACTGACAGCTACATCTTTGACAGTATCTTTTGAGACCTTCTCTTTTCTCTCTGGAGGGTTTATGTCAGAGGTCACACAGCCTTAGGCATTCAGAGGTTCATTGACCACACAACATAGACCAAGCTGGGAAGAACCTCAGAGGCCAGCCACACTTGATCGAGAATGCCCTGGGCAACATCCCTGACAAGGGGGTCAGTCAGCCACTTTGGGGGATCTACATATATGGATGGTAGATTTGTGAGGAGCTTTCATTTGAACATTTCTCTGGCACTAAAGACAGATTAGAGGATGCATCAATCACTCAGCAGAAACAGGTGGAGATATGCTAATATGAAAGATTCATGGTGGGCAATTGTCCTGGTTCCAGGAGATGAAGAAGGGCCTGGAACAAGCACTGGCTTTGAAACAGAAAGGAAGAGAAAGCTCTTTTGAGGTATCCTGTAACAGTATAGTGTGATGGAATCAAATTGACCTGGGTTCAGATAACACCTCTGACACGTAAGGTCTTGGGCAACAGTTTACCCCTCTTTAAAATGGCAGGGGGCAGAGAATAAATTAGATGACTTCTGAATTACCTTTTAGTTCTACATCTATGATCCTAGGACAGAGGATGGACCATGGGTTTCTTCTTCAACAAGATGATGGACTCTATGTTAAGAGAAGGCCAGAATCAGGTAGAGAGGGCAAGGTCTCATTAGTCCAATGATACTTAAGTATTTTTGCCAGTTTAGTGATTAGAGAGAAAGAAAGTGGGTATCTTCATGATCTTCGGGACACGTTTGCACAGCTTTGAGTGAAAGGTCACCTTTGCCTGTCCACTATCCCTCCACTGCTATTTTTCCTTTCTTTCTCTTGGTTTGGGGTAGAATTGGGGGGGGGGGGGTGCTTAGCAAGGTATAATTAGTAAGACCTTGATTTCAAAAGCCTGTTCTTTCTTCCTGGCAATGGTGATGGGTGGATCAGGGACTGGTTTCACCCTGGTGAATGAGAAGGTCTGGGAACTCTCAGATCTCAAAAATTTTCATAGAAATGAAGACTGGTATGAAGAAAATCTTATTGATCAGTTGTGCTTCTGAGTCAAAGACGGCTTGGGAAAAGTGGGTTAGATTGTGACTCCTCTGGAAAGAAGGTAGGGAAAAGCCCTCTCTATTTGGGACATTTTAAGCATAAAGCTTAGTATTAGATAAAACCATTTTCATTTAGGGCCATGCAAGAACAGCACCCTTGGGTGTAATGTATGTGGGAGGGGGAAGGGGTTAGGAGGCTGTGCAGAAAAGAATACCTAGCTTGACAGAACAGATGAGTCAGTAACAGGAGTATAGGGAATAAGAACTGGAGTCCCCCAAAATGACTCAATTTCTTTCCTGTCCAGTTGGCATCCCCTTCATTTTTCTGTATCATTTCTAAATTTGTATTTTCTGTCCCTTCAGAAAAAGAGACAGGGGTGGGGTGAGAAGGAAGTAACTTTGAGATTTGGAATATGGGATCCCAGAAAAAGAAAGGAAAGAGGGAATAAGACCCTAAGGATGGTTTTGAAAGGAAATTTCTTTCTGCTTCTATTTGTAACCTCAGCATTTAGCACATTACCTGAAACATAGTGTTTAATAAACCCTTGTTGACCTAACTTGACTTGGTGGCTGCAATAGGGAGGGGCAGGGAAAAGGTATAGTAGGTCCATGAACTCAGGGAGCCAAGCTTCTCAGAGACCAAGTGGTGACCATGTCACTCCCTACTCAATAGACTCCAGGACCAACTTTAATGTTAAGTTCTTGATTCCTCCCAACCTTTCCAGTGTTCTTATACTTTACTCCCCAGCAGACACTCCATGATTCAGCCATGTTGGCTTACTTGCCTGCTGTTCTCACATGTGACCTTCTCTTTCCTGTCAATGAATCTTTGCCCTGGGGGTCCCTGCCACACTGGGCCATCTTCTGATGAGCTGTCAATCCATCTTCCTAAAGCACAAGTGTGACCATGTCACCCCTCCCCTCCACCCCATTCAATGACCTCCCCTGGCTCCCTGTCATCTCCAGGAACAAACAGAAAACCCTGTTTGGCTTTCAAGCCTGACTCCTTCCTATCTCTCCAGTCACCCCACAGTTCACAGTCTCCCTGCCCCTAGAGTTCTCTTCCATCCACGGGCCTCTGGGCTGTTCCTCACACTAGACACTCCATCTCCTGGCATCGGGGCATTTTCTTGGGCTGTTCTTCTTCCTTAGCACCACAGTGCCCTGCTGTCCTTCACATTCCAGCTCAAACCTCACCTTCTGGAAGAGGCTTACCAGGTCCCTCTAAGTGTTGGTGCTTTATCTCCCATTTATCCCGTAAATGACTGGTTTGTACATAGCTATTGGCCTGCTTTCTCCTCAGGCCATGAACTCCTTGGGAGCAGGGACTTAATTTGACCTTTCTTTGTATCCTCAGCACTTAGCGCCTTCCCTGACACATAGTAGGTAGTTGAGTTCTGGATGTGCATGTCCCACAGGCCTCCTTACCTCTGCCTCCTGGCTTCCTTCAAGATTCCATTCAAGTGCCTCTTCCTACAGGAAGCCTTTCTAGGTTTCCCTCCCAGCTGCTAGAGCCTTTTTCTCAAACATTACTTTCTACCTAGTTTGTATGTATCTTGTATATTCTGATTTATTTATACAGTGCCTCCCCCAGTGGCATGTAAGCTCCTGGTTGGGGGAGAGGGGAGGGAGGGACTATCTTTCCATGGTGCTGAACACATAGCTTTTCAGTCAGGTTCAGCCCTTTCTAACCCCACTTGGGGTTTTCTTGGCAAAGATGCTGGAACAAACAGTTGGACATTTCCTTCTCCAGCTCATTTTACAGATGAGAAAACTGAGGCAAACAAGGTTAAGTGACTTGCCCAGGGTCACATAGCTATGTGTTTCTAAGGCTGGATTTGAACTCAGGGAGTCTTCAGGGCTCTATGCGCTATGGCCCCACCTAGCTGCCCATTCTTCTTGGACAGATCCACAAATGGTCAGATACTCCAGGAAGATGAGGTCTTTAAAAAACCCGCTTTTAGGGTAGATCTTCAGTGGGGTGTCTTGGGATGGGATCCCGCTATTCTCTAACTTGGTCATTCTGCCTTTTCTGTAGATCTGCTTTTTAAAATCGTGTTCTCCTTAATTACTTGTTACAGCTCTAGAAAAAACTTACCCTTGGTAAGTAAGCTAGGGAAAATAATGGGGGTGTTCTAACCAGACCGGGGAGAAATAGCAAAAAAGAACAAGGAACCAAAGATTTATCTCTGAGTTTGGAGTTGGATTGGATGACGCAGGATCACTTAAATCTAAAGGATTTGGAATTGTAAAGGAGCTTAAAGATCATCTGGTCCAACCCCTTTATTTTGCAGATTACTAATAATGATGATGATAAGATTAATAATGCTAACTAGCCTTTATTAGTGCTTTTAGATTTACAAAGCACTTTACAAATGTTAGCTCACTTAATCCTCACAAAAACCCTGGCATACAAGGGTTATTATTAGTTTTCCCATTTTACAGATAGAGAAACTGAGCCAGTCAGTGGTCTGGTGACTTGTCCAGGTCACACACCTTAGAACTGTACGAGACCACATTTGAACTCAGATTTTCCTGAAACCAGGTCCAGGGCTCTGTGCACAATGATGCCACTTAATGACCCAGAGAAATTAAGTGACATGCCCAAAGTCACCCAGTAGCCGAGTTAAGATATGAGCCCAAGTTCATAGGATTCAATCATTTCACTGGTGTTTATTAAGCAACTACCTTGTGCTAGGTGCTGGAGATACAGAGACAAATCCCAAACAGTACCTGCTCTCAAGAAGCTGACATTCTTTTGAGGGCAGAGAGGACAGAACACGTCCTCAGATGGATACAAAATGAGTAAAATAAACACAAGATATGGGGGACTGGGGAATGACTAACAACTGGGGAATCAAAGAAGACTTCTGGAGGGAGCTGAGCTTTGAAAGGAGCTAGTTATTCAAAAAGTTAAGACAAGGGGGAGGAGAATTCTAGACACAGAATATAGTCTGGGCAAAGACATGGAAGCAGAAATTTAATGCCGTGTACAGTGAATGACAAATAGACCAATTTGGTTACATGAGACTGACCAGGAGGGCAAGTGACTGGAAAGATAGTTTGGAGGAGACTTGAGCAGGGGAGTTGATACAGGTCAGTCTTGTGTTTCAAGAATATTAATTTAGACTACTATAATAATACTCCAAGCAATAGATGGTAAGAGGCTGACTGTGGTGGCTCTGTAGTGACTAGTGGTGATTAGGGAAAGGCTTCAAGAGATGTTGCAGAAGGGACCTTAAGAGATCCTTGACACACAAAGTTAAAAAGCTTTTGCACAGATAAAACCAATGTAGCCAAAATTAGGGGGAATAAAGGAAACAGAGGGGAAAATATAGCAAGTTCCTCTGATAAAAATCTTGCTTCTTAAATGTGTAGAGAACTGAGCCAAAATGATTAAAAAAGAAGTCATTCTCCAATTGATAGATAGTCAAAGACTATGAATAGGGAGTTTTCAGAGAATGAAGTCAGTTATCAACTCATTCTCACTAGATGAGCTCACATGAAAGAAAAGGAAAATAACAAATGCTGATGGAGATGTGGGAAAATAGGGACATTAATAAACTGTTGGTGGATTTGTGAACTAGTCCAACCATTCTGGAAAATAATTTGGAATCATGCCCAAAGTGCTATAAAACTGTGCATACCTTTTGATCCAGGAATACTCAGCTAGGTCTGTATCTCAAAGAGATCAAAGGAAAAGGAAAAGAACCCATATGGACAAAGATATTTATAGCAGCTCTTTGTGTGGGGGCAAAGAGTTGGAAACTGTGGAGATGCTGATAAATTAGGGAATGGAAGAGCAAGTTTTGAACTATGAATGTGGTGGAATCCTATTGTGATTTAAGAAATGATAATGGGGATGGTTTCAGAAAAACCTGGGAAGGTTTAAATGAACTGAGGCAAAGGGAAGTAAGCAGTATTAAGACAAAAATCAGCTGTGAAAGACTTAGGAACTCTGATGAATACAATGGTCCCTTTCTCTTCCAAAGGACTCATGAGGAAAAATGCCTTCTACCTCCAGACAGAAAATTGATGGACTCACAGTGCAGATGGAAGCATATTTTTATTTCCTTTATTTTCCTTCCTTTTTTAAAACATGGCTAATGCAGAAATGTTTTGTTATGACTTTATAGGTATAATGGGAATCATATTTCTTGCCTTTGCAGTGGGTGGGGGTGGGTGGAAGAAGGGAGAGAACTTGGAACTGAAAATAATTTCTTTTTAAATAGATCATCGAGTCCAACTTATATTAGAGGAGAAAAAGCTGAGGTCCAGAGAGGGGAAGTAGTAGTTTGTAGTCCTATGACTCAGATTCAGGTCCCCTAATTTCAGATGAAGGCTCTCTCCATGTTCTTCTCCCATTTAACTTTGTAATAACAGGAGCTCAAATTTCTGTGGTGATTTTAAGGTTAGTCAAACCAGTGGGAAAATTGCACTGCCTACCACTGAAAGCATTTGAGTTTTCAGGCCAACTCCTGTTTAATTTAATTTTTAATTAATTCTTTTGCTCTTTTTCATTATGCACTTAACTATTCAAATAGATCTGTGATCTCATCAATTGGGCATTCCCTCTAAAATTACAATTCGAAGTCCCATGCATCCCAGGCCATAGCCAGTTGTCTTGAGTTTTACTTTGCCCCCAGACATTGATGACTCAGGTAGAGAGAGTGAGGCTCAAAAGTCAAGACATCACCCTCGTGCTGTCCTTGGTCCTCCTTGAGGATGATCAGTGACAACTACTATCCTTTAAGGTATTATTCGTCCTTCGTTTTTTAAGAGGACCGATGAACTAACAACTGGTGAACTGGTGATGTCTTAACTTGTGCTCAAATTGGATTTAAGTAAGTCATTCATCAGCCTCACTGTCTCTTCCTGAGTCACTCAAGTCCAGCGGCAAGACAAAAGTCAAGATGACTGGCCTGGGATCTTGGTCATCTTCGATGCCTGGCCAAACCACTTTAACGACTTTTGGGAAAAAAATGTTCTCATCCACTCATTCTATCAGAGGACATCTTCACATGCTTGGGGGAGGCATCCCCTTAGTTCACCCACAGGCCTTCAACCTGGTTTTATCCGTCTGCCGAGATGATTTACTGTTGAGGTCTGGGGAACCATATGAGGTTTGGGGTGCTTGGAACAGCCAGGTCCTGTGAAATGAATTCGACTCAAGACTTCTTCCAGCCAAAGTATAACAAAGTATAAGATTCGCCATATTGGGTTGACTCTTAAGGAGCCTAAGCATTTGTGACGCTCGCATTGACAAGCGGGCCAGATAGAATCTCAGCTAGACAGAGTCTGAGCTGGATTCAATCTGAGTGTCTTCGTGGAGGTGAGATGGAACTTATATACAGAAAGTCCGTGGGAAAGATCTAGAGGTGGTCTAGTGGTCTTAGAGGAGGGTTTAAGGAGGATCTTTATGAGACTGGGGTAACAACTGATGTAATCAAGGGTGGGAAACAGCTGGAGGAAATTGGGAGTATCAGACAATGCAGGGCTTGAGTGGGAAGCAAGTGGAGCAACCTAAAGGTAATAGATAGTGGAAGGCCAGGCTAGGCCAAGGGCAACAGATTTGAGTATGAAAGGCCAGATTAAGTGGGATGATTCAAGGGGAGTTCAAGGAGGTTCCCGGAGTCTGAGCCACATCTTTCCAGGGTGTGACTTCTTTCCAGGTGAGAGCTGGGTGGATTGGGTGGACACCAAAGGTGGGAGAGCAGTCCTCAAAAGGATTCAGCAAGCCATGGAAACAGAGATGCTAATCCTCCTGAACACCCCATACACCCCACTCTGCAAGGTAGGTAATTCAGCCACCTAGAGCCCGGTTTCACAGATAAGAAAAGCAAGGCTCGGAGAGGTCACATGCTTTGTCCAAGATCACATAGGCACAAAGTGCTATTCCATGATTCTAGAAGCAGGAAGCCAACAGAGACATCCCCTGGGTGACCACTATCATTTTCTGCCTGGGATTCTGCTCCCTCAGCTTCTCCCAGCACTGGGGGTTGTCAGGGGGAGGGGGGAACAGAAGGGACTTCCCCAGCCGCTGTCACCAGTTTACAATCCAGCTATCATCTGTTCCCAGGCAGCAATCTGGGGGCCCTGGCCCCCACTCCTGCCTCCCCTCCCCATTTCGCTTTAATGAAAATCAGACACAGCCTTAAAGAGCTACTTAGCATTTCAATACCTTTAATATCCTCGCTGATAAGGGGACGAGGCATATTAGCACACTGCCATTCTTAAACTCCACCCCCCCAACCCTGGACACCCGCAACCCCAAGCCCATCCCCCTTCCACCCCAACCATTTGTTTAAATTTTCCCTCAGCTCATCTCTTCCCAGTGAGGATGACTGATAATAAGGTTATTTTATTTTTTCCTTAAAAAAAAAAATCAGGGTTGTTAATGCATTGCTTTTCCTGATAATGAAGTGGCAGAGGGGCTGGCAGGGCTGCCCTCCACAGCACTGACCTGAATCCATCACTTCTACAGGGCTGGGCTCTGGCCTAGAAGGAGCAGGGGAGGCCTCCATGGGTTATCCCTAGGGTTGAGGGGCCCCCTATTGCTGGAGACCTGAAGAATCTTGACAGGGAGGGGAGGGGCCATGGGTGGGAGTGTTTAAATAGCACATTCTGTACAACAAAAATGGAGTGGCAATGGAGAAAAAATGGTATCTATTTCAACCCCCTTTGGGGAGTTCTAGACCTACAGCTGGAAGGGGCCTCAGATGACGTCCAATCCACCTCCTCCATCCCTCAATTTACAGATGGTATCTCAGAGAATCGAAGTGGTTTGCCTAGGGTCAACTAGCTAGTAAGTGTCAGAGTTGAGATTTAAACTCAGGTCTTGATACTCCGGAGCTCTGGCTGCAGCTGCCTCCAAAGCATTGAGACTCAGAGGGGGAAGGAAAGGATAAAGGGAATAAGCATTTATTAAGACACGTACTATGTTCTCAGCACTGTGTTAATGGCCTTGATCCTCACAGCAAGGCGTCATTCCCATTTTGTAGATGAGGAAACTGAGGTTACATGACTTGCCAAGAGTCACACAGTCACTTGGTGGGGAACTCCAGCCCAGATTTTGCTGCTCCTCAAACCCAACATCTTCTCTCCCATCTCTGTGTCCCTGCCTAGAAGGCCTCCCTCCTCTCCTTGTCTCTCATAAATTTCATGACTTCCTTCATAGCTCTGATGGAGAATTGTCTCCCAAATGAGGCCTTTCCTTGCCATCCCCTAGCTACTGGTGGCCCACACCAGGAGTCTTATGTCTCCATGGTATAGATTTTGTACCAACACATATGTGTGCATAGTGTATCCTGACACCCAAGTCTATCTCCTGCTACCCCATGGAATGGGAGCCAGGGAAAGCAAGAATTCTTACATTTGGGTCTTGATGTCTCCAGAGCAGAGGACAGGGCCAGGGGCGAGTATGAGAACGGACTTAGTAAATGCTCTCTGGCTGGCTGATCAATCCATCCAAGGCTAGCTCTCTTTTTATGATACTAGATCACTGAGAGTGGGGCGGGAGACCCCTCAGGGACCTGGGTTTGAAGGAATAGGAGGAGTATCCACAAAGGCAGCAGCACCAACTCTCCTGGCCCAGTGTTGTTCTCTCTCTTTCCTGAGAGTCTTCCATGAGCCCCATCTCTCTAACTCACTTGTTGGGGATCTATCACAGCAATGTTCTCTGGTATCAGTGCTAAGGCTCAGGATCAGGACTCTAGAAATGTGGTTTCTCGTTCCTGCCTTATGTATGACCTTGGGCACAGCTCCTCTGGGCCTCTATTTCTTCTTCCATAAAATAAGGAGATTGTTCGATATGATGACCCATCCAGTTCTAACATTATGCTCTAAGGCTCTTCCCAGCTTTTATACCCTGTGTTCTACAGTCCCCCCAGTTTTGACATTCCACGTTCTAAGGGCTCTCCCAGCTCTAACATTCCGTGTTCTAAGGGCCCTCTCAGCTCTGACTATCTATGTTCTAAAGGCCCTCCCAGCTCTGACATCCTGTATTCTAAGGCTCTTCCCAGCCCTTATACCCTGTGTTCTATAGTCCCCCTAGTTCTGACATTCTGGGTTCTAAGGGCCCTCCCAGTTCTGACATTCTATGTTCCAAGGTCATTCCTAGCTCTGACATCCTGTGTTTATAAGGAAACAGCTCCAGTGTGACCATGGGATAAAATCCCAGCTCCTGCTCCAGACCCCACCAGGACCAGTCCAGCCTCTGCTCTTGTCCTGGCTCTATGATTCACTCTCATGTTGAGCTTTACTACCTTAAACTCTCCCAAGAACTCTAGAATCAAAGTGGGTAAGACCAGACTCTTCTTGGCTTGAACTGTCACATGAAGCCTCAGAGCCTCAGCTCTTAGGGCCCATAGTCAAGTATCCTCCCACCTCACCTCCTCCCTGTCCTCATCCCCTCTCCCTGCACACCCTGCTCCTGTCTCCCAGCTCCAGCAGCATTTTCTTTGGCACACTCAGGGACCTTCTCCAGCCTCTCCACCTTAACTAGAGACCTTGTGCAGCAAAGTTGAGCAGCTTTGGCTGATTATTCATTTTCTCTACTATCCACCAACTCTCCTCATCACCCACTTATCAACCATCCTCTGTCGCCCACCTACCAACCATCATCAACTTTCCCTGTCACCAACCTACCCATTCTCTATTACCTGCCTACCAACCTTCTACTCCCAGTCACCCCCACCAACCTCTTTGTCACCTGCCTACCAACCATCCACTATCTACCACCCACTCCTGTCACCCACCTACCAACACACTCGCCATTCCCGTCCCCAACCACCCCCTCTGTCTCTCTCCTTCACACCCACACACAGGCTGTCACCCCGCTCCTACCTTCTCCCACGACCTGCACACACCCCTATTTCTTGTAATAGTAAAAGTTCCTCCCCTAATTTTTGTGCTATCCACCCACATCTTCATCTAACTGCCCTCCTACTCCATGAAAGACATCTCTCTATCCGTGGGTGTACTTCTATTTGGGTATGTTTGGTTGTGTCTGTCAGTTTGAAGATATGCAGCTACCTGTGTTTGTTTCTCTTTGTGTTTGTGACCATCGGTGTAGTCTCTCAGAGTGCTTCATATTTTTCAAAGCACCTTCAGAAACAACACTGGACATGTGTCCATCTGTTTATGGGTGCTAGAATATCTGGGAGCGAATCTATGGGATCACATAAGCATGCATCCCTCTGTGTATTTATCAGAGCTGAAAGGGACCTTCAAGATCACAATAAAATGGACACAATACTGGTTCCAGACCTAGAAGACCGACATCCCAATCCCACTTGATCTCTCAACCTCAGTTTCCTAATCTGTAAACTGATGAGTTCAGACTAAATAATTGCTAAAGGGCCCTTTTGGGTCTAAATCCATGATCATCTGATATAGTACAATTTTCATTTTACACATGAGGTAACCGAGGCCCAGAAGAGCAGAGGAATTTTCCTGGGATTTCATAGGCAAGCTGGAATTTGAACCCAGGTTTTACGAATCCCAACCCTGTGCTCTCTCTTCCACACCAAAGCTGATTGTATGTATGTGTATGGTCTATATGGGAGAAGAGACTTATCGATACTATCCAAGCTGGTGTGAAAGAGTGTGTATGTTTATTTGCATACACTGTGCTTGAGTGGAGGCTTTTGATTGAATTAAAGGTGTAACTGATGACCTATGCGTGTAAATTTTGCTGTTCAGTTGTGCCTGACTCTTGGTGACCCTGTGGACGATTATCATGCCAGTACCATCCATGGGGTTTTCTTGGCCAAAATACTGGAGCAGTTTTCCATTTCCTTCTCAGACCTGTTCAATTTTACAGTTAGTCAAGAAGAAATTATTAGGTGTCTGTTATATACCAGGTCTTATGTTAAGGGCTGGGGATATAAAGAAAGGTATAAGTCTGTCCCTGCCCTCAAGCTCCCAGTCTGATGGGAAAGACAACATGAAAATAACTATGGACAAACAAGCTGGAAACAGGATAAAATGGAGATATCAGAGGAAAAGCTCTAGCAGATCAGGAACAGTTTCTCATGGATGATGGGGCTTCATCTGGGACTTGAAGAAATTCAGGGAAACCTCAAGGCAGAGATGAGGAGGGGAAGAATTTTACAGATGAGGAACCTAAGGCCCAGAAAAATTAAACATCGAGCTCCAGGGCATGCAAATATATAGTGCTTTACAGCTGATTCAATATTTTTCCTGCACTATGTCTTTTGATTCTCACAACAACCTTGTAAATTAGGTAGCTCAGATATTCTTGCATTTTTAGTGTGGTAAAGTGGAAAGAATGCTGGATTTGTGGCACAGTGGATAAAGCACCAGATCTGGAGTCAGAAGGACCTGAGTTCAAATCTAACTTCAGACATTTACTAGCTGTGTGACACTGGGCAAGTCACTTTATCCTGTTTGCCTCAGTTTCCTCATCTGTAAAATGGGAAAGAACCACTTTGGTATCTTTGCCAAGAAAACCCCAAATGGGGTCACAAAGAGTTAGACTCGATTGAAAAATCTCTGAACGACAATAAGGTCGGAGAACCTGGGTTCTAATCCCAGATCTGTCACTTACTTCTACTAACTGTGAGATTCTAGTCAACTTACTTGCCTCCCTTGGGCCTCACTTTCCTTCCTCTTCTGTAAAATGAAGATATTGCACCCAATGTCTTTGAAGCCCCTTCCCAGCTCTAAATCCATAATCCTATGCTCCTCTTTTCAGAGGAGAAACAAGCCCATAGAGATTAAAGACTTGCTTCAGGGTGACACAGGTGATAAATGGTAGAGCTAAGATTTGAACGCACACCTTACCTGATTCCGTGGCCTTGCTAGGATGCTGCACTATCTGTGTGATCTTGGATAAGTCACTAATCTCTGGCTCTCAGTTTCCTCATCTGTAAAATGCAGGGATTGAACTAAGTATCCTTTAAGGTCCTTTCCAGCTCTCACTATGAAACTTGTCTAGAGTGAGAAAGAACATATGGGGTCACAGAGTCAGTAAGGATTGAGAATGGGAAGGGACCTTTCTTATTGTTATTGTCCAGTCCTGTCTGACTCTTCATGACCCTATTTGGGGTTTTCTTGGCAGAGATACTGGAGTGGTTTGCCACTTCCTTCTCCAGCTCATTTTACAGATAAGAAAACTTGCCCAGGGTCACATGACTGAGAAGTATCTAAGGCCAGATTTGAACTTAGGAAGGTGAATCTTCCTGACTCCAGGCTGGGGGCTCTATGCACTAAGGTGGGCCCAGAAGGGACCTTAATAGCATTGGTTTCAGTCTGTATATGAAAGGATTCCCCACCTTATTATATATCCCTAACCAGCAGTTCTACTCAGAGACCTCCAGGAAGGGGGAGTCTGTCCCCCCTGGAGGCAGCTGGTTCCATTTGGAGACGGCTCTTGCTCTCATGACATCAAGCCTAAACCTGCCACTTCATAACTTCTGCCTATCAGCGATCCTGGGTCTGCTCTCTGAGCCTAACAGCGCCACCCTGCCTCCACATATTCCATCATACTCCCTGTGACTTTTCTCTTCTCCAGTCTAAGCATGCCCAGTTACTTCAATCTCTCTCATGAGGTGTACAAGGCCCTTTTGGGGCAACAATGGGACACAGTGGACAGAGTGCAGAGGCTGGAGTCTAGAAGTTCAAATCTGAGTTCAAATCTGGCCTCAGACACTTACTTACTAGCTGCGTAACCCTGGACAAGTCACTTTGCCCTGTTTACCTCAGTTTCCTCATCTGTAAAATGAGCTAGAGAAGGAAATGGCAAACCATCCCAGTATCTCTGCCAGTAAAACCCCAAATAAGGTCACAGAGAGCTGGACAACAACAATACCCTTCACCCTCTCTGCTTCCCTACCCAGCTCATCAATGTCCTTCTCTAGCCACCATGCCCAGAGCCTAACATAGTACCCCAGTTGAGATCTGACTATACAGTGGGACTATTGCCTAGAAGTCGTGCCTCTGCCCAAGTCCCATTAGATTTATTTGGCCAGTATACCTCACTCCTGACTCATACTGAGCTTGCAATCCACTGAAGTCCCCAGATCTTCTTTCAGAACAATTAACTACTCCAGCCCATCCTCTTTTCAGTTATCAGTGATCTTCCTAAACTGCAGGTCTGACTGAGTCATTCCTCTACTCCATAAATATCACTGGCTCCCCATTACCTCCAAGATCAAATATCAAATCCTCTATTTGGTGTTCAAAGCCTTTCCTAATCCAATCCTCCCCTCTTTTTCCAGTCTTGCTCCACTTTGTTCTCTCCTTTCTCCACCCATACTTTACTGTTCCTTGAACAAGACCCTCTACCTCCCAGTTTGGGGCATTTTAACCAGCAGTCCCCCATGTATGGAATTCTCTTACTCCCCATTTCCACCTCTAAGTCCCAGATAAAATCCTGCCTTCTGCAAGAATCCCTTGTACTTCTCTAGTGCAGTCTCTATGGGACTGTCTCCAGTTTATTCTGAATATATCCAGTTTGTACATAGCTATTTGCATGTTGCCTCCCCTATTAGAGTGTGAAAGGCATTTATTAAGCACCTGTCTTTGTAGGACTTTGTATTCCCACAGACCTTGGCACAAAACAGACGCTTAATAAATGTTTGTTGATTGACTGTCTGTCTGTGCTTCCCCCATCTATACTGGTGAAATTGAATTTTTTGTGTACCCAAACATAAGACCTTACATTTGAACTTCAATTTTATTACAGTTAAATGTGGTTTCCTTTCTTTTCCTTTCCTTTCTTCAAGTCATTGATGGAAGAGTTAAATACTACAGCACCAAGCATAGATCCCTAGGACACCCCACTGGAGACCTTCTGCCACACTGACATTGACCCACGTTGACACTGAGATGCTTTTTTATTTGTATCTTCCTTGCTTAAGCATTAAATAAATACTTTTCCATTCCATTCCATTTCATTAACTTCAAGATTCAGTCCAGGAGTTACCTTTTTCTGCAGGAGACCTTTCCCAATTTTTCCTGGGTCTCTCCTCCCCCTGGCTGCTAGCGTCTTCCCCTCTGGGCCATCACCAGTCCTCCTGACCTATATCTAGCCACTGGACCCAGATGACTCCCAAGGAGAATGTGAGGCTGGTGACTTTGCCCACTTAAATCCAATTCACTTTCATATCATGGCATCACTTTTCTGATGTCAATGGTCTTCTAGAAGGAAGGACAAACCACACAGTGTCTTGTCCCAAAGGCTACCCTTCACCTACTCTGCATGTATCTTGTACATATCTATACATAATTTGTTTCCCTATTAGAACATAAGTTCCTTGAAGGAAAGGATTATTTCTGCTTATTCTGTGTATTCCAGCTATGTAGCTTCATGGTGGCACACTGGAAACACTTAATAAATGCTTGTGGATTGATTGACTGATGGACTGACTGACAGTCACACTTTGGACCTAACCATCCAACCAGTGCTGAATTCATCTGATTGTATTGTCTACTTCATGTCTCTCAATCTTCTCTGCATGATTATTATGAGATAGTGTATCCAAAACTTTTCTCAGATCTATGTTTGATTGAATGCTGGACATGGATCCGGAGAGACCTAGTTTCGAATTTTGCCTTTGGCTTTTCCAAGCTGTGTGACCCTAGACAATTCATTTAACCTCTCTGAGCTTCCATTTCCTCATCTGTAAGTGAGGGGATTGGATTAAATGGTCTCTAAGGGCCCTTCCAGCTTTAATGGTCTATGATCTAGGATGCTTCACCTGCCCATTTAATAATCCTTTTCAAAAAGAGAATGGAGTTAATTAGCCCTGACCTGTTCTGATGAGGCCATATTGGCTCCCTGTAATCACTGCTTCCCTTTCTAATTATTTGCCAGCCATCTCTTTGATGATCTTTTCTAGAATTTTCTCAGGAAATGAAGTCAAGCTCATAGATTAGGACGTTTGCCCTTTTCCAACCTTGGGGCACTGCTGCCATGTTCTGTGATCATTTATTCAACTGTCATTGACAGTTGGGTTACAATCCCAACTGCCAGTTCTTTTGGCTTCCAAGGAGGGAACTCATCTGAAACGAGTGACTCAGTTCATCAAGGGCAGCTAGGTGGCACCATAGTGTCAGGCCTGGAGTCAGGAAGACTCATCTTCATGAGTTCAAATCCAGCCTCAGGCACGTACTAGTTGTGTGACCCTGGGCAAGTCACTTCACCCTGTTTGTGTCCGTTTCCTCATCTGTCAAATGAGCTGGAGAAAGAAATGGCAAACCACTCCAGTGTCTTTGAAGAAAACCCCAAGTGGGGTAATGAAGAGTCAGACATGACTGAATAACAACAATCCAACTCCCACATTTTACTGAAGACCAAAGAGGTGGGGAGAGAGCTGAGATTTGATTTATTCACTATCACATAACTACCAAGTAATGTTTTACCCCAGTTCTCTTTCCACTCTACTCATCTTTCTCTTTCAGTCATCAAGTGCAGGCTGAGTTGCTTGTGGTCTGTTTTCTCTTTTTCAAGAAAACAATTGAGCATGTCCTGAATCCACAAAGATTGCCATCCCATATGGTTCCTTTGATCATTGCAGCAGTTCTGAAGCTTTTTTGGTGTCCCAAGCCCCTTTGGCAGCCTGGTGATACCTATGGAACCTTTCCTCAGATAGTATTTTTAAATTCATAAAAGGAAATACATATTATCACAAAAGAAACCAATTATCTTTATATAGATCTCAAAATATTTTAAAAAGGCAATTCAAGTTCATGAACCCTAGTTTGGAGCTCTGTGATCTTCATAAGTGATTTCAGTCAGTCAGAAGTCACTAAGTACTTATTGAACACCTTCTAAGTGCCAAGAATTGTGTGTTAAAAAGACTGTAGTTCCTGCCCTCAGAAAGCTCACAATCTAAGGGGGGGGGGGGGGAAGGGAGGAAACAACATGCAAACAACTACATACAAGCAAAATACAGATAGAATAAATTTTAGATAATCAATACTGGAAGCATGAGAATTTTTTTGGAGGCAATCAGGGTTAAATGAATTGTTGAAGGTCACACAGCTAGTAAGTGTCTGAGTTTGGATTTGAACTCAGGTCCTCCTGATTCCAAGGCTGGTGTTCTAATGTACTACACCACCAAACTGCCCTTGATGAAGCTGAGATCAAGAAAGGTTTCTTGTAGGAGGGGGAATTTTAGTACGAACTTGAAGTTAGCCAGGGAAGTCAGATGAGGAAAGAAAGCAAGGCAGAAGCCAGGCAGTTTCCCAGATGCCTATGATCTAGAACTTTGATCTACAGGTGAACAGAAGAGTTTTAGTCACTGTAGCACTTTCCTTTTATGGATGAGAAAACCAAGACCCTGAAAGATGATGTGATGATGAGCCCAAGGTCACCCAACGAGTAGCCAGCAGAACCTATACTCTCACTGGGATCCTCTAACACCAAATCCAGTGGACCATGATTCCTCCCTGGCTGACCACAGTATGGTAAACTGAAGAGTGACCAGGGGAGAGCAACTAGGATGGTGAAGTCCATGATATCTAGGCCATATCATGGCAGGATCCTTTGATGGAGCTCCCAGTGTTAAGGGGGAGAAGAAAAGGCTTGAGTGGGGGATGGGGCATGGTAATTGTCTACAAGTATTTGAAGGCTTGTCACATAAAAGAAGAACTAGATATGTTCTGTTTGGCTCCAGAGGACAGAAACCAGAATGTTCTATTTGGAAGATGCAAAGAGGAAATTAGGGCTTAGAATCAGTAAAAAAAACAAATCAAGATAGTGAGAGCTGTCCAAAAGTGAACTGAGCTGCATCAAGAGGTGATATGACAGCTAGGTGTCACAGTGAGTGGACACAGTCCTGGTCCCTGGGAAGCTGGAAGGTTTGAGTCCTCATTTACAAGCTGAGTGACTCTGGGTGAGTTGATGAACCTCTGTCTGCCTCAATTTCCTTATCTGTGAAATGGGTATTATAATAATAATATCCACCTCCCAGGGTTGTGAAGATCAGATAATATTTCTAAAGCACTTTGTAAATCTCAAATCACCATGGAAATGCTAACTGATGATGAAGGGGCTTCCCCTTCACTGGGAGTCTTCAAAGAAAAGCTGAATGATCACCTTGAGATGGGCATTGTCAGAGGAATTCCAACTCAGGCACAAATTGGACTAGGTAATCTCTGAAATTGTCTGAGTATGTATATATGTATATGAATGTATACACACATGTGTGTATTGGCATGCATACATGTAGATATTTTCATGTGTGTAATGTCTGTCTACATACATGCCCCAAAAGTCTTAGTCCAGTTTTAAGTTTTGGAATGCCATGTGTATTTGTGTGTGGCAGGGACTGTGTGTGTATGCAAACATACATATATGTGTGTATGTATATATATATATATACATACACACAATCATACCTATAGTACTGTGCTGTTTAACATGTTTAACAACTAGTTCTGTGAAGGAAAAAATGTATGCTAGACACACTTTTCAATTTAAGCTGCATTATTAACATGTTGTCTATCACTTTCTCAAGTCTAGACAATCAAAACAATAAAGCAAACATACGTACATATACATACATAAGCATATGTATTTTAGTTCAGACTTGTGATTTCTTCAGTGTTGAGAGTTCTCAGTGAATAATTCTCTCTACAAGGACACATCAGTATATTGTCTGAAAAGGCCACCAGGGGTCTGAGGGGTTCAGTGACTTGCCGAGGATGACAGAATTGGTTCTAAAGACCAATTCTCTTTATCCACCAAGAACATACTTCCTCATGGATATACAGATATAGAAAGGAGATAGGGAGAGAGAGAGAAAAGGAGAGAGAGAGAGAGAAGCAAGAGAGAGGAAGAGAGAGGAGAGAAAGAGGGATGGAGAGAGGAAAAGAAAAGTAGAGAGAAAGAGGGAGGAAGGGAGGGAGAAAGAGAGCGGAGAAAGGAAGAGAGAGAAAGAGGGAGAGAGACAGAGAGAAGGGGAAGTAAAGGAGAAAAAGAGAGAGAAAGGAAGAGAGAGACAGATACAGAGAAAGAGATAGAGAGAAGGGGTGAAGCAAGGGAGAGAAAGAGGGAGACGGAAGGAGGGAGAGAGAGAGCACCAAAACTGAATTCATTATCTTTTCCCCAAAACCATCCCCACTTCCATACTTCTCTATTACTATCTAGAGTACCACTACCTTCACAGTTCCTCAGGCTCACAGGCTAGATATCATTCTCCACTCCTCACTGTCTCTAACTCTGCCTCCCCCATTTCCAAACTGTTCTCAAGACCTGAGTTTAAATCCTACTTCAGACACTTATTAGCTGTGTGACCCTGGGCAAATTACTTAGCCCCTATTTGCCTCAATTCTTCATCTGTAAAATGGGGACACACTGGAGAAGGAAATGGCAAGATACTGCCAAGAGTCAGATACTATTGAACAAATACATATCAGCATATTGGTATATGGAATATATAGTAAATACAGGAATATATCTGTACACATATAAATACATGCAAAGAAGCATGCAAATTCTAGTTCTGAGAATAATAATAACTGATATTTATAGAGTATTTCAGGGTCTTCAAATCTATTTACATAATTATTTACTCTTGACAACAACAAAGAGGTAATTGTCGGTATGATTATCCTTGTCTTTCAGTCAACAAGTATGTATTAAGTGCCTACTATGTGCCAGGCACTGGACTAAGTGCTGGGGATACAAATAAGGGCAAAAGTCAGTCTCTGCTCTGGAGGATCCCACAATCTAATGAGGGAGAGAGAACATGTAAGCAACTAAGTACAAAAAAAGACATAGACATGTTAAGTTGGAGATAATCGACAGAGGGAAAACAGTAAATGAGAAGCTGAGGTTCTTCAAGAGAAGACTTGCCCCAGGTCATACATCTAGTCTCAGAGGTGGGGTTCCAACCCTGGCCTCCAAGTCCTTTCCTTTTTCTCTGATCCCTAATTTATACTGGATTTCTGCCTCTGGTAGCTGGCGGGGTGAGGGGAGGGGTAGAGGAATACCAGGAGGAAGGAGGCGATAGCTGAAGGAGGGAGGGGATAGCTGGGCAGGGTAGGGGAGGAGCATCTGGGATTTGTTTCTGGATCACTGAAGGGACCAGTAGTAATGAAATACCTCCTGTCTGTATAGTGTTTGTGAAGAAGGATGGAGAGCTATTTGTCATATACACACTGGAGCACTTTACTACCTGCCCATTTCTTACTTTTCCAGTCTTCTTACTCTTTACTAAATACTAAATATACTAAATAGTAACTGTTTTTCTTTTATCCAGAAACCCTGAGGGTCTTCCCCTCCCAGTCTGATTTTTTTTTTTTTAATTAAAGGGGCCATCCCTTGAGAAGCCTATTCGTTGAATGGGTGTATCTCACACAAAGTGAGAATCTGATAAGACCTCAGCCTAAAAGGACCAGGGTGTCCCATTGCATCCTGGGCCATCTCCAGTCATCCTGATGAATTTCTGGCCACTGGACCCAGATGCCTCTGGAGGAGAAAGTGAGGTTGGTGACCTTGCACAGCCCTCCCTCACTCAAATCAAGTCACCTGCAAGTGTTGTCATCATCTTGGTGTCATGGTCCTCTTCGAGAGTGAAGGACAAATGCAGTTTATTCACTGGCCTCTTTGGCTCTTCCCTGAACGTGACATTCTGAGTCTGGACTCAGTGCCTTTTCTAAGTGCCTGGGAATTCTTTTCCTCCTCATCTCTGCTTTCTGGCTTCTGTGACTCCCTTCTAGGCTCAGCTCAGCAGAAGGTCTTTCCTGGTCCCCCAGCTCCACCCACAATTCCACCAACTGTTATCTTGAATATATAATTTTTAGACCATTGTCCTCTTGTTTAGAATTTAAACTTCTTCAAAGATCATATTTTTGCCTTTCTTTGTACCCCTCACCATTTAGCCCAGTGCCTGACTCATAGTAAGCAGAAGGTTGTTTATAAATGCTTGTTTATTGACTGTTGGCTGTGTCACCCTGGATAAATTATACCTTTCCTGCATGCAGAGCAACTCTCTCACATCAAGGTGCTAAGTAGTAGCCCATCAGCATGAGTAGAGGAAGTCTTTCACTAAGGCCGCCAAACCTGGTGGAATCCTGTGATTGGTCAGTCCAAAATAATACCTCTCAGGTTGCTTTTACATCATGAACTTATTTGATCTCTAAAACATGCCAATGAAGGAAGGACAGGAGATCTTATTTGCCATTTTTCAAATGAGAAAATAAACTCAGAGATGAAAAAAATGGCTTGCCCAAGATCTCACATACAGCCCATGGGAGAGCAGGAACTTCAAAACCACTCTTTCAAAATCTAATAATCTGTCCAACATTTCTAAAGGGATTTGTTTGTTTGTTCTTTGATTTATTTATTTATTTTGCAGAGCATTTTCCATACATTATCTTACTTTTTCTCACAACCATTTAGCAAAGCCTTTGAAGATAAAGTCTGATTTCACCTTTCTTTATGGCACCAGCTTAGCCCAGTGCCTGGCACACTGTTGTCTAGGCATTCCAGCTGTGACTCCATTTAGGGTTTTCTTGGCAAAGATATGGGAGTGGTTTGTCTTTTCCTTTTCCAGTTCATTTTACAGGCAAGGAAACCGAGGCAAATAGAGTTAAATGACTTGTCCAGGATCCCACAGCCAGCAAGTGTCTGAGGTCAGATTTGAACTCAGAAGATGAGTCTTCCTGACTCCAGGCCTGACATTCTGTCCACTGGGCTACCTAGTTGACACATAGTAGGTGCTTAATGTTTGTTGACTTGAGTTAGATAGTTATGATTCCATTTTATAATGGAAGCCAAGGCACAGTAATTTGCCCAGAGTCACACTGCTAGACAGTAACAACTGAGATTTGGACCCTGATCACCCAAATCCCAGAGTCTTCCCATACCATCTTTTTTTATGTTTTCCTGATTGAAACTGATTGTTTTATTAGCAAAAAATTAGAGATGTCCTAACAGCCACTCTTCCAGTGTCGAAGCCCAATCCAGTCAATCCCTTTGTAGCCTGCTTGGCAGGAGTTGCCATTCACTGCCGAGCTTCTTTCCTGTCTCCTTCTCTCAGCTCCTTCGATGGCTGCTAGGAAGTTTTCCTTTCTGTGGAGCGGACACCTGCCTCCCTGTAGCATTGGCTGCTGCTCTGCCCTTGGGAGCCACGCAGAATAATAATAACGGCAATTCACATGTCTATGAAGCTTTCCTCACAACAACTCTGGGAAATAGGGAACAAAATATATTATGAGCTCCATTTTAGAGACAGGGAAACTGAGACCCGGATAAGGGGAAGTGACTTGGTCAGGTTGAAGCAACAGAAAGTGAGGGTTCCTGGGTTCACATCCTACCTCACTCTGCTCAGTTCTACTTGTGTGACCACAACAAGTCACTTAACATCTTTGGTCCTCAGTTTCTTCATCTGTCAAATAAGAACCAGATGACCTCCTGAGGTTCCTTCTACTGTTAGATCAATGATATCAAAACTTCAAAGAATCATAGATTTAGAGTTGAAGAACTAAGAGAGGATTGTGACCAACTTCCTTATTTTCCAGATAAGGAAACTGAGGCCCGTGGAGGTCCTAAGATCATAGAAGGGACCTCAGATGCCATCTCATCCAACTCCCTCTTTTGTAGACTAGGAAACTGGGGCTGAAAGTACTAAGGTAGCATTTGACCTTAGATCTTTCTGAGTCCAAGACCAAAGCTGTTAGGTGATTCAGTGGATATAGGACCTGAACTGGTCCTGGAAAGACCTAAGTCTGAATCCTTCTTCATACACTTAGCTGTGTGACTTTGGGCCTTCTCTAACTTCTTTCAGTTTCCTCATCTGTAAAATGGAGCAGATGTAAGATATGTAAGTGCCTGTGCTGAGCACTTTACAATATTGTCTCATTTGATCACTTTTCCCTTACAGTTGTTGCAAAAATTAAATAAGAGAAGTATGTAAAAGTACTCTGCAAAGCTTAAATGTTTGCTGCTGCTGCTACCAGGATGCCTCCAGAATCAGATTTGACCAATGCCACATTACTATTATAGGCCAGAGGCAATATTTAAACTCCATCCTCTTGACTCCAGGTTCAGGATTTTCCTTTCTCACTCATCTGCCTCCCAAAATAGTAGAGAGTAGCTGGGCACAGACTGGCAAGCAGCTCTTGCCTTGGAGACCCAACCTCTCTCCCTCCCAGGGATATCTAGAGACTTCAGAGCAGGCACCTGAATCAGGAACTTTAGGTTTGAAAGCAGGCAGTAAATGCCTCTGTCTGCCAGCGTCAATCCTTCTGTGTGAATCTGTTAGTCTGTTTGTGACTGTGTGAATCTGTGTGTATTCTGCCTCTTTCAAAGGTGTAGGACAGAAACACTGTTTCCTGAGAGGAATGGGAGGACAAGAAAGAAATAGAAGAGAGGGGAAGAGAGTGAAGGGAGGATATATCTAGGCTTTCAGACAGAGGAGTGCCTGAGAAATGTAGGGAGCACAGGCTTAGGAACCCCAGATACCCCTTTTCTTCTGCTCTCTCAGCCAGGAAGAGAAATGAACAAAATCAGCTCTCACATTCTGGGGAAAGGCAGCAGGGGGAGGCGGGGGGGAGAGAGAGACAGAAGACAGAGACAGAGACAGAAGGAGACAGAGAGAGAGGAGGGAGGGAGACAGAGAGAGAGAGAAAGAAAGAGAAAGACAGAAAGAGAGAGACAGAGACAGAGACAGAGAGAAAGAGACAGAGATAGAGAGACAGAGAGAGACAGAGACAGAGAGACAGAGAGAGCAGTTGAGATACTTAGAACAACCCAGGGAAGGAGCCCAGGCAGAGGGGAGGTGGATCTGTGCCGATGTCGCTGTGTGAGAGTGTACATTTTGTGAGTGTCTGCATCGGTGTGTGTCTTCATAGGGGTCTTTGCCTGTGTTATCTATATGTATGTCCGTGTATGTGTGTCTAGTGTGTGTGTGCCTCTATGTGTGTTTCCGTGCTGGTGTGTTTGTGTTGTGTGTCTACGAAGATGAGGATGTGCACATGTCTTTGTGTGAGTTTCTGTGTGAATGTGTTTGAGTCTATATGTGTCTGTGGTGTGTGTGTGAATCTGTGTATATCTGTGGTGTTTGTGCTTCTGTGTGTATGGTTATATGTGAGTGTGGGTCTGAGAATAAATACAGGAGTATCTTTGGGTGTATATATGTGTGAGGGTCTCCGTGTGTATATCTGGGACTATGTGTGTTCGTGTTGTGTGTGTGTATGTGTGTGTTGTGAGGTGGCTCTAGTCAAATCCCTCATTTCTGATTGGCTCGGCTCGGTGACGGCCCGGCTCCTTCCCGGGTGCAGGCAGCACTCGCGTGTGTGTGTCGGGGTGTGTGTCGGGGTGTGTGTGTGTATGTGTGTGTGCGCGCGCGCGCCGGTGTGTGTGTGTGTCTGTGTGTGTGTGTGTGTGTGTGTGTCTGTGCGCGCGTGGGGCGGGGGGTGCTGTGTGCGTGTGTGAGTGCGAGTGTAGCTGTGCGCGCCGATGTGCGGGCAGCGGCGGGGCGTGCGCGGGGCTGTGGCGGAGGAGCCGGGAAGGCGCTGAGAGCCGCGGCGGGCTGCCAGCCCCCGCCCCCGGCCCCGGCCCCGGCCCCGGCCTCGGCCCCTGGCCCCCGGCCCCAGCCCTGGCCCCGGGACCATGGCCCCGGCCCGCGCCGGCCTGCCCTCTTCGCTCTGGGTGGTCACAGCCGTGGCCGCCACCTGCATGTCGGCGGCCCGCAGCGAAGGTAAGCCAGGGGCACGCGGGGGGGCGACGGGAGCACCCGGGGAGGGGTCTGGGGGGGGCAGGTGGGGGCGGGGCTTGCGGATCTTCTGGCGCCCGAAGTTCACTTGCCCCGGGGACCACTCTCCCCCAGACCTAAGCCAGCCCGGGTGCGGGGGGCAGCTTCCCAGCTGGATAAGCGAGCGCACACCCCGCCCTCTGTCCCTGCCCCGCGGGAGTGCCTGGGGGAGGGGGCAGCCGGAGCCCCGAACCCCGGAGCCCAGCACGCAGCGGCCCTGTGGCGGGGCCCGCCCCAGCTCAGGCTCCGCCTCGTGTTCGGGCTCCGACTCGGGCTCCTGGCATCGCTTATCGCTCCGTTTCAAGCTGCGAGCGGGCTGCTGCTCCGCGTCTTGGGCACGCACACGCTGGAGACGGGTTCGGGGTAGGGCAGGAAAAGGAAGTGGGCAAACTGGGACGGGCAGAGGGGCACCGGCAAAGAGACAGGAGAAGAGGGAGTCAGGGAGAAGGGGCAGAGAGGTGGAGGAGGGAGCCACTGGGCAAAGGGTAACGTGGGACCCAGGGAAAAACTGTGGGAGGGAGGGACAGTGTCCTCATCTAGAACGGAGAGAGAGAGGGCAGAAGGGTGGGGGAGAGTTAAAAAGAGTCTAGAGGGATCGGAAGAGGGGAGAAGAAGCCAGAAGTGATGAAGCTGGCAAGCAGAGAGCCAAGAAGAGAGGCAGAGAAGAGGATAAGGAAAGAGCTATCGAGGGGACAAAGAAAGGGGGGCAGAGATGGGAGCGAAAAGTGAGAGGACTTAGAAAAGCGAGAAGAGACAAGGCCCGGGAACAGTGGGGGTGGGGGTGGGGGACGGCGATGAGAGACGAGCACGGAGAGGTCACAAAGAGAACAGGTGGAAAAAGAGACCACCGTAGGTGAGAGACCTTCCAGAATTCAACCACAGCCTCCGTGATTTTACACCCGAGATAACAGGCTAGCCAGAGAGGCCGAGTGACTTGCCCAAGGTCACACAGGGTGGAAGGCAAAGAGCTAGGATTAAAACCCAGGTGCCCGGGCTCCAAATTTCCTCTATATCAAATGGGAGAGAGGGTGGAAAGCCGTTGTAATTGACTTCTGGTAAGAGTAGGGCAGATGGACTATTAAATAGCGCTTGAAAATCAGCCCCTGAGAGACTGAGCAGTTAGGGGTCCTTGATTTGGCTTCTGGCAGCTGAGCTTCATTGGAGAGGCTACTTACAGGGCTCCGTTCTCCACTCTCTACCTCCAGCAAGCCATTCTTGACCCCTAATTTGTTTCCCCCATGCCTTGGGACTCTGCTCCCCACTGAGTCACTACCACAGCCAGCTTCCCTGCTCTCCTCTAGGGGTTCCTGGAGTTTTCTTTGTAACAGGATGGTGGTGATAGGGAGTGGAGGGAACCTTAGCGTCATTCTTCCCATCCCAACCTGCCCAGGAGCCTCCTGCTTCTGATATCCATACCCCCTGGTCCTCAGGACTCCCTGATCCAGTGCTGACTTGGACAGCGGCACACTGTCCACAAGGAGAGAAGGCTTGTTTCCCTTCCTCAGAACCCATCAGGTGGACTGCATCCAGTACTGAGCTCTGCATTTTAAGGAGGACCCCGACAAACTGCAGTGTACCAGGAGGATGGCTAAGGTAGAACCAAACCAGACTCAGCAGGGTATCAGTCAAAGGAAATGGGTTTGATTGACCTAGAAGAATCTAGAGTGGGGTGGAGGGGGACCTGTTATCTTCAGGTATGTGGTGGTCTGTCTTCTGCAAGAGGGATAGCATTTAAATAAATTCAACGTATATTTTTTAAATGCCTGGCATGTCTGAGGTACATAGACAAAAAAATGACACCTGGCCTGCCTTTAGGGTCTGAAAGGTTCTTACCTGCACCCAGATCCCAATAATAGAGGGTAGTAGTAATGGAAGTAAAATCAAGAAAGCTTGCTGGAGGAGATGACAATTAAGGAGCTATAAATTAAAGAGGATAAGTTGGAGTGAGGCTTTTGTTTGGCCTAATTGAATGGAATCAGATTTGGGCTCCAAATGAGGAAAAAATTGTTAACAATCAGCAATCCAGGACTGTGGAATTTAGAGCTAGGAGACACCAATCCCACTCCACTAATTTTGTAGCATGGGAACATAAGGCCCAGAAATGTCCAGTCACTTAGAGGTCATGGAGGTAGTAAGTGCAAAGTCAGGATTCAAATCCAGACCCTCTGACCCTAAATCTAAGGCTCTTGCCACTAAACCACATGACCTCTGGCAGTTTCAGGAGATCATGAGCTCCCAGTCACTGGTGGCCTTCAAGTGGAGGCTGGTTAGCTGGGTGTGCTTGAGGAAAGATTCCTGATCAATCACAGGCAGTGCTAGATGCCCTCCTGAGATCCCTATCCTCTCTGAGATTCCAGGACTTGAGATTCCAGCAGACACTTTGTCAGTCTGGAGTTTGGCAGGGTGCCACCCCTTGGCCTGGAGTCCTATCTGCTAATATTCTGAGTCCAAAGTGGGAATCTGACTGAGCCAGGGTGAACTCCCAAGCAGATAGCCTTTGCCAGCTCCCTCCATTACCCACATCCCCTAAGAGTACCCAATTTTGAGCTCATCTAAGCTAACACATGTGCCTTTTCACTGATACCTGAGACCAGGGCCTGGACACAGGTGTCTGTGTAGAGGGCTTGCAGGTCAGGAAGAGTCAGTAGCCACCACAGAGGACAAAGATGTTGCCCAGAGAGAAACCAGGTTGTTGTGGGAGGCTGCTTCTGAGGGGAATAGCAATGTCTGGGCCAACAGGACTATCAGACCAAGGGTGGAGGACCTGAGCTTAAATCCTGGACTCTGATGCTTAACTTACCTGCTTGACCTTAGTTTAATCGAGTCCTGTTCCTTCTCTGGAACAAATTTTCTTCCTTGGTAAAAGTAAGGGGAGGGGGCTGGGTGATTTCTAAGGTCCCTTTTGGCTCTGAATTTTACCATCCAGTGATTATTAAGAGAAATGGGGGTGGGGTGTAGAGCATGAATGAGGAGGAGATGGACAGGGTGGAAGGGAGTGGGCAAGAATTTGGGGAGCTGTAGATTTGGTTTTCTAAGGGGGCTCTTTTCAGCCATGAGGGTGGAGCATGGGGGTGGGGGGAGAGAACATTGCTTCTGGCTGCTGTAGAGACAGATTAGCGTTGCTAGAGTCTAAGTATTGGGTGTGGGTACAATGGGAGTCGGGGCATCACGCTCTTTCATCCTTGGAGACAACATCTCATACAAAACTGGGGACCAAGCTCAGAGCCACATCCCAAGAGGTGATTCCAGAAGGCTGGGGGTGGTAGTGGTGGTGGTGGTGCAGGGACATGATCTGAGTCATCGAGTGGAGGAGAAGGGTTATTGGTCTGAGGAACAGTTATTATTGTAGAATAAGGGGCATTTCCAGAGGGATGATTATTGTCCATCGGAGAGAGGTCATTGTCCAGTGGGGTCCATCATCCCGAGGAATAAACATTGTCCTTGAGAGGAGTCATTTTTAAAAGATTGTCCTGAAGGAAAGGACAGTTGTCTAGAGGGACAGGGGCCATCTTCTTTGGACATAGTCCATTGTCCTGAATGATAAGAACATTGTCCTGAGAATAGTCCAAAGAAGAGGGTTTTTGTTGCTCAGGGTCGTTGTACTTGTCGCTAGGGAGGGGAGGGGCTGGAGGGTCAGTCTCCATTGTTTAACGTCATCATTTTTTTTTTCTGACTACACCCTCTGGGCTGATTGACTCCTAAATATTCCAGACAAAATTTGAGATGGAGTGTATGGAAAATGTAAGTTTCCCGAGGGCAGGGGCCTTTTTTTCTCCCCTTTGGATCCCCAGCATAATACAGGTGCTGAATAAAGTCACTTACATAGGCTTCTAATAAAAACTTTTTATTTGTATGCTGTATCTGTAATTATATTGATATATGGAAACCCCCAATGAAAAAATGCTCTTTACCAGTGCAGATTGATCCCCTTTTGATAACTTAGAGAATCAAAGAGTTCTGTGGTGGCCACCAGGTGATTTTCCCAGGGTCGCACAACCAGTATGTGTTAGAAATGAGAATTTGGACCTAGGTCTTGCTGATTCCAAGACCAGCTATTTATGCCATTTTCCTTTCCAGATGATAAATGCTTATCGAATTGAACTGACTTGAACCAATATGGCCAAGGCTGTTGGGAATAGGGGAGGCACTGAGAATAGATGCCCCTGGAGTCCAGACAAAAAGGATCTCAGTCCTCAGTGCCACTCCCAATGACTTAGGCCGGGGCTTCCCTGACTGAGCTTGGACTAAGTGGATTTCCAAGAATGTTCCACGGGCTCCAGCAGGAGTTCTTACTTGCATGCTGTTCTCCCTGTGGCATCATAAAGCCATTGGCATGGCAAATTTTCTGCAGTTACTTCCCCCCAACAGACATAGACCACCAGATCACAATGTAACCTCATAAAGAATTAAGTAATTCTGTAAAGAAAGAAGATGGGCTAATAGTCACTTCTCATTGACCTCCATGGGGATTCTCTACTTTAGGGGCTCCTCCTCCTGATCCACTTCTCCTGTGTTGGCATCTATCCCCTGGCCACCCAAGGCATGGATCCCTTGCTGTCTCATTGTTGTCATTCACACATTAATTCAACAACCATGTTGTAGGGACTTTTACTCTCCTTAAAGTGAGGGGTGATGTGGCTTAGGGGATAGAGGCCCAGCCTTGAAACCAAGACCTGTGTTCAAATCCTCCCTGGGACACATGGTGGCTACACTGGTCAAGTCACCTAACCTCTGGGTGCTCCTGATAACTCTTTAAAGCTTCAAGTTAAGGATGAGGTGCTAATCACTATGCATGAAGGGTTTTTTCCATACTGGGAATTTCTTTCACCTATGAAATAAAATATCTAGATCCCCTAAAATGTAACTCATTATGCTAATGAGTTAGATAAGGCATTTAAGGTCTATTAAGGGGGAGTAAGACAATATACAGTATACAATGCAAATTAGATTGATAGCTTCATAAGAGAATTATAAGGTGCTAAGAAATCAAATAAGAGAAGGCCCACCTCTGGCTAAGGGGATACCTAGCTCATGATTCTCTTGTGTTTTAAAGTATACAATGCAATTCTAACCCCCACATCCTGTGACCAGTATGGTACAAGGATTATCATCCCCATTGTACAGATGAGGAAACTGAGGGTGAGAGAAATGAAGGGATTTACCAGCCATACAACTGGGAAGTGGGTGGATATGGGACTCAAAACCAGGTCTTTGGATCCTGAGACACTGCAGCTTCTTGGCTGTGGGATGGCTTCCTGGGGTAGGTGGCATTTAAACCAGGACTTGATGGATGGATAGTATATTAAAGGTCAGAGGTTGAGAGAGGGCATGCCAGGAGCTGTAACCAGTGAGTGCAAAGATATGTGGTGGGAAAGGGCAGTGAGAAGTCACATCTGGAGGGAGCTTAGTGGATATGAAGGGGCTGTTGTCTAAACCAGGGAATATAAACCAATCTGAATATTGGCCTTCCCAAAATGGAAGAAGCAAACTGTGCTGGTGGGGGTGGAGAGGTGCAGGGGAAGGCAATGTATTTCAAAATCAGATAGAAAGTACTTTAGGATTATATTATTATTTGGGATTATCCAGGGCTCTGTTAGCCTGGGCATCAGGAACTGATTAAAAATACACTGAGTTTTCCATATTTGTACCTAGGAGTATTTTTTTGAAGGAGTGGAGTACAGACTTATGATTCTATCTGTGTGGAAAAGTCTTGGTGTGGAAAGTCCCTCCACTAATGCTTATCAGCAATTCCTTGGTAAATTTGAAGTCTTAGAGAATTGCCTGAGATGGCTTGCTTGGGGTCACCCAGCTAGATGTCAGAGCATGTGTCCCAGACAGAACTTGAAGCCAGGAATCCCCAAGTTCAAGGCCAGCCAGCTAGCTGCCTCTCATTCAGTAATAATAGCTTCCGATTGTAAGAGTTTAGGAAGCCTTTGATGTGCTCTATCTTGCAGTAGTCTTCTGAACATTTGTACCTTGGTTTTACAGGAAATGGATTCAAAGGGACTTGTCCTTTAGTCACCCAGCTAACAAGGGTCAAAAAGAGAATTCAAACTCAGATCTCTTATGATTATGAGTTCAACACCCTTCCACTTAGACTAGCTGCCCCTCCAGAGAGATTCCAGTGTGGGGGGTGAGCAAGGGACTGTGGGAGCAGACTGAGGCTCTGGTCGGGATGAGGAGCTCCAGAATCAGGGAGAGGGTGCCTTTGGAGAGGGGAGAGGGCACCCGCATCTTCACCTTTTATATGGGATAAGGTTCATGGCAGGACAGAGCGCTTAGTATTCAGTTTAGAGAAAGAAAAGAAGAAGGAGGGAGATTCAGGGGCACATTTAGTCAGAGTGGCCAGTTATGAGAACAGAATGGTTTCTTTAAGTGCCCTTCTCTATCAAATAAGGGCCTTGCAAGAGATGATTTCTAAGGGCCCTTCCAGCTCCAAAATTCAGTGTTCTAAGATCCCAGTCAACTCTTAACATTCTTGGTTCTGAAATCTCTTCCAATTCTATATCTGATACTCAAAGATCCCTCCTGGTTCTCACATTCTGTGTTCTAAGCGCCCTACCAGTTCTGACATTCCATGTTCTAATGTCACTCTGACATCCTATATTTTAAAGTCTCTCCCATATTTGGCACATTGTGTTCTAAGGGCCCTCCTATGGCTGACATTCTGTTTTGTAAGCGCCCTCTGAGCTCTGACATTCTGTGTTTTAAGGGCTCTCCCAGGTCTGAGTTTCTGTTCTAAGGGCCCAATCAGCTCTGATAGTCAATGCTCTAAGATCCCTCCCAAATATGACATTCTCTCTCTCAAGAGCCCCTCTGACTCTGGCAATCTACCCCCTCAGGTCCATCCTAACCAACTCTATTTGCAGAATCTCAGAATTGGAAGGGATGACAGAGACCAATCTAATCCATACCATATCTAAATAGGAATCCTATCTTTATCATCAGGACAAGTGGACACCCATCTTCTGCTTGAAGACTCCTAATGATAGGGACCTCACTACCTGCTGAGCTGGCCCACGTCACTGTTGGACAGCTCTAATTGCTAGCCAGGCTTATCCTACTCTGACTGGAATCAGCCTCTCCCTCTGTCACCTCTCCCTTCTAGTGCTACCCTCTAGGGCCAAGCAGAGCATGGCTAATCCCTCTCCCTCATGACAGCCCTTCAGATACTTGAAGTCAGCTATCATGTTCCCTGATAAGTTGTTTTTTATCCAGGTTAAACATCCCTGACTCCCTAGACCAGTTCTTGTGAGGCATGATCTCTAAGTCTCTTACGAGGGGTCCAGCTTATCGATGTCCTTCATAAAATGGGCTGCTCAGATCTGGACACAGTGCTCCAGTGGTGGCTTGCCCAGGCATAAAAACAGCAAGGCTGTCTCCTATCTCATTGTGGAATTCATTTTTCATTTGTTTTTGTTTGTTTTAAGGTCATTCAGTTGACCCACATTCAACTTGCAGTTCACTAAGGCTGGTAGATCTTTGTCATAGTATTTCTTGTCTAAAGCCCCTCGAACCATACCCCACCCCTTACACGTGTGGCTGATTCTTTTTAAAACCCACGTGTACAGCTTCACATTTATCCCTATTAAATTTCATCTTATTAGATTCAGATTGTCCTTCTAGCCTGTTGAAATCTTTTTGGATTCTGATTCTGTCATCCAAGTGGTGCTTAGTATTCAAGGGGAGGGGAGGAGGGAGGGAAGTGGAAGGAGAGAGCAGGGGAGAGAAAGACAAGGGAAGGAAGAGGACAGAGAAGGGGAAGAAAAGGGAGGGGAGTGTGGAGGAGAGAAAGCAGGCCAGCAGGGAAGGGAGAAAAGCAGAATCGTGGGTGGTGAGAAAGATGGAATTGAAGAGGAGAGAGGAAGCAAAACCAGGAGAGGGGAGGGGAGAGCTAAGAAAGGCCACTAGAGAGAAGGTCAATTAAAGGAGGGGAGATGGAAGGGATGAGAAGAGAAGAGAAGAGAAGAGGGGAGGAGAGGAGAGAGAAAGGAGAAAGGAGGGGGACAGAATGAAGAGAAGGAAAAAGGAGGAGCATTGGGAGGGGAGCTCCATATTGGTCTGAATATAGGCTGTTCCCAAACATAGGCCCTATCCCTAAGATAAAATTTCTGAAAAGAGGAGAGCAAATGAATATATGTGTGTATGCATATATGTATATATGCTATATATAAAGAGAAAGACTGAAAAATAATTACACAAAATAACTGTATATCTTGATAGTTGGATAGTTGGGGTCAAGGTTACACTTTTGGTACAGAGTTATTCTAGTTAGTCAGCACCTACTATGTGCCAGGCACTGTGCTAAGCCCTGGGGATACAAAGAGGGGCAAAAGACAATTCCGTTCTCAAGCAGCTCCAGCCTAATGACAGAAACAACACTGAAACAACTGTATACAAAAAGGGCATGTACAGAGTGGTTTGGAAGGGGAGGATCTACCTGAGTAACCTCTCTGGTCCTCACTTTCTCCCTCTGTAAAATGAGGGAGTCGGACTAGGTAGCCCTGAAGATCTTTTCCATCTCTAAATCCATGATTTATGACTTGTGGCACTTGTAAGAAAATCACGACCCTATTTTCTTGGTGGGGAAAAAAAGAAGATGGTGGATCCCATCGGATCTTCAGTCTCCCCAAGGAATGCAGGATTTGGGTTTTCAAATTCCATATTTGCCTTCTACTGGCGGTGTGACCTTGGTCAAGTCACTCATTTTTCCAACCCATCATTTGCCTAATCTGTAAAATAAGGAGGCTGGACTAGGTGGCCTGTAAGGTTCCTTCCAGGCTTAAATCTAGATCAGATGTTCCCCCATCCCCCACATCCATACTTGGGCCAGGCAGACAATAGCTAATCAGACCACACTTGTAGGATTCAGTCACAGCTTTGTACAGATTGCCTGGCTGGGTAGCGGTAGGGACAGCCTGTGTTCAGATCAGTAGGAGGTTTTTTGTTTTTTTGTTTTTGGCAAGCATCTCCAATGTGTCCAGCTCTGAAGAATACATATTCCCTTTCTTAAAGGACTCCCAGCCTAGGTGAGTTGGCACAATACTCAGAGCAAGTGGGAGATATTGCTATCATAGACTGGAGTAATTAGTGGAACTTGAGCCAGGTCTTTACAGGAGAAGGATTTGGAACAATTAACTAGATGGAAAGGATGAAGGAGGGCATTATCTGTGGAGGCCCCAGCTTGAGCAAAGGTGAAGAGGTTGGAGAGGAGAATAATGGGGAAACCAACCAGACAGGAGTCACGGGCAGTTTCTATATCCTAAAAAGAGCAGTTGCTCTAGAATCAAACTTGGTTTCACATATCACCTCTGAGGGTGACTATTACTACCCTCCAGTGCCAGCTATAAAACTACCATGGACCTCAGTTTTCTTACCTGTAAAATGGGTAATTTGGACTGTATAGCTTCTGAGGCCCCTTCTAGCTCTCAGTCTCTGATTCTGGTACCCATTATTGTATAGAAGGCAGCTGAACTTAGAATGGAGAGATCCTGAGTTCAAATCCTGCCCTGTATACTTCCTTAGATGTTTAATTCTGGGCAAATCACTTAACCTTCTCCAGCCTCAGATTTCTCTTCTAAAAAGAGGGTAATAGCAATAATACCTGTCTTACGGGGAAGTTATGAGGATCAGGTGGGATAAGAGGTAAAGTACTTTGCCAGCCTTAAAGCATTGTATAAATAATATATATCATATACCATTTTAAGGCTAATAGGGCAATACATTATAATATATAGTAATATACAATGTTATTTTATAATATTTCATTATATGTAACATTATTGTACAATATACAATATGTTATATAATATCATTATGTAATTATAATAACTGTCTAATAGCTAGCATTTCTATGATAATATACAATATATTATGTAATAATATAATCATTAGATAGTTATAATAATTGTATAACAGCTAGCATTGATACAGTGTTTTAAAGCTGTCAGAATGCTTTATGTATATGGTTAACTCATTTGGTTTTTTAGTGGTAGTAGTAGTATTGGAATTATATGTATCATTATATAAAATGATACTTTAGCTCTCTGAAGCTAGATAAATCAATTCATTTCTCCATGCCCCAGTTTCTTCTTGAGTAAAATAATGGATATAACATTTGTACACCTTACCTTCAACAGGTTTATCATGAAGAAAGTACTTTATAAATGGCCAAGTCTTATAGAAATAGAAACTATCCCAAAGAAGAGACCCGAGAAGGGACTGCTTCCCTCTGTGCAGAAGGGAGGGGCTGGGTGTGGGGAACACTGCACGCAATGTCCGACTTTCTCCACATCTTGGTTAGGTGTGCCAACCTGGTGCTGCCCCACCTCCCTCCCCTTTGGCATTTTTGTTAGAAGTTTAATTTCCATGATTAGTTCGCTCCTGGGAAGGTCCTCTGGAGGGGGAGAGAAGGTAGAAACATTGGGAAATGTAGGTGGCATAACAATAGATCCATAAAAATTAATTCTAAAAATGATATGGGGATTCTCATTATGCCGTTGAAGAGATGCTAGGGCCAAGTTTATGAAGGGTCTTGAAAGGTTTACATTTGATACAATAGACAATCTAAAAATCCCATAATAATTCCAGGGTCTTATTTGTCCCAGTTTTCCCATTCGTTCATTCATGGGGTGACAGAATTGAGAGCTGGAATGAGGGAAGGAATGAAAAATGAAGAATGAAAAGTATTTATTAAGCACTTGCTATTTGTCAAGCACCAAAATACTTATTAAACACTTACTATTTACTAAGCACCAAAATATTAAACACTATTTTCCAAGTGCCAAAGCATCTATTAAGCCCTTACTGTTTGCCAAGCACTGAGGATACACATCCAAATACAAGATAATCTCTGTCCTCAGGGTGCTTACCTTCAAAGAGGGAAATGACCTGGAATTCTTCTTGGAATTCAAACCAACCAGAGATTCTTAACCTTTTTAGCATCATCATGGATCCCTCTGGAAGTCCAGTTTGGACCTCTCCTCACAATAATGTTTTTAACTGTATAAAATTCATAGGACTGCAAAGGAAACTATGTTGAAATAAAGATGTAATTTTCCACCATACAAGTATATCAAATCCCTGAAATTTATCCACAGATCCAAAGGGTCCAAAGACTACATGTTAAAAACCACTGATCTGATCCAATCCTTCCATTTTACAGATGAGAAAAGCAAGACACTGAGAGATTCCCAGACTTAGGGCCACATGGCTAGTTAGTAACATAGCTGGCATTAAAACCCAAATTCTTTGACTGCAATCCTAGTTCTTTTAAAAAAAATGAATATCTTCTATTTTTACATTGTCTTTATTTCCAAATATATTCATCCCCCATTTCCTCCTCAGATAGCCATCCCTTGCAACATAGAATTAAAGCAAAAGCCAAACTAACCAACACAGTAACTGAATCTGATGGCAAATGCAGTGTTCTGCATCCATAGGCCTTCACCTCAGCAAAGAAAGGAGGGAGCTTCATTTTCTCATCTCTTATCCAAGACTAAATAAGACTAACAGCATTCAGGTCCATTTGTTTGTTTTTACCTTCCATTTACGTTGTACCCAGTCGTCTTTCCACTCATTACATAGCTAACAGCTCTTCAGTGTGTGAGCCTGAGTAAGGCATTTTCTTAGTGTCCTCATCTGTAAAACAAAATGTTTGGATTAGAGACTCACTAAATTCCCTGCCAGCTCTAATGTTCTATGTTTCAGGATATTTGAATATATCTGAAATTCTGTTGTAAAGTCCCACCCAGTTCTGACATTCTGTGTTTTAAAGCCTCCTAACTGACATACTGGGTTCTAAGGGTCCTTTCAATTCAGATATTGTACTAAAGTTCCTCCCAGCCCCTGACATTCTGTGTTCTAAGGGCCCTCCCAGCTCTGACACCCTGTGTTCTAAGGGCCCTCCTAGTTCTGACATTCTGTGTTTTAAGGGCCTCCTAACTGACATCCTGGGTTCTAAGGGTCCTCTCAATTCAGACATTGTACTAAAGTTCTTCCCAGCCCTGACATTCTATGTCCCAAGGGCCCCCTCAGCTCTTACATTCTGTGACCTAAAGGACCCTCCCAGCTCTCCTGTGACAAGCTTCTTACCAGCTCTAACAGTACATGCATTATAACCAGTGGAGACAAGAGAAAACAGCAGTGCTGGGTTCTACTCTGTAGGTTAAGCAGCATTGGAAGGGAGGTAGAGGCAGAGGAAAAAGAACAGGTCTTTCCCTCCTGATGACTCTTGACCCAAGAGCCCCAGGAAAGTATGGTGAAGATAGTAACATCCCTTTTCTCTCTCCTTCCAACTAGGGCCTAGCCCCTGGTGTGTGGGGGGGACACTGCAATGCGACCTGCTGGCCCCCCCTTTCTTCCTCCCCCACCCATCAGGCTAGCCAGAGAAGAGAGATTGCTAACCCACTGGCTGACCCAGTTTTTCCCACACTGGTGGAGAGGGAGGAGGAGGAGTGAGCTTCTCTCTCTGCCTCCTTCAGGAGGCCTGCTGGGGAAGAGGGAGAGAGAAGACAAACCTAAAGGTGGATTTTCTTCAGCGTCCTCTACCTTGAGGTCTCTTCTCTCCTGTCTCTTCCTCCTCCTTTCCTGATCCTGCCTGTCCAGCCCCCACCCCCAAGCTGGAGCTTCTGGGGCCCTCTGAATGGATGGTGAGGCAGGAGTAAAGGGATCAGTAGCGGAGGGAAAACCTGCCTGATGCAATAACCCCTGAACTGAAAAATTTCCCAAGAATGACTGGTGCCCTCCACGTGGGCACATGCTAATGACATGCAAATGCCCAGAGTGTCCCTGCCCATTTTACACACCTAGAGGCAGACTTCCGAGAAAATCCCAGTGCTAATGCCTCTGCCATTTGAAAGGTACTGGGCAAAGGTGGACAGAGAATGGTTTGTTGGGGTCCTTGTCTGGTAGAAGCATCAGCCTGGTCAGATTCAAGGGAAGGAGGCACATGGAGGTGAGCCTAACTGAGGAACAGAGGTACAAAGGAGGATGCTATGCCTCTAAAGAGAAGCAGACCGACAGATGGTCTTTCTAGAGGGATTCCAGGCAAAAAGAAAGGAAGGGTGGGGTTAAAATCATAGAGGTAAGGGGACAGAACAACATAGAACGTTAGATTTGAGAGAGCCCTTAGAACATAGACTGTCAGAGCTGGGAGGGCCCTTAGAACACAGGATGTCAGAGCTGGGAGGGCCCTTAGAACATAGATTGTCAGAGCTGAGAGGATAATTAGAACATCAGAATTTGAAGGGCCCTCTGAATGTAGAATAGTAGATCAGAGAGGAATCTCAGAATATCAAATGTCAGAGCTAGAAGGGACTTCAGAAGTCATCTCATCCAACTTCCTCATTTTCCAGATGAGGAAACAGTGGTCTAGAAAAGGGATCACACAATTAATTAATTGGTCGATCTGGAACTAGAATGCAGGTCTCCTCGTTCCCCGAATCAAGTCCTCTGCTCCTTGCCACTCTGTCTCTAGTTGAGAGAGAGAGGAGACTGAGGAGAGCCATCAGGTGACGGGTAATAGGGGGCTGATCTGGGAAAAGGTTAGCAGCCAGAAAGTGAGTGAACTAAATAAAACCCTACATAAATCACAACCCAGCAGCCCTGCCCTCCTCCTGAGCCATGTAGGATGGGAGAAGACCACGCTGCGGCCCACCTTTCTCTCGCTAGACCTAGACACATAGAAACGCTCTCCCAGACATATGGAATCAACTCCCCCAGACTCCAGGGGATTGAGTATTGCTACAAAAACAACTTCTTTGTAATATCTTCTAATTCACCCTCCACAAAATCAGTGGGGAAAAAAATCCTAGAGTATTACACCAAAATGTAAGACCCGGGTTCTAGCCTCATTTGCAGCAGTTCTAGCTGGGTGAGCTAGGGCCAAGTCTCCTAGCCTCCTACAGATTCATAGAATATCAGAGCTGGAAAGAGTGTTAGAGTCCTTTCATTTTACAAACAAAGAAACTGAGGCCCAAGGAGAAGTGACCCGCTCAAGGCCATGCAGCTAACAAGGGCAGAGTTGGAATTCAAACCCAGGCTCTTGGACTCCTTGTGGTTATACCACTGCCCCATGCTGTCGTATTGTACCTTAGTGTCCTCGTCTGTAAAATGGGATGTCACTGAGTGTATCATGATCTAACCATTCTAATCTTTCATGACCAGTTTCACAGGGTTGCTCTGAGTCCCCAAATTAGATAATCACAATCGCTAGCATTTACATAGTGTTTTGTTTTGCAAAACACTTTACAACATCACCTCATATGATTCTCACAACAACCCTGGGAGGCAGATGTTATCATTATACCATTTTACAGATGGAGAAACTGAGGTAGGCAGTGATTAAGTGACTGGCCCAGGGTCCCCTGGCTAGTAACTGTCTGAGGTCAGGTTTGAACTCAGGTCTCCCAGATTCCAAGTCCTGTGCACTAATCTGCTGTACTGCCCAGCTGCATCTTATAAGGATAATAATGAGAGGAAACATGGAAAAAATGCAGTGTTTGGATTCAGAGCACCTGGGTTAAAATTCCCTGTCTGCTACTCGCTGACTGTATGACATTAGGTGTATCACTTTTACTCACTTTTGTTTCTTCATGAGTATGTAATGGAGAACTGACCAATGAGAACCACTTCCTTAGGAGCATGCTGTCCATGTGGCAAAGGAATGGGGTCTCATAGGCCAGTCCCCTATTACATGTATGATGAGGGGATTGACCTGATGACCTCTAAGGTTACTCCCAGCCCTAAATCTATCTTCCTAATGGATGAAACTCAGTTTTCTGAAATATACACATCTGTTTTTCTATCTTTCTACCAACAATATATCTATCCATCCATCAATCTACCTTTCTATCTATCAACTATTGATCTATCTGTCCATATATTGATTTACCTTTCTATCTATCTATCTATCTATCTATCTATCTATCTATCTATCTATCTATCTATCTATCATCTATCAGTCTATCTACCTTTCTGTCTGTCTATCTATCATCTATCTACATGTTAAAGGCATTCAATGTACCAGACAGGGCAGCAAGGTGGCACCATAGTGCATAGATCGCCAGGTCCAGGAGTCAGGAATACATCTTTCTAAGTTCAAATCTGACACCAGACACCAGCTGTGTGACCTGGGCAAATCAGTTAACCCAGTTTGCCTCAGTTTCCTCATCTGTAAAGCTTACCTGGAGAAGAAAATGGCAGGCCACTCCATTGTCTTTGCCAAGAAAGCCCTAAATGGCATCAAGAAGATTCAGACAACTGAATAACATGTGCCAGGCATTGTGTCAGACCCTGGGGGTTCAAAAACAAAGTGATGACCTCTGATCTCAGGGATATTATATTTTACTTCACTTTACAAACTGTGAAAGTTAGTATGGTGTGGTAGCTAGAGTTGAAACCCTGAAATCATCTAGACCTGTGTTCAGGTTCTGCCTTAGACACATGCTTCTTGTGTGATCTTAGACATGTCACTTAAACTCTTACTTCTCTAGGCATCTCTAAGACTTTAAGTGGCAGAGAAGGTGCCTACCTGCATTGGAAGAGGGAATTTTCTACCTTTCATAAGCTATATTTCAATTTTTTAAAAGAATTTTATTTTCAGACTTGAATGAATTGATGCTGAGTGAGGGGAGCAAAACCAGGAGAACATTGTATAGTAGCAGCTACGATGTGTGATAATTGACTTTGATAGACCTAGATCTTCTTAGCAATGAAAGGATCCAAGACAACTCCAAAGGACTCATGATGGAAAATGCTATCCATATCCAGAAAAATTTGCTCTCTCTCTTTTTTCTTTTATTTATTTCTTCTTTCTCATGGTCCATCCCATTGGTTCTAATTCTTCTTTACAACATGACTAATGTGAAAATAGGTTCAATATGAGTGTATATGTAGAGCCTATATCAAATTATATGCCATCTTAGGGTGAGAGAGGGGAGAGATGGGGAGAAAATTTGGAACTCAAAATCTTATGAAAGTGAATGTTGAAAACTAAAAATAAATTTTTTAAAATTTATATTCACTTCCAAATTCACTCCCTCCCTCCACATCCTCTACCCACCAAGAAGGCAAAATATATGATATCCATCATACATATGAAGTCACCTAAAGCATATTTCCACATTAGACATGATGCCAAAAAAGCAAGAAAAATAAAGAAAATGAAAAAATGTTTCAGTCTGTGCTAGGAGTTCATCAGTTCTCTCTCTGGAGGTGTACCCCCTTTGTAAACCACAAATTTCTACATAAATGTCACTCATTTGTATTATTAATCTGGTCCTTTGTCTTCAGTGGGTGCCCAGTATATTAATTCATTAATTCAACAAATATTTCTTGAGTGCCTGCTAAGTACAAAGCATAGCCAATGCCAGGGATCTTCCCAGAATGCCTGAGGAAATGTGGAAGTCTTCATGATGGAGATGAAAGGAGTAAAGCAAAAGAAAGGCTGTGACCTGGAAATTTGGAGAACAATATGGCAGGATTTCCAGGAAGGTGGAAGGAAGAATAAAACACAGGCATTGTCTGAAAGGAGCTCTTGGCATCTTAGGGAAGAGAAAAGACGTGCCCAGATAACTGGAGTAGAGGGCAACATGTAATAAGGGGCAAAGGAGTGGTGTAAATAGTGTTGAAAGGGTGCAGAGGTTGGAAATGACATGAGAAGGGAAGGCCGTCTGGAGCAGGTAGAATTTGAGCAAGGCCTTGAAAAATAGGTGGCAATACACTATGACCAGGTGGGATTTATACCAGGAATGTAGGCCTGGTTCAGTATTAGGAAAATCATCAGCATAATTGACCACATCAAAAACAAAACTAACAGAAATCATATGATTATCTCATTAGATGCAAAAAAAGCTTATGATAAAATACAGCACCCATTCCTATTAAAAAACACTAAAGAGCATAGTAATAAATGGAGTTTTCCTTAAAATAATAAGTAGCATCTATCTAAAACTATCAGCAGACATAATCTGTAACGGGGATAAGCTGGAAGCTTTCCTAGTAAGATCAGGACTGAAACAAGAATGTCCATTATCACCATTACTATTCAGTATTGTACTAGAAATGTTAGCTTAAGAGAAGAAAAAGAAATTGAAGGAATTAGAATAGGCAACAAGGAAACAAAACTATCATTCTTTGCAAATGATATGATGATATACTTAGAGAAGCCTAGAGAATCAACTAAAAAAGTACTTGAAATAATTAACAACTTTAACAAAGTTGTAGTACATAAAATAAACTCACATAAATCATTGGCATTTATATATAATACTAATAAAGCTCAGCAGCAAGAGATAGAAAGAAAAAATCCATTTAAAATAACTAGATGATATAAAATATTTGGGAATCTACCTGTGAAGACAAATCCAGGAATTATATTAACAAAATTACAAAACACTTTTCACATAAATAAAGTCAAATCTAAAGAATTGGAAAAATATCAATTGCTTATGGGTGGGCTGAGCTAATATGATAAAATTGGCAATTCTACCTAAATTAGTTTACTTATTCAGTGCCATATCAATCAAACTACCAAAAATTTATTTTATAGAGCTAGAAAAAATAATAATTCACCTGGAAGAACAAAAGGTTCAGAATTTCAAGAGAATCAATGAAAAAACTGCAAAGGAAGATGAAGTAGCCATACCATATCTAAAACTATATTATAAAGTAGCAATCATCAAAATTATTTGGTACTGGCTAAGAAATAGAGTGGTGAATCAATGGAATAGGTTAGGTACACAAGACCGAGTAGTCAATGACTATAGTAACCTACTGTTTGATTAAACCCAAAGACTCCAGCTTCTGAGATAAGAACTCACTATCTGACAAAAAGTGCTGGGAAAATAGTATGGCAGAAACTAGGCATAGACCAACATCTCATACCATATACCAAGATACGGTCAAAATGGGTACACAATTTAGACATAAAGGGTGATATCATAAGCATATTAGGAGAACAAGTAATAGTTTACCTGTCAGA
Source organism: Notamacropus eugenii (assembly GCF_028372415.1). NCBI lineage: Eukaryota > Metazoa > Chordata > Mammalia > Diprotodontia > Macropodidae > Notamacropus > Notamacropus eugenii. Next base: position 62,840,338 of record NC_092876.1, read on the forward strand.
ACTATGGAGAAGAGAAGACATTATGACCAAACAAGAGATAGAGAACATTATGATTTGCAGAACAGGTTATTTTGATTACATTAAAAAGGTTTTGCACAAACAAAGCCAATGCAACCAAGATTAAAAGGAAAGCAGAAAACTGGGAAGCAATTTTTGCAGTTAATGTTTCTGAAAGAGGCCTCATTTCTAAAATATACAGAAAATTTAGTCAAATTTATAAGAATCAAATCATTTCTCGGTTGATAAATGGTCAAAGATATGAACAGGCAGTGTTCAAAGGAAGAAATGAAAGCTATCTATAATCATGAAAAAATGCTCTAAATCACTATCAATTAGAGATATGCAGATTAATACAACTTTGAGATACTACCTCCCACCTATAAGATTGACTAATATGACAGAAAAGGAAAATGATAAATGGAGAAGACGTGGGAGAATTGGAATCCATATATTGTTGGTGGAGCTGTGAACCATTCTGGAGAGCAATTTGGAACTATGCTCAAAGGGCAATCAAACTGTGCATACTCTTTGATCCAGCAATACCACTTCTAGGTTTTATCTCAAAAAGATCATAGAAAAGGGAAAAGGATCCTCATGTACAAAAATATTTATAGGAACTCTTTTTGTGGTGGCAAAGAACTGGAAACTGAGGGGATGCCCATCAATTGGGGAATGACTGAACAAGTTATGGTATATGAAGGTAATAGAATTCTATTACAGTATAAGAAGTGATGAACTGGTGGATTTAAGAAAAACCTGGAAGGATTTACATGAACTGATGCTTAGTGAATTGAGGAGAGCCAGGAGAACATTATACGAAGTAACAATAATATTGTGCAATGACCATGTTTGATAGACTTAGCCTTTCTCAGCAATACAACAATCTAAGACAATTCCACAAGACTCATGATGGAAAATGCTACCCACATCCAGAGAAAAAACTTTGGAGTCTGAATGCTGATTAAAATATACTATTTTCACTTTTTTTTGTTTCTTCTTTCTCATGGTTTTTCCCTTTTGCCCTGATCCTTCTTTCATAACATGACTAATGTGGAAGTAATGTTTAATATGATTGTACATTTATAAGTCATATCAGATTGCTTGCTGTCTTAGGAAGGGGGGAAGGGAGAGAGGAAGAGAAAAATTGGAACTCAAAATCTTATAAAAGTGAATGTTGAAAACTTTATATATCATTATCAAAAATAACATTCTATTAAGTGGGGGGAAAAGAAAAGAAAAATAAAAACAGGTAGCATCTACACAGGCAACCATGGGAAAAGGGCATTACAATTCAATTCAACTTAATTCAATTCAATAACCATTAATTAAGTAACCATGGTATGCTAGACACTATGTTACTGGTTGAAGACCCAAGGACAACCAATGAAGTAGTTCCTGCCCTCAGTGGGCTTAGAGCCTACTGAGAGGATACATGTATGATAATACAGCAGAGTGTGGAGTGTGATCGAGGTAGAGGAGAGATCCTAAGTGCTCCAAGAAAATTTGAGGAGAGCAAACTCACATCTGTTAGGGAAAATCACAGAATGTGAGCTTCTTGAGGGGAGGGGCTATTTTTGTCTTTGGATCTCTGATGCCCAGCTCTGATGCCCAATACCTACAACCTGGTAGGCACTCAACAAAATGATTGCTGACTGATTGCTCAGGGGAGGCTTGGCCCACATTAGAGGGGGCACCCAAGTTGGGAAGGAAAAATGAGGCAACAGTATAGTCCAGGTATGAAAGACAGCCTTTGGGAATGGGTTGAGATGGAAGAAGACTGGACACAAGCTTGACTGTATGGATAAATTATAGGATAGAGTGAAGGGGAAGTTAAACTGGAAAGACAGGTTGGAGCTCTGATTCAAAAGTGCCTGATTCAGACTCAGAAGTTTGTGTGTTATCCTAATGGTGATAGGGAGCCACCTAGGCTTTGGGAGCAGGGGAGTAATGTGGTTATAGCTGTTGTGAAGGGAGATTCTTGTAGCAAATGGGTGGAGGATGGGGATTAGAGAGAAGAAGCTGGAGGCAGGAAGACCAGGAAAGAGACTATTTCAGCAGCCCAGGTAAGAGGTCCAAGTTCAGGTCATGACTATGAGGATAAAAATATGGTGTAAAAGTCAATGGATTTGGACTAAGAGAATGAGACAAAGACAAGAAAAAGGCCAAAGATGGTGACATGGTGCAATGATGACCATAATTAGGACTCTGGGAAATTGGATGGGGTTTGAAGGGCTCTTCTTTCCTGTTTTGCAGTGAACTTGCTGGATACGTCGACCATTCACGGGGACTGGGGCTGGCTCACGTACCCAGCACATGGGGTGAGTGATGAGGACTGGTTACTGGCTCATAGTTGGGTAAGTGGGTAGGGGATGGGCAGGGGACAGGCCCTCCCTGTCATTTTGGTCCCCAGGAAGTCATAAGCAGCTGGCACTCCTACATGAAGGAGGGCTGTAGTTAGGAAACAGGGTTGTAGCCTACTTCTTACCACCAACATCACACTAATGATGATGATAACAAAAAAAATCATCACAGTATTGGATAAAGACATGATCTCAAGGTCAGTAAGGTCTGGGTTGTAGCCTCAGTGATGTTGCTTTCTCACTCTGTGGGATTTGGGGCAAGGTATTTCCCTCCCTCAGTTTCCTTGCCTGGAAAATGAAGGGATCCCATAGGCCTACCTGGGTTCAGTATAGCAGAACCAAGATTTGAACTCAGTCCCTCAGAGCACTCCCCATTATTCCATCCTGTTTTGTAGCCCGTTTTGTCCTCCACATGTCCTTGGGCATTATCAGTCACCCCTGAGGCTTCGTGTCCTAGCTCTATGGGTTTGGTTCCCATGTCTGTATTTTTAGGGCTGAAGCTTCAGCCTCAGGTCCACTTGCTGCTTGCCAGGACAGTGCCACCTAGCTGTCCTTCCAATGTCCCAAAGGCAGTGTGATCCAAGCTCTAAGAGATTTTAGCCCACAAATTAGCTGCTTTTCCTGACTGGCCAGTTTCTATTAAAAGTATTGACATTCTTAGTCACCCAGACTGAAAAATGGAATCCCCTTTGATTCTTCTCCCTGACACTCCCTTCCTCCTCCTCAGCCTACAGGATCACCAGGCCCTGGGGCTCCCACCTCCCCCAAAGCTTTCTTTTTCCATCTCCCTCCTTTCCCAAGCACTAACCCAGTGCAGGCCCTCATTAGCTCTCACCTGGATTATTTCAAAAGCTTCCGAGAGTGCCTTCTCCACATTTCAGTAAATATTTATTCAAGATTTGTGTTCAAGGAACCTGGGCTGGCTACTGAGGGAAATACAAAGATGAGATCAAGTTTTTACCCTGAAGCTGTCTATGAGGGGAGATGAGACATAGACCTGACAGACAGCAGTGGGAGAGCACACATCTAGATGATCCCAAAGATCCCTCCCCACTCTGACATCCTGTGTTCTAAGGGCCCTCCCAGCCCTGACATCCTGTGTTCTAAGGGCCCTCCCAGCTCTGGCATCCTGTGTTCTAAGGGCCCTCCCCGCTCTGACATCCTGGGTTCTAAGGGCCCTCCCAGCTCTGACATCCTATGTTCTAAGGGCCCTCCCCGCTCTGACATCCTGGGTTCTAAGGGCCCTTCCATCTCCGATATTCTGTGTTCTAAGGCCCCTCCCAGCTCTGACATCCTGTGTTCTAAGGTCCCTCCCAGCTCTGGCATCCTGTGTTCTAAGGGCCCTCTCAGCTCTGATATTCTGTGTTCTAAGGCCCCTCTCAGCCCTGACATCTTGTGTTCTAAGGTCCCTCCCAGCTCTGGCATCCTGCGTTCTAAGGGTCCTCCCAGCTCTTATATTCTGTGTTCTAAGGCCCCTCTCAGCCCTGACATCTTGTGTTCTAAGGTCCCTCCCAGCTCTGGCATCCTGTGTTCTAAGGACCCTCTCAGCTCTGACATTCTGTGTGCTCTAAGGATCCTTCCCTTTCCAGCAATGATGATAATTGCTAGAATCCATATAGTGCTTGAAGGTTTGCTAAGCCTCTTGCAAATATTACCTCATTTAGTCCTCACAACAAACCTATGAAGTAGGTGATATTATCATCCCCATTTTACCGATGAGGAATCTGAGGAACAGAGAAGTTAATGAGCTTACCCAAGGTCACACAGCTAGTGAGGCAGGATTTGAATGCAAGTCTTCCGTTTTAAGGCCACTGATGTTCCCTTGTCTCGAAGATCCCCTCAAGTTCTAACGCTGAACATTCTAAAGTCCCTCTTGACTCAGAAGTTCCGTGAGTCTGTCTTTGGGACTCTCCCTGGTACCTCTGGGGTTAAAACCATTGTCACAGTTAATTGAGTACCAAATAACATGCCAGCTGTTTCCTGTCTGCCTCCTGCCACAGACCCAGAAAAATTAATCAGTTCTGTCAGCACCGAGGCATGCATCAGTCTGCCCAACCAATGCCAACACTGTGACCAGGTCCTGCTATCCCCCAGAAACATCTCTGCCTGGGAATGCAGGGACCATAGTGCAGCAGGTGGTCCATAGCCCATCAGCCTGGCTTGGGGGCAAACCTCCCTGGGTTAGGTGTAAGGACTGTGGCTCCCAATCTGACCCCCCCCCCCCAACCATTGATGTTGCCCATCACACTCAGGGACAGGAAAAGACAGGGTTGATGTTTGCAGCAACCCTGCCTGTACCACCCTAGTCGTGCTAACTGTTCATCTGGGCATCATTTCAATTCCATTCATGGGCCAGGAATGACAAATTCAGGATCCTGAAAGAGTTTCATTGGTGAAGCAGCCTCAGTTCCTGCAACCTGGAAATTCAAAAAAGGCTTCTCTGTAAAAACCTCAAGTTAGAGGGTTAGGGAGCCCTAGAGAATGGGAGCTGAAGAGAGAATAGTAGAGCTGGGAGGGCCTTAGAACACAGGATGTCAGAGTGAGGAGGGCCCTTAGAACCCAGGATGTCAGAGCTGGTGGGAGGAGGGTGCTTAGAACAGAACACATAAGTGGTAAAGAAAAGAACCTAAAAGATCATCTTACACTTTTTTGTAGCATCTGCCACATTCTTACAATTATTTGGTTACCTCCCCAGCTCTCCTTTCCCCTACTCACCTATCAACTACTTGAGGGCAGGGACAAGTTTTTTATCTTTGTGCCCCTCCCAGCATTTAGTCCAAAACTAGACACACAAAGTGGTGTAGTCAATACCTGTTGTGTTGAATTGCCGTCTGTTTGTACAAAGCCTAAACAAAGTGAGTGCCCCCAAGTTCTGGCTGGCAGACTGAACATTCCCCCACGTCTCCCCTTGAGTTGGTCCCTAATCAATCCATCTTCGGTCCTCTCCCTGCAGTGGGATTCTATCAATGAAGTGGATGAATTCTTTAGCCCCATCCACACATACCAGGTGTGCAACGTCATGATCCCCAACCAGAATAACTGGCTTCGGACAAGCTGGGTACCGCGGGATGGAGCCCGCCGGGTATATGCCGAGATCAAGTTCACCCTAAGAGATTGTAACAGCATGCCAGGGGTGCTGGGGACCTGCAAGGAGACCTTCAACCTTTACTACCTGGAATCTGACCGAGACCTGGGCACCAGCACTCAGGAGAGTCAGTTTGTGAAAATCGACACCATTGCCGCAGACGAGAGCTTCACCGGTGCGGACTTGGGTGTCCGGCGTCTCAAGCTCAACACGGAGGTGCGCGGCGTGGGGCCGCTGAGCAAGAGAGGCTTCTACCTGGCCTTCCAGGACATTGGAGCTTGCATCGCCATCCTCTCCCTGCGCATCTACTACAAGAAATGCCCGGCCATGGTGCGCAACCTGGCTGCTTTCTCGGAGGCGGTGACGGGGGCCGACTCTTCCTCCCTGGTGGAGGTTCGAGGGGAGTGCGTCGGGCACTCGGAGGAGCGGGACACGCCTAAGATGTACTGCAGCGCCGAGGGGGAATGGCTGGTGCCCATCGGGAAGTGTGTGTGCAGCGCTGGTTATGAGGAGCTCCAAGATGCCTGTGTAGGTGAGTGCGCTTCACTGTTCTATGGTAGGTCACGGTCAAGCTGAGAGAGATCTTAGATTCTAGTTTAATTCTCGTTTTATAGAAGAGAGAACTGAGGTCAGAGAAAGGAAGACATTGGTCCAAGGGTCACACAAGAATTGAAAGAGCTGCGATTGAAAACTGATCCTTCTGATTCCAGACCCAGTACACTTTCCAAATAATTAATCCTCAAGAATGTATTAAGTACCTACTGTGTGCCAGCCCCTTGCTAGGTACTGGGGATACAAAACTAAACATGAAACTGTCCCTGCCCTCAAGAAGCTTACATCTCAACGCGGGAGACCACATAAACGTATATGCAAGACGTATAGCACATGCCTGTGATTTCATTGGTTTAGGGAACTCCGAAGTGAGAAAACTCTTTCCACTAAGGCAAGTGGACAGTTTATAGTGTCAGGGAGCGTGAGTTATTTGCCCAGAGTCACATGACCAGTAGGTGTTAGAGGTAGGGTTTGAATTGAGGTCTTCTTGGCTCTGAGGGTGGCTCTCCACCCACTCTGTTTTTGCACCATCACCCACTCCGTAATGTCTCTCATAAAGACATGCACAAATCAAATACAAAGACACCTTGTAGAGAAAGGCAGTCTTATCCTAAGGTATACACGGCCCTTGCCCAACAGTAGCCTTGGGAAAGAAATCAGAGAGCTGGGCACCTGAAGGCAGGGTCTATGGCAGCTGCTCTGACTCACCCAACCCCCATTCAGCAAAGTCAGCACTAAATTCCATGCACAAGATCCTGTAATAGGCATGACAGATACAAAGACACCACTGGACCAGTCGCTGTTCTCAAGGAACTTACATTCTACAGGATGCCTAAATTTTCCATCTGGGACAGTATCGATTTTTGGTAATCAGATGGCAGACAGCCCTCCTCCCATCACTTGAGAAATTTGAGTTGACTGGGGGAGGGGCAACAGAACAGGCCAAGGTCCCTACACCACTAAGGACTCTAAAGAGATGATGAAAGTGCAGTGGCCGACCAGTAGCTAACAGCTGGGGGAGTGGAGGGGAAGTAAGTGTGTGTGTGTGTGTGTGTGTGTGTGTGTGTGTGCGTGTGTGTGAATGTACCTGTGATACATCTGAAGAGAACGTACTAGAAGTATCTACATAGAGTAAAACCATGCAACTCCGTGGGCTGGACAGGGGGAGATACACAGACAGGAAGCCCCGCATGGATGAGTACAATGGAATTACCCCTATCAAGGAATAAACCCAGGTACCTGTGGGATTCCATATATCCTGAGTCCCCAGTTGATCCCATTAGATCTGGTGATCTCAACCTGCCCCAGATCAAAATGCCATAGGCTTCAATTCAATTCGTTTTGATTCAACCAGCATCTAATTAATGCCTACTTTGGGCAAAGCCCTGTGCTAGACCCTGGGAATACAAAGGTGTATTCTATACAGACCTTACTGTGAAGGAGCTCATAGTCCAGTGGAGAGAAGGAGGAGGAGCCATATAACAGTGATGGAAATCTGAAGGCAGGGAGAAAAGTTACCCCAGATTTCAGAATTGCTTAGTCCAGTGGCTTCTGCTCAGTGCTCATCCTTGATCTCTCTGTAGCATTTGAAGGTGTTCCAAAACCACTCCCTGTAGATATTCAGTCCTTTTTGGTTTTCCACGAAATTGCTTTCTCCTGGTTCTCCTCCTACAAGTCTGACCACTCCTTGGTCTCCATTGCTGGGTCATCTTCTACATCCCGTCCCCCCTCACTACAGGTTCTGCATGAAGCTATCTTGGGTGGTCTTTTCTTCCTCCTCCTTTTCCTCCTCCTCTCCCCCCTCTATCTACCTGTCTATCATTTGTCTATCTGTCTGTCTGCCCAGCTGTTTATCAACTTATGTCTGTATGTCTACCTTTGTATATCTGTATTTATCTGTTTATCGACCTATGTCTGTTATCTATCTCTCTAATCTCTGTCTTGCTGTCTGTCTATATCTATTTATCTATCTGTCCACCCATGTCTACGTATTAATCTACCTCTGTCCCTCTGTCTCTCTTCTGTCTTTCTCTGTCCCTCTGTCTCTCTGTCTCTCCCTCTCCTTTTCTGTCTCTGTCTCTCTATCCTTCTGTCTCTGGCTCTCTGTCTATCTCTGTGTCTCTATCTCTGTCTCTCTCCTCAGTAAGGGGAGGCAATGAACTAAATGGCCTCTGAAGTCTTTCTCCAGCCTTCCTTTTTCTGGAGCTAGCCATTGCCCTTGTCTGGTACCTTTCCCTGCCCAGTCTTGTCGCCTCCCTCCTCTCTGCCCTGCCCACCCCCCTTAGTAACTTCGTTCTGAACAAACAGAGCTGTGAGAAGCAGAGCCTCCCAGGGAAAGTTAGCTGCACAGCCCGCCAGGCCCCTTATCGCTGTTTGAGCAGCCAGAAACCTGCTCCATTTCCCAAGTCCCCTGGAGGAAGCCTCCTTCAGCCGCCCTCCACCCTTCCCCTAGAGCAGAGGCACAGAAAGAAAGCGGGGAGAGGGAACTGGGGAGGGAGCAGCCAGGCCCCATTGGGTCACCATCAGGAGGCCCCCTCCCGTACCCCTAGGCTCGTGCTGACGGCTCACTTCCCAAGCCGCCTGTTTCTGAGCTGGTCAGCCTCCCTGAAGGACGGCAAAAAGAAAGACCTAGAGCCCTGAGTCCAGCTGTGCCACTCACTTCTGGTATGACCATGCTCGTGCCCCTTTCTTCTCTTGGTCTCAGGCTTTTCCTTGGGCTCTGGCTTGGGCTACCTCACCTTCCAAGGTTAGTGTCTCTGAACCCATTCATTTAAGTGATGTGGCAAGTACAGGTAGAACTTTTAACTGTCACCTTGGAGACTGCCTTGTGGTCAGCCACATCTAGAGGCTTTCCGCGGACCGCCCAAGGATGTGAATCAAACCAGTAAGAACACAGACGCTGAGCTGGATGCAGCCTCTCTTTAATCTAGCCTCCTCATTCTACAATGGAGGGGCCTGAGGCCCAGAAATCTTAGGTGATCTGGCCAAAGTCACACAGCACAGGTGGGGCTCACCTGGATCTTCTGCCTCCCAGTCTGCTGATCCTGGGATCAAGTGACATGCCCTCCTCCCTGCCCCTCCCCCCTCCCCCCTCTACTTTAGAATGGGAAGAATGCTAGGAGAAGTGCCAGGTAAGCAAGTAGTGTCCCCAAACCTGGAGCCCAGCTTCCCTTCCCTCCTGTCACCCGGACGGAAGATATAAATCACCCTCCATGGCCCTAATCATCTTTCTATAAATATCAAAGGCTCATTTCTGAGCGGGATGGGAGGGGGGAGAGGGAAAGGAAGACGAGTTCTTTGGCCTTCCTGACTGTGTTTAAAATCTGATTTAGAATTAATTTCCTTTGGCCGTCCATAGCCGGACACCTTATTTGTCAAATCTAAAGCTGTTTGAATAGGAGAACAGAGGGGGGTTGGTCTCTAAGCAGCTGCTGGTGTGACCAGCAGGTCTGGGGACAGGGGGAGAACGGGAAATGGCTCTGTGCCAGGTGGGTGGGGGTGGTGGTGCACTCTGCTGGGCAGAGCCCCCCAGCTGGCCCTCTGCCAGAAGGCCCCGAGGCCCACATGTATTCCCCAGCCCATCCCTTCCTCAGACGAGGCCAGCCTGGCATTGGCCCAGAGCAACACCATCTGTCTCTGTCGATTAGTCCCCGACCTCAGCATCCAGATCTCTCACATCCCCCAGGGCTGGCGATTAGTATTGTTATTAAAGATTATTTTATTTTCATTGCTCAGATTAATCTGGCCCTGACATGTTATAACCATATGGGCATCAGCTGAGCACATTATAATCCCTTACTATTGGGATTCAAAAGGGGAAATTTCTAGGTTTCCATGACAGGCATATAAAAATACCAACTTTTGAATGAGTGATAAAATATTTGATCTGGGAGAGGCCCAGGGACATAGAATGTCAGAGCTGGGAGGGCCCTTAGAACATGGAATGTCTGAGCTGGGAGGGCCCTTAGAACATGGAATGTCTGAGCTGGGAGAGGCCTTAGAACACAGGAGGCCAGAGTTGGGAGGGGTCTTGGGACATGGAATGTCCAATCTGGGAGTGACCTTAGAGAATGTCATAGAGTCTTGGTGGGAGGGACTTTTAAAGTCATCCAGTCCAAATCCTTCACCAAGCATGAATTTGAGGGGATAAATCAACCTCTGTCATTAAGATCCTACTAAAATTTTATGATTCTAAAAAAGAATGAGGAGGATGCCATGGAGGCAACATTCTGGCTCTGGACTCAACATCCCTGGGATGATAAAAGGACCCTTCTGACATTAGATTAGATATCAGGATCATGGGAGCATAGATTGAGTGCTCAACTCCCTCATTTGACAGATGAGGAAACTGAGACCCAGAGAGAGGGACTTACCCAAAGTCATGTGCCTGACTAAATCCAGTGCCCTTCCCACTGTGCTGAACTGCCTCAAGACCTGGAACCTAGTACTGGCTCTGCTATCAATTAGCTGTGTGACCTTGGACAAGTAACTTTCCTTACCAGGGCCTCAGCTTCCTCCTTACCTGTTATCAAGGAGCTTATAATCTGATTGGGGAGAAAAGATCTCAAATATGAATCAGAGGATGATAAAGACAGGGTATTAATTATCTGGTAGCTATGTACTGAATAGGTCTGTTTGGGGGGAGAGAGATGTAAAGACGTGAAATTTTGTCTGAAAAAGATCTAGGCCTTTGGGTGGACCATCAATTCTGTATGAGCCAACAGTGTGACTTGGCAGCCAAGAAAACCTCATTTGACTGTCGTCCACTTGAAGGACTAAGGGGGGAGCAGCTCACTGCCCTCTTCCCTGGCCAGACAACATCTGGAGAATTGTGAACAGGTCAGGGCAGCAGCGCTTAGGAAGGACAGTGATAAGCCTTAGTGTCCACAGGAGGGTGGCCAGGGCCTTGAAAGACCTTGGATCCGTGACATGCAAGGATGATGGGAAGAAGCTGTGGATGTTAAGCCCGTGGCAGAGAAGACTTAGCAGGTGGACACGAGATTGTCCACAGCTGTTTGAAGGTTATTGTCCAGTCATTTGGGGCACATCCATGTCTTTGTGACCCCATTTGATGTTTTCTTGGCAAAGACACTGGAGTCGTCTGCTATTTCCTTCTGCAGCTCATTTTACAGAGGAGAATGCTGAGGCAAGCAGAGTGAAATGATTTGCCTAGGATCACACCGCTAGTAAGTGTCTGAGGTTGGATTTGAACTCCGGTCTTGCTGACTTTCCAGGCCCAGCACTTTTATCTACTGCACTGCCCCAAGTATTTGTAGGGCTCTCTTGTAAAAGAACAAATAGCCTTGCCTTGTCTGCAAAAGGCAGAACCATTATAGAGGACAGAAGGTACACAGAGGCAGGTTTTGACTTGAGGGTAGGATAAACTCTAAACCAAAGGACTATGGGCTGCCTCAAGAACTGGGGAGGCCCTTTTCCTCAGGAGGATTTCCTGCAAAGCTGGATGGCCACTTACCTGGGATATTGCAGAGAGAGGACCCTAGTGAAGGGAAGCTTGGACTGGGTGATCTCTGAGGGCTTTTCCCATCCTGGGATTGTACTGTTCTGTGACGATGCACCCAGAGTATAAGGCCAAGACCTTCTTCTCAAGGACTACTAAACTGAAAGACTGAGGCTGCTAAGTAAGAGCTTTCACCCTCTACTAGGCTGTAAGGTTCATGAGGGCAGGAACTCCTCTCTACTTTATACCTCCCCCAGAGCCTAGTACAATCCTCCATACAGTATAGGGAATTTACAAATATATATTAAGTGGAACTGACCTCTCTTCTGGCTCCAGGCCAGTCTCAAACATGAGAAAGCCCCTCCAGGTCAAGAGTAATAATTAAAATAATGAAACAAATTTCTGTAGCATGTTTAAGGTTTTCCTCCTAATGACCCTCTGAAATAAGCAGCACGGATATATGATTATGCCCATTTTATAGATGATAAAACTGAGGCTGAGAAAGTTGTTTACCCAAGATCACATAGACAGTAGAATGGGCCAGCAAAAGCTCAAACCTAGGGCTTCTGCCTCATTCTCTGATGTGTTTTACACTACAGTGGTCCACTGCTTAATAGTGATGTTCTGAACTCATCTGGGGGTTCTAAACAGTTCTATGAATGGCCAGTGGGTCTGGGATTTTCTCTGTATGTCTTCTTGGGGAAGTCAGGGGAGTAATTTCAGGACTTCATCGTACAGATTTTGGGACTTTCCTGCTTCCGCAGCTGAGAACTCATACCCTCTACTCATGGAGGGGGCTGCCACCATGTTCCTGGTTCTTCTCTTTATGAAAACGAGTGGAGGGTTGGTGAGTTGTGATATTTAGAACTGAAAGAGAAGTGGGAAATTATCTGATATAACACCCTTGGTAAGACCCAAAAAGGGAACATGACTCAGTGGTGATGACCCAAATTGTCAGTGGCAGGCCAGAATTTAAACCAGGTCCCTGCCCAGTGGAGGGATTGTTTGATAATAGATGTACTACAGAATCTAGAGGCCTCCTCAAGAGAAGTGGCAACAGGCTGGGGTCCAAGCCTATAAATGACCCATGTGCCTTAGTATTTCACCTCATGAACCTCTGTTTCCTATTCTGTGAAATGCGACTAGATTACCTCCTGGGATCCACTTAGTAGAATGAATGTGAGGACACTGAGAACAGGGGCTATATTAATTTCTTGTCTTCATATTACCCACATAGAGCACACAATTGTTTAATTTATTTAATCAAATTGAATTCTAGCTCAAATATTCTGTGTTCTAAGATCTTGCCCAACTCTAACATATTCTGTGTTCTTTTTTTAAAAATATGTTTATTGATTTTTTGTTTGTTTTTACATCATCTTTGTTTCCAAATATAATCTTACCCCCCATCTTGAGAGCCATCCCCTATAACAGAAAATAAAAAATAAAAACACAAAAAAACAGTTTGGTCCAACCCATCAACACATCAGTTACGTCCAACAGTATATATAGTCTTTTCCTCTTTGAAAAAAAAAAAAAAAAGCAGAGGGATATTCTCATAGCTCTTCTTCCAGGTCAAACTTGATTGCCATAATTATATAAAGTTCTGTTTTGATTTTGTTGAATACATAAGCTCCTTAAGACTAGGGATTGTTACATTCTTTGTAGTTGTATCCCTGGTGCCAACTATTTCATAGGCACTTAATAAATGCTCACTGATCCTTTGTTTATAACTATTGTTTTCCTGGTTCTGCTGACTTCACTTTGCCTTCGTTCATATAAGTCTTCTCATACTTCTCTGTATTCATCATATGCATTCTTCCTTTTGGTTCACTAATATTCCATCCTTCATGTACCTCAGTGTATAATAGTCTGTGTTTTAACACCATTTTCAGTTTTGACATTCTGTGTTCTGAGGACACTTTCATATCTAACACTACATTCAAATGTCTTTCTCCCAACCCCCAGCTCTGAACATTCTGTGCTCCAATGTCGCTTATAACTCTAATATTCCATTTTTTAATACTGTGAACTCTTGGGAGAAGAAGATTCCCATTTAGATAGTATCAACACGAGTTGCTCCTTCTGGTAAGATCGCTCTGAATGTCCATTAGCCAAGAAGGCTTTTTTGTTGCTTAGGACAAGACTGTTTACCTTGTCATCATCTCTTTCTCCCTCTGCAGCCTGTGAACTGGGGACTTACAAGTCAGCTCCCGGGGACCAGCTGTGTGCTAGGTGCCCCTTACACAGCCATGCTTCTACATCTGCAGCCCAGACCTGCCACTGTGACCTCAGCTATTACCGAGCATCCCTCGACCCTCCATCTGCAGCCTGTACTCGTGAGTACTCCTTCCACTTGGGGTGGAAGGTGAGGCCAGTCTATCCAGGGCACCCAAGACCTCTCTCCTCCTATTCACCAGCCTCAATAACCAACCTTTCAGATCCATTGGTCATTCAACCTTCAGACTTGGAGTTAAATTTCATCCAATATATGCTAAGTACCGTTATGTTCATGAGAGGGAGGTATGAAGTTTGGATAATAGATGGTCTTTTTCCCTCATGTTCCTTATAGTCTAGTGAGTAAATGTGATAGAAATAAGTAAAATATGACAAAGCCTGGTGGGTGTGGGCCAGGTCTCTGGGACCTTCTCGCTTAGTCCACAGGCCGAGTTACAGTGACCTGTAATGACGGTTTCACAGAACGTAAACATTGGCTATACTGCTCTACCTTGGGCAGAGAAAGAGAAGGAAACTTGGTTAGACCTTAGGGATAAGGGGTAGTCTCAGCACTTAGATTCTCTAGTCTGCTAGGGAGACACAGTCCATGGCCCCAGTGAGCTCTCTAGGGGCTGGAGAAGTCTGAGACAGAGCCAGATGAGCGTACCCAAATCCACCATATAAACCAAGCCACAACCGGAACTATAGCTGTGGCCTGGGGCTGGGTCTCTCTACTCCCTAGGGCCTCCCTCTGCCCCTGTGAACCTGATCTCCAGTGTGAATGGGACCTCTGTGACCCTGGAGTGGGACCCTCCCCTGGACAAGGGAGGCCGCAATGACGTCACTTACAACGCCATCTGCCGCCGCTGCTCCTGGGACCAGGGCCACTGCGAGACCTGCGGCAGTGGCACCCGCTTTGTGCCCCAGCAGATGAACCTGGTGCAGACAGTGCTGACGGTAGCCAACTTGCTCGCCCACATGAACTACACCTTCTGGATCGAGGCCGTCAATGGTGTGTCTGACCTCAGTCTGGAGCCCCGACGAGTCGCCTCCGTCAACATCACCACAAACCAGGCAGGTAGGAGGAGCATAGGGGCCCCATGCCTGGGGAGTTTGAGAGCTCAGAGTATGGGCTTGATACCAAGTAAACAACAAAGGAGTCCTCTGAGATGGCAGCTTGGTGGGTGGCCTTGGGGTATTTGGTCACTTGGTCTGGACAAGCACATCCTGGTTTAACAAGAGGAAAGGTAAGAGAATTGAAATAGCAGTGACCAAGAAACATAGTCATGGACTTAGAAGAGACCTTAAATTATAATTATAAAGGTTGGATGGTCCCTTAGGACACAGAATGTCAGAACTGGGAGAGACTTAGAACACAGAATGTCAGAACTGGGAGAGACTTAGAACACAGAATGTCAGAGCTGGGAGAGACTTAGAACACAGAATGTCAGAGTTGGGAGGAAGCTTAGAACAGGATATCAGAGCTGGGAGGGCCCTTAGAACATAGAACATCCGAGCTGGGAGGGATCTTAGAACATAGAATGTCAGCTCTGGGAGAAGCCTTGTAACAGAACATTAGACCTGTAAGAAGACCTTAGATTATAAGCTAGGATCTTCAAGACTTTCCATTCCATCCCCTACAGACCCACAGGTAAGAACATTGAGACATGATGACTGACCCAACTTCATACTTCAGAGCTAGGATTACAACTCATTGGGTTGGAGATGGGAAGGAAGTGTTTGCAAAGGCAGGACTCCAGAAAGGGGAGGGAAAGGCAAGTGACTTCATGATACCTTTCTAACGCCCCATGGCTTTGGCCCTTCTAGCCCCATCCCAAGTGGTATCCATCCGCCAGGAGCGAGCCGGGCAGACCAGTGTCACATTGCTCTGGCAAGAACCAGCCCAGCCTAATGGGATCATCTTGGAGTACGAAATTAAATACTATGAGAAGGTGAAGACAACAGGGCTGGGGGAGAGGGACCGAGGGTGGCAGGTGCAGGCATGGAGGGAGCTGACAAGGCCAGTCTCCTGAGCTCCTTTCTCCCTCCAACCTCCCAGGACAAGGAGATGCAAAGTTACTCCACCCTCAAGGCCACAACCACCAGGGCAACTGTATCTGGGCTGAAGCCTGGTACCCACTACGTGTTCCAGGTGCGGGCCCGCACTTCAGCAGGCTGTGGCCGCTTTAGTCCAGCCATGGAAGTAGAGACTGGAAAACCAAGTGAGTGTAAGGTGGGAGGCATGGAGCAGAGAGGCCCTGGAAGGGCAGAAGAGTCTCTGAGACACAGTCATATGCCCTGAGAAGGGTCCTTAAAACATAAAACTTCAGACTTAAAGGGCCATGGTGTAACAAGAAGGGACCACAGAATGTTTGCAGTAGAAGGAAACCCAGAGCATAAAATGCAAATGACAATTGCTAACTTATAATATGAAGCTTTACCTATATAGTCTACATGTATTTGATATACAACAGCTGTACAAGATTGATGACATTATATCAATTTAAAGATGAGGAAACTGAGCCTAAGAGAAGTTAAATGACTTGCCCAGGGTGTGTCAGATATTAAGTATCTGAGGCAGGATTTGAACTTATGACTTCCTGAATTTGAGTCTTGCCCTCTATCCATTATGCCAGATGGACAGTTACAGCTGGGAGGAGTCTTAGAACATAAAATAAAAACAGAGAATGTTAGAGCTAGAAAGGACCAGAAAGCATAGAATGTCACAGGTGGGAGGGATGTTAGAACCTAGAACCTTAAAGCTGGGAGGGACCTCTGAACATAGAATGTTAGAGCAGGGAAGTACTTCAGAACATAGAATCTCACAACAAGTGGGACCACAGAACACAGGATGTCAGAGCTGGGAGGAGCCTTAGAACATACAATGTCAGAGCTGGGAGGGATCTTAGAATACAGAATGTCAGAGCTAGGAGGGCCTTAGAACACGGAATATCAGAGCTAGGAGGCCCTTAGAACACAGAATGTCAGAGCTAAGAAGCCCTTAGAACACGGAATGTCAGAGCTAGGAGGCCCTTAGAACACAGGATGTCAGAGCTAGGAAGCCCTTAGAACACAGAATGTCAAAGCTGGGGAGGCCCTCAGACTATTGCTTGCTAAAGCATAGCATATTAGATGAGGAAAGGACATTAGAGACTGTCCAGCATAAGCTGCTCATTTTAGAGGACGCTAAGGCAGAGAGATGTGCCCTGCATGGAAATACAAGACTTCATTCCAGAAGTCTGGCCTGAGAAGAGTCAGTGAGAGGTACAGGCAAGATCCTGGTCAGGCTTCTTTAACCACCTCCTCACAGCAATGCCAGGAAGGAATGAGGGCAGGGATTTCTGGCTCCCCTGAAGCCCGGCGGGGAAAGGGGTCATGCCAAGCCAGGCCTAGAACCCAGGTCACCACCTCCTAGTCCACTCTGCCCTATGCCGTGGTGCCATTCTCACTTCCCACCCATGTCAGTGGGCTCTGGATAAGGAACTGAATTCCTCCATTAATTCAGTAAACATTTATTAAGCTGCATACGAGGAGCTGTGCTAGGCTTTAGGAATGAAAGGACAAATGAAATCCAGTTGCTCTCCCTTAGCGCACATTCTTCACATACAGGGATAAGTATGAAATACAGGTATGCATCTAGGTGGCCAAGTGATAGAGCTCTGGACTCGGAGTCAGCAAAACTGGCTTCAGATCCTGAATCAGCTACTTACTAACTGTGTGACCCAGGGAATGTCACTTAACCCTGATTTGCCTCAGTTTCCTCATCTGTAAAATGAGAATAAGAACAGGCTGACCTCTCAGGGTTACTTTAAGGATTGTGAAGTGCCTTGAAAACCTTAAAGTGCTCTAGAAATGTTGGCCATTTTCATTATAGAAAGAACATAAGCTCAAAATTTGAATTGAGAGAGGCTTCTAACAAGACACTGGGGAGATAAATTGCAAGAGCCTTCAGGGCAGTGACTTTTTGCCTCTTCTTGTATCCTCTGTGCTCAGCACAGTGCCTGGTCTCCAGTAGGATCTTAATCACTGTTTATTGATTGATTCCTGATTGATTTTCATGAGATGTTCAAATCTGAGTTGCACATGCGGGCACAGGCGAGGCAGAGGGAATTTTCTCTCCCTCCTTTGTCTCTGCCCATGTCAGCTGGGTTAGCTGATGGTGCCTCCTGCGTCCCATAGCAGGGCTCCGCTATGACACCAGAACCATCGTGTGGATCTGCTTGACGCTCATCACCGGTCTGGTCATCCTTTTGTTACTGCTCATCTGCAAGAAGAGGTAGGTGGGGCCTCTGATGCTCTCCTGCCCCCTCTCGTTACTGCCATCCTCTCCTCTACATACCAGGCCTCACACCAGGCCTTCATGGACCCAGGGCTCTACTGTCCGTGTCTGTGAAGATTGTCTGTATATTTGTTTTGTAGTCTACAGCTTCCTCTGTTCCCATCTGCCCTCCTCCCTTTCTGTTTCTGTTCCTACCCCCTCATTTTCCAAGCTCAGCCTGAAAATACAGCCCTGGCGTTAGAGGCAGACGTTGGTAAAACAATGCTTAAGGGATGGGGCTTCATATTTAGATAGTGATGATAATAGCTAGCCTTTAGATACAGCTTTAAGATTTGGAAGCAGTTTATAAAATCTTATCTGATTTGATTGTCACAACAGCCCTGGGAGATAGTGCTGCCATTGTTTCCATTTTACAGGTGACAAAACTGAGGACCACAGAGGTTAAGTGACTTGCCCAGGGTCCTACATCAAGTAGTTGTCTCAGACTGGATTTGAACCTGATCAGGCCTTCCTGACTCCAGGTCCAGTACTCTATCCACTGTTTCACCTAGCTCAAATTCTAGAATTTTAGAGCAGGGAGAGACATCAGAACATAGAACGTCAGAGCTAGGGGGGCACTTAGAACACAGGATGTCAGAGCTGGGAGAACCCTTAGAACACAGGATGTCAGAGCTGGGAAGGTCCTTAGAACCCTGAATGTCAGAACTCAAAGGATCCTTAGAACACAGAATGTCAGTTCTGGGAGGATTCTTAGGACAAAAATGTTAGTGCTCAAAAGGAACTTAGAACTCGAATTTCAGAGCCATGTGCCCTTATGGCACAGAAGTCATAGTTGAGAGGGCTTTTGGACATAGAATGTCAGAAATGAAAAGAGCCTTAGAACATAAAATGGACTTAGAAAAGAATGTACGCTAAAATGAATTTGAGAAAAATTGTTAGAACATTTAATGTCAGAGCTGGGAAGAATTTTAGAACATAACATAGGAGAACATGGAATTTCAGAGCCGTGATGGACCACAGAAAAGAATATCAACTGAAATGGGTCATAGGATGTATTATTAGAACATAGAATGTTGGGGCTGGGAGGAATCTTGGAACACGTTAGAACGTTGTTCACATTAGAACATAGAATGTTAGACCATAGAATATTGGAACAACGCTAGACCTTAAAATAAAATGAAATGGATCTTAGTGCATAATATTAGAACGTTAAATGTTGAAGGTGGAAGGGACCACAGAATGTCACTCAACTTAAGAGACCATTTAGTTCAACTTCTTAATTCAACAGGTGGGGAATGAAAGAGCTCAAGAAAAGAGGGGACCATCTCAAGATCCTAGAACTTGATAGGGGCAGAGTCAGGACTACACCCCAGGTCTCCTGACCCCCCAGTCCAGGACATCTTCTACTCCATCACACTTAGCAAGAGTCAGGGTTAGTCAGAGGAGACCTGGAGCAGAAACCTCAATGAGGCCTGGTCAGGCAAGGGGACTGTAGGTTCAATGGAGAGGAGAGAACATGTGGCAGTCATGGAAAAAATTATATTCTTCAAGATTTGGAGGTCTCAGTAGAGAATTTTTGCTTTACCTAAGATCTAGAAAAACTAGGGAAGAAGAGAGAGAGAGATTTCAAAGAACCTCCTAAGAAAATTGGAGGGGAGTTCTGTGTTTGAAAGAAGAGATTTGGAGGAAGCAAATGCTGGTAGCCAGTGCACAGGTGATAGGAGCAGCAAAGAAGCCTACCAAAAGACAATCCCACGTCTAAGTCTAGAATCCCATCCCAGATGGGAGTGAGGCTGTGGGATCACTTGTGGCAGACATCCTAGATTTTCATCTGGGACAATGGCATTGGTGGGGTGGGGAGGCCACTGGAAGACAGAGGAAGGGATGGAAGGAACTAGGAACTAGGAGGCCAAGGTTGACTAAGGAACAACGAGTCCCTTTTCTCCCAGGCACTGTGGCTACAGCAAGGCTTTCCAGGACTCTGATGAGGAGAAAATGCACTATCAGAACGGGCAGGGTAAGTAAGTATAAGGGGCCTCAGAGATAGGGATGAGGGGAAGGGGAAGGAGGGATGAGGGGAAGGGGAAGGAGGGCTGAGGTCCCAATCCCCCCTCCCCAGCTGATCCTGGAGGAGGGCATCAGAGCAAGGAAGCTGAGTCCTCTAGAGAAACTTCCAAAATCAAGGACCTTCCTGCCCCCACCCCAAAGCTTCTTCTGTGTCTTTTGAGTGCTGTAGGTAGAACACCAGATCCTGCAGAGATGTCCATGATCTGATATAGACCCCAAGATGTTAGAGGCCAGCTCTTTGAATTTTATAAAGAGAAAACAAAGCCCTAAAGAGGACCCTCAGGACCCCCTAGGAACCTCAGGACTCTCCAGAGACCCCAAGAGACTATAGGCTAAGCCCCAAACACTGCCAGGAGGCCTTGTGTCATTTGGATAAGAGAAAATGGATGAGAGGCATGAGAGCTCATTTAGCATTTGAAGGGATGCCATGGGAAAAAGGAATCAGACCTATTTGCCTTGGGGCCAGAGGACAGAACTAGGGGTGGTGTGTGGAAATTACATAGATGCAGATACTGGCCTAATATAAATGGGAAATAATTAACTTTCTAATGATGAGAGCTGTCAAAAGGTGAAATGGCTTTCAGGTAGTGAGCTTTATGTTACTGGAGGTTTCCATGTCAAATGTTGTAGAGAGAATTCCTGTTCATCTATGGGTTACACCAGATGACCTCTGGGGTCAACTCTGGAGAATCTATGGCCCTTGGTAGATTGCCTGACTCCACAGAGACACTCCCCAGATCCCATAGCCCTTCTGTGTCAGGAGGTCCCTCCAGCGGAGAATTGCAGGAAGGGGTCCAGTCCCATTAGGGAAAGGGGAGGCTATGGAGGGCCCCATCAAAGAATGGATCCTCCTAGAATGGTACTAAGAGGCATCTTCCTCCTCCCTTTCTCTAGCCCCTCCCCCAGTCTTCCTTCCCCTGCACCATCCCCCTGGGAAGATCCCTGAACCCCAGTTCTATTCAGACCCTCACACCTATGAAGAACCTGGGCGAGCCCGGCGTAGCTTCAGTCGTGAGATTGAGGCTTCCAGGATCCATATTGAGAAGATCATTGGTTCTGGTGAGAACCTGAGGGGAGCAGGGCTGGGGTATATGGGGGTTCTGACTGGGGAGGGTGAAGGGATGTGAGCATATGTACCTTTCCCTCGTGAGCACAGCAGCCGTGATTCAAGTGAGCCTTTCAGGGCTGGCCAGCGTAGCTTGGAAATGGTGCATTGGCTTACTGCCTCTGCCATTTACCACCCATATGACTTTGTCAGGCCTCAGTCTGGGTCTCTGTTTCTTCATTTGTAAAAAATAATGAAGTTGGACTAAGGTCCTTGGCAAATCTAAAATGCAATACTCCTCTAATCCAGTGGAGAACGGCAAGGTTAGGGGGTCTGAAATTTCAGTCACCATGGTTTGCTTTCTCTCTTCTTGGCACATACCATACGCATGGTGGAAAGAGCCTGTGCTCAAAAGACAGGGGATCTGGGTTTAAATCCAACCTGATACTTACTAAACGTGTGGCCAGGTACAAGTCACTTTAATCCCTCTACACCTCAGTTTCCTCATCTGTAAAATGAGGTTAGATTAGATGATCTCTAATGTGCCTTCCCATTCTCAGTCTGCTAGCCTATAGACCCATGCCTATATGGACTCATTAGTAGCACCAGGCATGGCCCTGCCAACTCCTCCTAATTGCCATAACCATGGACAGGGAACCCAAGGCTAAGACGTTGTCTTCCAGACTCTTAACTTCTTCCCATTAAGCATTGCCCTTCCCACACTAGACTACAGATCATTCATTATCTACACTTCCATTGCTTTAGCAAGCTCAGGTTTCTCTAAACCAAGGCCAATCTCCATGATCCACCACCATTTACTATCCACCAGCCTCGGTGGTGCAATGAATAGAACGCTGGGCTTGGAGTCAGAAAGACTCATCTTCCTGAGTTCAAATCCAGCTTTACCTCCTAGCTGAGTGACCCTGGGCAAGTCACTTAACCCTGTTTGCCTCAGTTTCATCATCTGTAAAATGAGCTAGAGAAGGAAATAGCAAAACACTCCAGTATCTTTGCCAAGAAGTAGGGTCACAAATATTTGAACACAACTGAAATGACTCAACAATAAACAAACCAACTTGTAGTCAATGCAGAGCTCCCCAGTGGAATCACCATCTTTCTGTCCTGTACCCCTCACTTCTCAGTGAAGTAAGCTTTCCTATACAGTAGGGGCTGAGGGACATTAATAGAGATTGAGGAACAGCAGAGGCCAAGGGAGGAGGCTGATGAAGAGCTCACTGCCTCCCTGGCACCCTCAGGTGAGTCTGGAGAGGTATGCTATGGACGTCTGCGGATGCCAGGGCAGCGAGAGGTGCCAGTAGCTATCAAAGCCCTGAAGGCAGGGTCCTCAGAGCGCCAACGGCGAGACTTCCTCAGTGAGGCATCCATCATGGGACAGTTTGACCACCCCAACATCATCCATCTTGAGGGTGTTGTCACCCGAGGTGAGTACCTTGGGAATCCCCAAATACCCATCCTCACCCTCCTTGGGTCTACATCACCACCCCCCCCAAGAGAAACTTCTTCCCCTCCTAACTACTTAAGGGAAAATAATTCAAAAGGCTAAGAGAAGGCTCAGTGTCTTGGCCCAGCCGAGGTTCACTGAGCTGCCCTATTTTGGCTGGGCTCTTTGTTGACTCTATGGGCCTCCCTGTATTGAATACCAAATAGCTTCCATCCACACAGTTGGAAGTCAGCTCTGAGAAGAGGGCCTTAAGGTTGACTTTCCTTGGATATTTTCTGCCTGGAGCTTTTGACTTCTTCAGAGCCTCAGCCATGGTTAGGAACCCCAAAGGACTTGTGGAATGTGGGAGAACCTGGAATGAGCATGATGGGGAGGTAGGACCCCCCCAAGAGAGCTGTCCCTCTCTGTCTCCCCTGCCCAGGCCGCCTGGCAATGATTGTGACTGAATACATGGAAAACGGCTCCCTGGATTCTTTCTTGAGGGTATGTGACTATCCCCCATTCCCTACCTCCATCCATTGGCCCCCTTGCCTGCTCAGAGACCTGGGGAAAAGTAGAACTCTTCAGAAGCTTGGAGGAGATATGGATATCCCCATAACCAGTGGTACCCTCTGACCGGGTCCTCTGATCTAGCTAGACCTAGGAGGAAGACAAGCCAGGGCAGTAGTGACTGGGAATCAGCACACCTGCCTGGGTTCTTGTCCTAACTCGCTAGCCTTAGCCTGAGCAAGCCATATCCCCTCTCTGTGACTGTTTCCCTATCTGTAAAATGAATGGGTTAGACCAATCACTCATGTGCCTTTCAGTTTTTCATTTTGGATTTGGTGATGAGACAGTAGGAATTAATGTGATGTAGTGGAAAAACCATTGGCATGGAACCTGGAAGACCTGGATTTGCGAATGTTTCTACAGATTATAGACTGTGGGTGTGGCCTTAGGCAGATCATTCCTCCTCATCTGCTTAAGAAGGGAGTGAGGCTGTCTTCTCCAGCTCCCAGGTTCTGTAGCTTAGCATCCCACTCTGCCCCAACAGTCAGTGGCTTCTTCTCTGTCCATTTGGGGCTCCCTTCCCGCACTGATTGTGGGATCCTCTAATTCCAAAGGGCAGGGGATGGGTGGGAGTCGTAGAGGCAGGCTGATCAGGCTAGCTCCCATCTACCCGCATTAGGAGAAACTCCTCCTTTCCCCGTGGGATCTCTGTCCTCTTGCCTAGGCTGAGAAATATGTACACAGGCAATGTTCAGAGGCTTTGTCCAGAAGCTGAAAAGAAAAGGACAAAGGAAAGAAGGGAGGGAGCAAGGAAAGGAAGGAGGGAGGAAAAGAGGGAGGGAAAGAAAGGGGAGGAAGAGAAGAGAAGGTGGGAGGGATGGTGAGATAGAAGGAGGAAAAAGGAGAAGGGGAGGGGGGAGGGAAGGAAGGTGGGAAGGTGGGAGGAAGGACCAAATTAGCTGGTGCCCTGGGTCAGGCAGTGGCAGCCCTTGGCTAAAGCCAGCCTAAGGCTGCCAGGCCTCTCTCTTCCCCTCAGACCCATGATGGGCAGTTCACCATCGTGCAGTTGGTGGGTATGCTGCGAGGAGTGGGCGCTGGCATGCGCTACCTCTCTGACCTAGGCTACGTCCATCGAGATCTGGCTGCCCGCAATGTCCTGGTCAACAGCCAGCTGGTGTGCAAGGTGTCTGACTTTGGCCTGTCTCGTGTCCTGGAGGACGACCCTGATGCTGCCTACACCACTACGGTGGGTGGCCAGTGCCCCTCGGTTGCACGGGGCTTTCTCCTCCCCTAAGCTTGGAGCAACTTCCAGATTGGTGGCCTTAACTCCTTTCTGTGTTACTCCCCTCCAACTCCGATAGTAGAACAATCACAGCTTCGGGAGTGCTCTGAGGGTCCTCTTCTAACCGTGCCCTTGGCATCCTTTAGTGACTCCACATGGTGTAGTGGAAAGAACCCTGGCCTTAGAATGAAAAGATCTAGGTTCAAAGTCTTCCATTTACTGACTGCAGGACCTTGGACAAGTCATTATCCCTCTGTGGGCCTCAGTTTCCTCCTCTGGACTGGATGAACTGTTAATGCTTACCAGCTTAGACAGGCTCTGACCTCCCACTGGCCCCTAACCAGCCTCAGCCACTCTCCCACATCTTCTCTCCCATTCCTTGGGTGCACAGCTTAGGTTTGGTCAGTGTGAGGGAGCCTTCCACTACTAACCCATCTCTGTCCTCTTCCTGTCTTAGGGTGGCAAGATTCCTATCCGCTGGACGGCCCCTGAAGCCATTGCCTTCCGCAAGTTCTCCTCTGCCAGTGATGTGTGGAGTTTTGGGGTGGTGATGTGGGAGGTGCTGGCCTATGGGGAGCGGCCATACTGGAACATGACGAACCGTGATGTAAGTATCCAGCCTGGGAAAGGAATGAAGATGAATGTGGAAGGTCAAGGAGCCAGGGGAAAGAGGATTGAGGGTGAAGTGTGGATCATGGAAACAGCATGAATTCACAAGACATAGCAGGAAGGAATTTTAAATGTAATTTTTTTTATCCAACCTGCTCATTTTCCAGAGGAGGAAACTGAGACCCAGAAGCTAAATGACTTGCCCAAGAACACACAGGGGATAAGAAACAGAGTAAAAATTCCAAGTGAGGTCCTCTCATTCCCAAGTCCAGTTTAGCGACCAGTGCACCAGCCAGATCCCCAGCTAGAGTCCAAATCAAATCACTCAGAACGCATTTGCCCTGAGCAAGTCACTTAACCCTCAATTGCCTCTGAAAATGAAAAATAAAATGAGTAGGGTTGACCTAGATATTCTCTAGTGAGGGGAAGATGTTGGATAGAGAAGCTATGGAGGGAGGGAGTTGGCTGGGGAGAGGTAAAGTAGCAGAGAGGCCAGCTGAGGGCCAGAGAGAAGCTAAGGAGAGCCTGGAAAGGAAGTTTGGTGGATGAGAAGTTCTCGAGGGTAGGAAGCCTGGTGGGAAGTCAGGACAAAAGAGGCCTTTTGAGGTGAGGTGAGGTAGGGAGGCAGGAAGAAGGAGAGCTGGTAAAAGAGGCAGCCAGGCCAGAGATAGAGGGCAGGCAGGAGGGGAAGAGAAAGGCTGCTCAGGGGCTGGAGGAAGTAAGTAGGATGGGAAGGGAATGATACCAGGACGAAGCAGCATCCCAGTGCCTCCCCTGCCCCCCAGGTCATTAGCTCAGTGGAGGAAGGGTACCGCCTGCCAGCCCCCATGGGCTGTCCCACAGCCCTCCACCAGCTCATGCAGGACTGTTGGCAGAAGGAGCGGAGCCAGAGGCCACGTTTCCCCCAGATTGTCAGCATCCTTGACTCACTCATCCGCAATCCCGAGACTCTCAGGGTCACTGCCACAGTGAACAGGTACCATCCCTGCCCCGTTGATGCCATGTGGTGTGGTGGCAAGAGTCCTGGATTTAGAGTCCAAAGACCTGGGTTCAAATCCCAGCTCACCTGTTATCTCTTCCCCTCTGTGAGCTCTCAAGTCCCTTTTCTGTAAAATAAAGGAACTGGGTTCTCTTAAGATTCTCTGAGATCCTTCCACCTCTCGTCACCATAAGCCCAGTCTGGAATCCCCTTGGGTCACTGCTGAGCAGAGGAGCCAGAGACTGACTTCAGCCAGGGAATAGGGAAGCCTGCGACTTTGGGCCCCACCCAGGTCAAACTCCCCCAAGAACTGATTCTCAGATAATGCAAGTCCTGCCCTGCACTACTCACCAGGCATTCCTCTGTCCTCAGGTGCCCACCCCCAGCCTTTGCTCGGAGCTGCTTTGACCTTCGAGGTGGGGGTGGTGGCGTCACCGTGGGGGACTGGCTGGACTCCATCAGGATGGGTCGGTACCGGGAACACTTTGCAGCAGGCGGCTACTCATCTTTAGGCATGGTGCTGCGCATGAATGTCCAGTGAGTATAAACCAGGGTGGGCCCAGCCCAAGGGGCAGGGATATGGAAGGAGGCAGGATGATATGGTGGGGGAAAAAAGCCAAACCCAAGAGTCAGGAAGTCTTGGTTTAAATCAGTCCCTCCTTTGTACAACTGACTAGTTATGCCAAGTCAGGAAGTCATTATTAAATGCCTACCATGTGCTGGCCCCATGCCAAGTACTGAAGCTACAAAAAATGACAAAAGATGGTCCGCCCTCCAGGAGCGGGGAAACAACATGCAAATAATGACATACAAGCAGGGTGCCCTGGAGATATTCTCAGAGGGAAGGTGCTAGAATGGAGGGAGATGGGGAAGGCTTCCTGTAGAAAGTAGGGTTTTAGCTGGAACTTAGAGGAAGTCAGAGGACTTAGGTGGGACAGAGAAGGAGGATGAGAATTTCAGGCTTGAGGGAACAGCGGGTAAAGATGCAAGGAGAGAGATGGACTGGAGGTGATCAGGGCCACTGGATCATGGAACAAGACGTTTTTCACTTAGGTTTTCTTATTCGTAAAATAAGACAGGTGGAGTCAGGGATTTCTAAGATTCCTCCTAGTTCTAAGTCAGGGGTTCTTAACCTGAGATCTCTGAATTTGTTTGATTTTTTATAATATATTTTGACAACTGTTTCAATATTTGTTTGCTTCATAATTCTATGCATTATTTTACGCATTTGAAAACATTATTCTGAGAAGTGCATAGACTTTGTCAGAATGACCACCAAAAGGAAGGTCTGTGACACAGAGAAAAGTTAAGAATCACTGATCTTTTGAGCTGGAGGGAGGTGGGGAAGGGGAAGGGGAAGGGGAAGGTAGACACTGGAAGAGAATGGTCGTGGGACATCATGTCATAATAATGGATTATTAGAACCAACTGAGAGAGTGTGGCTGTCTCAATGTAGTCCATTTCGGCTGCTGAAGAAATACTCCTTTTTCCTGGTAAAGGGCTCATGGCTCCCCATCCATATTCTCTTGACTTGGAAGAGAAGGTCCATGACCTTGACTGGAATTATTTTGCCTTGTCAGGGATGTTCGTGGTCTGGGGATCACCCTCACAGGACACCAGAAGAAGATTGTCAGCAGTATCCAGGCCATGCGCTCCCAACTGACCAGCCCCAATGGGCCTCGGAGGCCCCTCTGACTTGCTGTTGGCTTGTGGGGACTAAGAGGGAGCCTAAAGCCAGGCCTACCCAGGAAGGAAAGGGGGTCTGCAAGGGCTCAAGGTCAATGGGCAAACTGGAGCTGGCTCCATGAAAAGAAGGCCTAGGGCCCAGCCCAGGACAGAAGGGAGGTGGAGGCCACCCTCCCCATCCCCCTATCCCTTTCTCCCCATGTTTCCTTTTGACCCTTGGGCTGGGTCATGGGGGCAGAGGGTGGCTCTGCTTGGGATTGGGAGCCAAGTGAGGCCTTGGCTGGAAGCTACCTGGCTCTCAGGATGGACATGTCACTGCCCTCAGCCTCCTGAAAGCCACTCACCTGTCCTCGATGTGTGTGCTCACCATCCAGGGCTCATGGGATGGGGTAGGGTGGGGGCAGACAGAGTCTTCACCAAGGTTCTCACAGGGTCCTGGGAACTCATCCCCAAAGGCTGGTGGGCCTCAACTGGGCCTCAACTCCTGGTGTCAGCCAAAGACACTGTCCCCTTGCCCTGCACATTAGTGTGCATGTGCATCAGTGTGTGAAAGGATGTGTGTATCACAGGGTTGAGTGATGGTGTGTTCTAAGGACACGTGTGTGTGTATGTGTGTGTGTGTGTGTGTTCAAAGGTATTATGAACTGATCAACCTCTATCTGGGGTGCCCTGTTTTGGAAAAAATACTGATTAGCTAGAGGTTTGCCCAAGATGGGCAGCCAAGGTGGAGAAAGACTTTGAGATTGTGTCAGGGAAAAATGGGTTGAAGGAACTGAGCACAGTTAGTTTGGAGGGGATAAGACTCAGGGTGGGGGACATGAGAAACAATCTTCAAGTATTTAGAGGGCTGTCGTCTGGAATAGTAATTCAATTAGTTCTGTTTGGTCCTAAGGGCCAAACCAGGGGCAGCAATTAGGAGCTACAGAGAGGCAAGTGGAGGCCTGATGGCAGGGGAAAACATGCCTAATGGTTACTGCCTGTATGACCTTGGATAAGTCACTGCCCTCCCTGGACATCAGTTTCCTCATTGAAAAAAAGGAGATACATGGTGAAGTGAATAGAACACTGACCTTGGGGTCAGAAAGACCTGAGTCCAAATCTGGCCTCAGATACTTGACGCTAGCTGTGTGACCTTGGGCAAGTCACTTAACCCTGATTGCCTCACCTACCCCCAAAAATGAAAGAAAAAAGGTGTTGGACTAACTGACTTCCAAGTTTCCAGGCTTCTTCTAACTCTCTGACCTCTTATCTGAGTAGCACAACAGTGAACCTTTCTTGGGCTGCTTGTGAGGGCCCAACTTTAGACAAGTCACTCACCTTCACTGGACCTCAGTTTCCCCTTATTTAAAATGAGTAGGGTTGGACTAGGGGGTCCGTAAGGTCCTCCTGTGAAGGGAATGGGTTAGGTGCAAAGCTGAGATTTATTTTATAATTCTATGATTAAAATGATCTCAAAGCACAGGGGCCTGCCTTGGGACATCATGTCATAATAATGGATTATTAGAACCAACTGAGAGAGTGTGGCTGTCTCAATGCCACTCCACAGAGGTCTTGAATCAGAATTTGGATAACAGCTCCAGTGGGCTGAAATGGGGACCTCTGTCAAGGCAGAGGTTGTGCTGGATGACCTCTGAGGTCCACCTTATGATTTGATAGATGTTCATATCCAGATTCATTGCCAGGCGTGCGTGTGTGTGTATATGTGTGTGTTCGCACTCCCACGTGTCCTGTGTTGAAGTTGCTTGCCTGTGTTCCTGGTATGAATGTGTACATAGGTGCGTGCTTATATGCCTGATAACAACACATTTCTGTGAAGATGTGTGTGTGTGCCTGAGAGGGTGTTTGTGAATGCACATATCCCCATTTCATGGGAAGGTACATGACCCCAAGACGGTGGATTTGTGTGTTTCCATGAGTGTATCTTGATGTCCTGCCTATGTGAAGCTGTATGTGCGTGTCTGTGTGTGTGTGTGTGTGTTGATGTGAAGGTACCCTCTTATGAGGCTGTGGTGAGGTGACAGGGTTTGGAGCCTTCCCCTTATCCCCTTTCTCCCCACATTTACTCACTTCCACACATTTACTTGGGGTTCATAGGTCCTAGAGCACCCAATGGGTACCTCAGTTCTGTGATCAATGTCCTGCCCCCCCAACACACACACACACACACACACAGGCACACACACACACACACACACACACACACACTCGGGCACTCCAGGAGAAACTTGTCTTGTTTTCAAATTCACCAGCACCAAGACCCCATCACCCCTCCAGGGACGAGTGAGGACCACCACAGATCCAACCTCAGGTTTGGGGGTCTGTGCTCTTCTTCTGTCCTCATGGCCGACTCTCCCCTATCAGCCAAAGTGTCTGCACGTCTTCCATCTCCAAAGTCTGGAGCCCCTTCTCCCCTTCTCCTCCCTCCCCATCTACCCAATCTTCACCCCAGTCCTGGGGACGTTTTCAGTCCTTTTGCTGCTCCAATGGGATAACAGGGTTATCAATATCACAAATTCTTTTTCATGAAAATATTTACTACAGCTGCCTAGGGGCTCCCCCAATCCTAAATATCCTCCACTGCCCTACTGGCCAGGGAGGGGGGTGCAATGTAACCTTTGGCTGCCAGGCCCCTACTGCCCCCATGGGGCCCCCAATGCCCAACCACTCCCCTCTGCCCACCTCCCTCCCCACCCCCAACACACACTGAGCAGAGTTAGGCCAAGCTTTGGTCATGGAAGACAACAATTCCTACCCAGCCTCTGTTGAGGAGCCTTAGACCTCCAGACACTCCTCTGGCCACAGACTCTTCACATCAGCTGGCCCTTCTTTTGGGTCAAGGGCCACAGAAGCATAAAATGAGGAGGGGAAGGATCTTTAAAGAGAGAAGAACTTAGGAAGAGTTGAAATTATTTAGACTGTCAGAACCCAAAGGGTCTCTAGAACCCCGGATGTCAGAGCTGGAAGGACCCTTAGAACCCAGGATGTCAGAGCTGGGAGCGCTCTTAGAACCCAGGATGTCAGAGCTGGGAGGGCTCTTAGAACCCAGGATGTCAGAGCTGGGAGGGCTCTTAGAACCCAGGATGTCAGAGCTGGGAGGGCTCTTAGAACCCAGGATGTCAGAGCTGGGAGGGCCCTGAGGACACAGGATGTCAGAGCTGGGATTAGAACACAGAATGTCATCTGAGAGAGAGTCCTTAGAACATAGAATGTCAAAGCTGGAAGGGTTCTTGCAGTGTAGAATGTTGGAAATGGAAAAGACTTTAAAACATAATGTCAGAGCTGAACGGACCTTTGAAAACCCCCTAGACCAAACCCTTCATTTTTCAAGGGGTCATCAAGTAGCAGAAGGGGACTAGGCTTGAATTTGCTGTCTTCCACTCCGATGCTCTTTGTCCCAACCACCATCTCGCACTGAAAGCTTCTGACTCTAGGGGAGCAATGAGGAGGCCGGTAAAGACCCCCTCCTTTCTCAGAATCTTGCCCTGTACCCCCTTTAACCTCTCACTCCTTCCAACCCCAGGGCATGTAAATATTTTTTTCTACTTGTGTTTGAGAATTTTTCCTGACTTCCTTACAATGCAAACATGGTCTTCAAAGCACAGAAAAAGTCACCACGTGTGAGTATGGATCTTCCAAAAGAAGGCCAGACCCAGCTGGGGCCCCTGTCTTGGGCAGCTGGGGGAGCTGTCAGGGGCAGGCTCCCCTCAGCCCCTGCCCCACCTCAGCCTGCAATGGAGAATGGGATGAGGGGCAGGGCCAGGCCTCCATCCCCCTCTAGTTCCTTCCCCATCACCCCCCAATCTGCACAGTTGTCCCAAGGACACACCAGCACGGGGCACCTCCAAAGCCCTGAGCCCCTTCTGTTCCTGCAATAATTCTGGCCCAATGTACCCCTGAGGCCACCAAGTTCTCTTCTCTCTCTCTCTCTCTCTCTCTCTCTCTCTCTCTCTCTCTCTCTCTCTCTCTCTCTCTCTCTCTCTCTCTCTCTCTCTCAGCCAATTTGTCCTTCCTTCCTATGGAAGTTGGGGACTGGGGCTGGACACAGCACAACATCAGGCTGGGCCCTGGCCTGCTCACACACACATACACACACACACTTACACACACATATTCCCGGGCTTCTCAGTCCACCCAGGGCACAGGGATCCCTCAAGACACTTGGTCAGAAGGACTGATTTGGATCAAGTGTGGCTCCCACTTCCATCCTGGAGACAGGAGGATACCCATGGGCACCAAAGCCCTCACTGTGTTCTTCACTCTGAGTCGACAACTTGCCCAGGAGAGTAATAAATTCTTCATCTTGTGCTCATATTCCTCTCTCTTTGTGGCCTCTGTAAGGGAACAGCTTGGTGGGAGCCGAGGATGTAGCCAGCCCATCATTCCTGTGAGAACACTGCTAAGCCCTCCCAGGCTGACTCATATAGTTGGTGGGCTGGGGGGTCATTTAGTCTGACTGTGATTTCATGGATTTTAGAGGCATCCAGGTGGTAAAGTGGATAGAGCACTAAGTATGGAACCAGAAAAAAACTTGAGTTCAAATTGAGCCTCAGACATGAGCAGTGTGACCCCTGGACAAGTCACTTAACCTATCTCTCTCAGTTTCCTTCATTGTCGAATCGTGATAGTAACATAACCTCCCTCCTAGGATTATTGTGAGGATCAAATCCAATAATATTTGTAAAGTGCTTTGGAAACTTTAAAGTGTTAAATGGGTCCTAGCTCTTACAGATAAGGAAACTGAGGACCAGGGAAGGGAAGGGGATTTACTTGTCCAAGGTCACACAGGTAGTAAGTCCAACACTGAGAAAGCATTCTTTTGCCTCTGAATTACAACTCCCAGGATACCAGTCAGTTTTCAAACCCCTGTTAAATAAATACCACAGGTAGGTGTCCTCAGACACCAGATCTGGTGGTTCTTCCCACTGCCCTACTCTGGCCGTTTGGCCTTGGAGAGCTGATATCTATATGGTGTTTTGAAGTTTACAAAGGCTCTATTTGTAGAGCCATCATTCTAGTTAATTCTAAACAAACAATCTTGTGAGGAAGGTTCTGCAGGGGTTGCAGCTGGGGAGACTGAGGCCCAGAGAGTGGAAGTGACCTGCCCACCGTCACACTAGCAGTAAGTGGCAAAGCCAAGATTCCTTCAACTCAAAATCTGGTGTTCTGCCCACTGCTCCATCCTGTCTCTGATCCTAGAGAGATCACAGTCCAGCTCTTGGGGCTAGGTAATACTTACAGACTACCAGAGGAAGCCCCAGCCCTGGTTTTTTCCCCTTAGACTCCTCAGAAAGGGTTTTTGCTGTAACTGAACTATCTTATAAGATCACAGTTGTATGTCTTGTGGATTCCTATTAGAGGTCAGACCCCTCGTTTTATAGATGAGGAAACCAAGATCCAGAAGGATGATGGGAGTATGTCCAAGGTCAGACACAGAGGAAATGTGTGTAAAATCAGAGTCAGAAGGAACATTAGAATATAGGATATTTGAGTTGGAAAGACTTTTAAACAGAGACTTGTCAGGGCTGGGTGAGTTCTTAGAACACAGAATGTCAGGACTGGAAGGGCCCTTAGAACACAGGGTGTCAGAGTTGAGAGGGGCTTTAGGACACAGAATGTCAGAACTGGGAGAGTCCTTAGAACACAGAATATCAGAGCTGAGAGTGCGTTTAGAACATAGGATGTTAAACGAAGAAATAGTCTTACATTTATAAGTATATAGAATAATAGAGAAAAGGACTTCTGTGGTTGGAAAGAGCCTCAGACATCATCTAAGGCAGCCCCCACCTTCAGCAGACTAGGCAGCTGAGAGCCTGGGAAGAGAAGGGACATCCCAAATCACCAAATCTCAGAGTCAGTGACAGGCAGAGTCAGGGCTCAGGGCAGGCTGGATCCCAGGGAAAATGGCTCCCCATTCAGTCACTCCATCAGGCTGCCTCCTTCTACTAACAGAAAGGAGAGGTCATTTTTAAAACTTTGGATGCAGAGAAATTATTAGTATTTCCCCCACAACGGTCTTGTGAGGTAGGCAGAGAAAGCATTTTTATCCCAGTTTCATAGGGGAGAGAATTAAGTCCCAGAGAGAACAGAATTGGCTGACCTGAGATCAGTCTTTCCACTGTTCCTTGCTGTCCCTTCATGCTAACAGGAAGGGAAAATAGTCTGATAATCTTAGGGTATGCAGAATAATAATTGGCCAGTCAACATATCTTTATTAAGTTCCTACTATGTGCCAAGCACTACCAAGCATTAGGGAATGCCTAACAACCAAGCCCAGAGTTATGGATCCTAACCAGGACCACTACACTAGCTTGGACACGAGAGGTACCCACTTACGAACCTCAAACCTCTCCCTCTGTGAGAAATGAGCCCCCTGATTGCATCAAGTACAGCTGGCATTGGCTGGCCTCTCTCTGGCCTGGGAGGGGTTCATTACCCCTCTCTTTTCTTCAGCCCACCCCATCATTCTTCTGCGAGAGGCTGAGGGGTCCTGGCTCTATCCATTAGCAAGCTCCAACAGCTAGAAGAAAATGCCAACTAATATCCACAGAGCACCAGCCCTGGGAAGCTGTCTGGCAGAGGGAACAAAAGGCTGTGCTGGGGGCCAGGAAGACCTGAGTTACAATCCTGCTTTCTCCATATCCTGGTTATGGTACACTGGACAAATAATTTAAGTTGTCCAGTCTGTGCAAAGGGTTTGTTTCTACAGTAAGAGTTCTCCAAAAATTCTCTTTAAAAAAGGGTGTAGGAGAGAGAAGGGGGAGGAGAGACAGAGAGGGAGAGAGAGAGGCAAAGAGACAGAGAGACAGAGAGAGAGAAGAAGGAAACAGAGAGGGAGAACATTTCTTATAGTATTCTAAGCTTTACAAAGCAATTTCCTCACAATAGCCCTGCGAAATAGGTAATGCAGGTGTTATTATACCCATTTTACAGATGAGAAAACTGAGATTCAGTACATACAGGTCTTTTAACTTTGAGACCAATACTTTTTCCGTTATGCCACATTATAATCCACATTTAGGATCACACAATCAATCCCTCCTTAATCGGTGAAAGTTCATTTCTTTATAATCTTGGGACCTTGTGCCTAAGATCTACCTTTCCTCTTGGTGGCATAGATAACCTCCTGGGAGGCTTCATGAAGTCCCTCTTCTATCTCACTCACCATATCACACTGCCAGAAATTCCACCATT
The DNA here is from genome assembly GCF_028372415.1 of Notamacropus eugenii. Taxonomy (NCBI): domain Eukaryota; kingdom Metazoa; phylum Chordata; class Mammalia; order Diprotodontia; family Macropodidae; genus Notamacropus; species Notamacropus eugenii. The sequence continues at coordinate 62,875,099 of NC_092876.1, forward strand.
GGAGAGGCACATTTGTACAATACAGCACATTTCTCACAACACTTCGGTGAGGTAAGTAGCTCAAGGATCATCATCTACATTTTACAGATAAGGAAACTGAGGCCCAGAAAGAATAAGGGACTTGTCCAAGATTGCTAATTGGCAAGGTTGGGACCAGAGTCAAGTTCTGACCTTTGGTTACCTCTCTTTCCATTTCACCACATGGCCTGAACTGATGGTGAGCCATAAATTTCTCTGACTTGGATAAGAGCTCTGATTTATCTAGCCTAGTTGCACCTCTGAACAAGAGACTAGGACCAAAGCTAGAGAGGCCTGAGCATATATCCATTCATTCATTCCTCAAATATTGACCAACCAAGAATTATAGTTGGTCAGTTTATGACAATAATATGGCAATCCGTAGCTCTCAGTACCAGGAGTGATAGAGCCAAATGGGATTTAGCTCCTAATGGGACTGTAGGAAGGTCTTAGAGATTAGATCATACTGCATCAGAGACAGAATTGAAACCTTACTCTAGAGTCAGGGCTCTTTCTACCTTTCCATCCTGCCTCCTAAAGCAAGGGAAACTAAGGCTTGAGAATCTGGAAATAGTTACCTAGCTAGCATATATCAGAGGTAGGATTAGAATGCAGGCTTTCTATTCCAAGTTCAACATTCGTTCTTCTAGACCATGATAGACATGTCAGAATATTGACCGGACTTTTTTTTTCCCAAATGTGGCTTCCATTAAACTTGAGTGTATACTATAATCAGTGTCATATTATATGCAAGTGCTATTATATACAAGTTCTGTAACCTTGTAGTTCCAAGGACCTGGCTTGGAGTCTTGACTGTCATTAATCAGTTGTACAAACTTGGGCAAGCCACATCCAACTCTTAATTCTGTGTTTCAATGAGCTCCCTGAGTTTCAGTTTCCTCCTCTATAAAGTGGGACACATGATACTTGTACCACGTACTTCACAGAGCTGTTGTGATGAATGCATTTAGTTAATTGTAAAGCACTCTAGAAAATAGGGCTATTGCTTTGAATCAATTACCAAATCTTTACTATGATATTTGCCCAGCTCTGGGCTAATATGGCTATTCTAGATATCTATGTTCAAAGATCTAATTCCTAGAATTATAGAGGTGATCAGTCTCTCCTGTTCATATCCCAATATTTAGCAGCAAATGCCCCTCTAAATGCACATTATATGATACATGTTACATCACTAAAAGGCAAAATTCAACAAACAAATCATATACGTTTTGGTGGGGCTTGATATTCTATGTTCTAACATTCTATCTCCCACAAAGGCAGCTAGTGGCTCAGGGGATAGAGCTCTGAGTCTGGAGTCAGGAAGACCTGAGTTCAAATCTGATCTCAGACACTTACTAGGCGTCCGATTTTTTCAAGTCCCTTACCTCATCTGTATAATAGGGATAATAATAGCGCCTCCCTTCCAGGGTTGTTGTAAGGATCAAATGAGATAATATTTGTATTTGTTTGGCATGTAGTAAGTGCTATGTAAATGTTTATACCGTCCAAAATGCCCTTCTATCTGTGACATACTATGACTCAGAGAGACTGAAATCTAGTTGGGAAAGACCCCACCCACATGAAAAGATAACTTCTTTCTATCAAATACAGCATTACAGATAATGAGTCTGTGGAAGATTAGAGATTGAGAATGTAAGTCATCAAGGAAGACTTTCCAGTGTAACTGAACCTTGAAAGATGAGAATGATTCCAATAATCAATTACTGAGTAGCTATTAAGCTGGAGGATATGGTACAGGTGGCCAGGTTCTAGAGAGATAACACACAGAGGGAAGAGATAAAGGAGGGAGAGAGAATAAGTAGTTATTATGAACCTACTATGTGTCAGGCACTATGCTAAGCACTTTTACAAATATTTTCTCAAAGGTCACCCCAGGTATTTCCAGGTGAGGGCTATACTTCTTTAAGCTTATAGAATTTGGTTCTATGTTAACCATAGACACATCAGTACAGGTATCAGCATCCATTTGAGAGATACGGGCAAATCTTTAGTAGTAATATAAGCTGAGGCTGGGTTCTTCTTGCTTATATAAAGAAAACACTTTGCCTCTGAAATCAAGAAAGCTTACCTTTTCAAAAAATATCGGGGGTGCTAGGTGACCAAGGTATGAGTGACTGAGTTCATGAAGAGTCTTTCCTGAATTCATGACTGATCTTTCAAGCAACACAACCCTGGTCCAGATTAAAATTCTCAGCATCCTCGGATGAAGAGATCTGGAAATAAGGTCTATAATGAGCAGTTTCTCATAATTATCCTAAGGATAACCATATATTCAGTGAGCTTGGGAGGAAATGTATCTCAGGTTAGGGATCCTTCTCAGTTGAGGTATTAATAATTAGCCTGAGAATGACCTTGACAAACCTCATATAATATATACACATGTGTGTATATATTGTATAGATGAAAAATATATACATATGTGTATCTATTATATATTTTAGACATATTTTGGAGGGGAACGAGGAGGAAGGAATGTTGAAGAGGATAAGGAAAATCTGCTCAGTAAGGCTGTGTTTAAAAATTGTGAAGGGTATATAGAGAACTGGATAAAATTTATAAAAATATGAGTCATTCTCCAATTAATAAGTGGTCAAAGGATATGAACAGACATTTTCAGAAGAAGAAATCCAATTTTTCTATAGACATATGAAAAAATGCTCTAAGTCACTGTTGTTTAGAGAAATGCAAAAGGCAACAACTCTGAGGTACCACCTCACACCCATCAGATTGGCTCATATGTCAGAAAAAGAAAACGATCAATGTTATAGGGGTTGTGGGAAAACTGAGACACTAATGCCTTGTTGGTAGAGTTGTGAACTGGTCCAACCATTCTGGAAAACAATTTGGAACTAGTCAAAGGACTATAAAACTGTGCAAACCCTTTGACCCAGCAATACCATTACTGGAACTGAATACAAAAGAGATCAAAGGAAAAGGAAAAAGACCTACACCTTCAAAAATAATTATAGCAGCTCTTTTGTGTCAGCAAAGAATTGGAAATTGAGGGGATGTCCATCAATTGGGGAATGACTGAACAAGTTGTGGTATATGAATGTAATGGGATACTATTGTTCTATGAGAAACGAGGAGCAGGCAGGCTTCAGAAAAACCTGGAAAGACTTACATGAACTGATGCTGAGTGAAGTGAGAAGAACCAAGAGAACATGGTACACAGTAATAGCAGTGTCATCAATTGTGAATGGCTTAGCTATTCTCAGCAATGCAATGATCCTATACAATGCTGAAGGATGTATAATGAAAATGCTACCCATCTCCGGAGAAAAAACTAACTGATGAAGTCTGAAGGCAGATTGAAGTATACTTTTAAAAAAAACTTTCTTCATTATTCTTTTGGTTAATCTGCATTTTCTTTTGGAACATGGCTAATATGGAAAGGTTTTGCATGACTGCACATGTATAATCTATATCAACTTGCTTGCTTTCTCAAGGACAGAGGAAGGGAGGGAAAGAATTTTGAACCCAAAAATTTTTAAATGAACTTTAAAATTTTTGTTTATGTGTAATTGAGGACAAAAATAAATTTAAAAAATTACAGAGGAGAAAAAAAATCTGTTGAACCTTCAGTATGCAAATTATGAAGTTACAAGGGACTACACTTGGAAGAAAACTATTAATTCTTAATATCTTACCAAAAGGGTTTATTATAAACTCTGCTTAATATAAATGTTTCTCTACCCAAAATAGGTGGCTTATTTGCAATTTCTGTAAAAAATAAAATTCTATATGGATCCACTCCCATGCACAAGCTTAATCCCTCACTGTGCTTCAATTCTAAACATAGAAATAATAATAGCCAGTATTTATATAGTATCTACTAGACCACACTCTAAACACCTTACAATTATTTCATTTGATCCTTACAATAACCCTGTAAAGTAGGGGTTATTATCATTATTTTACAATTAAAGAAACTGAGGCAAACATAAATTAAGTAACTCAGACTCACTCATCAGTAGCAGCTCAAACCATGAGGTCAGTCACAGAGGTCAACTAAATCACTGGCCACCCAGGACATTGGGAGATAAGAAAGCAACTCACACTTCTATTGTACTTTAATGTCTGAAAAGCTTTCATAGCAAACCCTGTGAAGGAGATAATCCACATATTACCATTACCATTTTACAGATGAGGAAACTAAGGCAGAAAGATTTTAAGTGATTTACCTAGGGTGAAACAGCTAGTAACAGAGCTTGGATTTGAACTCAGATCTCCTAACTCTAAGTTCAATGCCATGCTACAACTCATACATTATATAGGATATTTGAGCTCAGATGGCCCTTAGAACACAGGATGTAAGAGCTGGGAGGGCCCTTAGAACACAGAATGTTAGAGCTGGGAGGGAATTTAGAGCACAGAATGTCGGAGCTGGGAGGACCCTTATAATACAAAAATGTTACTCTAAGAACATAGTCATACATTTCCAAATCTATAGAATAATCAAGAAAAGAGTGATGTAGTTGGAAGGTATTTTAGAAACCATCTAGTCCTACCAGTAACAGATGACGCTTCTGAGACCTGCATATATAGGGATATGCAGGAGCCAGCTTATACCAGCTCTCGAACCAATTGCAAAATTTTCAGAATGAGCATTAATAACTTGTAAATCACCAAATGCTTCAAATTGAGGTTTGATTTAGCATTTTGTTGATTGTCTAGACTTAAGAAAGTGGTAGAGAAAATGTAAGAAGTACAAATTAAACTTAAAAGTGTATTGTGCCTTTTGGAAAACCAGTTGTTAAACATTTACCAGCATACCCCTGGATATAGAAGATGTGAAGCAAAAAAATCGGACTGGATGATCTTTAAGAACCTTCCCAGTTTCGACGTTCTATATTCCAAGGTAGCTCCTAGTTCTGGCCCTGTGTTCCAAGGTCCCTTTCAGTCCTGTTATTTTATACTTTCCCCTTCTGGGCCATTCTAAAAGCCCTTCTATGATCCTGGGACTTCACAATTTAGTTGTGGAGACCCACTTACATGAAAAGAAAATCGCCCTGTTATTATGCGTGCTAAGTAACCAGTGAGCGATTTAGAAAATGCTTCCCAGATGAAATGGACCTTGAAGGATGGGCCCAATTCAGATAGTCATTTACTGCTCAGTATCCTAACCTATGGGGCAAGAAGGAGATTTTAATTCCTGCCTCAGGAAGTTCAGTCTGAGGAATGAGAAGGGAAAAATAGTAAGGATGGCTGATCTCTAGACATAAAGGCTACAGAGATCATGGAAAAGAGGAGGAGCAGAAGGAGGAGGAAGAGGAAGAGCATCTCACATGTTTTCAGCCTCTGGAGCATTTTTACCCATTATTATCATATTTGGCACTTACAGTAAAACAGCTATATATTAGTAGGACTTTGGGCAAATGAATTCATCTTTAGAGCTTCAGTTTCCTTATCCATTAAAGGGGAAAGCTGGACTAGATGACCTCTAAGCTCCAAATTCTATAAGTAAGAAAGCAACGAGCTAATTCATACTAATGAGTGATTGGTTATTTTTAACCCTTTCAGAGCCTATTGGCCCAAATGATTCCCTACTGGTTAGGATTTCTGGGCTGCTGACATTCTTAAATGAAAATATTTATGCTATTGGAGGGCACACAAGGGGGAGAGATAGAGTGACTCACATAGTGACTCATATAGACATGGCTTCGAGTCAGAAGATCTGGGTTCAAATCCTGGTTCCAACACTTACTGACTGTATAAATACAAGCAAATTCTTCACTCCTCTGAGCCTCTTGCATGTAAAATATGGGTAGTACTCCTAGGGTCAACAATAATCCACATTAATATAGTATTTTATGCCCTTATTATTATTATCGTTCCTGAGAAAAAATATGGCATAGTGGATAGAGGGCCAACCTCTGATCCAGGAAGCCAATACTGGCTGTGTAACTCTGGAAAAATCATCTAACCTCTCAGTGATCTTGGCAACTCTCTAAGACAACAAGGTGCCAACTTGCATCGGGAGAGGAAGTTTGCTCACATGGAAGTTCTCTGGGCCAGTGAAATCACAGGTCCAAGTCCTATCCCTATTGTTATTCTTAGAACATCACCAGGCTGCTGTAAGTATAAGGCATTTCCTTTGGTTGAGAAATATACTCTAAGTGGCTAGAGAGGGAATACCTGGAAATTCCAGGGAATCCTTCCCTTTACTCCACAATGTCCCTAGAAGCATCACAGATTATGGTTCCACTCTGAAATGTGGACACTCCCAGAAGGAAAGCAAATCTGAGGTTGATGGTCAGGCAGCATCTCTGACATTCTGGTGAGTCCTGCTTTAATTCTTTGGAAAGGATCTAACCCTATGGTACTCCCCTGAGGTCATGGACTCCCTCCTCCCCCAGGCAGTAAAATACACCTGAATCTGTTAGATCAATAGCCTTCTTGTAACTGGACCCACATCGGAGTCAAAACTCTTTTGCTCCTTTAGATCATGGCTTTTAGCTCCTTGTCTCTTTCTACTTTCTGGAATCTCATGTGCTACATTCTCTTCTCTCTCCAAGAGGTAAGCTCTATCCAGGAACTTCCCTTGTCTCCATAAAAAGCTGGATCTAGGGACTCAAACTTGGACTTTGCTAGTGATAACTCCCCAAGGCCCAGAACATCCCACTACCACCTTCTCTTCCTAGAAGGTTGGATTCTGGGACCAAGAGATGCCCAAGACCTCTTGGGACCTCCTTCTTTCATAGAAGGCTGAATTTTGGAACTCCTGGTGCTGAAGCACCCTTAGAAGAAGCTCTCAACATCCTTCAGAAGGTAGGGATCAAGAACTACCCCCTACCCTGGTCTGTGTTTGCATTTCCATAGCTACCCCCAGGTGGATAGCATGGATATCTCACCACTGCCTCCTCTGGACTGGGAACAGATGCTCCCATCATGGCATTTCATCATTGTTACAGCTTGCTTCAGCCATCTCCTAGGCACTTGGTCTGAGGAGATTCCCTTCTGAATCATGAATGAGCATGTGCTTTGTCCCAAGGCTGCCATCAACAGCTCCCGGGAGGTGTATAGATAGAGTCAGGAAGAAGGGAGTTTGAATTCTAGTCAATTACTTACTAGAGGTGTATTCCTGGGCAATCTATTTAATCTCTCTGGATGTCAGTTTTTTGAATTATAAAATGAAGTGTTGGACTAGATGATTCTCCCCCCAAAAAAAGTAAAGAAAAGGGGAGAGGGTGGAAAGAATAATAAAATGGTAACTCTCTTTTATAGCCCAGCATGAAGGGATGGCTCATCCTATGGTGTCTATCCCATAGGAATCCAACTCAACAAGTATATCCCCAACCACTGAGACCCTTCCTCTGAGAAGGACCAAAGAGCATGGCCATAACTTTCCATAGGAAAGGTCCCAAACAAAGTCTAACTTTCCTGTAAGCACATCCAGATGATCAGAAAACTCTTTTTATTAAAATCCTATCAAAGAAAAGGGACAGCTAGGTGGTGCAATGGATAGAGCCCCAGGCCTGGAGTCAGAAAAGCCTGGCCTCATACACTTATTAGCTGTGTGACCCTGGGCAAGTCATTGAACCCTGTTTGCTTCAGTTTCCTCATCTGTAAAATGAGTTAGAGAAGGAAATGGCAAACTACTCCAAGTATCTTCGCCAAGGAAACCCCAAATGGGGTCATGAAGAGTCAGACATGACTGAAACAACTGAACACCACTACCACCAAAGGAAAGAGCTTTGTAAACCCTAAAACATTATAGGAATCAAGAAGTTTCCTTATTAGCATTGTTATTATTTATGGGAGATTAGTAGCTAAGCTGATAGACACCTTCCCACCGATAAATATGCTCCTTGGGAGCAGGTCCTCCAGCTTGACCCTACATTTTATAGTTACTTCCCCTGTCTCCATTTTCAAACTCTCCCCAAAATCCCCAGTAGTAGAGTGGGGGATCAAGGGAATCTAGAGGCAATCATATTTGTGAATGACTCCTTTCTATACTTGGTATTTATAAGTTGAAGTCTGCCTGATTCATGTGGCTGGTCTTTGATTGACCTTTGAGTCAGAAATCCAGCTCTAGCCTGGCCTCTACCATTAATTTGGTGTGTAACCTGTGACCAATCACTTCCCTTGGTCTCAGTTTTTTCATCTGTAAAATGATAGGCCGGGACTAGAACGACTTTCTGATTGAAATAGGGCTCTCCTTGCTCTCCCACAACAGAAATTAGTTTTTCTTAGAAGGCAGCAACACTACCCCCAGGACCTGCTTGACCCCTGCCTCCCTTCATGCAGATTGCTAGTCACCCACGTGGACACCCTTAGATGTGGTGTTTGTCTGAAGAGTACACAAATCACCATGCTCTGCCCTGCTGACTAAAAGAGACTCCATGTGGGGCCCTGCCCGGAGAAACTCAGTACCATCATATTCTTGTTGCATATTCTTGCTTTGTTAGGGTAAAGCAAACCTCATTTTGTCAACTGCTCAATGATTTTCAAATGCCTCATTTTGTCCCAGAACGAACAGAATGCTGACATTAGGTCCATCTTTAACAGACAATAAAGTTTTTTCCATTCTAAATCTTCTCACGTTCTAAATTTTAACATTCTCTGTTCTAAGGTCCCTCCTAGCTCTGACTTTCTGTGTCCTGAGGACCCTCCCAGCTCTGACATTCTGTGTTCTAAGGGCCTTCCTAGCTCTGACGTTCTGTGTTCTAAGGTTCTTACAGCCCTGACATTCTGGGTTCTAAGGCTCTCCCAGGTCTGACGTTCTGTGTTCTAAGGTCCTCCCAGCCCTGACACTCTCTGTTTCTGGCTCTAACATCCTCTAATTCTATGACTATAAGGGTGTTTTGATTCTGTTCCTGAATATGAGAATCTGATGGATTTAGACAGTTACTACAGGGGGCTAGAAAGAAGGGGGAGATGAGTGAGTGCCCCAGGGCACAGTGGAGACCCACCCAGCATCAGGAGCAGCCCACCTCCCTGTTAACCTACATCATTCCCTTCTATAATTTGAGCCCCCCTCACCCCTGCATTTCTGCTACAAAGACCAACCACACGGGCCTCATTTAGCTGACGGCTTCTCTAACTTCATTATCAAAAGGCCTGGCTCCTCATTAGAATGACTTTCTCTCTCTACCATCCCAGGCGGCTGGGGAAAGGGTCAGCTGCACTCATGAAATTCTCAGACCTCGAAGGGTTTAAATTTCCATGTTTTTTCCTGTGTTGGAGCCATCAGAAAATGATGAATAAAAGATGAAAATTGGGGAGCTCCTCTGGCGTCCAGAGAAATGTGCTGAGCATTTAGAGCGGGAAGATTAGAGACAAACATTCCTCTCTGAATACCCCCAAAAAAGCCCCATCAAACTTCAAACAGAGAATAAACAAAATGGCTCTCCTCTGGCTTTGAATCAGCCAGAACCCAGAGGGGGAGATGAAAGGGCTGGACTTGGGGTAGGAGGCCAATGGGAGAGTGAGGGGATGGTCAGGAAACTCACCATGACCTTGAGAAAATAATAATAATAACAATGTTTATATGGCACAAATGTGCCAGGAACTGTGCAAAGCATTTTACAAATATTATCTCATTCGATCGTCACAACAACCCTGTGAAAGAAGTACTATTATTATCCCCATTTTACAGAAGAGGAAACTGAGGGAAACAGAGGTTAAGTGACTTGCCCCAGGGTAACATAGCTAGTATCCAAGGCAGGTTTTGAACTCAGGTCTTCCTGATTCCAAGTCCAGCACTAACCGCTACACCACCTACCACAGTTTCTTACCAGTAAAATGAAAGACGTGGACCTGATCACTACCAAGGTCACATTCTATGTTTTAAGTTCCCTCTCATCTCTGATAGTCTAAGTGCCTTTCCAGTTCTGATATTCTCTATTCTAAGATCCCTTCCGAGTATAATATGCATTGTTCTAAGTTCCCTCCTAATAGTGTTGTTCTGTGTTCTATGGCCCCTCCCTTTCAGCTCTCACAGTCTATGTTCTATGTCCTTTCTCGCTCTAACACTTTATATTCTAATTTCCCTTCTGTCTCTGATAATCTTTATTCTAGTTGCCATCCCATCTCTGCAGATTTCTATTCAGAGGCCCCTCCCAGCTCTGGAGATTTTAGGGAGATGCATGCTCAATATAAGTCATCAGTGTGATCTGATAGTCAAAGCATCTAATGCACTAAGAAAGATGATGTTATCAGAGAAAAGGGGGTCAGAGTTCAACTGTACTCTATACCAGTGAGATCACATCTTCAATATTGTACTCTGTTCTTGGTGTCACAGTCCCACTGCTTAGAAGGGACATTGATAAACTCAAGAGAATCCAGAGGAAAGTCACCAAAATGAGGCCATGTCATATGAGAATCACCAGAACCAAAACTATGAGGGAGGATACCTGGGAGTGGTTACGCTGGGCCACAACAGAATATTCTGGGAAGATAGGATAATTGTCTCTACATATCTGAAAGGCTGGCATGAGGGAGAGGGACTATACTTTTGCCATTTGGCCCCACAGGCAGAGCTGAGAGCAATACCTAGAAACTTCAAAGAAGGTGATTTAGGTTTGATGTCAGTGAAAGCTGCCTAACAATTGGAGTGGTCCATAAGTGGAATGGAGTGACTTGAGAAGTTGTGTCTCCCCTAACTGGAGGTCTTTAAACAGAAGGTTAATGACCCATGTGGGAGTAAGTTTTGGGAGGAATGTGGATTGGACTAGAAGACACTGAGGCCCCTCCTGACAAAACCCTGTGATTCTGTGCATGTTGGGGGGGAAACTATTGCCAGGAGCACCTCATAAAAGGCTCTTCACATTTGTTTCTCATCCTTTCTACAATAACCATAGATTGATACCATGGAGTTGTGGTTTTGCGATGTTAGCTAGCATAGAATGTCAATGCTCAAAAGGACCTAAGTACATAGAAAGCCAGAGCTGGAAAGAACATTAGAACATAGAATGTTAGAGCTGGGAAGGAACTTAGAAGACAGAATATGAGAGCCAAAAGGGCCCTTAAGAAATGGAATTTTAGAACTCGAAACATTAGATTTAGAATTAGAGCTTAACATGTCAAAACTGAAAGGGACCTTAGAATATAAAATATTCTATCTGGAAGTGACCTAAGACATAGAATGTCAGAGCTGGGAAGGACCTTAGAGTACAGAATTTTAGAACTGAAAGGGACTCTTAGAGTCTAAGGTGTCAGAACTGAGAGGAATCATAGAAAATAAAATGTTATATCTGGAAGGAAATGAGAACAGAATTTCAGAGCTGGGAGAGACCTTAGAACATAAAATATTAGAGCTGGAGTCCTTGGAGATGATCTAGTTCATCACTAATTTTTCAGAAGAAGAAATTGGTCACAGAAAGGCAGAAGAAACTTTCCCCAAAAATGCAAAGTGTATTAGTGGTAGAGCAAGAACCTGAACCCTTGTCTCCTGACTATAAAGTCAGTTCTTTTCACTTCACCGCACAGGCCAGAGAATATGACATGAGATTATCAACTAAGGTTTCATTTACTTATGAAAACAATCATCCATCTCAAAGAAATTTGAGATTCCTTTAACCAACCAAGATCCTTTCTCAGAATTCAAGAGTTCAACTCTAAGGAACCATGAGGGGTTTCCAAGGGAATTGTCCTGGACTACCAGAGACTGAGCATGGAAGGAGCTATCCTTGGTACTGAAGTGTCACTGCCCAAGCCCATTGAAATCTTTGAAGACTATCCTGCAAAATTCTACCTTTAATAAAACAGCTCACCTCCCTCCTCTCTTTGCAAAGGTAGGGGACTACTACACATATGATCACACTTGATTGATATGCTGCTTAGTTTCAATGAAATGCTTCTCTCTCTCTCTCTCTCTCTCTCTCTCTCTCTCTCTCTCTCTCTCTCTCTCTCTCTCTCTCGGCTAGCTAGATGATCAAAAAGAAGACATATATTGAAAAATGAAGGTGATTTAAAAGTAAAATGAATGAATGACCACAATTTAAAAAAAAAACTCCACCTGAGACTCCTGCTACTCCTTTGAGCCTGAAAGAAGAAATTTGGTGTAGTGGATAGAACAATAGAATTGGAGTCAGAGAAGGATTCAAATCCTGCCATTTACTAGTGAGATCATGGGCAAATCACACGCTACAAGCTTCAGTTTCTTCATTCATAAATTGGCATTAATAATGGCATTATCATTTATCTCACAGGGTTATGATTAGGTTCAAATGCGATTATGTATGTAAAAGAATTTAGAACTTCAAAGTGCCATGCAAATTTCAATTATTATTTTTATGCTGTGGACCTTCTCCTGTCCATAACTAAACTGACTTCAGACTTTTAGCATGACCTCCTTTAAGTCCCCTGAGCCATAGCTCCTGGGACTCATGAGAAATCAGAGCCAGAAAGGATCTTACTGTTTAATATAGTAATGTCACTGTGGCCTTAGGAAAGATTGATTTAATGGTGCTTCAGCAGCTGACTGGGGCAGCTAGGTGACTCAGTGGATAGAGAGCCAGACCTAGAGTCAGGATGACCTGAGTTCAAATCCAGCCTCAGACACTTATTAGCTATGCAACCCTAGGCAAGTCACTTAACCCTGTTTACCTTTCCTTATACACTTTCCTTATATGTAAAATGAGCTGGAAAAGAAAATGGCAAACCACTGCAGTATCTTTGACAAGAGAACCTCAGATGGGGTCATGAAGAGTCAGACACAACTGAAATGAATAAATGACAACAACATCAAGCAGCTACTCTGGATTAGGAAGAATGACTGGGACCTGACCCAATGTAGTGGATGATAGGATCCAGTCAAACACTGAATGGTAAAATAAAATGGGGATGGGGCAAGGCAGGGCAGAGCAGAAAAAGGGTGCATGTGCAAGGTGAGGGAGATTGAGAAATGATTTTAAGTCAGGGATAGGGAAACTTGGTTGGCAGTGAAGTTACCAGAAAGGAAGTATAAATGAGTCAGTAGTGTGATGTAGCAGCCAAACAGAACAAACCCTAATGTGATCTTGGTCAGTACTCAGAGGGGCATAGATTCCAGAAAGAAGGAGGTGAAGTGATCAGTCCTTTGACTTCTGCTCTGGCTGGACTGCATACAGAGAAATATTATGTTCAGTTCTAGGTATCACAGTTTAAGAAGATCCTGGAATTCACATCATGTGATGATCAGTTGAAAAAAGAGAGTATGTTTAACCTAGAAAAAGTGGGTGGTTAGGATTTGATAGCTGCTTTAAGTATTTGAAAGGGTTGCCTAGGAGAAGAAGGAGTAAACTTCTTTAGTGTAGTCCCAAGGGGAAGAACTGGGAATAACGGATAGAAGTTGCAGAGAGCAGTTTAGATTTGCTATAAGGAGACACTTCCTAACACTGGCTTCAAAGGTCTTCAAGCAGAGGATGGATGATCACACATCAGGTGATCCATTTTGTGGATGGCTTGGATTAGATGATGGTTGCTGAGACACCTTCCAGTTTTCTAATTCTGTGATTCATTGGATGAGGTCAATTATGGAAAAAAGAGAGGGAGACAAAGTGGTTCTAGGTAAGCATCAAATGGAGAGTCAGGAGTCCCAGGTTCTATTTCTGGCTTTACCATGAACACAATGTGTGACCTTGGTCAAATCATTTCCCCCACTGTAGGTCTCAGTTTCATAATCTCTTAAATGAAGGAGATGAATTAGATTCTTTTTCAAATGCCTTTGATGCTACATTCTAAGATCCCTCTTGGCTCTGATATTCTATGTCCTAACATTCCTTCCCATTCTAACAACTTATATTCTAAGGTCCCTTCTAGATCTGACATTTTGTGTTCTAAAGACTTTCTAGCTCAAACATTCTATGATCCTATAACTCTGTTTGGACTTGAAATCCAATCTGCCACCATGAAATTCCTCAGATGTCCTCTCCCAGCCTTTGAGCTCTGTCAGTTCAGTCTCCCTTTCTCATCTCCCCCTTTCTCTCTACTCTGCCCTGCCCTTACATCTCCTGTCTTTTCTTTGCCTTTTCTCTTACCCCTCCTCCTCTGCTCATTTTTTTGTTTTATTTTGTTTAAGGGAGACATGAAAAATGGATGAGGTGCCCCAGCCCAGTGCATGGATTCTGATTCGATTAGTGCTGATGTTTCTTTCATGAGAGATGGGATCTCTCCTCAGGGCTCTCACCTGCAGAAGCTGAGTTCAGTCACGGAAGCTGTTGGATGAATTGCCTCTGCTGTTCACATCCCTTCTCATCCCCCCACCCCCCATTTCCATCTCAGCTCAAGAAGGCCTTGCTGTTTTGTACTCCTTCCCAGCTCTACTTTTCCCAGATGATGCCCCTCTTCTTTCTTCTTCCTCCCAATAGTTTCATGTCCTGGGATTCCCTAAGGCCAGCTTCTGGAGGAATGGAACAAGAACCTCAGCTTTGCACTTTTAGATCATACACGGTTGAATGTTAGAGCTGTAAGTGACCTTAGAAAACAGAATGTCAGAGTTGAAAGTGGCCTTGCAACATAGAATAGTGGAGCTGGAGAGGAACTTTAGAACATAGAATGACAGAGCTGGAAAGAACCATAGAGATCTCTAGTTCAGTGCCCTTATTTTAGAGGTCAAGAAACTAAGGCTCAAGGAGGGGAAATGACTTTAGCTCAAAACCAGAGGTGGAATGAACCTCAGATGTCATTCACTTTAACCTCCAAGGACTGGCAATCCTGCCTTAGCTTGAAGATCTCAACTAGGGGGCGCAGTGGATAGATTCCCAGGCCTGAAGTCAGGAAGACTCATCTTCCTGAGTTCAAATCCAGCCTTAAACACTTCCTAGCTGTGTGACCCTGGGTCTCAGTTTCCTTATCTGTAAAATGAGCTGGAGAAGGAAATGGCAAACCACTCCAGTATCTCTGCCAAGAAAACCTCCAGTAGGGTCCCAAAGAGTTGGAAATGACTGAGCAACAAGAAAAGTTAAGGAGAACCCACCACCTCTGGGAGTTATTCACTCTACTTGTGGATGGCTCTGATGATTAGAAAAGGCATGTTTGGGGTGGTTGTTGATCCCTTGTATTTCTTTTCACCAACAATTGCAAAGCCAGAACTATAATTTCAGTCTTGATTCACAGTGCAGCATCACAGTATCCTCTTTTATCTCTGTTATCCCTCTCCCTTTCCAGCTGTCCCTGCTCTCCTGATGTCATAAGTTCAGGATCCAGGTTCCTTCTTGGTCTTCTGAGTGCCAAAGACCCTGACTGTCTCTCTACTACAGATGTAAGTTCTGGTCATTTTAACCTGGAAAATTGTTTCAAAGTGGGATTATGATAAGAGCAGCAACAATAGCCCATTTATGACGGCATGCTATTACTTCCAAAGCATTTTCCTTATAACTTCCCTGAGAAAGTTAACAATGTAAAAATGACTACACCCATTTTCCAGGTGAATCAACAAAGCCTCACCAGAAGGATGTGTCTTGTCCTGGATCATACAGCTAGCAAGCGGTCAAGCTGATGCTCAAACTCAACTTTCTTGGCTCCCAGTCCAGGGTACTCCCCACTCCTGCCCACAACCCAGATACACACAGTGAGGGACTTTTCTTAGAGTGGAGGGAGACATGGGATAATGTCAGTGACAGTCTGAGGGCATGAATAATCCTGGTGTGCTTAAGCTAGTGAGGAAATCAATCTGCATAGAGCAGGGAGTTTGTGCTGAGAAACAATGGCACACGGGGTGAGAGATATAGATCCAGGCCAAACTATGGAATGCCTTAGATCAGATTGAAGATTTTGAACTTCATGCAATAGAGAGAGACCTTGATTGAGAGTTGGGGGGCATAAGTGTAAGTCCTGATTTTGCCACTCACTACCAATGTGATCTTGGACCTCAAATTTCCTCTCTGTGAGATAAGGGAGTTAGTTCTATGTCCCCATGATCCTATCAACTTTTTCCTGTGGGAAGGGGGGAATCATGGAAGAGGTTTGAGCAAGGAAATACCCTGATAAAAAACCCATCTTCAGAAGGTGGCTGGTAAAATATTCAGGTCAGAGTGGAACTGGGAGAAAGGGAGGATGATGGGAGTTGGTGAAGTTCATCGACATGTGGCTTGTCAGGTGCAGACCACAGAGGGCCTTGAATGCCAGCATGATAGAATCCTAGGATTTATATCTGAGAGGGACTTGAGAAGTTACCGGGTCCAACCACTTCTTTTTTACAGATGAACTGGCCAAGGTCCAGCAAAGAGAAGTGATTTTGTCCAAGGTCATATAACGGTATCCTCTGACTCCAAATCGAAGACTTGCTTCACTCACTACACTAAACCGCCTTCTCAAATTTATACTTTACCTTGTGCAAAGCAAACCACAGAAGGCCTTTGACCAGGGAAGTCACACAATTATAGGAATTCAGTAGGAAATTGCCCACGTGACACGGACAGGGTATGTTACAGAGGAAAAAGACCATAAGATAGAAGTTCCATTAGGAGCCTGTTAAAATTCATTTTAAAACATCAGTTAAATACCTACTGTATACAAGAAAAGCCTGGTAGGATACAGCAATAAAAATAGCACAATTCTTGGCCCCCCAACCAGGTTACAGTTGACAAAAGTACATGTGAGAGATGATGGGGGCCTAAAAGAGCATGGCATCCCTGGGAACAGAGACCACCCCAACAGAGGCAGAGAGAAGAGAGCTGAGTTCTGCCCGGTTTGGTTGCAGCAGCTGGAGATACAGACTAGTGTGGGGGCCAGGAGGGAACTTCAGGTCCGCCTTGATGTCATATTATGTATGTCCCTTCCTCTGTTCGCTCGAGTGGACCAGCCACAAAGGCCAGAGCTTTCCCAAGCCTGCTCTGACACGAAAGCCGAGTCAGCCTGAGCCTTCTCCCCGCCCCCAGCCCTGCGTGCCAGAGAAGCCCAGCAGCTGTTGGCATATGTTTCACTGGGCCTGCGGTGAGGCCACAGAGGGCAGGCGAGGGAGGGGGAGTGTCGGGAGATGATCCTGGAGCCCAGGGGACCTCCTGACACGCTATCCTTTTCTCACGGAGGGTGTTCTCTGGGCGATTGTTGGCACGCTGAAGAGACAATGGCCCGAGGCTCCTCCCAGCCCCTGACATCCCAGCTCTTAGGGAAGCCTCAGCCAGCCCCTCTGAAGACTCAGGGAGCATGGGCCAGGGCTGGCAAGGCGGGGGGTGGCCCAAGGGCTGCTGGTCTTGATATCCCCACCTCTGCCCATTGCTGTCAGAGTATCTGTCTCCCAGGTCTCTTCTCTTTGCCTCTCACTTCTTCTGTTTAGTCTAACCTGAAGTCAGAGGACATGAGTTTGAATACTGACTCTGCCACTTACCACCTGTGTTATCCTGGACAAATAGGTTAGCCTCCCTGGACCTCAGTTTTCTCATCTGTAAAATAAGGAGATTGGACTAAGTGGACTCTTAGGTTCTTTCCAAGTCTAGATCTGTGATCTTGTGTTATCTTCTGAGAGTTCAGCTGACTAGAAAGAGATCTGGAATTGAAGCATAGGACTTAGACCTAAGAGGGCCCTTGGAACGCAGAATGTCAGAGCTTGAAGGGAATTTTTACAAATCTTTTAGTCCAGCCCCCTCATTTAATAGATAAGGAAAATGAGGCAAAGAGAGGGAAAATGATTTTTGTCCAAGGACCCAGAAGTAGTAAATTGCAAATCAAGGATCCAGGAGTTGGAAGATCTGAAAACAGACTGTCTCTTTGCCTCTCCTCTCCCTCCTGGTTACCGTGTAATAATAAAAGTTCAGAAGGGGGGATTGCCTTCCAAAAGAGATGGGAATCAGACTGGTTTCTGAAGGAATAACTTCTGAGATTTTTCTTCGAGTTTCTAAACTTCTCCCTATTATTCAATAGGTCATTCTGGATACACAGGTACCTCAAAGGTGAGATAATTCAACCCCCTCATTTTACAAATGAGAAAACTGAGGTCTAGAGAGGCTAATGTCTTATGATAACACAGGGAGTAAGTATCAGAACCAGGAATCTAACCCAGCAATCATGGTCATTCCATCTTTTAATTTATCCACTCAAGGTTTATATTAATCCACATCGGTCATGTGTCATAAGAGCACTGACTTTGGAGTCAGATGACATTGGCTTCTGGCTACAGCACATACAAACTCTGCCACTTTGGGCACTCTAACGAGTCAGTTTCCTCATCTGTTAAATGGGAATAAATGATCGTTATGGCATCTACCACACTCTGGGTTGTTGTGAGGGACGTGAGCAGGTCACTTGCCCTGCCTGGGCTTTAATCTTCACACCTGTAAGATGAGGGTAACCACGCTTACATTCTCAGCTATCACAGAGCTGTTGTGAGGAGCAAATGGTTATTAACGCATGCTATCACTGAGAGGCAGCATGTCATGACAGCGTGGTAGAGAAGGAAGATGGTTCAGGCTCAGATCCAGCCCCAGACACATACGGAGTCACTGTGTGACCATGGGCAAGTGTCTTAACACCTCTGAATCTCATTTTCCTCATCTATAAAATGGGGATAATGATGCACCAGTATCTACCGATGGAGAGGAAACCCTTCCCAATCTCTGTTCACTGGCCTTCCCTCCATGATCAGCTCCAATTTATCGTATCCATAGCCTGATTCTGCATAAGTGTTTGCATGTTCTTTCCCTCATTAGACCATGAGCTCCTTGACAGCAGGGACTTGTCTTTTGCCTTTCTTTGCATCCTTAGCACTTAGTACAGTGCCTGGCACAGAGTGGGCACTTAATAAATATTTTTTGACTGATTGACTAATAGATAGAAAAGTAGGTGCAGAGTCAGGAAGACCTGTGTTCAAGTCCCATCTCTGACACATATCCGTGTGACCCTCACTTTCACCATCTTTAAAATGAGAGGTCTGGACTCCATGAGCTACACTAGACTAACATGCATTCTAGGTTCCTTCTCTTTCTGACATTCTGTACTCTGTGTTCTATGTTACCTTCTAGCTCTGACAATTAATATCTAAGGTCCCACCCAGCTCTGCTATTCTTGTGTCCTGAGAGCCCTTCCAGCTCCGACGTTCCACATTCAGAGCTCCCGTTAAGCTCGGACATTCTATGTTGTGTTTTCCCCCAGTTCTTACCTTCTCAGTTTTAAGGTCTCTTCTGACTCTTAACATTTCATGGTTCTATAATTTTTAAACCATCAGATTCTAAGGTTCTGGGAGAGAGTTAGGGTTAGGGTTCTATGTCAAGTGCTTCCCAGCCGTGAAGAGCTGCCACTAGCCAGAGGGGACTCACTGTAGAGTTTCTGGGGAGGCACCTACATAGCCCCATAGCCAAATCATAAAGGGCAGATGAGGGAGGACTGGAGGATTCTCTGTCCCAGGAAAGGAGAACGTGGGGAGAGGTAGGAGAAAGACACCTTGCAAGTTCCTGGTGTGTGCTAATAACACTGCTGCCCAGTGCCATCTGCTGTCTGTGAATTGCCACTGTCTGCCTGAGGCACCTTGTCCTGGGCCAGGTGAGTGGCCTGGGAAAGAGGAGCTGAAGCAGCTCCCATGCCACCTTCAGGTGGCATTTCTGAGACTGATGACATTAATGGCCCTGAGCCTCTATATTTGGGCAACACTAGATTTTCTCAGCTTTTTCAGATCTATTCTCTCATCTGGTCTCCACCAAAATTCCACAAGAAAGGACAGGCAGGAATTATTATCCCCTTTTTATAGACATAAATAATGAGGCTCACCCAGGGTAAAAGACCTGGCCTGGTCACATAGCAAGTCGGTGGTGGAGGCTGGAGTAGGTTTCAAGTCTCCTGTCTTGCTCTCGGGTTGAAGATTTGTCCAACCTCTGCTTACCATGTCTCATCAAAGGCATCAGAGTATAGTGGATAGTGAATTAGGTTTGGATCTAGAAGGACTTGGGTTCAAGTCTTGCCTCTAACATTTCTGACTGTATGACCTTGGGCAAGTCACCTAACTTGCTCTCAATGCTTTAGGCAGGTCTCTAAGATTATTAGTTTGCGAAAGAGGGCTGGCCTGTGCTGGCAGAGGGAGGTTCCTCACTTGAGAGTCCTCTATACCAATGAAATCACAGGACCAGTCCCTATTTCCATTATAGCATCATAGAATCTTAAAACATGATGACATTCAAGAGGGCAACTGGGCCTTCTGGCATGATCTGACTGCCTGGATCTCTAGAGGAGAGGCAGGGAAAGGTATCCCCCAGCCCCACCCCCAACCCAGAGGGAGAAGCACCAATCAGACTGGCCCATGTCTGTGTAAGGAGAGAGCACAAGACAGCTGATTTTCTCCAAGGGGCTGGGAGCCAAGATCAGTCAGTCCGTGTGCTCTGAAGCCGAAAGGACACCTTGGTAAGGGATTTTCTATTGTCAGGAAAATGTAGATCTTCTCCTCCCCCTCCCTATCCTAGGGGAGCTCCTGATGGATTTCTGACACCAATGGGCCCTGAATCAAGGCTGCCACAGCAGGGCCCAGCCCTAGTAGATGGGGGACTCAGTGCTGAGAACAGAATCATAGATTGGTAGTATTGGAAAGGAATTTATTTAGATGAGGGAATGTCAGATCTGAGAGAGCCTATATAGCACAGAGAATGTCAGAGCCAGGGAGAAGCTTAGAACACAGAACATCAGAGCTGGGGAGGAGTTTAGTATATAGAACATCATAACTGGAAAGGTCCTTAGAATATCAAAGCCAGGAAGGAGCTTAGAACACAGTATGTTAGAGCTGGGAGGGCCTTTAGAACAGAAAATGTCAGAACTGGGAAGGAGTTTAGAACACAGAATGACAGAGATGGGAGGGATCTTGGGCCCTTAGAACATAGAACATCAAAGCTGGAAAGGAGCTTAGAACACAGGATGTTAGAGCTGGGAGGGCCCTTAGAATACAGAACACTGGAGCTGGAAAAGCCCTTAGAACAGAGAATGTCAGGACTGGAAAGGTCTCTAGAACATAGAACATCAGAGTTGGAGGCCCTTAGAACAGAAAATGTCTAAGCACAAAGAGACCTTAGAATAGAGGATGATCTGGAAAGGACCTTAGGACAGAACATTACAGCTAGAAGCAATCTTAGGACATAGAATAACAGAGCTGGGACCTTAGAGCACAGGAAGGATCTTAGAACAGGAGAGAGGCCTTAGACTTCAAGTAGTCCCACTCTCACTTTACAGATAAGAAAAGTGAGCTCCAGGAGAAAAAGTGGCTTGGCCAATGTCAAAAAGCAAATAGGTAATAAACAGGATTAGAACCCAAGTCTCCTGACCTGATGTTACTCCCCTTTCCAAGATGCTCTAAACCTCCTCCCCCATCAAGTCATCAATTCAATTTACTTCAACACACTTGAAATACATACTCCAGGCCAAGGCACTGTGCTGGGCAAACACATATATAAATGCAAGCATTCCCTGACCTCAAGGTGCTTGCATTCACCCCCACTCTCTCTTGCCCAGTCTTGGGCAAGGAGAGCCAGGAAATGCCATTAGGGTGGCCCAGTGCAATCCATGAACACTTACTGACTTGTCACTGCCTTCTACAAAAACGTGGCCAAGCAGAAGGAGCAGTGGAATAGAAATCATGAAGCCCTGGTCTTAGTTCTGGCATTAAATAAGTTATTTATGCTCAGCTCTCTACGACTGGCATTTTCTGGTCCCTTCAGTTCTCAGCAGCCTTTCCCTTAAAACCTCTTTCCTCTTCCTTCCACTTTCTGCACACACTGGTGGGGGTAGGAGCCTCCCATTGGCATCACTGGCATTGGAACACTTCCTGGTTGCTTCTAACGAGACATCTCCTCTAGACTGACAGCCATTCTCTGATTCCCAGGCAGACCACATGGGCCTCTGGCGGGGTCACCTCCACGGGGCAGATGCTTGGGGGCTCTGCTAGAGAGTGACAGGGAAGCCAGCCTGGGGCATTCTCCAGTGAGAGTGAGGGCAGACCCCAGCTAATCTCACTACCCTTACCTGCCTACCAAAACCTCCCATCAATGTCAGAAGTAGTTTCTCTAATAGAACAGGATAATACAGACACATCCACTGCTTCTCAAAGGAAGAGAGGTGAGGGGAGGCTGCAGAGCAAAGGAGATGCATTGATGATGACGACCCAGAGACCCAGCTCTGAGACACTAGGTTTCCTCAGACCTGATTCTTTATGCTTATGGAATCTCTATTAAAACCGTGAGCTAAAAAGCACTGGGCTGAGGATAGGGAGCCCCATATTCAAATCCCAGATCTGCCAATAACTTGCTGTGTGACTTTGGGGAACTTTCTTCCACCCTCCATATCCACATCTACAAAATAAGATCGATGTCTCGGGATGATCTAACCCTTCCCACTCTATGAAGGATGATGCTGGATCCTTCTCCTGATGGTTCCTGCAGGATAGTCATAGACAACTGGACATGGATGGAACCTCATGGACCATCTAATTCAACACATCTCCCCCAAAAGAAGCCAAGGGACATATCCAGCGAGTGGTCATCCAGTCTCTCCTTCAAGACCTCCAGTGGGGACAGGGTAAGGAGGTGGAATCCACTTAATGTTTCAAGGCACACCATTCCATATCCAGACAGCTTTAAGTGTTAGGGATCCTGCTTTTCCTGACAGTAAGCCCAAATCTGCTGCTTTACAATATCCACCAATTGTTCCCAGTCCTGCCCTCTGAGGCCAAGCAGAATAAATCTGATTCCTTTTACATGTGACAGCTTTTTTATCTTTAAAAAAAAGTCTCTTTATCCTGAACTCATCGAACACCAAATAAAATTAGCATCTCTACATTCAAAATAGAATAGAAAAAGAGAATTTCACATGGTCTTACAAATAATATCAATAATAGTCATAGCCAGCATTTTCGTAGTTCAAAATATCTCCATTTGACCCTCATAGAAACCCTATGGTGTAGGTGCTGTCACTGCCTCTATTTTACAGATGAGGAAAGTGAGGTTGAGAGAGATTAAATGACTTACCTAAGGTCGCACAACTAGTACGTTTCTGAGGCAGAATTCAAACTCAGGTCTTCCTGACTCCCAGCCCAGCACTGTATCCATTGTGTTAGCTAACTGTAATCTCTATTACATACAATTTGCTTTTCTTTTTAGGCAAAGAATAAATTCAACATATTACTTTCAAAGCTGTCTTGCTTGTCTGTGTTCCATTCTGACTTTCTCTATGTTAATTTCTGTAGATTTTTAAAAAATGCTTCAATGACATTTTTTTCCTTATTTTTTGAAGGATAATCCTATCAATATCTCCCTTTTTCCTATCAACCTTCCACAAATTGATTTTAAAAAAACATAAAACATTAACAATCAAGTAAAATAAATTTTCACAATGGCCATTTCAAAAAATGCATCAAAAAATCCACCTCTGTCAAGAGGTGGAAAGCAGGTTCCATCATCAACCCTCTGGAATCACAGTCACTGTGTTTATTAGAGTTCTTAAGTCTTTCAAAGACTTTTTTAAAAAATTATTTTTGCATAAACTCATCTCCTGGCTCCACTCACTTCACTTAGCCTCACTTCATACACATCTTCCCAGGACTCACTGAAACCATCTCTTTTATCATTTCTTTTGATGCAGTAATATTTATTGCATTCACATCCCATGATTTATTCAGTCATCCCTCAATTGATAAACATCACCTTAGTTTCTTCATCATTAAAAGAAAAAAGCTATTATAAATGACATTGTACATATGGGTTCATTTCCTCTTTCTTCAGTACCCTTAGGGCACAGCGGAGGTTTCTCTGGGTCACAGGGTATTTATTATTTTGCTTTTTAGAATAGCGAAACCAGGGGTGGGGAACCTGTGGCCTAGAGGCCACATGTGGCCCAATAGGTCCTCCTGAATATTCAGTTAAAGGGTCTCACTTAAGGACCTAGAGGGCCACATGCGGCTTTCCCCACCTTTCATGCATTAGTATTCCTGTTTTCCTAAAGCACTTCCACCAATTGTCATTACCCATTTTTGTCATCTTTAACCATCTGATGGCTATGAGGTGGAACCTCAGAGTTGCTTTAATTTGCATTTGGGTTGTTATTTTATATTACTGTTGATAGCTCAGATTTTTTTCCTTTGAGAACTCTGTTTATAATTGTTGGTCATAAAACTATCAGGAAATGTCTCTTTGTTCTATAAATTTGTTCATTGTATCTTGGATACAAAACCTTTATCAGAGAAACTTGCTGCAATGATTTTCCCCAATTACCTCTTTTTCTTCTAGTTTTCGCTGCATTGATTTTAATTGTACAAAACTTTTAAAATCTTATGTAATCAAAATTATTTTTATTTTCTATGATCCTGTATCCATTGTTTACAAACTCTTCCCCATCATTTCAAAAAGTATTTTCTTCCTTTCTTCTTCAATTTGTTTATGATGTAACATTTTGTATTTAAAACATGTATCCATTTGGAGTTTGCTTTAGTATATGGTGTGAGATGCTGGTCTATACCTAATTCCTCCTAGACTGTCTTCCAGTTTTCTCAGAAGAATTTATACAATAGCCTTTATTCCAGTAACTGAGGCCTTCAGGTTTATTACGCACTACGCTGTAGGTTGTGTACTAAATCTGTTCTACTGAACAACCCCTCTATTTTTAACTAGCATCAAATAATTTTGGTGATTTCTACTTTATAGTATAGTTTGAGACCTATTACTGTACCATAGCTATATCTCTGATACACATATCTTCACAACTGAGCCTTACAACAACATAGTGAGTAAATTCTATGGTTTTTCCTATCTCTGTTTTATATATAAGGAGCATGAGGATCAGAGAGGCTTTCCTGTGATCACTTGTCCGTAGAACCAATTTACCCTAACCCTTAGACTACCAGGAAGACTCCAGGTTGTATTATAAATTTGTAGGCTTTCTCACATTCCTACCTACCTCATTGATTGTACAACTTTGCCTCACGCAGAATAAAAAAGGGGCAAATAAGAAAATCCAAACAAGGTAAAAATAAGGTTTCCATAGCCTCCCCAAAGTGAATATATGGACCCTTGAAAAATGGTGGTGTGGTGGAGTGGTGGGGGGCAGGGGGGCAAGGGTACTGGATTTGGGGTCAAAGAATGAGGTTTGAGTTCCAGCTTTGTTATTGACTCTCTACATAACCTCAGCCAAAGCAAAAAGTGGAAATACTATAATATATGGTCCCACTGTGAATACTCTATTTTCAAAGGTCCTTTCCAGCTTTGGGATTCTCTACTCTAGAATAAGGAGGTCCTGGGTTTGAGTGACCTTAGATAGGTCACTTAATTTCTTTGATCTTCAGTTTCCTTATCTGTAAAATGAGAATTTTGGACCCTGTGGCCCCTGAGAGTCCATTCAGTTTTAAATCTATGGTCTTATGCTTTCTTCCAACTCGAACATTCTATGTGCAAAGGCCCCTCCCAGTTTAAATACTGTACGTACATTTTGAGGTCCCTTCTAGCTCTGACATGCTGAGATTTATGAACTCTAGCTACCTATCCAAAACAAACTGAAGTCTGGGCTCTGGGGAGGAGAGGTCCCTGTTGACCTGATTTGCTCTTGTCTCAGGACAGCACAGAGGTGAACTCCCTGTTAGTAGGAGGGAAGACAGAGCCAGAGACCCAAGGCAGTCTGTTCAAACATTCCTTCTTCTCCCAATAGCAAGAAAAACGTTCAAAGAAATTTCATTGTTGCACCTTTGGCCCCTGTTTTTTAAAAAGATCTTTATTCCTTTCTCTTTGAAGAAGCAGAACACATTGGACTTCTGAGAAACATTAAAAAATGAAAATAATCAAACTGAGGCTTCGAGTCCCTGAAGACACAGAGATGCTGCCTCCAAGCTTCCTCTGGGCCCCAATGAGATTGGCTAGACACCTTGTAGAGTAATCTCCTCACTCCTCCTACCCCCTGCATGTGTCCCCAGGAACTTCAGGATAGGGACTTGCATTCCCAGCTGCTGCATAAACAAGAAATGATTTCAGACAGACTCAAAAATCAGATGCTACTTCAAAGGCCTCATAACTCTAACCCTGAGAATCTAGGCAGCAGTCTCCCTTTATCCATGGTTAAACAGGCACCTTAGCCCCTCGCCTTGGGAGCTACACAGTTATAGAACTTCAAGGCTGAAAAAAGCCTTAGAACAGAGACTGTTAGAATTGAAGGGGATCTTAGAACGTAGTATATAACAGAGCTGGAAGAAACCTTAGAACATACGATGTCAGGACTAAAATGGCCCTTAGAATATAGAATGTTAGAGCTGAAATGGACCTTGAAAAATAGGATGTTGGAGCTGGAAACAACATTAGAGATCAGAAGATCTTAGGACCACAGGTTAGTAGGTGGAAGGGACCTCAGAGGTCATTGAAGTCCACTACCTAGTCTCATTTTACAGATGAGGAAAGAGAGTGACTTGTCCTAGGTCCTGCCTCAGATCCAAAGTTCAGTCTTGGGTCCTCTGACTTTGGTCCAGCACTCCTTCCACTGTATCAGTTGCTCTTCCTGAATCTAGTCTCATTCTTTATTTTATAGGGGAAGTAACGTAGGCATGGATAGATTAGGAAAGAGAATTTATGAAGTGCATGCTCTGGACCAGACACTGTGCTGGGCTCTGAAGATATAACTGAAAGCAAGAAAGACAGCCACTATCCTTAAGGGGAAACAGCACATGAAGGAGGGAGGGGAGTACTAGTAACTGCAAGGTGGGAGGCAGAGAAAGAGAAAGAGGAGTCCATAGAGAGGCCAGGAGAGACTGAGGTGAAGCATAGCTGGGCCCCTTCCTAAAGTCACATTCCCAAGGATGGGGGGATTCCAGGGCAGAGGTGAAATGACTTTGGCCCCCAACATGAGAGGGCTCTCACCAACAGAGGAAATGGTTGCTGGGGTGAAAATGATAGACAATTTAGTGGGAATTGATCACTCTCTAATAATCATAGTTAGCATTTAAATAGTAGTTTAGGATTCACAAAGAATTTTGTAAATATTGTTATTTGCTTGTTTCAGTCATGTCCATTTCTTCATGACCCCATTGGGGTTTTCTTGGCAAAGGTACGGCAGTGATTTGCCATTTTTTTTCAGCTTATTTTACGTATGAAGAAACTGAGGCAAACAGGGTTAAATGACTCACCTAGGGTTGTAAAGCTAGTAAATGTCAGAGGCAGGATTTGAACTTGGGTTTCCCTAACTCCAGGTCTGACCCCCATCCACTGTACCCCTTAGCTGCCAAATGTTATTAGGTATTGCTATTAGGCAGCAAATACAAGAGTTGGCAAAGTATTCTTACTTGACATCCAATGCTCTTTCCACAATATCACCAATTATAATAAGAAGTATCGGTTCCTTTGCCTGTTTCCTTCTCCTTCATCATGAGCTTTAAACTTAAAGGAATGGAGGAAGGACTACATTGCCTCCATATGTTCACCAAGATAAATGGAGAGTGGCTAGAATGAAGGGAGAAGAAGAGAATTGAGAAATGCAAATTCCAAGAGGATCCAAGGAAGGAGTTAGCAGCTACCTATGGCCTCAAAGGTCCAAACATAAATAACCAATGCTTCAGCAACAAGGGGACTTAGAGGTCTTCACACAAGATGGCAGATTTGATACTAGATTCATACCATATGAGGATTACAACCTTCATACTAGCAGGATGAAATCCATGACTGAAATGTGACCCTGAATGAACATCTTCAGAAGAAATGGGATGGCTAGAAATGGGGGACAGTTTAGTTGATGAGATGAGGATTATCCAGAAGAGGGCCACCAGAATGATGAAGTCCTTGGGTCCATGTCACAGGAGAACTTGTTGGAGTAATCAGGTATGTTCAGGCTGGAGGAGAGAAGACTCATGAGGGCTCAGGATAGCTATCTTCAAGTATTTGAAGGATGATCACATGGAAGCAAAATTAGACTTCTTCCTCTTCTTCCTCCTAATCTTCCTAATTTTCCTTCTCCTTCTCCTTCTCCTTCTTCTTCTTCTTCTTCTTCTTCTTCTTCTTCTTCTTCTTCTTCTTCTGCTGCTGCTGCTGCTGCTGCTGCTGCTGCTTCTGCTTCTGCTTCTGCTTCTTGTACCAAGACCATTGAGTGGAAGTTGTAAAGAGATAAAATTAGTCTGGATGTCAGGACAAATTTCCTGATTTTGATTAGGAGATTCTTTCAATTTCCATTTTACTCTCTGGTTCTAGAATACAGGGCAGTTTTCCTTGATGATATCTTGAAAAATGATGTCTAGGTTCTTTTTTTAATCATGATTTTCAGGTAGTCCAATAATTTTTAAATTATCTCTCCTGGATTTATTTTCCAGGTCAGTTGTCTTTCTAGTGAAATATTATACGATGTCTTCTATTTTTCCATTCTTTTGGTTTTGTTCTATAATTTCTTGATTTCTCATAAAAAGTCATTAGCTTCCATTTGCTCCATTCTAATTTTGAAGGAATTCTTCTCTTCAGTGAGTTTTTGAACCTCCTTTTCCATTTGGCCAATTCTGCTTTTTAAGGCATTCTTCTCCTCATTGGTTTTTCAGACCTCTTTTGCCATTTGGTCTAGTCTATTTTTAAGGTGTCACTTTCTTCATTATTTTGGGGGTCTCCTTTAGCAAACTATTGACTCATTTTTCATGATTTTCTTGCATCATTTTCATTTCTCTTTCCAATTTTTCCTCTACTTCTCTTACTTGATTTTCAAAATCATTTTTGAGCTCTTCTATGGCCTGAGATCAATTTATATTTTTCTTGGAGGCTTTGAATGTTGGAACTTTGACTTTGTTGTCTTCTTCTGAGTGTGTGTTTTTATCTTCCTTGTCACCAAAGTAAGTTTCTACCGTCTGAGTTTTTCCCACTATTTGGTCATTTTCCTAGACAATTATTTGACTTTTTAACTCCTTGTTAAGAGTTTGTTAAGGTAGGACTATACCTCCAGTATTGAGGGAGGGTGTACTGTCTCAAGCTTCAGGGGTTTTTGTGCAGCTGTTTTCAGAGATGCTTCTAAGTTTTCATTTCATCCAAGGTGGTACGATCTTAGGAGAGGTGTTTACTCTTCTCCTGGCCTGTGCTGTTGTCTGTGAGTAACCACAAGCACTCCTTTCTTCCCTGGAACTGTGAGAAGGGTTTCTTCTCCACTGCTGCCACAAGCTCTGCTATGCCAGTGTTTCTCTTTGCCCCAGGACTGCCATACAGTAGTGCGACTTAGATCCAGGTGTGGGCAAAGCAACAGAGTCCTGCCTCAGTGTCAGCAAAGAGAGCCCTGTAATCTCCTTCTGGTCAGCTGTTTGACCCCCTCACCATCTGTGGGCTGAGATGAAATAGCCTCCACTGCCAACCCAGGGCTATGTTGGGACTGGGGCTGCACTGTGCTTCTCTCTCACACAGATCCGACTGACCTTTCCTACTGACCTTCAAAGTTGTCTTTGACTTTTGTGGGTTGAGAAGCCTGGAAACTGCCCCAGCTGCCTGTGATTTAGTTCCCTGAGGCCTTCTCTGGGTGGAACTTGGTCTGTGCTGACATGGCTTGCTTTGGCCTGTGCTCCTCTCTCAGCCCAGTGCAACAGACTTTTCCTGTTGACTTTCCAGGTTGTTTAGGGCTGGAAATTCATTTCGTTCTGTCTTTTTGTGGGTTTTGCTGCTCTAGAATTTGTTTAGAATCATTTCTTAGAGGTATTTGGAAGAGTTTGGGGAAGAGCTCAAGCAAGTCCCAATCTTCACTCCACCATCTTGGCTCCACTCCTCTCTTAGAGGTTTTCAAAGACAGACCATGTAACCATTTATCAGCTAAGTTACCCTGAGACTTCCTTTCCAGTAGAGGCTGGACTAGGTGGGTGCTGAGGTCCCTTCCAACTCTGATAAGCTATGATTCTTTGAAGTTAATAAAAGACCCATGAACAAATATGTTCCTGTTATGTGCTGGGAGTCTTTTAACTTGCTTGGAAGGAAAAATTGAGCTAAGTTCGTGGCTCAGAGATCAGGCTTTTCTGCCCTCCACCCAACAACTTCCCTCCACTGGGAAGCCCTGGGGAGCTGCCCTGCCTCTGAACAAGAGAAGACAGACCTTCGAGTCAATTCCCTGAATTGACTTTGGGGTCACTTGGAAGGAATAGAAAAGTGGAAAGAAGAGCACTTGGAAACTTGGTTATAAATCAGTCTTACATGACAGGTTTAATATGGAATAGTGTTGTAATAATTATTAGGGGAATAGGGAAACTATTGATGGCACAATGCAAGGGAAGGAAGGAGGGACAGGGTGATTCAACTCCTATTTCTTTTGCTTTTCTCTTTTGGAATAAATGAATTCAGCCTCAAAAAGAAATCAGTCTTATTATCAGAAATGGGGGAAGAAGGGAGGGAAGGAACAGATAAAGATCTGCAGAGGAAAGGGGACGTTAGGGAAGGAACAAGTTGGGAAGTAGAGATAATAAAGAGGAAGAGAGTAGAAGAGAGAGTGAGGAAAAGTGATAATTACAGAGGACGGAGGAGAGTTGGAGAGGGAAAAGTTGTAGAGAGATTTATATAGAAAAAGGAGGAGGGGAGCTGGAAAGAGGATTGGGGGAGTAGAAGAGAGAAGGGGAGAAGAATGCGAAGGAGAGGGAAGGAGAAGAAATAAGGTAAAGCAAGTATGGAGCAGGGAAGAGACTAGGAAAAAAGATTACAAGAGAAGGGAGTGGGCAGAGAGCTTGGAGAAGATGGAAAGGAATTACAGAGTAGAAATAGGCAATATGAAAGGAGATAAGAGGATTTCAGATAAAACCAATGAATCCAGACCCCCACGTTCTGAGTTGACATAGTCTGGGTTTGATCTTGAGGGCATCTCAGAAATCATTCTCTTTGGCACAGTTTGTCCTACCTAGGTTTTCTTGAGATTTTCAGAATTTGGCATTTGTACCTCAAGTCAGAGTTTACTCTGAGAATCTCAGCTCATGGCTCGGTCTCTACAAGTTGTGGGCAAAGGGGCATTTGGATCTCAGGCACTCAAATTTACAATCAATCAATTATAAACATTTATTAAGCACCTACTTTGTACCAGGTACTGTGCTGGGCACTGGGGATACAAATGAATGAATGAAATGATTCCTGCCCTCTAAAAGCTTATATTCTATTGGAAGAGACAACACATATATGTCTAAGTAAACACAGACTAAATACATAAGTACATAATAATAAAATGCAGGGTGATGAAAGAGAGAGAAAGAGCACCAGCAATTGTTGGTGGCATTGAGGAAAGGCTAGAAAGTGGTGCTTACAGGATAGACTTTGTATACTTTACTCCACAGAAAGAATAAAAAATAACATATAGGTTTTGCAGTGATCTGCTAACAATCAAAACGATTCATGTTCCCTGTATGGTGAGTTTTGTTTCCCTCATGTGGCCCTCCAGAAGAAAAAAAATTTTAATTGAATAATTTCTTTAAATTAATGTAAAAAAACCAAACAGGTCCAGTCTTGGAAAACCAAAATTTGGACTTCTCTTCCACCTGAGAGGAGGGAGAAGCTTTTGGGGTCTTTGAGAAGTCAACCCCTCACCCATATGACTTACACAGTCTGGATGACTCACAGCATGCAAGCACCTTCATCAATGTGCTAGTTCACGATCCTTGAGGTTTCCTCTTCTCTTGGGGACACACTTCCAGACAATCTCCAGACTATGCTGCTTCCATTCCACTACTTATCACAGTGTCTGGCACATAGTAGGAACTTAATAAATGCTTATTGACTGACTTGGCTCCAGCCAACTTCCTTTGAGAAAGCTCCAACCAGAACTATCTGGACCCAGACTCTGGATCTTTGGGCTTTAGTAAATGAGCTCCCCTTTATCTTGCTTTCAATGGATTCTTAGCCTTTACCAGACCATGTCTTTGCCCCTAACCTTTTCTAACTCCCCTTTATGAGTCATTAAAATGTAAGGGTTTGGGAAGCCAAGATGGTAGAGTAGAAGGACGGATCTGTTCTTAGCTCTGCCCCCAAAGCCCATAAAATACCTACCACTCTAAACAAATTCTAGAGCAGCAGAAGCCACAAAACAACAGAGTGAAAGAGATTTCCAGCCCAAGATAGCCTGGAAGCTGATAGGAAAGGTCTATCACACCAGGCTCAGAGCAGAGTACAGCC
Organism: Notamacropus eugenii; assembly: GCF_028372415.1. Lineage (NCBI taxonomy): Eukaryota > Metazoa > Chordata > Mammalia > Diprotodontia > Macropodidae > Notamacropus > Notamacropus eugenii. The sequence goes on from NC_092876.1 coordinate 62,907,096, forward strand.
CAGCCTTGGCCCCACAGTGCAGCAGAGACAGGACTGGAGCAGGCAGAATTTTGGGCAGCAGCTGCAATTCCAAGATTTCTCAAATGCCAAAGACAGCTTCAAAGGTCAATGAGAAAGCTTTCACCTGGATGAGAAGGGAGCAGGATATGACCCTAGCCTTGGGCCCAGGGCTGCAGAAGTCGCTGTGGCTCAGAGTCCATTTTTGGAGCCCTCGACCTAAAGACCCTGGGGGAATCAAGTGGCTGATCTGAATCTCAGCCCTGAGTGGTGGCCATGGGGTGAAGAGGAGCACTGGTGTGGTGGAGCTGGTGGAGGTGGATGTGGAGAGGGAGCCCTACTCACAGATCCTGGGCAGAAAAGCTTGTGGTTGCTCCCAGACCATAGAGCAGGCCAGGAGAGGAGTAAACTCGTCTGCCTTGATTGTGCCACCTTGGAGGAACTAAGAACTTACAGGTCCCTAAAGTATACCCTCCACTTGACAAAGGACTCAAAAGTCAAGTAACTGACTGGGAAAATGCCCCCCAAAAAGGGGAAAAATAAGACTATAGAAGGTTATTTCTGATGAACAGGTATTTTTCTCCATCCTTTTAGACAAGAAGGAACAAAACAAACAATTAGAAGAAGACATCAAAGTCAAGGCTTCTTCATCCAAAACCTTCAAAACAAATTTGCCATTGTTTCAGGCCATGGAAGAGCTCAAAAGGGATTTTGAAAATCAAGGAAGAGAGGTAGAGGAAAACATGGGAAGAGAAATGAGAGTGATGCAAGAAAATCATAAAAAGTGAGTCAACAGCTTGCTAAAGGAGACTCAAAAAAAATGCTGAAGAAAATAACACCTTTAAAAATAGACTAAAGCAAATGGCAAAAGAGGTCCAAAAAGCCAATGAGGAGAAGAATGCTTTAAAAAGCAGAACTGGCCAAATGGAAAAGGAGGTTCAAAAGCTCACTGAAGAAAATAGTTCTTTAAAAATTAGAATGGAACAGATGGAAGCTAATGACTTTATGAGAAACCAAGAAATTACAAAACAAAACCAAAGGAATGAAAAAATTGAAGATAATGTGAAATATCTCACTGGAAAAACAACTGACCTGGAAAATAGATCCAGGAGAGACAATTTAAAAATTATGGGGCTACCTGAAAATTATGATGAAAAAGAGAGGCTAAACATCATCTTTCATGAAATTGTCAAGGAAAACCTCCCTGATATTCTAGAACCTCGGGTAAAATAAATATTGAAAGATTCCACCAATCACCTCCTGAAAGAGACCTGAAAAGAAAAACACCTAGGAATATTGTAGCCAGACTCCAGAATTCCCAAGTCAAAGAGAAAATATTGCAAGCAGCCATAAAGAAACAATTCAAGTATTGTGGAAATACAATCAGAATAACACAAAATCTAGCAGCTTGTACATTAAGGGACTGAAGGGCTTAGAATATGATATTCCAGAAGTCAAAGGAACTGGAATTAAAATCAAGAATTACCTACCCAGCAAAACTGAGTATAATACTTCAGGGAAAAAAATGGTCATTCATTGAAATAGAGGATTTTCAGGACACAAGAATCAAGAGAAGCATGAAAAGGTAAACAGGAAAGAGAAATCATAAAGGACTTACTAAAGTTGAACTATTTACACTCCTACATGAAAAGATAATATTTGTAACTCTTGAGACTTTTCTCAGTATTTGGGTAGTTGGAGGGATTATATACATGTACAGAGAGGGCTCAGGGTGAGTTGAATAGGAAAGATATCTAAAAAAATAAAATTAAGGGGTGAGAGAGGAATATGCTGGGAGGAAAAAGGGAGAAATGGAATGGGTCAAATTATCTCTCATAAAAGAGGCAAGAAAAAGCTTTTTCAATGGATTGGAAAAGGAGGAAGGAGAGAGAGAAAAAGTGAAGCTTACTCTCATAACATTTGGCTTAAGGAGGGAATAATATGCACACTCAATTTGGTATGAAAATCTACCTTACGCTAAAGGAAAGTACAGGAGAAGGAGATAAGTGAGGTGTAGGGGAGATGGTAGAAGGGAGGGCAAATGGGAGGAGGGAGTAATTAGAAGTAAACACTTTTGGGGAGGGTCAAGGTCAAAAGAGAGAATAAATGGGGGACAGGATAGGATGGAGGAAAATATAGTTAGTCTTTCACAACATGACTTTTATGGAAGTCTTTTGCATAACCACACATGTATAGCCTATATTGAATTGCTTACCTTCACAGGGGGGATGTGTGGGGAGGGAAGAAGGGAGGGAAGTTGGAACTCAAAGTTTTAGGAGTGAATGTTGAGGATTGTTTTTGCATGCAACTGGGAAATAAGAAATACAGGTAATGGGGTATAGAAATTTATCTTGCCCTACAAGAAAAGAGAGACAATGGGGATAAGGGAAGGGAGGGGTATGATAGAAGGGAGGGCAGTTTGGAAGAGGGGGTATTCAGAATGCGTAGTGTCTTGGGGTGAGGGAAGGGAAAGATGGGGAGAAAATTTGGAACTCAAAATCTTGTGGAAATTAATGTTGAAAACTAAAATAAATAAATTTAAAAAGAAAAAATGTAAGGGTTCTACCCCTTAAGTGTAGAAACCATGTTACTTGCTTGCTTTTTTGTATCTCAGATACTTGGAACGAGAGATAGTTGGCATTTAACAAGTACTTTATCATTCATTAATTCATTCATTCCTGTCTCCATAGCTACCTTCTCAGGGGCCTGAAGCTTTTGTCACTTCTCCACAACTGGTCCCCCCCTCACTCAAATCGAAGTCAACTGCAAGTCGTGTCATCATCTCCCTGATGCCATGATCCTCTTTGAGAGTGAAGGACAAACACAACAATAGGGCTCAGGAATGTGGATTCCAAGAACCTGTTCCCTTTCCTGATTGCTCCTAACTATTATCATCTTGCAGGCAGGAAGGTTGTGTTGTTGCATCTCCATGCCTGCTAGCCCTAGCTTAGGGAATGGCAGTGGGGAAGTCCATGAGTGTGTGTGGGGCTGAGTCAATGCACATGTTTCAGTTGCCTCCCCATGCCTGCCACTCCCACTGCCCCCCAAGTCTGCTATTTACTGTATATCTTTGTGACTCTGTCTGTCTTTCTGAAATGGGCAGGGAGGAATGGGTAAGTCCTTGTGTAATACATACTGTGCTAGGCACCATGCAATCTAAGCACTTACAAATATTATCTCATTGGATCTTCACACCAATCCTTTGAGACAGGTGCCATTATTAGCCTCATTTTACCAGTGAAGAAACTGAAGCAAAGAAAGATTAAGTGACTAGCCCAAGGTCACACAGCTAGTAAGTGTCTGAGTTCAGATTTGAACTCAGGTCTCCTTGACTCCAGACCCAGCACTCTATTCACTACCTTACCTGCTGCCTCAATTAAGTAGCTTGACTCAATTAAGTCATCCAGAAAAGTGAGACTTAAATCAGTCGTCCTCAATGCATTGAGAATGAATGAGTTAACAACTATCTAGGCCAAGGGTATTCCCTTTCTGCTCTTCCACAGTATGATCAAAATATGAAGTGATATGTGGTTGGACAAATTCCTACTTATCTCTATGCAGATTTTCCCCTAGATATGTCTCCAGCCCTAGCCTCTCTCCTGAGCTCCAGCACAGTATCACCAACTGCCTTGTGGATGTCCCATAACCACCTGAAATTCCACACATCCCAAATGCATTTCATTATCTTTCTCCTTAAACCTACCTTTCCTCCAAACTTTCCTCTTCCTCTCTCTTTTCGATCCCTTTGGTGAGCAACCTCAGCATTATTCTCAGTTCTTCACTCTCACTGCCTCTCTTCCCCCCATATTCAATCAGTTGCCAGGTCATCAATTCTGAACAGTGTATTTCCCATTCATCTTCTCTCCTCCACTCACTAAGCTGCTACTTTAGTCGAAGCTATCATCACTCTCACCTGGAACATGGCACTTGTCTCCTAGTTGGATTCCTAGCTTCCATTCTATCTCCTCTCTCCTTTATCCTTCATCAGTTGCTAAAATAATCTTCTTAAAGCCCAAGCCCGACTTTGTAATTTCCCTATTCATAAGCCATTTCCTTCTCCAGTTTATTTTACAGATAAGGAAACTGAGGCAAACAGGGTTAAGTGACTTGCCCAGGGTCACCCAGTATTCTGTGCACTATGGCACCACCTAGTCACCCTTCATACACTCTACATTCCAGTCAAATTGGAGTTTACCATTCTCCTGACCTGGTAATCCATCTCCTACCTCCATACATTTTCTATGCCTGGATGCTCTTCCTGGTCATTGTCACTTAGAATTGCTACCTTCATTCAAGGTTTGTCAGTTGCCACCTCCTGCAGGAAGCCTTACTGGATTTCCTTAGTATTCTCTCCCTCCTCAAATTTATTATGTATCTGAAATGATTGTGCCCTGTAAACAAAACATATTATTAAAGAGTGTTTTTAAAAAGAAAAGGGAAAATATTATTCATAAAGTTGCCTGAGTATTCTTCACTTTGTCTCTGTGTCTGCCAGTATCTAGGATATTGCTTTTGTGTTAAATAAATGCTTTTTAGATTGAACTAGAACAACAAGGTGACACAATCGAAGTCTCAAACAAAGTCTCATCCTTGAACCTCATCAAATTGACCAGGCTTTCTTAGTCTTGGGTTTCACACAGAGAAGGAGAGAGAGGATGATTGAGGAAGGAGTGGAGTTGAGAAGTAACAGGGATAAAGAATGAAAGTGATGGAGGACAGAGAGGAAGTTATAAATGAATGGATTGGTGGATGGATAGAGGGATGGAGGAATGAATGGATGGATGAAAAAAATGCCAGGCACTGTGCTAAGTGCTAGGTATACAAAACATGAAAGCCAGCCCCTACCCTCAAAGAACTTATATTCTAGTGAGAGAAGACAACACAGAAAGGGATGCTGGAAAAGATGTGGGGGGAGGATACTCGATGTGGACACAGCAGGACAATAGTGTGGAGGCCTAGACCTATGCAAGATTAGGCAAAAGCTCTTATATCAAAGTCAAAGAATCCAGGCAGAGACTCTCAGGTCCTACTGCAAAGGAGATGAGGATGTTGGCTAGAGACCAAGAGGCGTAGAGGTAGCTAGAGAGTAAGAGGCAGAGAAGAGGAGAATGGAGGTTAGAGGACACAAAGGAATGGAAGTGGGGCTAGGGGAGAACATTACAAAAGATGAAGGCCCAGGATAGATTCTTGGAACATGCTCGCCTTTAATGGGTGGGAAGAGAACAATCATTTATGCAAAGAATTGGTCAGACAGATGTTGTTTTGTCCACCATGGGTGATAACTTGATTTGTCCATAAATTGGATTGAAGTGAGGCAGAGTTGTGCAAAGTCATCAGCCTCACTCTCTTTTCCAGTGTCATGGAAGTCCAGTGGCAAGACAAAAGTCAAGGGGCTGGAAATGGCCCTGGATGCAGTGGATGACCTTGGTGTCTTTAATGTCTGACCAATGTCTAACAATTACACAGTGCCTGATTCAGATACCTTCATGATCTTTGGAACAAATTGTTCTCATCCACCCATTGCCCTGGAGGAAATCTTCACATGCTTGGGGTAGACACCGCCCCAGTTCAACAATGGGTTTTCAGCTTGTTGGTCACCCTCAACCTGGTTTGGCCCATCTTCCAAGATGGTTTTACCAGGGTGTGGCCAATGGACATGCTACAGTTTCTTGGAACCACAGGTAGGAGTTGGGTGAATCAGGTGGACTCTAAACATGGGCTCAAGGGCCCTCACACTGAATGTGCTAATCCTTCTGAACACTCTTGTAGGAGGAGACGCAAGAGATAAAGGTGTCAAAGAAGCCAAGGGAGAAGAGCCCCCAGAGGAGGGAGTGCTCAACAGTATCAACAATGGTAGATACAATAAATTGAATGATGATTTTTTTTCTAAAAAGGTGGTATTGGAGTTAGTAGATTAATACCCCTGGAAAGAATAATTTCAGCAGCATGGAGAGTTTAGAAGCCAGATTGCTAAGAATTAACAAGTGAAGGGTGTGTGTGTGTGTGTGTGTGTGTGTGTGTGTGTGTGTGTGTGTGTGTAAATAGAAGCACCAAGTGTAGACCTTTTCAAAGGATTTATCCATGAGAGGGAGAAGAGATATGGAATGATAGCTTGAGGGGATGGCAGGATTAATTTAAGGATGGAGATCTGGGCATGTTTTTAAGGAGCCAGAGGTCAAGGAAAGATTGAAGAATGAGAGAAGTCTAGAGAACAGTGGAGCAGGAAATCTCCTGGAGAATATGAGATGAAGATGGGATGAAGGGCACAGGTAGAAAGGTTTGGGGGAGGAGAAGGGCTACCTCATCATTATCAGAAACAGGAACCAGGGAGAAGAGGATAGGAGATGGCAGGGGTGGTGTTGAGGTATGGAATGTGGGAAGACAGGGAGTTTTCAATAGTGGTCTTCATTTTCTTAGTAAAGTAGGAAGTGAGATCCTCTGCTGAGAGGAAACAGGGGAGGAAGAAAACAGACCCAGGAGATTACAGGGTGAGCAGCTAGCTCCTCTGACATCCTAGAAAAAGGAAGACAAACCATAACCTGCCTTTCTTTGGTCTTACCTATTCTTAACCAAGAGCTACTGGGTGGTACAGCGGATACAGTGCCAGGTGTGGAGTCAGAAAGACTCATCTTCCTGAGTTCAAATTCAGCCTCAAAAACTTACTAGCTGGGTGACCCTGGGCAAGTCATTTCACCTTTTGCCTCAGTTTCCTTATCTGTAAAATGAACTGGAGAGGGAAATGGCAAACCACTCCAGTATCTCTGCCTAGAAAACCCCCAGTGGGGTCATGAAGAACCAGACCCAACTGAAAACAATTCAACAACATTCTAGCTTTAAAGAACTGAGCACCACAATCCCTGGGACATCTTTTCCTCACCCCCAACCCTGCCCCAAATTTGCCTACGTGGGTGCTATTTGGCTAAGAGGATGCTAGTGTTGTTGCTGTCACTGCCTTCTTTCCAGCAGGAAGACTGTTGCTTGTCAGCATGTTCCAGACCCTCTGGGGGTTCTCCTGCCCTGCACGTTCCAGGGTGTCCAGGGCCTCTAGCACTGAGGGCAAGCCCCAGTCCCTTAGCTAGCAAAGGCCCTCAGCAAGTAGTACTCCATCCTATTTGATCCTCAGCAGATGGAGACACTCGCCAGCAAGGCAATTAATTAATTGTGACTTTCTCCTGAGCGGTGAGGCCCGTTTCTATTGATCTCCGGCCTGTCTGGAGTGAGAGAGACAATTAGGAGGGAACACAGCGACTGCAGTTAATTACCAGTGGAATGAAAACCGTGCCTTTCAATTTATTAAACTTTTATCACAAAAATAACACAAGCGTACAGGCCCGGTGAGGAGCAGGGAAGGAGGACTGCTCTGAGCCCTCTTCCCTCCTTCCCTGTCCTTGGTGTTTGGGTATCTGGATAGGAAACTGGAGCAGGGCCCGATTTCCAAGCCCAGGGTCCCTTAAGAACCAGGGACAGCAGCCAGGCCAAGGAGCACAAGTACCCTGGCCTAAGCATTGAATGAAATTAGGCCTAGAGAAAAATAAGAATCAGTCAATGGATGGCTAAAAAAAAATTTCCTCCCTTAATAGATTAGATTTGTGTAATGTGAATGTAAGATGTGTATGTCCACATGGAGTGGCCAAATGCAGAAGCCTGGATGTATAGTCTGGAATCTGGCCCAACTCTCTCTGAGGGAGGCTGTGATTCCTGCCTTGAAGGGAGCAGAAATGGAGCTTTTACTGGGTCCTCTCTTCTCCAGGCTCTAGATATCTATTTGCTACTCCCTCAAATAGTGTTGGTCTAAGTCAGGAGTGGGGAACCTGTGGCCTCCAGACCACATGTGGACTCCGTCAAAGACCTGTGCTTGAGGATCTAGAGGTCCACATGTGGCCTTGAGGCTACAGGTTCTCCATCCCTGGTCAAAGGGTACATGTTCAAAACAAAAGCCACTTCCCAGGCTAATAGCCCTTAGCTCTAAGGGGAGAGGGTAGCCCCAAGTTTACATTTGACTCATCTCCTTCCCATCAAATGCAGGTTGCATCACAAATAGTTAATAGCAAGTAAACTCATTTATTCAAGCAAAATAGCAAACAAATTGGAAACGTTATCTGGATTAGAATAGATCAGAAAAAAATACTGGAGAGAGTATGGGCTCTTCTGACTGAAAGATCTCAGCTTGTACCAAGAGAGGGAAACCCCAATCTGACCCAATGGTCAATTCTTTCTCTGAAATCTCTAGGGAGGTAAGCTGCAGATCAAAGATAATTGAGGAGTTGACTTCCTCTATGTTTATGCAACTTCCAAAATATTTCTCTCACTCCAAGTGTCTTTCTTCAAAAAGAGTCTAGAATCAAACATATCTCTCCCTGAAGCTCTTCCTAGAAAAGTGTCTAGAACAGGGGTGGGGAACCTGCAGTCTTGAAGCCACATGTGGACCTCTAGCTCCTTAGATGTGGACTTTTCATTGAGTCCAAGTTTTACAAAACAAATTGTTTTATTAAGGGGATTTCTTCTGTGAAGTTTGGATTCAATCAAAGGGTCACCCTTGAGGACCTAGAGGGCCACATGTATCCTTGGGACTCTAAAACTAACTCTATCTCTCACACAGGTTCACAGAATTCTATCAGCATCCTTTCCATCAATCAGGAGTTAAAATATGTATGCAGTAATACACAAAACTCCTCAGACTTGACTGAAAACCCAAGTTACAATTGAGCTGAAAAGAATCTTAGGACATAGAATTTCATGACTGGAAGGAGTCCTAGAATATAGAATGTTAGAACTGGAAGAGAACTTAAAACAAGAGACCTTAGAAGATAGAATCTCAGAATTGGAAAGGACCTTAGATTATGGACTCTCAAAAATGGGAGGGACCTTAGAACACAGGACATTAGGACTAGAATGGAAAACAGAACACAGAATGTCAAAGTTGGTGGCGGTAGAGGGATCTTAGAACACAAAATGTCAGTTTCAGAAGGGATCTTACAAGGTAAAAATCTTAGATACGGCAGGGAACTTAGAACATGGAATCTCAGAACTGGAAAGAGCCTTAGAACTTGTTGTGGTGAGCAGAGCCCTAGAACCATAGATTTCAAAGGTCGACGGGTTCTTAGGACATGTATTATTAGAGCTGTATACCCACTTCAATGCAGATATTTCCCACACCTCCCTCAGCCTGGGGTGGGACAGGGTATGGTAGGAATAATATTATTTCCCAGAACTCCCTGCCATAGAGACAAGATTAGGTTTTCCTAAAACCCTATCCCATTTGGGTTAGTCAAATTTTTCCTTAAAAGATCCTTAAGCTGGCTTTTAAACATCCATGAGGTTTTACTGACTCAGAGGATTTATTAGCTGTTATGCCTTCCTGGTCAACTTTATGTATAAAAGAGACCTGCCCATGGTGAGTCAGGGACTTTCAGCTTTAGTGGACATTCCAAGACTGTGGGAGTCACCACACCCTGCCTTGATGATCAAATATGTTTTGGAGGGATACCATGCCTTGAGTATCCTTTTTGGCTGAATAAACCTTTGGTTAATTGTTAAATGACCTACAAGTATCTTTTGTTTTTTCTTTATTCCAATATCAGACCTAAACTACCAGGGAACTGGTCTGAGTCAGGCCATCAGAAGGAATGGAGAAACATTCATGAATTCTGACTTCTAGATCCAGTCAAGACCCACTTTTGGGAGAGACACTGATACTCCCATTTCAAAGGAATGTAGTACTCTTCAGACCCTTTCACTCAACTCCACCCCCTTCAGATGAACAAGCTGAGGTCCAGGAATAAAATGACCTTCCCAGGGTCTCATGGGTAGTAAGTAGATGAGGACCTAGATCTTCTATCCCCCAACTAAGGGATTTTACCCCTGTTCAATGATTATCAGCAAAGCTGGTAAGGTCAACTTCAACTCCAGGACTTCACTCCAGCTCATGGTAATGCCGGGGATTTTTAAAATTCTGTTTTGAATTTTGACATTTTTTTATTTTTAGATCCTTATCTACTCCAATCCCATCTTCTGTGAGACCTTACCCACTGCCACTAGTTGTCATTTCCATCACCCTGAGATTACCCTCCAGATATTCTGAATGTATCTGATGTCTACCTAGTTATTTTCACATTTACCTCCCCCATTAGAATGTAATTCCCTTGAGGGAAGGGGATTTATCCCCAGGGCTTAGCACAGTGCCTGGAACATAAGTAAGTGTTTTTAATAAATGCTTATTGTCTGACTGACTGACTGAATAAACCCCTCTCCACTCCCTCAAACCAGTGAAACATCTCTTATAAAGAGAAAAAGAAAAATAAAAGTACAGCAAAATCAATCAGTACAACTAGTGAGTTCCCCACCCCAGCTAGGGGGCACCATAGTGAACAGAGCACAGGACTTAAGTCAGGAAGACTCATCTTCCTGAGTTCAAATCCAGCCTCAGACACTTCCTAACTGGTGATCCTGGGCAAGTTACTTCACCCTGTTTGTCTCAGTTTCCCCCTCTGTAAAACGAGTTGAAGGAATGAGAAGGAAATGGCAAACCATTCCAGTATCTTTGCCAAGAAAACCTCAAATGGGGTCACAAAGAGTTGGGCACAACTGAAAAAATCACTCAACAACAATAAAGTCCCCCTACCTCTGCAAAGAAGGGAAGAAGGTAATGTCCATGGCCAGGGGGATATATCTATAGTTACCCATCTCCCATCCCATCAGGGCTTCTACAAAGCCCACTTTCCTAAAACCTTTCCATGGCCAAAAATCATGACATAGGAGTAAGATAACAACATGATGAATGGAAGGAGCATTCATTTTGGAGCCAGAGGACCTAAATTATCATTTGGATGCTATTGCTAACTCCCTGTGTACCCTTCTATGTGACTTCTTCACTCTGACCCTCAGTTTCCAGACTTGTTAAATTAGAGTGTTGGACTAAAATCTCAGGATTACAGACCCTGAGAAGGTCATTAGCCAACTCCCTCAATTTACAGAGAAGGAAACCAAGGCACAAGGAGGTTGGGTCACTTGCCACAAAGCTACATGTTAGTAAGTGTTTGATGACTTCTAAGCTTCTTTTGGGGATTCATATCCTGGGAGGAAGTGAAAAAGGACATGAGGGTGGTGGGATTGATTGGGATTCAATAGACTCACTTTTCAGGAGCAGGGAGAAAGACTATGGATTCTGGAGGCATTGATCAATGCATGTAGCACTCAGAGCCCAGCCCGGGGCCTTCCTCTCTCCTCCACTCTCCTCATTGTGGAGGCGGACCCAGCTTTAGGAAACCTCACTCATGGGCCCCATTCTCGAAACATCAAACAGGGAGACAGAGAGAAAGCTGCCAAGCTGACATCTCCTAGCAACAGCCTGTTCACGGCATGATGGGAAAGCTGAAGGAATAAAGAGACAAAGTGAATTTCTGGGGCAGGCAAAAAAGTTGTTCAGGAAGGGGGGATTGTTGTGACTGCCCTTGCCCAGAGGAGGAAAAAATATCAGTGTTATAACGAGCCTGAGAAAACTGGAATATTAATAGTCCCTTATATTTGAAATATGCTTTTCATGGGCCTTTCATATTAATTTTCCTATTTGCAGATACATTTAAAACCATAGATTGGAAAACCTGGAAGGTTACACAGAATGTCAGACCTGGGTGAGCTCTTAGAACACAGAATGCCAGAGCTGGGAGGGACCTTAGAACACAGAGTGTAAGAGCTGGGAGGGATCTTAAAATACAGATTATCAGAGTTTCGAAGGGGGCTTAGACATATAATGTCAGAGCTGGAGGAGGGGGGACTTTAGAATATTGAAACTGAAAGGAAATTCAGAACACAGAATGTCACAGCTAGAAGGTACCTCAGAACCTAGAATGTTAGAATATGAAAGCTTAGAAAAAAGAATGACTGGACATAATAGATGAGTAAACCAACTCCGTTTGTATTTTATATGAGAAAACTGAGACCAGTTTACTCTTATCATAATTGAGCCTTTTCCTCCCCTCCTCCCCACCAAATGAATCTTCACAATACCTTATGAGGTAGGTTGAATAGAACCTATCATCTCCATTTTACAGATAATAAAAGTAAGGCCAAGAGAATTATGTGACTTGACCAAAATCAAGTTAGTAGTAGAACTGAGACTAAATTATCCCATGCTTTTTGCCCAGAGGCTCCCCAAAGGTGTTGGCTGGTTCTTGGCCTATTTATGGAAGGTGTAGTGTTTGAAAGTGATTGCTGTAAAGTCTGGAATTCTTATTAAAAATTCTAGGACGCCTAAGGGCTGCTGGATGGCATATATTAATTAAAAGGGAGGAGCTCCTTCCCTTCTCTCTAGTGGAGTTCTTTCTGGAGCTCTTCCTCCCCGGCCCACCTTCTGTTTTTGTCCTTCTTGCCTCTCAACTCAGGTCACTAGGGGTCTGTAAGCTAGCTGTCTTTGCACTAAATATAGCAGAACTGAGAGCTATGTCTTGATTGGCTCACACGCTAGGATGAGTGGCATCTTTCCTTCTCTCAGTGGCCAGGGACAGACAGGGTGGAGTCTAAGTTGGATGCCATGGTTAGGAAGGAAGGTAATCTGGGATAGGAATATTAACAACAGAGAGAAGAGTCATAGAATCTCAGAGTTAGGCAGTATCTTGGAGGGTCTCTAGTCCAATACATACGTAGGTGAGAATCCTTTCTATATAAAACTAACAAGTAGTTACATGGAAAATGTGGTACAATGAAAATCATACAGGACCCAGAATCAGAGAGCCTATGTTTAAATCCCCTTTCTGATTCTCACTGTCTTTGGGGACTTGGACGAATCACATAACTCCCCTAGTTGCCAGTTTTATCATCCATAAAATGAAAGTATTGAACTAGATGCCTTCTGACTTACCTTCCAACCCAAGAGTATGTCTGCTCATAGAACACCCATAAAGACTAACTCGGCACCTCCCAAGATAATCTATTTTCTTTTTAGTCAGCTCTCATTATTCAGTTAGTTCTTTCTATAGTTCTGAAATCTGTCCCACTGAAACTCCTAATCCTGCCTCCTGTGACCAAATCCAAACAATAAACCTAATCCTTCTTTCACACTCCAAATGCTTGAACACCACAATGTCTTCCCTAAAGTCTTTTTTGCTCCAGATTATACAATCTCAGATCTTTCAAGGGGATCCTGGAAAATTACACTTTCCCTATCCTAGATTGAAGGAGTTGATTTTTTTTACTTGTGTAAGAGTCTCCATTTCTTATTAAATTTAATAGTTTTAGATATAACCCAATGTTCTAGACTATAGATATATTTTTGTCCTGATTTTGTTATCCACTGTATTATCTAACCCTCCAGCTATGGGTTATCTGCAGTTTTGGTAGATATACTTCTATCACTTCATCAAAATGATTACTTATAACGTTGAACCCCTCAGTGCAAAGGACAGATCCTTGGGGCATTGCATTAGGAACTAAAGTCCAAGCTAAAAACAACCATTCATGTCTTCTCTTTGGGCTCATTCATTCAACTAGCTCTAAATCCTTATAAACATATTATTATACAGGTTTTTTCCGTCTTATCCACAAGAATATTATGAAAAGCTTTGTCAATTGATTTGCTAAAGTCTATAAATACTTTATATACATATTCCCACAGTCTATCAGTCTACCCTGTCCAAAAAGGAAATGGAGCTTTAGTCCACATGACCTATTCTTTATAAAGTTAGGCTGACTTTTGACAATCCTTGCTTTCCTTCTTGAATGCTCTCAAACTGTCACTTTAATAATGTGTTCTAGAATCTTTCCAGGAATCTGTCATTCTAATGACAGAATATTGGCTTTGGAAGGGACCTTAAAACACACAATAGAACTTTAGAACCAGATAGGACCTTAAAAATATTCCCCCTCCTTTTCACAAATGGAGAAAGAAGTCCAGAGAGTTTGGGGTATACATTTGAAAGGAGAACATTTTTAATTTAATAGTAGACTTTTAGATAGGCTTATGAGAGAGATTTTTTTCATTAGGGAGAAAAAGAACCAAGAGAGTAGGAAGGAGAGAGGGGAAAAGAAAAAGGAAGAAAGAGAAAAAAAAAAGGAAGGAGAAGGAAAGGGGGCAGAAGAAGAAAGAAAAAAAGGAAGGAAAAGGAAGGGAAGGGAAGAGGGGAGAGTCATTCCTAATCAGTTTAAATTATTTAAAAACTCTTTCTTCCTTTGTCTCTCCCCTAACTTGCTCTGGTTTCCAACCAGAATGTCTCAGAATATTCAGCTTTTCCACTCAGGAGTTAGAAGTGGTTTAGTTGAGGAAAATGCTAGGTCTGGAGTTAGACAACTTGGGTTATCCAATCCTAGCTGTTTCTTACTACTAAGTGATGCTTGTCATATTATTTCCTTTCTCTGGGCCTCAGTTTCCTCACCTGTAAAATGAAGTGTTTGAGATAGATATTCTCTAAAGTTCCTCCAAGTTCAAAATCCTATGGTCCTAGTTAGTTTCCATCCATGTAGTTGCTGGAAAACAACAGAAAACAACAGGTTGGGGAGGGCTTGGGGTAATCTACAGGCACAGTTAAGAGAAGAGCCAAGCCCAATCCTTCTTGATGGTAAGATTTGGCATTGTCAATATTTAAGGGCCAGTGATACTAAGTGCATGATCGAGGACAAATGTCAGTGACAACTCAGGCGGAGGCCAGGACCCTGGACAGCTCAGAGGGGGTGAGTTGCTGCTCCTGTTATGACTTCTCCCTGGCTTCTGACGTTGATTCCTGTGGCCACCGAATGACAACTCTAGAAAGTAATTTAAACAGAGAATTCAAGAGCTAGACAGAACCTTAGAACAAAATATCATAGCTGGAAGGCACCTTAGAAAAAAAACTGCCAGGATGAGGAGAGGCCTTGGAGCATTGAAGGGACTTCCCAAAATAAGGTGTTAAAGGCTTAATATGTTTGCCCTCTTGGGTGTTTGGGGTGTGGTTGAGGAAAGAAACAGAGGAAGATTGTATTTGAAAAGAGGAAACAGAGTAAAATTTAATCCAAAGGAATGTAGCTCTCATTGTAGGATTTCAGGCAATTTGACAGGCTCATGGGGAGATCTATTTTGGCCAAAGAACCTCATGTATATCCTGAAAAATCACACTACCCAGGGAACGAAATACCATGGAAGACCAGTCTCGCTGAAATAACCACTGGGGCAGTGTATGCTCTTGTTTGGATAGTTTTCAACACCTAAAGACTGTTGAAAATGCTCAGCCTTCTCACGCATCAACCATCTTTTTTTTTTTTTTAATACATGTGAGAAAGATATTTCAGACATAGGTTTTCCAGGTATGCTCAGAGTCTAATAGGATTATATTTATTCTGCCTGGTCTTACAGGACAGAAGTAGGACCCGTGGATATAAGTTACCAGGAAATAAATATAAAAGAAAGACTTTGGGCAAGTCATTCAACAATGGGGCTCTTCTGTAAGATTAGGAGGATGGGCTATATCATAGATTTAGAGCTGAAAGGAAATTTGGAGGCCATTGAAGCTAACCCCTCTCATTTTACAGAGGAGGAAACTGAGGCTGGGAGAGGTTAAGTGAAGGAACAATGTCATATAGCTAGTAAATATCTGAGACATGATTAAAACTCAGGTCTTCTTGACTCTGAATACAGCATTCTACGGATTGTGCCAGCATTATGGGCCAGCAAGGCATGTGCTAGATCAAAAATCTATGGTGCTAAGTGCTTCCTAATTGTAGAGACAGAATGGTAGCAGGCTCCTTGTCACTGGGAGGGGTCTCTAGCATGACCTCTCTGATTGGCCCTAATGTTCCTGGAGCCCTTACAACCTCCCTCTCCAGTAGAACTTCAAAGGCTATTCATTTATTCACTGGGGGGTGTTGCAAAGTAAGTAATCCACGTATCCCTCTGACAGTTTATGATGCTAGATGGCCCCTTGCTGTGAGGCCTCTGATTGTCCCTGATATATCTGGAGTCCTTGCTGACAGGCCTGCTCTTGTTTGGGGCCAGCTTCCTCCATCAAAGGGCTTCCCAGAGCCCACTTCAGAATGAAGAGCCTTCTAGCCTTCTCTGAGAGCTATCCAAGCTATTCATTTGCATAATGCTAGGAGAATCTGCCCCCATTTTCCCACCTGCAACAGACTCCTGTCTGATTAGAGCCCCCCTCCCCTTATTTGGGAACTAATTACTCTCCAACTCAGAACCGGGTGTTTATCTGTAATCAGTAACAGGATGGGAGGGGGTGAGGAGAGGGAGGTGGCAGCTGATATCCCAACTCAATACTTCAATGGATGGCTGAGCTCATTGCTGGGGCCACTGCTTACTCCCCTCATTGGTATACATAGCACTTTAGAAAAAGTACCGAATTCAGTATCACAGGACACAAAGCTGAAGCCTTGCTCTGTCTCCGACTACATGGGTGACCTTGGGCAAGTTACTCCAACTCCATGAACTTCTGTAAAATGGGTGAACTGGGACAGATGGCTTCTGAAGCCCCTTGCAGCTGTAGGTCAACAGTCTTATGATCA
This sequence comes from Notamacropus eugenii, assembly GCF_028372415.1. Classification (NCBI taxonomy): domain Eukaryota; kingdom Metazoa; phylum Chordata; class Mammalia; order Diprotodontia; family Macropodidae; genus Notamacropus; species Notamacropus eugenii. Next base: position 62,923,569 of record NC_092876.1, read on the forward strand.
TAATACCTATATAACCTTGAGAAATTAACTCAGTTTACCTCTCTGGATCTTAGTTCCCTCGACAGTAAAATGAGGTTGGATTTACTGGTCTTTGAGCTTTCTTCCAATTCTAGAGCTATGAGTCGCTCTTCTACAAATCCACCCCAGGTGATCCCTACCCACCCACCCAATGTACTGAAAGCCTTCTTTTGGACCTTTTTCTATTTCCTGGCTACATTGGAACACTAATTATTTTCCTAGAACACTAATTATTCATCTAGGTGGACAGAGCATCAGACTCAAAGTTAGGAAGACCTGAATTTAAAATCAGTCTTGGATATTTACTAATTATGTGATCCTGGGTAAATCACTTAACTCATGTCTACTTCAGTTTCCTCAACTGTAAAATGGAGATGACAATAGAACTTATTTCCCAGGTAGTATCAAGTGAGATAACATGTGAAGTGCTTTGCAAACCTTAAAGTGCTGTATAAATGCTAGCCATTATTATTCATAATGCAATTAGCTATCATTAGCAGCATCTCTTACCCCTCACTTTTGCCATGACTAGCCCAGCTCTCTTTTCAATTCAATTCAATGGAAGAATCACTTATTAAGCAGTGCCATATGAAGCAGGGAGCGAAGGGTCAGATCAAGTCAGAAAGCTCTGAGTTCTTGACACTGACACTTGCTAGCTGTGTGATCACCGGCAATTCTTTTAAGCTCTCAGCCTAAGTTTTCTTATGTGTAAAAAGGAGATCATAACAATTGCAGCACTTACCTCACAGGTCATGAGGTTCAAATGAGATAAGGTACGTAAAGAGCTTTGCAATTCTTAGAACAATATATTGCTTGGGTTTGGAGGAGTATGTGTAAAGAGAATATACTGGTGATTTCATTATTTTTTTTGCCTTTCTTTGTGTCTTCAAAACTCAGTTCAGTGCCTGGCATGTAGTAAGGGCTTAATAAATGTTTGTTAAACAACTGACTGATTGGTATGGGGAATTCCAGATGGAAAAATTACCTTTACCAACATAGATCAGCACTTTCTCTGCTACAGGGTCTCTTAGAGAGTTGAATGGGAGCACTAAGAGGTTAAATGACTTGTCCAGGGTGACAAAGCCAGGAGGAGTCAGAAGCAAGACTTGGGTCCAGGTTGTCCTGACTCCAAGATTGCTTCTCTGTCTCTTACGCCATGCTGCCTTTCAAGTTATTGTCATCACCAACTTCTTCTTCTTCAACTTTACCATCATCTTCATCTTCTTCATCATCATCATCATCATTACTATGATTATTATTGTAAAGTAGAAGGCACTAGATCATACAGGTTAATAATATGCCCAATGCCCCTTCCTGTACATAGATCATCACTGGAGATACACAGTGGCTTCATTGTGTTCACCATGAATCTCTCCATTGTCCTCTGGCTCACCTGCAACTTTGATCCCCTAAAGATTGTCATTTTCCAAGATTATCAGCCATATGGCATCCTCCAGGAGGACATTTGTTTTGAAAAGATGTGTCTCTGCACTGGGTAGCTGGCATTAGAAAAAATGAATGAGAGACAGAGGTGGCAGGTGGCCAGTTAAGAGACTGAGGGTTCCAGTCCCAGTTCTGCCACTAACTGTGACCTTGAAAAAATCACTGCCCATCTCTGGGCCTCTGTTTCCTCATCTGTAAAATGAGTGAGTTGGTCTAGAATCTATATTAGGGGTGCTTGATCTGATATCCATAAACCCACCCCCAAATTATCCATTGATATATTTCAGGAGATCTGTGAACTTGGATGGAAAAAAATGACATCTTTATTTTCATTCTCCTATAACTGAAATTTAACATATTCTTCAATTATTTTAAAATGTTATTCTGAGAATAGATACACAGGCTTTCCCAGAATTCCTAGGGGTGCCCACAACACAAAAAGGTGAAGAACTCCTGGTATAAATGGCCTCTGTGGTCTTGCTCCTCTCTGACATTCTATGTTCTGAGCATCCTTCCAGCTCCAACATTCCATGGCTGTGATTCTGCTCGTATCAAAGCCATCTCTGGATACAACCCCAACAATGCCCCTAGGATGGTTACAGATGACCTACCCAGGCCCACTTAGCACCTACCTAACAGCAGTCCCAGAGGAGCCCAGGATTTCCCAGGTGCATAAGGCATGAGAGGTGACATAAAAAGCCTTGATTTAGTCAAGATATTATTAATAATAACTAGCATTCATAGAGCCACTATAAAAATCTGCAAAATGATTTACATATATTGGCTCATGTAATTCTCATAACAACCCTTTACAGCAGATACTGTAATTATTCCCATTTTGAGATAGGAAACTGAGTCTTCAGGTTAAGTGACTTTCCCAAGGACATATAAAAAGTAAGCCTCTGAGGCAGATTTGAGACTCAGCTGTAGCATTCTAATCACTATGCCACCCAGCTCACTGTATCAGAGAATGTTAGGAGATTGTTTCAGCTTTGGCACTCACACCTCATCTCTACGCTCAGGTGCCTCTGATTGGAAGGCTTGAGAGAGCAAAAAACTCCTCCCCAAACCACCCTTAAACTCAGCCAACTCTTCATTTCTCCCATCTACCCCGTTTCATGCTGACCCAACCAGCATTATCTTTTCTCCTCCCCTCCCCTACCTTCAGGTTTCTTTTGTATGTTGACTTCCTCCATTAGAGTATAAGCTCCTTGAGGACAGAAACTGTCTTTTTTTTTTTCTTACTTGTATTCCCAGCACTTAGCATGTTGCCTAGCACATAACAAATGTTTATTATATTTTATTGTACCTGGAAGAGATCTTAGAGACTCAGAGCGTGAAGTCAATAGCAAGCATTTGTTAAGCCCTTTCTATATGCCTGGCACTGTATGAAAGGCTGGTATACAAATACAACCAGAAAGAAAGACAATCTCAGCCCTTGATTGTCTTACTTACATTATAATGGGAGAGCAGAAAGGGAACTAAAAAGGAGGAGGGAAGGAAGGAAAAGGTATTCATGAGTGGGAATGGTGGAGAAAGTCCAGAGAGTCAGGAGTAGACCTTGGAGTGGAATGAAGACATGCCTGATTTGGGTACTTTCCTTTGGAAAAATGAGGTTCTGGGAGGAACTGATCAATCAGAGGAAGGAGCTTTTTTGGCAGCATGGAAAGACTTCAGTGGCCATCTGGTCTACCCTGAACTTGAACTAGAATATCATCTGCAATATTGCTGAAAAAATGGCCACACAAGCACTTCTTGGAATCTTCTAGTGAGAAGGAGCCCATTACCTCCTGAAGTGGTCCATTCTTATTTTGGATAATTCTCCTTGTTAGGAGAGTTTTTCCTTCAGCAAATCTAAATCTGCTTCTCTTCAATTTCTACTCATTGTATTTGGGTTCTGCCTTCTGGGGACAAGTAGAACAAGTCAAATTTATGTTGTATACAACCCATTAAATTCTTGAATACAGCGATGATGCCTTCTTTTCTCAGACTTAACAATCCCAGAACATTCAACCCATTCTCATTTGGCATGAACTCAAGGACTCCTCATTATCCTAGTCCTAATTCCCTTAGCTATACTAGACAGTCATCTACCTGATGCCTCTCCATCTGGTCAGTGAGAAAATAGCATGAGGAATGTGCTATGTCTACAGAATTTCTCCTAATCTACAAGTCTGGAAATGTTTTAAAAAAAGAGAAATGAGGGTATTCTTGCATGACCTGTGCTTGATGAAGCCAGGCTGGCTCTTTGTGATCACTGCTTCCTTTTCTAGATTTTCACTACCCATCCCTTTAATAACACATCCTCGAACTTAGAAATTAAAGTCAAAAATTCATTAATCTATGCTTTGCAGATTTCATTCTCTTCTTTTTTTGAATGGGATGACCACATCCATTTCCTGAGGTACCTGTCCCTCTCTCTTGTGATTCTTCAAATATCACACTGACAGTGGCTCACCGGTTATACAATAATAATTACTGGTATTTACATGATGTCTTAAGGTTTGCCAAGGGCTGTACAAATGCTATCTCATTTAATCCTCACATTAACCCTGGGGTATGGGTGCTATTGTTATCCCCACTTTACAGATGGTAAAATTGAAGCTGAGGGACGTTAAGTGACTTGCCCAGGATCCAGTCACTAAGTGTCTGAGGCAGGATTTTAACTCAGTTCTTTCTCACTCCAACTCCAGCATGCTGGGCCTAGCCTAGTGTCTGGGCCCCCCAGCTGCCATCCTCTGATGCTTTCTATATTCAGCTGGAACAAATGACTTGAACCCCTGAAGAGAAGCAAGATGTTCTCTTACTCTCTCCTATTTAACCCAAGAGATTTCTTACCAAATTCTTCAACTTATGTCTAAGGATCAGTTTTACCAGGAGAATACATCTCCTAATTTATAATTGAAGTTCATGGGGAAATTGATTCTCTTTACAGAAGATCACTTTACAGTCAATTTAGCTGGGATGTCAATCTTCCAAAAAGCCAGAGATGCCTGAGAGTCTCCAGGGAGTAGAGGCAATATACACCTGCCAAAGAGGGGGTCTCTGAATTCAGCCCCTCATGGGCTCCTGATACTATAGACTTTACAATTCCCAAGGGATGCCACCATTCAAGGAGGCTCCAAGGCCAGATCTGATTGGGCAGAGGAAAAAGTGAGCATCAGCTTGCCCAGGGCCCAGGCCCTCAGGAGAGACAGAAATCTGGAAAATGAGAACGGTTTATTATACTGGGGATTAGGGGAGTGTTTGACAACTGCTCCCGGTAAGCTGATTGCTGGGAAGGGATGTACAAGTGCAGCCCTGCATCCTAATGATGCGATAGTACCTGGCCCACGCCAGAAAGGAGGGGAAGTGTAGCAGGAGGCAGGGAACATAGAGAGGTCATCCATCTCCCAAAGCCTGGGAATTGAGGACTAAGAGTGAGGAAGGCTGGTCATGGTCCCTGATCCCAGCAGACATGGGCCATTAATGGTCTTAGAAGATCAAGTCCTAATGTTGCTTCTTACTAGCTGTGTGACCTTCAGTAAGTCATTTCCTCTCTTGGAGACTCCATTTACTTATTTATAAAACTGAAGAGATTGGATTAGATCAGGGGTTCTGACTTAGATCTGGAGTGTCCTGAACCACTTGGGTATCTTGGTGAAGCCTGGCGACCCCTTCTCAGAGTGAAATTTTTAGATGAATAAAATGCAATACACAAACTTACAAAGAAAATTGATCAGTGGGGGTTCTTAGAAAAGAGAATATTAGAGCTGGGAGGAGCCTTAGAACATAGGATGTCAGAGCTGGGAGGGCTCTCGGAACACAGAATGTCAAAGCTGAAAAGACATTAGAGATCATCCAGTCCAATACTTTCACTTTAAAGGTGAAAAAAGCCAGACCCAAGAGACTCCAAATTTCCCAAGGACACAGCCTGAGTTAGTAGCAGAGCACAGCTGTCATCTCGGCCTAGTTGAGCTTTTTCTAAAACACCTCTGTCTACCTACTATCTTAGCAGCAAAAGATGAAGCCTTCCTTCGCACCATTAGGTATGAGGCTTACAGTGCTAGTCTCTTAAGAAAGAGAATTCACTTGACTGAGACACATTCAGTTGTCACTGACTGCAAACAGATGTTCTCCCTGAAAACAAGTTTAGAAAGAGAGTAAGGGAAGAAGTAAAGAACATGGACCCTAAACACCTAAAGGGAAAGTCAGAGAACAGGAGAGGGAGTCTAGGAGCCAAACCGAGAGGGGAAGACACCGGGAAAATATCATCTGGCCCAGCTCCCCCCTTCAAGCAGGTCAAGTTTTATTATTTCCATCTTATAGAAGAGGTTAACTGAGGTCCAAATAAATCAATTTTATTCAAATCAACAAATGTTTTTTGCCAGGCCCCACGTTAAGCAGTTGAGGGATGACTTACAAAGTCCTCTGTGGCACAGTGGATAAAGTATTGACTTGGAGTTAGGAAGACCTGGATTATAATCTCTGATCTTGCATTTGCTAAGTCTGTGATCTGAGCAGGTCACTTTATCACCCTGGGCCTCTGTATCCTCATCTGTAAAATGGAAGTTAGACCCAATGGCCTCCATGGTCCATCCCAGCTCTACACCTTTCATCCTATAATTGGTAAAATGCCCACATCACAGTATTGGTGTGAGGTTTAAATGACAGAATGTCTGGCTGACATTCTATATATATGTTAAAGTATCATAAAAATGCCAGTTGTTCTCATTAGCATAGGGGAAAGGGCACTATGCTTAGAGTCAGGAGATCTCTGATTTTACTTTCCCATCTGTAAAATGGACATTTTTTTTTGCATTTCACAGAATTTTTGTGACTAGAGCCCTGGCAAACCTTTCATGAGTTATAGAAAATGGAGATTTTTATAATTCTACAAAGATGACTGGTGGTCACAATCATTCTGAAAATCAATTTGGAATTAAACACAAAAAGTTATTAAGTAGGGCAGCTGCTTAATAACTAGGCCTCTAACTCCAAAGAGATCAAAGATATAGGAAAAAGTTTTTATGTACACAATATATTTGGAACAGCTCTTTGCATGATGGAAAAATATTCTGGAAACTAAGAGGGTGCCCATGAATTGAGGAATAACTGGACAAGTTCTGGTGTATAAATGTGACTGGATACTATTGTACTATATGAAGTGAGGGAGACAATGGATCTAGATACACCTGGGAAGACTTGTATGAATTGATACAGAGTGAAGTGAACAATACCAGAAAGGCATTTTATATAATAACAACATCTTAAGACAAATAATTTGTAAAATTGTCAGAACTCTGATCAACACAATGACCATCCATGATTCCAGAGAACCGATGATAAAGCACGCTCCCCACCTTCTGGCAGAGACATGATGGACTCAGGATGCAGAAGGAGATGTGTGTTTTTCAGACATAGCCAGTCAAGGGTTTTATTTTGCATGATTGTGAACGTTTCTTACAAGGAATTTGATTTTCTTTTTCTTTCCCTGAATGAGGTAGGAGTAGGAGGGAAAAACAGATTCCTGTTCATTAAAAAATTAAATTAATTTATTATTATTAATTTTTATTATTATATTATACAGTTTATATATAATAATTATATTATTAATAATTAATTAAATTAATTGAGACCCAAAAATAACTTGTCTAAGGTCACATATTGAGTTGATCATGACATTTTGAGCTGTGACTGGAAATTCAATGGTCCCTAGAAAGCCAGGTGAAAGCCAGATCTCATGACCAAGATGAAGTTCCCAGACTTAATGCAAGACTGTGACCAGGATGTGCAGAGTTACATTATGGGGAGCAATGGTTTGGATGAGGTCTCCTGAATAAAGAAATACCTTCTATGCAGTAGATACAACCTGGTCCAGGATTCTGTCTTCAAACAGGTCAGATATCATGAGTCCCATTTCACAGTAAAGTAACTAAAGTCTAGAACAATGAAATATTTAGAGGACTAACCTCTAACTAGGTCTGGGGCTAGACCTAAAGAATTTGTAGCTGTAAGACCGACAGGATTCCCCAGGACAGAGACCATCCTCCCCCTGCCAGTGTCCCCTCTTCCCCATTTCTGGTACCTGTAGGACTAAGGGAATCACTTGATGTTTGATTTGAAATCTTATTCTATTTGCTCTTTAAACATCCGCATAATCCTCTTAATCTTTTTACATCTCACCTGCCAAAATGTCTCTGTAGCTTCCATTAGCCCCACTCTGGCTGGATTTACTTACTCAAGAATAACAAAATGTCAGAGCTGGGAGGGCCCTTAGAACCCAGGATGTCAGAGCTGGGAGGGGCCTTAGAACCCAGGATGTCAGAGCTGGGAGGGCCCTTAGAACACAGACTGTCAGAGCTGGGAGGACCCTTAGAACCCAGGATGTCAGAGCTGGGAGGGCCCTTAGAACACAGGATGTCACAGCTGGGAGCAACCTTGGAGACCATTTAGAACAATGTTACTGAAATGTTTTCATCTCAGAATCTCTTTATAGTCTTAAAAATTATTGAGGACCTTCCCTGCAAAGACTTTTTATGGGAGTTATTTTTATATTTACTCTATTAGAAATTACAACTCAGTATTATTATGAAAATAGTTTTTACCTCAAGGGCCCCCTTGGAGAACTAATGATAGTCTAACATGTTCATCTTTTAAAGTAAGAGACAAAGGCCCAGAAAAGGAACATGATTTAACCAAGGTCACACCTTGGAAAAACTGGGACTCACACCAAAGTCTTGGGCACCCCAAATCCTTCACCCTCTCAGTCCCTCCCTCTTCCAGGTGAATGCTAACTCACTTCATGATTCCCCACAAGGCCAAGCCTGCATCTTCCTCCCATATAGTCCTCTATTTGGTGGCCTACCTGTGCTAGCCTTTTGAGATTCCAACAAATCACTCTTCAGGTAAAAGCCAAGAAGAGCTTAATGTCATTGTTTTTTGCTTCAGCCCCCCCCCCCACACACACACACACAAAGGGTTTTTTGCATTGACCCCTTTTTAAAGCACCTGAAACCCTCTCCACACACAACTATGTCACCTCCTGACCACTAACCCAGGATTAAAGCACAGAGCAGATCAGGATCCATTCAAATTCATTCATCAGATCCATTCAAACTGATAACAGCATTTTTTGAAACTAACCAACTAGAAAGTATATTAGTTCAAGAAAAAAGACATTTAATCAAAATTTTTTTTAAATTAGTCATTATGAAAGATCCTTCCTCCCCAACCATGCACACTTTCCCACAGGCTACCACACCTCCATTTGGGAAGGGCATACATAGAGAGAAAACACAAGTTAATAGTCATTATCACCATTGCTGGTATTGATACAGCACCTACTAGGTGCCAAGCACTATGCTAAGCACTTTACCAATATCTCATTTGATCCTTAAAACAACCTGCAAAGGCAGGTGCTGTTATTATGCCCATTTTGTAATTGAGGAAACTGAGGCAAGCGGAAGTTTAGTGCCCAAAGTCACACAGGTCGTTAAGTGTCTGCGGCTGGATTTGAACTTGGGTCTTCCTGACTTCCAGGTTTAGCACTCTAAACACTGTACCACCTCTTTGTCTCTAGACCACAGATAGCACACAGGTGGGATTGTTTGTAGACAGGAACATTTGTAAAGGAGAGTATATGCCTTGTCTACCTGTGACCAGGGTGTATCCCTGGAGGGCAGCCACGTAAAAGATCATGCGTGGCTAGGGCGCACGGGTGGCCAGGGCAACCCACTCCTTTGTTACAGCAGAGAGGCTGATGTCCTCTGTCAATGTAACCTTCCAGCTCTCTGCTGCCCTCTGTGGGGCATCATTGCTTTGTCTCTGTTGGCTGTTTCCCTGGGCTTGTGTCACTGAATTGTTCTCTGTTAAGACCTTTGAGTTTTCAGAGTCATCTGTGTCTCTTGGTTACCATCTGCTGTTGTCTAGAGGCCAGTAAGTCTCTCCCTGGTTAAGAGAGGACTACAGCTCTTTTTTAGCACATAGCTAAGGCAGTTGGGGGTGGAAGGGTGCAGCAGTGGATAGAATGACAAGCCTGGAATTTGGAAAGATCTGAGTTCAAATTTGACCTCAGACACTTACTAGCTGTGTGACCTTAGGCAAGTCACTTTATAACCCAGTTCGCCTCAAGTTCCTCATCTGTAAAGTGAGATGGAGAAGGAAATGGCAAACCACTTCAGTATCTTTGCCAAGAAAATCCCAAAGAAGGTCTTGAAGAATCAGACATGACTGAAAAACAACCAAACAACAAAAAAGGATTATGAGCCACATGACATCCAGTTGGGCTCCTTCAAAAAGCTAGTAGAGTACCTCCAGGTTAAAATTAAGTCTATTTTTTTCCCACTTTTCTCCCAGTATAAATTAAAGACCTTTGGCTCCAAGTCATTATCTGACTTGGGATTAGAAAATTCTTCTTTTTAACTCCTATTAAACTTTCAATTGTCATTCTCTGTGTCCCCAAACTCTACATTAGGGACACCACTGAACAAAGGACCCTGGCCCACTTCCGTGATACTCTCCCGCTGGTGTATAAATGAACCTAGGGCTAGCTTTAGCTAGCTGCCTCTGTCCAACAGCCTTGCCTTTATTATACACAACTATATTATACATAACTACTTTTTTAAAGAACCTGACAAAAGTTCTGATCTTTTCAACTTAAAACATGATTTTCCATAGTTCAGCCTCCAAAGACAAACCCTACAGGTCATATGAACAGATTGGGACTCCTGAGATGGAGTAGCCTCTACTAAGCAGAATAGCACCGTATACCTCTCTCAGCATCCTCTAGATCAGAAGTTGGAGTGGTCTTAACACACTGGGAGAATCAATCCCTCCAGAGGTTTATCTATCAGACAATGGGAGTAGTAGTATTATACAGTGGAGAGCCCAAAGACCTGAGTTCGAATTCTGGCTCTGCAACTCTCTGAGTGACCTTGGGCAGATCATTTTCTCTTGAGCTGGTCCCTAAGTGCTCAGGGTAAGAAGGAGTGAGGTGTTAGGAGAAGAACCAGCTGGTTTTCAGAGTTGTCATAGGAACAGCATCTCTCACCTGATACCAGAAGAAAGCAGAACTTGGAGGCAATAGGGAAACTGACAGTTGGGTAGTTGGAGGAAAGGAAAGAAGCTAGTAGAGGATTCTCTTGGGTCATTCACAATGACATGCTCAGTATGAGGAAAGAATTATTTCCTCAGGTGGACTCCTTTGTTAAACCAGGTGGCACAGTGTCTATGAACATGAGATTTGGAGTCAAGAAGATATGAGTCCAAATCCAGCCTCAGACAATTCCCAGCTGTGTGACCTTGGGCAAGTCATTTAGATTTGTCTGCCTCAGTTTCCTCATCTGTAAAATGATCCAGGGAAGGAGAAGGCAAACCACTCCAGTATCTTTGCCAAGAAAACCCCAAATGGGGTCCACGGAGAGTTGGACACAACTAATGACCTAAAAGAAAAAAAAAGTGACCCTGACCAAGTCACTTAACCTCTGGCCGACTTAGTTTCTTCCTCTGTAAAACTGGGGTAATATATAGCACCTACTACACAGGTTGTTGTGGGAATGAAATGAGGTAACATTTATAAAGTGCTTTGTAAACCTTAAGGTGCCGTACACAAGCTAGTTGTTAACATCATCATTGTTTCTAAGTTCCCCCCAACTCTGACATTCCATGTTCTAACGGCCCTCCCAGCTCTGACATTCACAGAATCACAGAATATCAGAGTTCTAGGGGACTTCAGGACCCATCTAGTCTGATCCATATCTGAAGAGTAATCCCCTCTACAAAGTCCAAGTGCTTGCTTTTCTTGAAAACCTCTCTCTAGAGAGAAGGAAGCATCATCTCTGCAGGCAGGGAAAGGAGAAAGGAATAATTGTTTATACAGTACCTACTTTGTCCCAGGCACTGTGCCAAGACATTTACAAATCTGGATAACTAATTGTCAGGACGTTTCCCTTGACATCACACATAAGTTTGCTTCTTCGCGACTTCCTCCCGTTCATCACACTTCATTCTGCCCTCTGCAGCCGAGCAGATGAAGTCGAATGCCTCCCCTTGACATCCCTTTGGATCCTCAGACACAGGCTCTCATAATGCTGCTGAAACTTCTCTTCTCCAGGCTAGAAATCCATTGCTCCTTCAATCCTCTGATGCCATGATCTGGAGATCCTTGGCCATTTCCATCCCCTTCCTCTGTAACCTCTCCAATGTATCAATTTCTGTCCCCCATGATGATACTGCAACACCATACCCCTGACTGTAGTAGACTGTGGGCCTCTCAGTGCAGCCTAAAATCACTGCCATGTCAAACTGTTGATTCATATTGAACTTCCAAGTCATTTTCAAAATGGGGAGGGGTGGTGAAGAGGGGAAATCTGGCATTTTGGAAAGGGTACTGGGCTAGAAGTTAAAGAAGTTTAAAAACATCTAGGTTTGAACCAAACCTCTCACACAAACTAGTTATTTGATCACAGGCAAGTAAACCACTTAGCCTCTTTAAATCTCAACTTCATTGTCTACAGTATGGGAACAATAATTATTATAGCTCTGGCTTCACAGGGTGATTGTAAAAATCACACGAGATAATGCTATTTTCAAACCTTTAAAGAGCTGTATACATAACTTTTCAGTCATTTTTCAGTCATGTCTGACTCTTCATGACTCCATTTGGGATATTCTTGGCAAAGATACTAGAGTGGTCTGCCATTGCTTTCTCCAGCTCATTTTGTATTTGAGGAAACTGAGGCAACCAGGGTTAAGTGACTTGCCCAGGGTCACACAGCTAGTAGGTGTCTGAGGCTGGATTTAAACTCAGGTCTTCCTGACTCCAGACCCAGCACTTTATCCCCTGAGTCACCTAGCTGCTTTCCCCACATACATAACAGCTGGCATTTAATTATGTATTCAAGGTTTTTCAAGCACTTGGAAAACCAAGCACAAATATTTGCTTATCTTACCCTAACAATAACTCAGGGGGAGGAGCTATTATTATCCTCTCTTTACAGATGAGAACACTGAGGCACTAGAGGAGTTGAGTTACTTGACTAAGGTCACAAGGCTAGCGCCTGAGACTGGATTTGAACTCAGGTCTGCCTGACTCCAGATTCAGCACATTATCCACTGCCCTATCTGATTGCCATGTCAAGTATCACTAAAGATGATGGTGATAATTAACTAGCCATGTTCCCACCTTGTGCTTATGATGTTAACTTTCTGAGAGTTAGTGTGAGATTTTACATTTCTGACTGTTGAATTTTATGCTATTAGATTCAGCCCAATGTTCCTGGCCAACCAGATCTTTGTGGAGCCTGACTGTGCCATCCAGCGTATTAACTATTCCTCCAAGTGTTGCAGTATCTACACATTTGATAGCCATACCCTTCAGTCAAATTCAACAAGCAGTTATTAAGCGCCTATTGTGTACAAGGCATTTGGCATAACATCTATACCTTTCTTCAAGCTATTGATAAAAATATTAAATTGCACTTGGCCAAGAACAGATCTGTGAGGCACCCCATTAGAGACCTCCCCCAAGTTGACATCAAGCCACTAATGAGTCCAGTCACGAATGGACTTTAGGTGCAGGCATTCAAATGGCTTTGATGCCACCTTGTTTCCATTTTTCCACTTTATTTAGAACTATTGCTAGGGGATTCTAGTAGAGTGGTAACCAAGGCAAACATTTGAATATGAAAAACAAAATAACAGGCAAAAATGAGGTGATCTTGTATGATCTAGTCTTTGATGTGATGTAACCCCTACTAACGCTAACATTCCATGAGTCTGGGAACGTAATAGCCCTGTGAGGACTGCCATTCGGGTGGTTGTTATTATCCCCATTATCTGGCCGGGGAAACTGAGGGATGGAGATATTCACCTACTGAAGGTCTCACGATCAGTTAGTCCTGTTGCCTCAGAGCCTAGCGATCTTTCCTTTAGATCCTCCTGCCTCTGTTCCAATTGTTCCATAAGAAAGTCTGCTATCCCCCTCCCCCAGCTAGTCAAGGGAGCATTTATAAAGCAAATGTTCATTAGGAGAAAGTGGAACAATGTGATCTGTCCAGGATCTGAAGTGCCTGGTCCCTAGACTGGGGGAGACAGAACAGAGCTGAGACGGCTTTCTCAAAGACATCCTTTCCCTCCCTGCTTTCACACCTCTCCTCTCTCCCCATAGATCCAGCTTTCATCTTTGTTCTTATGATTGTGTCTGTCTCTTTCACTCTCTGTGTTTCCCTCTCTGTGTGTCCATATCTTTGGTTTTCTGTCTCTGTACGTCCTTCCACGTCCCTCTCTGTCCCTGTCTCTCTGTGTCTCTCTCTGTCTCTGTCTCCCTCTATTGCTGTCTCTTTGTGTGTCTCTGTCATTTCTCTCTGTCTCTCTATGTTTTCTCATTTTATTGGTTTCTCTTTCTGCACCCCCTTTTCTTCATCTTTCTTTCTTTCTCTGTTCCTATGTGTCCTCTTTTTTAATATCTCACTCTCTCTGTCTCCCTTGCCTTCTATTTCTTGCTTTCTCTGTCTTTCTCTGTCTCTTGTTTGGTCATTTCAGTCATATCTGACTCTTTGTGACCCCATCTGGGTTTTTCTTGCAGTGATATTGGAGTGGTTTGCCATTTCCTTCTCCAGCTCATTTTACAGGTGAGAAAACTGAGGCAAACAGGGTTAAGTGATTTGCCTGGGGTTACCCAAGGTGTTAAGTGTCTGAGACCAGATTTGAACTGAGGTCTTCCTGACGCCTGCTCAGGCACTCTGTGCACTACAGCACCACTTAGCTGCCATTTTCTATTCTGCTAATTTCTCTCATATCCCCTCCTTTCTCATCTTGTTTCCAATTCTGGTGTTTTGAGCGAAAGGTCCCATCCCTGAACAGCTAGGTGGATAGAGAGCTGGACCTGGAGTCAGGAAGACGAGTTCAATTCCTGTTTTAAACTCTCATTGTGTGACTCTGGGCAAGTCACTCAACTTCTCTGTGCCTAAGTTTCTTCATCTGTAAAACAGAGATAATTATCTCACAGAGCAGTTGTGAGGATCAAGTGAGTTGCCATATATAAAGTGTTTTACAAACCCTAAAGAGCTATATAAAAGCTATGGTTATTGTTGTTCCCACAATATTTATTGTTTTTATTAACCATGGTTGTGATCACTCCAGCCAAGGAGCTGGGAGGTGACTCTCAGACATCCTGTTCCCCAGGACATGTTCACTATCCGCTGTTCACTGTCCATGGCAAGGGGTGGTTCCTGGCCTCTGAGAAGTGCTGCCAGGGAGCAGGAGACCCCTAAGAAAGTCAGGATGCCCATTTGAGCTCCCCTCAGGAAGCAGCTACCTTCTCTGTCTGGGCCACTCACATGTCCTCACAAGGCAACTGGGGGGCTGGAATTTGGGAGGAGGGTTGGCATGAAAGAATGATGGATTAGAGTCAGAAAGAATCATAGAGATCATCTAATTCAACCCCCTCATTTTACAGAGAAGGAAACTGAGGCTCCCTGAGAGGATCAGGGACCAGAGCCAAGATTCAAACCCAAGGTCTTTGGAATACATTCTCTGCCTCCTCCACTCCTTGTCAGGGATGGGCTGATCACAGAAGCATGCATGGATGAGTCTCCAGTGAGCATCCTGTGCTTTTCTCCACCAGGCAGGAAGGTGTGAACTCTATGTGGTATAGAGAATGCAGAATGCAGGGTGGAGGAAGCCAAGAACTGAGCCCCCAGATTATCAGAACTAGAATGGATCCCTGAGAATCCTTAGCCCAAATGATTGCCTAGTTTAGGAATACCCAAGGCAACACCCCCTACTACATTCTTTGATCAGTTTCAACTTGCCCACCTCTGGCAATGGTGAACTCATTACCACCTAAGGAAGGGAGAAGACATGTGTGCTGGGGGCAGGGATAAGGGTGTAAGGAGAGACTTACTGGAAGAAGTAGGACTTAAGTTGAACCTTAAAGAGCACAGAGGATTTGGGGATGGAAAGAGGGGAGGAGAGAGCATTTCTGGCAGAGGTGCAAGTGATGGTAAGCAAAAATGTAGCATACCTTCAAAACTGGAAGTGTCAGACATAGCATCACAGATTTAAAGCTGGGAGGGGCCTTAGAACATCCGCTGGTCCAAATCACCTCACCCCCAATCTCTACCATTTTACAGATGAGGAAACTGAGACACAGGGAGGAGTCAAGTGACTTCCTAAGGACACACATGTAGTGAGTGAAAGATGCAGAATTTGAATACAAGTCCACATAGCCAAATCTCAGCTCTCTCATTGCACTGAAGAGGAAATGGGCTCAGGAAGGAAGTTAGAACTTGTGCAAATTAATGATCAGGTCGTGCTCTTGCTTAATTGCTCTCCCCACCCCCATCATGGCTCTTTAAGGAGGTTCTGGTTCCCACAAATGGTCTATTGTCCCCTCCAGATTTCATCCATGCCCCGCCAGCCACCTGACACCCCAGGCCCCCTGCCAGAGGGGACCTCCCTCACCCCAGCTTCCCCTTCCATTTCTCAGAAGCCTCCCCATTTGTGCTGAGCTTGTCTGTTTCTCTGGTGGAACCCCACCAGGATTTACTGGTCAGGAAAGGAGAAGTGGGAAGGGATGTGAAAATTGGCACCCTTCTCTAAAGGAAGGGTAAGGTCATTTCCCTTCAGGACCCAGTGGCTCCCCTTCCTGAAGGGCGCAGACGGCTAGAGCCAGGCAGTCAGTGGAAACATCTCACCTAAGCCCAGCACCCCACGGGCAGGTAAGACCTGAGAGGTCTGCCTCATTTTAGGGGCGCTGGGACTTGGGGCTGGGGCCTGAGTTCAGATCCAGTGAGCTGGAATTGGGGCTGAGGCTAAGAAATCATTTCCAGGGTCAGGATTCTCCCAAACATTGCCTCGGAAGCATCTGGGAACCAGGATCATGGTTAGGGGATAAAAAAAAATGACCAAGGGATGAGAGGGCTGAGGAGATAGAACTGGGGGTGGGGTGGGAGTGGGAGAGAGGATAGACCTGAAGGACAATTGGAGTTGGGGAAAGGGAATTGAGGAATCTGGGGATAAAAGGAAGGGAGATGATAATATGGGAGATGGACCTAGGGAAGAATGGGTAGGAAGAGGATGGAATTTAAAGAGGAAAGGGGAAAAGAAAACCAGGCTTCAGGATGCTGGATGGAAGGGGGAATGTGGGTGGGGTCCCACATGCTCAATGCCCGCTTCTCTCCCTTGGTCCGTTCTCCATTAACCCTCCCTCCCAGCACAGCATCAAGCCTGCGCTTCTGATGCCTTTGCCTCTCAATCCCATCTCTCCTTCTTGCCCTCGGGAGCAACTCCAGGGATCCCTCACCTCTGTCACTATAGCCCAAGGAGAGTGATGGGGAGGACTGCCACACCTGCCACAGGCCTCCTCAGAGACAGATGTCTGACTGTGATCTTTTCTGAGCCTGGTGCAGCTGGGATGGGTCTGAATAGGGCAGGAGGAGGATGAGACAAGGGAATTGATGGGCACCTGCGTCTGAACCCTTCTGGTGTGGCCTTTCTCTTCACAGGCAGCATGGCCTCCTGGTCCTGGCTGGCAGCCTGCATGCTGGCCCTGTGCCTGGGCTCCACCTTGTCACAGAATGTGTGCAGAGCTCCTGATGGGAAGCCGGGGCAACCTGGAGCCCCAGGGCTAGATGGGCGCCCAGGACCTAAGGGAGAACGTGGTGAGCAAGGTAAGTATGGCCTCCAGGACAAATGCCTTCCTTCTTGCTCCAGGCAAGCCAGCACCAGAGCCCAGGGTGAACTTGGAGAGTAGGGATGGGGCTGTGAGACAGAGCCCAGGGTGAGCTTAGAGGCTGGGAAGGGGGAGGGGAGCTGAGGGATTCTTCAGCAAGGTGTAGTGATAGGACCACGGACTAAGGGGCAGAAGATCTGGATTGAAATCCCAATTTTGCCACTGACTGACTAAGTGACTTTGGGCAAGTCATATTCACGTTTCTGGATTTCAGTTTCTCCCCCTCTCCCTCCCCCATTTAAAAAATAATGAAGGAAATGGGCTGTGTAATTTTCATGGTCACTTTCTCTAGCTCTAAATTCTGTAATGCCCCAAACACCGAGCCCAGGCAGAAAGGGTCAATGAACAGAGGTTTGGGACAATCCCCGACTGAACACAGCTCCCCAACTCCACTAAGGCCAACCTGAGCTCTGGCTTTCAGGGCATGGAAGGAAAGAAAAGGATCTTAGGAAAGAGAAAAAATTCATTTGGAGCTGAACCAGGTATCATAGGCCACTTAGTTCAATCTCTCCATTTTGTGGATGTGGAAACTGAGACCCAGAGAGGAGAAATGACCTGGCCAAGGTCACACAAATAGTAAGAGGCAGAGGTGAGGTTCCAATTCAGCTTCTCTGTTCCCAAATACAGTGCTCATTCAACAGCACCAGAATAGAGGGAAAAAACAAAAACCAGGCAATTTGCCCTGATGTCTGTGTTCTGTGGATTCCCAGGATCCATCCTACCTCCCAGACAAATAGAAGCCAGTGTACCCCTTCCTCAACTGAGCAAAGGAGCTCAGACAGTACAGAGTGATCCTTCTCCCTTTCACCTCTGGGACAGATTCACCAGAGCAGTTCTAGCAAATGAGAAAAATGGCAACATATGGCTTTAGTCCTAGCTTGACCACTGGCCAGCTGTGAGATCTTAAGGAAGTCACTTTCCTTCTCTCAGTCTGGGTTTCCTCATCATTAAAGTAAGAGGGGTAGGACTGAAGGATCTCGAAAGTTCCTTCCAGTTCTGGCATTCTGTTTTTTGAGGTCTCTTCCATTACTAATAATCTAGATTCAAACATTTTATGTTTTAAGGCTCCTTCCAGGATATTCTGTGTTCTAAGGCCCCTCCCAACTCTGACATTCTGTGCCCTTAGCACACCCCCCCCCCCCAATATTCTATGTTCTAAGGGATCTCTCAGTTCTAACATTGTGTTCTAAGGTCACTCCCTGCTCTGACATTCCATGTTCTAAGACCCCTTCCAGAGCTGCCTCTCTATATTCTTACATTCTGTCTTCTAAGACTTGCAGATCCTTATTGCTTAGCTTCACCCACATGTGACCCATGTCCCATCCTAGGGCACAGCCCTCAAGGTCCCTCCAAAATCACTGCAGCTAAGCTGGGGTCTCTGAGGCTCAGACCACAGTCTCCCAGGATGATCCATACACTCAGTCACTGAAATTTATTTCCCAACAGGGGCACCAGGAGCAAGGACAGGAGTCCGGGGTCTCAAGGGGGATGAGGGTGAACCTGGTCCCCCTGGAAAGCCAGGGAATCGAGGTTTAGGGGGTCCACCTGGCCCCCAAGGACCCCAGGGAATACCTGGAGAGAGTGGTCCCAAGGGAGAATTGGGAAGAATTCAAAACCTGATCAAGCCAGCCTTCTCAGCAATCCGGAAGAACCCACCACAGGATAGGAATGTGGTCATATTCGACAGCATTATCACCAACCAGGAAGGCCACTATCACAGCAACACGGGCAAGTTTATCTGTAATGTCCCTGGCTACTACTACTTTACCTTCCATGTGGTGTCCACTGGGGACCTGTGTCTCTTCATCGTGACCTCCAAGGGAGGCCAGGCCAGACGTTCCTTGGGCTTCTGTGACAACAACAGTAAGGGAATTTATCAAATCAACTCTGGTGGCACAGTGCTGAAACTGGCTGAGAGTGACCAGGTGTGGATCGAAACAGATCCCCAGAGGGGAAACAAGATCTACAATGGTCGAGATGTCAACAGCATCTTCAATGGCTTCCTACTTTTCCCCTCCAACTGAATTTGGGGCCCTAGGGTACAGTAGCTTGGAATGTACAGCAAAGACCAGAATCTCAGCTTGTGCCCTTCTAAGCCTTGCCATCCACACAGGATCACAGCTCTAGTGCTACAGGGGACCTCAGCGGTCATCACATCCAATGCCTTGATTTTACAGATGAGGACACACATGAGACTGTCACAGAGACACAGTGATAGAGCCAGGGTTACAAAGTAAATGTCTAAAGCAGGATGCTAACCCAGTGCCACCACAAAATACAGTCTACCTGTCTCTTGGGCAAGTCATTTAAATACAACCACCTCTATTTTTTAGTACCTGAAGAACTTTCCAAAGCATCGTGTTCACAAACACCATGGAAGGGAGGGAGGAGAAAGGTCATTATCCTCATTGGTCAGATGGAGAAATTGAGAAGGGTTATTATCCTCATTTGTTGGACGGGGAAATTGAAACTAGGAACTGAAAGACAGCTTGCTCTAAACCACAAGGCCAATGTCAGGGCTGGTGTTTGCATTATCTCACATGGTCTCCACATGTAACTCTTGCCTCTCTGTAAAACGTGAGAGGGATCCTTTGGATGCCTGAAGGCAGGAGGGGATGGACCAGGTGATTGGTCTCTTGAGGTATTTTCTAGCTCTGGGATCCAAAATGCTCTCTCCCTGTCCTTGAGCCCCCAATCCCATAGTAGCTTCCTTCTGCCCCAAGCGTGGGGCCATCAAAGCAGCCTCTGCCAGAGCAAATATTCCATGCCAAAATCCACATCTTTGCCTAAACTTGTCTACCCTCTGCTTGGCCTTCCCACTTCTGAAGAAGTCCCTCTCCAGGACTTTGGCATCCCTGTGCTGATGGCTGTCCTCCCTCCTCTATCCAGTCTCACTCATGGGTTGGACTTCGCCCCTCTTCTGCAGCCCTGGGCCCACCAGATTGCTCCTTCCAAGACACTTCTGCCTGTGCCTAGACCCCCAGTGCTGAGGGAGACAGTGATCCCCTTGCACCCTCAGCACAGCATGTAACCACCTGAACTGAGGTTTTAATAAATAAACAAAGTAATTCAGTTCTTTCTGCCTTCTTCTTATTTTCTTTCAGGTATGGGCTAGAGTGGAGACAGGGAAAGGATGAGGTGAGGATGGGGTGAAAAGCTTATAGGAGAATGGAGCTGAGAGAGGAAAGTCCTAGGGGAGATGAGGCCAGAAGGATGGGAAGGGGATACTGGAAATGTGGAATTAGGAAAAGGGGAATGGGAAAGAGGTAATGGAGCTGAGAAAGGATGGTCCTTGAGAGAATGGGATTGGAAGGATGGGCCTGGGGAGACATGAGAATGGAAGACTCAGTATGTGCCAAGGAAAAGGGCAACAGAGGTAGGGATAATAGGCTTTTTGAAGAGACAGGACTAGGAAGTTGAAGCTATAGGAATGGGTGTATAGGGTTAGTAAAATGGAGATGAGGATAAGGGTGGGTAGGGATGGGAATAGGGAATGTAGATCAGGAGATGAAGGTTTAGGGATGGGGAGGCTGGAGAGGGAAATGGGGGGAGGGGAGGATGGGGAAAGGGAGCTGCGGGAATATTCTCAGGGGAAGTAGAGGGGAAGCCAGTTGCTCCTTCTCTACTCTGACCTTTCCGCCCTTTTTCCTTCACTCTTGGCCCCTCACCAAGCCACCTCTACCATGTGTCTCAGCCTTAAATCCCCTCCTTCATCTCTGGATGAGACCCTCAGAAGTGTATTCAAGGGCTCCTTATTTCTCCCTCTACGTCCTGACACCAAACTGGAAGGGATGGAGGGGTGGAGGTGGGGGAGGAAGGTGTTCAGAATGGGGAAAAATGTCCTGGGTGGCACAAAGCTGGTGATAAACCATGTGCCCCACTCCGGGAAAAGCCTTTCTTTGTGGGCTGTGGCCGCCACCTGCTGGCCAACACCTGTCTGCACATGAAGGTCATTCCCAGTCAGTCATCCACCGAAAACCACAGGTATGAGCATGGCCAAGGCTGAGATTCTGTCTAGGATGGGCGCATGGAGCCTGGGGGAAGCCACAGGGACCAGCATCGGCTCGGTAGCAGCAGAAGTTCAGGGTATCACAGAATCACAAATGGGGGAAAGAGAAGGGACTCTAGAATAGAGAAAGTTAAAATTGAGAATGTTAGAGCTGGAAGGGACCAGAGAGGTCCGTCCAATCACCCTACTCACAGAAAAGGAAAGTGATTTAGCCAAGGTCAAACAGGTCTCCCTGGGTCCGAGTCTGTGAACTTTGCACTCCATTGTCGTAAGAATAATAAATCAATAGAGCCTTGAAGACTTCTACAGCACTTTACATATTTTAATCTTTACAGCAACCCTGTAAAATTGGTGTTATTTTTATCCCCATTTTACAGACAAGGAAACTGAGGCTGAGAGATGGTAACTGACTCCCCCAGGGTCACACAGCTACTAAGTGTCTAAGGATACCTGATTCCTATCTCCTATGACACCTTAGTCTGACCCTGTATCCCCACTGGCTTTGACCCATACTGTCCCCTCTCTCTCTTAGGCTTCTACTGCTTAGGGCACTGGATTCCGTGTTGTGTATCCAGTCATGGGAATAGATCAGGGTGAGCTGTTCACATAAACTCTTCTTCTGAGACCTTTCCAACTAAAGGTGCCTATCCCCCTCTGACTTGAGGCACATTGCCTCTGCACTCCCACCTTGAATCTCTCTTCTATCCATGGGAAATCCCAAGAATTTCCCTGCTGCATGGATTAAGATATTGGAGGACCCTGATTAAATGTTAGCTAGAAGGAAGAAATGATATAACATCTATGAAGCCATTATCGGTCATTAACACCTAAGAAAAGCTTAGCTTATTAGACTTGCCAGTCTTCTAACAAGGCCTTGAAAGAATAGGAGGAAGCAAGCGAGGAAGCAAATCCAGGAGAAGTAGGCTGGGGTTCTGCCTCTGCCCCTAAGTCCTTGTGGGACACTAGGGTCATCATTTCCTTTCTCTGAGCCTCAGTTTCCTCCTATATGAAATGAGCAAGTTGAACCAGATGGCGTCTAAGGGCCCTCCCAGCTCTGACGTTCTGTGTTCTAAGGGCCCTCCCAGTCCTGACATCCTGTGTTCTAAGGGCCCTCCCAGCTCTGACATCCTGTGTTCTAAGATCCCTCCCAGCTCTGACATCCTGTGTTCTAAGGGCCCTCCCAACCCTGACATCCTGTGTTCTAAGGGCCCTCCCAGCTCTTACATCCTGTCTTCTAAGGGCCCTCCCAGCCCTGACATCCTGTGTTCTAAGGGCCCTCCCAGCCCTGACATCCTGTGTTCTAAGATCCCTCCCAGCTCTGACATCCTGTGTTCTAAGGGCCCTCCCGGCTCTGACATCCTGGGTTCTAAGGGCCCTCCCAACTCTGACATCCTGTGTTCTAAGGGCCCTCTCAGCTCTGACATCCTGTCTTCTAAGGGCCCTCCCAGCCCTGACATCCTGTGTTCTAAGGGCCCTCCCAGCCCTGACATCCTGTGTTCTAAGGGCCCTCCCAGCTCTGACATCCTGTGTTCTAAGATCCCTCCCAGCTCTGACATCCTGTGTTCTAAGGGCCCTCCCAACCCTGACATCCTGTGTTCTAAGGGCCCTCCCAGCTCTGACATCCTGTCTTCTAAGGGCCCTCCCAGCCCTGACATCCTGTGTTCTAAGATCCCTCCCAGCTCTGACATCCTGTGTTCTAAGGGCCCTCCCGGCTCTGACATCCTGGGTTCTAAGGGCCCTCCCAACTCTGACATCTTGTGTTCTAAGGGCCCTCCCAGCTCTGACATCCTGTGTTTTAAGATCCCTCCCAGCTCTGACATTCCATGTTCTAAGGCCCTTCTAGCTTCAATATTCTGTAATTACCTGGTTCTTCCCTTTTGCAGGAAGCTCCCCACCTTCCCTTTTGACCCAGGTTCTTCCTAATCCCCAGCACTTTGTTCACCCTGTCATACTCTCCCCCTCACCCAAATCAGTCCAGAGGTTCTGGGCTTGGACCATGAATAAAGAGTTTCTCAGCCCCCTATCTCCCCACTCCAACCCCCATTTTATGCTCCTCCCCCACCTTCCCAAGACCTCCAACATTCTTGTTCCCAGGCTGAAGCTTGGGAGTAAGTGAAAAAGGGGCTCCCCCCACAAGGAGAATTGTCATGAGCCCCTCTAAGTCAATCCTCCCAGGCTGTGAGCCAGACTGAAGAGCAATGAAAAAGCCCGTTTGGGCCGAGCACAGGATCTGATTTGGGGAGTGCTGAATCTAAAATCAGTCAACAAGCCTTAATTGTCTACTGTGTGTCAAGCACTGTGCTAGGCCCTAAGGATCCTGAGACAAAAATGAAGCAAACATTTGATCACTGAGATACACTGATAGACTGTTTTTACACTGATTTTAATCAGCTCAAGGAGAGCCCTGAATGTCAAGCTGAGGAGCCTGGGCTTAATGCTAGAGCCAATGAGAGCCATTGAAAGTGCTTGAGCAGAAGAGGGTCTTTTGGGGATTTAGGAAAACTAATCCTTAAGCCTGTCCAAGATGGAGAGAGGGGAAGGGTTGTGCAGGGAGGTGAGAGCTTTCTCTAACCCTCCAAGGTCACCTTTCCTCCATTCTGGATATTTTTGTTATTCAGTCATACCCCACTCTCTGTGACCCTTTGGGGGCTTTTCTTGGCAAAGACACTGGAGTGGTTTGCTGTTTCTTTTTCCAATCATTTTACAGATGAGGAAACTGAGGCAAACTGGATTAAGTGACTTGCCCAGAGTTACACTGCTAGTAAGTATCTGAGATCAGATTTGAACTCAAGTCTTCCTGACTTGAGGCCCAAGGCTCTGCCTAGTATGCTACCTGGCTGCCCCACTCTGAATATAGTCCTTCTTGTTATTTGTGTTGTCTTTCTTGTTAGGATGTAAACTCCTTGAAGGAGGAACTCTTTTTTGCTTTTCTTAGCACCACCTTAACACCGTGCCTAGTACACAGTAAGCTTAATAAATGTTCCTTGATGGACTGTTTTCTTCCCTCCTACTCAGCGCTTGAATTTATTACATTCAAATCTGGCTTCAAAACACTCCATGTGTGTTTGTTGGGATGCACCTGCTATGTCAAAACAAAATGAGCAGATTCATTTTTTTTAAATCAGCTTCCCGGGCTGGTGTCCTATAGAAACCCCAAGGCTTCCGTGTTCTTTGTCAGGTTCAGGGGTCCTGCTAGGGATAAACTTCTATTAACACCTCCCCAAAGCTGCCTGGTCAGTCTACCTGCCCTTCCTCCTTCCCTCCTCTCCTTTTCCATCTTTCCTGGTGGCATCTCCTCTAATCTTCCTTCCTGCCCCTCTCCCACTCCCCAGTTATGGTTGGGCAATGATCTCTGACAACTTCATCAAAGAAGGGAATGGAAGAAAGGGAAACCTCAGAAACTAGAGAACCATCCTTCACTGGAAGGGATGAGAGTACAGTAGAAGAAGACTCTGGATCCCAGGGAGAGAGTTGAGCTCAGTTTCCCAAAATCACTGATCACCTCTTCCATTCCAGACTCTTGCCATCCTCCACAGGCTTCGAACTCTCCATTCAGTACTCTCCTATTTCTGTTCTGGGATGGGAGGGAATATGCTCATCAAAATCATGAAGGCACAAAGAATTAGAAACCAAAAGACAGAAGAGGATCATGATACGGATATGGGGGAAGGGAACATTTTTAAGCACCCACTATATGCTAGGTACCATGCTAAACACTTTACAAATATGATAAACAGATGAATAGAAGAATTGACAAATAAACAGACAGACAGACAGATGATAGATAGATAGACAGACAGACGGACAGGCAGACAGATGGACAGACAGATGGACAGACAGACACACAGATGGATAGATGGATGGATGGATGGATGGATGGATGGATGGATGGATGGATAGATAGACAGATAGACAGATATAGATAAACAGATGGATAGAGATAGAGAAGAGATGGCAGGGTGTTTAGTGTTTCCTCTGTGCCAGGTGCTGTGTCAAGCAGCACTGAGGATACAAATTCAAGCAGATGAGAGTCTCTGCCCTTAAAGAGCTTCCATTCTAATGAAGGAGCTAGGGAGGGGAGGGGGGGAAGTGTCTTGAAGTGATTTCAAGACCCTGTTCCAGACAAGATGTGGCATTAGCTCCCCTAACAGAGCTGGTTTCCCAGAGTTCCAATGGAGATGAAAATGAAATTGATGACCTGAGACTGGACCACACGATAGGGAGATGAAAAGAGCCTTGGGCTTGTAGTTAGGTCTTGGGTTTGAGACTTGACCCTGACACTTAGTGAGTGTGTAACATTAGGCCATAAACTCCCCACTGTGGGTCTCAGGGAATTCACCTATAAAATGAGGGATTTGACGAGGTTGGCCAAAAGATGAAGAAATGAACCTGTCTCCTTTCTTGGCAGAGGTGGGGAGCTGGTGGTGAAGCACACTATCTGTCCTGTCAGATTCAGGTCATGGATTGGTGAGTTTTGCTGTGACTTTGTCTCCTTTCTTTTTTTTTCCTTTTTCCATCTTTATTTCAAGGAAAGATTCCCTGGATAGGGAAGGGAAGAAGAAAAGCTTCAGAAGTGAAGGTGATATAAAAAAAAAAAGAAGACATTAATAAAAATGAAAAAAAGACAAGCACTTGACTTAGGTGGTTTCTAAGATCCCTTTCAGCCCTAATGTCCCAAGTCTGTGAGTTACACCATCCAAGTACCAGAACAGGCTAGCTTTGTCCTTCCTCTTGAGAAAGGGACTCCTAGTTCCCCCCACCACCATTTGTCAACACAAAGGTTCCAAGAGATCTGGGTGGGTTTGCATGTGGTCAGCTTAGCTCAGCAATCCCCAGAGTCCCTATTTGGGGGAAACAAGGGGAAAAGAGGATGTGAGATCTGTGAGGGAAAGAGGGAGGGAGGAGATGAGGGGGGAGGGAGGAGATGAGGGGGGAGGGAGATGGGACATGGTGTCCCGGGGCTCCCCTCCCTCCCCCATTGACCAGACTTCCTTCTGCCTTCTGAGGAGGGAAGCACCACTTCTGTGAACAGGCCTAGAGCCTTACAGCTCCATCCCAAGAGGCAGCAGCCCCCAGGTGAGACTGGGATTTCTCCCTCCCACTATCTTCCCAGGGTTGACTGGTTAGCATGACAATATCTTGAGGGAGTTGAGGGAACAGAGGGAGGGAGAGAAGGAGAAAGGAGGGAGTTTTCTCATCCATAAAATTATCTCTAGATTATCTCTAAGGGCCTTTCAGCTCCAACAGTTTCTGTTCTGAGGTACCTCTCAGACCTGACAATTATGTTCTAAGGTCCTTTTGGGCTCTGACAATTGCATGTTCTAAAGTTCTCCCAAGCTGACATTCTGTATGCCAAGAAAGATCCCTTCCAGACTTCATGGTCTGTATTGTGACAACATTCTAAATGCCATCTCCCCACAGTCCTGAGACATAGCTCAGAGATTCCTAAGAGTCTTACTGAACATAGGACTCAGCAGAGAGAAGAGCATTAAGGGTAGGAGGGCAAGAAAGGTGGGAGTGGGGAAGAAAAGGAGGTCTCATCTTTCTTTTTGAAGCTTAGAGCCTGGGTTCAGGGAGAAAGCCCTTTCTTCCGGAGGGGGAGGCTGAGGGGGAGGGGGCTAAAGGCAAGCAAATGAAGGGGTGACCCAGAGCTAGCCTAGTTCTGGCCAGCTGGACTCCCAGCTTTGCCTTTCATCCCCCGTACTCCTGGTTGTTATTCTTTGGGGATGGGAGAGCCTGGGAGTTTCCTCCTTCAATGGTGCTGGGTTTTCCACAGGATGGACATGAAGCTGCCTCATGGCCACAGACTGAATTGGCTCCTGTTCCTCTTGGCCCTTCTGGGAGGGACCCAGGCTGACCCAGCCTCCAGCTGCTATGGGATCCCTGGAATGCCTGGCATGCCTGGGATTCCAGGGAAAGATGGTCGAGATGGAATGAAGGGGCCCAAGGGGGAACCAGGTAAGTCCTGTCAGCCTAAGGCAAGCCATTGAATGGGAAAGAGCAGAGAGAGGAGTGGGAGCAGAGGGAAGGGGGTGCCATGGGTCCCAGGGACCTTGCCTCAGTGTACAGTCTTCCCTGGTTCATAGGAGATGCTGCAGGATCATGCTAGCAGACGTCCAGCCTCTCGAAATGCAAACCTGTCAGGGAGCTCTATTGCATGCTCCAGAAGCAGGAAGACTCTCAGAAGGCTTCCTTCCCTCTCCCATGAGGGCACAGGACCCCATTTTGGAAGTTCAGAGGTGCCAGGGACTGTAGAAGAGAAGCGAGCTCAGCAACCAGTCCTATCCCCCCATTTTACTGACAAAGAAATTAAAATTGAGACAGAAGACACCTTCTGTACAAGGTCATGGTCCCATTAAGTGACCAAGTGAGAGCTAGAACCCAGGGTTCCTGACTCTAAGGGCACAGCAATGGTGTCATCTACTTATCACTACCAAACCTTGGGAAGAACAGGGACTCTGCTCTCTCCTCATTTCTCCCCTGCCCTGAGAATCTTAGTCATCAATTAAGTGAGGTGGGGAAAAGAGGGGGCCACAGCACCAGGGGACCAGAAAAGTATGGGAGTGGGATCTGACCAAAGACATCTGGGGGAAGGGTGGGATTGAGGAAGATGTATGTAGTGAATTGGGGCTCTGAATCTGTATGGCAGGATATTAAGGAGAAAGGTTGGCCACAGTGAGGGAGGGAGTCTGTTTGTGTGTATTTATACATGTGTGTGTTTGCAGTATCCCTACATGTGACCAAATGAGACAATAAAAATGACACATAATGCTAATGCACACTCACTTGGAGTTTAAATGTTGGTAGAAGATTCTGCGTGTGTGTGTTGTGTATGTTGTGTGTGTCGTATGTGTTGTGTGTGTGGTATGTGTGTTGTGTGTTGCATGCTGTGTATGTGGTGTGTGTGTTATGTTTGGTGTGTGTGTGTGTGTCTGATAAGCTTGTATGTATGTATAATCTGTGTGCATGTGAGTGTGTTATAGGGGGGGTCTGCATGGAGTTTTGCATGGAACTGTGTAACTTCATGTCAGCGTGAGACAATGCACTTGTTCAAGATTATATAACTGTGCAAGGTGTATGCAAATAATAAAATTAGCAATAATAACTAATAACAATAACACAGAGACATATAGAATGCTAAGGTGTACTAAGTACATCCTACTTCTAATAACTCTTAGTTATAACTCACCTTTATAGAGAGATCAAAAGTTTACAAAGCCCTCTTTCCATATAAAATCTCATTGGAGCTGCACATTCCAAGGAGGTGGTGGCTATTATTTCCCCAGTTTTGCAGAAGGGGAAACTGAGACTCAGAGAAGTTAGTGACTTACCCAGGGGAACACAGCTGGTAAGTATCTTAGGTAGGAGATAAACTTTGACTCCAGGTTCAAACCTCTCTACTCAATACACTGTGTGGTCTGTCTGCCTGTTTATCATTCTAAGGGTTCTAAGTGTTATGGTGATCAGAAATGATTTTATGGAGGAGGTGGACTGGGAACTGAGCCTTAGAGGATGGGCAGCATAGGGAGAGAGGGAGAAAAGGGAGACTTCACTTCTGAGAGGGGCATGATGGGAAGTAACCATGTATAAATTCATGGCACCTCAAAGTTGGAAGGAGCCCAGGGGAAGGGTGGTGCTAGTAAATCCCCACCTGAGCAGGAACTCCTTTTATAGTAAGAGCGTCGGGCATGAATTTAATGGATATAGAACCTTGAATATGGCATTTAATGACTCTAAGCCTTAGTTTCTTCATCTATAAAATGGGCATCAGAATACTCACATTGCCAATCTCAGAGGAATGTTATAGACACATTATAGGGATGTGCTAATTATTATGGATTATTGTTGTTCAAAATAATAAGCAATGTTTCTAGTAATGTATTCTGAGGTAGTAACAACAATAGCAATATATTTGTATAGCAGGTTAAGATTTATAAAATGCATCCTCCTCATGACAGCCCAGTGAGTTTGACAGTATAAAAATTATTCTTCCCAGTCTACAGATCCCAATACTGAGGCTCAGAGATACCATTTTACTTTGGTCTTTGTATGCCCAGTGCCTAACACAATATGTGGAATATAATACATGCTTCTTAAATTCTCATTGATGGATTGATCAAACTCCAGTACAGTGATGTGCTCTCTGAAATGTCCCATCTTCCCACAGGGATTCCAGCCATTCCCGGGACACGTGGACCCAAGGGCCAGAAAGGAGATCCAGGACTCCCAGGTCACCCTGGGAAGAATGGTCCCATGGGACCAGCTGGGCCCCCTGGTGATTCAGGCTCCCAGGGTCCACCAGGAATGCCAGGTACCCCTGGAAAATACAAGCTGAAGTACCAGTCGGTGTTCTCAGTGACACGGAAGACTCAGGAGTACCCAGAACCCAATAAACTGGTCAGATTCAACACTGTCATCACCAATCCTCAGGGGGACTATGATGTGACCACAGGCAAATTCACCTGCAAGGTGCCAGGTCTCTATTACTTTGTCTACCATGCATCCCAGACGGCCAACTTGTGCCTCTCCCTGTCTCTGAGTGGTACCAAAAAGGCCAACTTCTGTGACCATCTATCCAATAAAAAGCAGGTCACCTCAGGTGGGGTCCTGCTCCAAGTGGCACTGGGAGAGGAGGTGTGGCTGGAAGTCAATGACTTTAATGGCATAGTTGGCACTGAGGGTTCTGATAGTGTCTTCTCCGGCTTCCTGCTCTTTCCAGACTAGGACCTTTGGATAGCTTGTCCAGCCTTCTCTCCACCCATCATCTCCCTTGCTTGCCTCATGCTTTTTCTCCTACAAATAGAATGAAAGCTCTTTTGAAGGCAGGGGCTGTATCCCCAAGACCTGACACCTAGTAGACACCTAATAAATGCTTGTTGATTGATTGGAGGGTTCTCTTTCCTCCCTACCTATCAGCTGAGTCCTACTGTCTTAACTTGGGCAACCCATGCCAATCTCTCCCTCCCAGGCTCATGGGACACTGTCTGCCTCCCTATGAGCTCTGAGCATAGACCATTCTGGGTCGTAGCTAACTGGTCATGCATAGCACTCCTGCCTCCACAACCCGGCCGGGAGCTTCTAGAGGGCAGACCCTGGACACATTAGTATTCAATAAATGTTGGTCATGCTGATGAAGTCTAGGAGTCCTAAACCCTCTGGAAAGCCATCCTGGAAATCATAAGGGGCCCTTGAGAGTCAAGGAGAATTGTTTGTTGGTGTATTCTTCAGATGTGTTTTAAAGGCGTTTTTTATTTGTTTCTTCTGCCTTCATTAAAGCTATTAATACTCAAAGCCATTGAAAATGTGTTTGAATTCTCACAAGTATGTTTGAATATGTCAGGATAGCCTGGGATGGTGGGTATAAGTAGATACGCACACATGTACACACACATATTGGTGTGACCTTGGGCAAGTCACTAAAACCTCTCAGAGCTCTAGGCAATTCTCTAAGAATATAAGATGCATAGAGGGTGTCAATTGGCACTGGTGGAGGGCGTATCCTCCCCTGGGAGTTCCCTATACCAGTGAAATCACAAGTCCAGCCCCTATCCTTATATTTTAATGTGAATCTTGACTTCCACAGGAAAGCTCACTTAACAAATGACTCATCCATCATCCCAGAATCACTAACAGAGGTCTAATTAAGGCATCTGATCATTGTTCTTCCCTGTAGTGCACATTAACCAGGATACACAAAATACTCTCTAAGAGATATTAAAACTCATTCACCACCCTACAAGAGCCATGATGGGTCAGCTCGATCAACCAGAAAGATCTTGGTTTCTTGAATAGTAAAACAAGCAAACAAAAAGTTAGGGAGGGGGCAACTAGGTGGTATATTGGATAGAGCACTGGCCCTGGAATCAGGAGGATCTGAGCTCAAATCCAGCCTCAGACACTATCTGACTGTGTGACTCTGGGCCAGTCACTTAACCTTGATTTTCTCAAAAAAAAAGTCAGAGAGTAAAAGGATCTACATTCTTGTCCAATCTCTGAGCTCTGACAGAGCTGTATGATACTGAAGAAGGGAATAAGCATTTATACTGCACCTACTATATGCTAAACACTATGTTAAGTGCTTTATCAATATTGCCTCATTTAACCCTCACAATAATCCAGGGGTGTATGTGCTGCTTTTCTCCACACTTTACAGTTGAGGAAACTGAGGCAGACAGAGGTGAAGTGACTTGTCCAGGGTCACACAGCTGGTAAGTGTCTGAGGCTGGATTCAAATTTAGGTCTTCCTGATTCCAGCCCAGTGCTAAAATCACTGCATCTTCTAGTCTTTAGCTTCCTCCTCTATAAAAGCAAAGGGCAGGACCAAACACTTGTTGTATGGTCCCTTCCAGATCTCACAAGCCGTTCCTCTAGCTTCTGGGCATAGAAGGCCTTCATCCCCAGAGCATCATCAATTTCAGGCTAGAAAGGGACTCTAGAAACTGTCCCATCGAGCCCTGTCTCATTAAGATAGGGACAGATATAGATCTGCCATCCTAGTAGAAGAAGAAATTCCCAGGTGAGGGAAGTCCATCTACCAATGCAGGTTAGGATATGGTTCTAGATGTCTGCCTAGATCACTGAGAGGTTAAGGGACTTGCTTAATTATGATCACACATCCAGGATATATGGGGAAATCTGAACCCAGCCCTTTCTCTATCTAATGAGTTATCTTATTGTGCAGATGGAAAGCTTGAAACACAGACACAGGACCAATGTCTCACTCCACATGACAAAGGTAGAAAATGCCTAAACAAGCACATAAGCCAAGGTCCTCTGATTCCAAATCTTGCATTCTTTCCAGGAAACATACCTTGTCTCCAATATGTTGTGTTCTAAGGTTCCTCCCAGCTCTGACATCCTGTGTTCTAAGGTTCCTCCCAGCTCTGACATCCTGTGTTCTAAGGCATCTCCCAGCTCTGACATCCTCTGTTCTAAGGCATCTCCCAGCTCTGACATCGTATGTTCTGAGGTCCATTTGAAGTCTAACATTCTAACAATCTGACTCCCTTCTCCATCTCCCTTTCCTCCACCCCACTTCTCCACTATCCAGTGAAGCAAGGTATAAGAAGCTTGTAGCCCTGAGTTTCAGCAGATCACAAATCCCTGGGTTTCTGTGGAAGCCTTTGATGATGAATTGATTTGCATACTCTAGGCCATGGTTCCTTTGGGTTTCCAACTGCACTTTTGCCTGAACTGCCATTGAGTTTCTGGAATGAATCCTAGATCTGACCCCTCCCCCCCCACCCCGACATTTTTCTCTTGATCCTACAGAACCAAACTCGACACTGCATGTTCAGTAGAGTCAGGAGGGCTTAGGGCAAGAGGGAAAATGTGGGAAGGAAGAGGCTGGAAGGAGATAGAAGGCTGGGATCTGACAACACCTTAGATGGGGGCAGAAGGTGGGAAGAGAAAGTTGGGACTGGAGCAGAAGCCAAAATGCAATCCGTTTTCTCTCTCAGGATATATTCCTCCTTTGACTCCCTTTTGCTTTTCTGGTTGAATCTCTCTTCTCTCAAGTCCTTAGCACTATATTCTGTTGTAAATCACTTCCACCTCTGCCATAGGAACTGCAAGGGACCTGAGAGGCCATCTAGTCAAACTGCCTCATTTTACACCTGAGGAAACTGGGTCACAGTGAGGCTACATGATTTACCTAGGGTCACACAGTTAATGTCTGGGGTAATATTTGTGCAGACTAATAATGCCCTATTCACTGTGTTATGATGCCTATACATGCAATATGCCAAGAATCATCACGATTCTGACATTCTATGTTCCAAGGGACCCCCCTCCCCAGCTCTGACGTTCTGTGTTCTAAGGGTCCTTCTAGCTCTGGCATTCCATGTTCTAAGGGCCTTCCCATCTCTGACGTTCTGTGTTCTAAAGTCCTTCCTAACTCTAACGTTCTCTAGTTCTCTGATCAACAAATTTCAAATTTCTTACTGCATATAGATAATGGCTGGAGAGAGAAGGCAATCACTTGGCACCTGTCGGGAGGTGCCAAGTAGGGATGGAACACAAAGATAAGGGGTTTCAGGGGAAGAGAACAGACAAACAACTAAATTCACATTTTTGCTCCGGTTTTTTCCTGAGTACCAGACATACAGAGAGATGGTCAGATACAAGTCAGAGAATGGGGTCTTCAAGTGCATGGGTGGAACAAGGAGTGTTGGGGCAAAGAACAGTTTCGATTTCCCCATCTTCTTCAGAAGATCTTGAGGCCAGATGGCCTCTTGAGGGGGGAACTGAAGTCAAGACTTTAGTCCTTTTGGCCACCCAACTGCTGCTGAGCTGGCAGAATGTTACACCCCAAAGCCACAGGGTCAGTCCATTTGCTATAAATATCTAATTGGACTTCCACAACAGGACCTGAAACTGCCTGATGGAGCAGTAATGAAGGAGGGGAAAGGGAAAGAGGGTGTGGGGCTCCAGCCTGGCTCTCTGCACTTGGGGGTGGGGGAAAGGAGAGTGGACACTTCCCCCTTAGAGCTCAACGCAACCAGATTCCAATGACAGACTCCTGTCATCCTTGGGACCTCCTCAGACTGCAAGGAACTGACCTTCCCAGGTAAGCATGAGCTTCAGTGCCATAATGGAGATACTGAGTCCCAGTTGAGAGTAGGCAGGACAGGCATTTGACGATACTCAGTCCCAGTTGGGAGTAAGAAGGGCAGGCATTTGGGGATACTAAGTCCCAGTTGGGAGTAGGCAGGGCAGGCATTTGATCCATAGATCTAGAGATCATAGAATATTAGAAATGGAAGGGACTTTAGAACAGAGACTCTCAGAGCTGGGAAAGATCTCAGAAGATAAAATAGCAGAGCTACAAAGGACCTTAGAATATACACCTGCTGGGGATGGGACAGATCATAGTCCATCATCTCATTTTACAGACTGTAAAACTGAGACCTACAGCTTTTAGTTAAAGGAAAAGTGGGCACTAGGACCCAGGTCTCTCAAGCCCCTATTTCTGTACTCTCCCCTACTCTTAGCTTAGAGAATTGTGCATTTCTGTATGCTCCAACTCTCATCCTTTCTGATTTTGGTTGGAACTCAGAATTATCAGCTTCCTGAGAAGTCTCTCTTCTTGCCAGTTCCAAATCTTCTGAAGATAACTCTTTTCTTTCTCTAGCACTCTACCTCCAGCCCCCCGATGACTGGGTCCTTTTTAATCTTATTGTTTTATAACTCTCAGACTCTGACCTCTCCTGAAAGAGACAGGGACTACCCATCGAGAGAGATTAATAATTGGTCATCACAGAAGCCAGGGGTAGTAGAAATAACAGAGAAATGAAAGGTAGAAGATCTGGATTCTCATTCTGGACTTTACCACTAACTTTCTGTGTAAACTTAAGGAGTCACTGACCCTTCTTGGGCCTCGGTTTCTTTATTAGTTAAGTGACAGGGTCTTAGAGGTTCCTTCCAGTTACACCAGTCTAAAGCGATCACGTAATATATCTGAAACATAACTGTAATGTGAAGAGACTGCTTTGACAATCCACATTTGCAATGGGTCTAACACAGACCCCTCAATATAATTACTTCAGGACTAAAATACAACCAGGAGAACTAGAGGGAAGGAGAGCTGGATTTTGAGTCAAAAGACATTGGCTAGAGTCCTGGCTCCCTCATTTCCTAATTATGTGGGGAGGGGAATAAACATTCATTCAAACGACGTACTCTGTGCCAGGCACTATGCTAAGTGCTTTATAAATAACTACCTTATTTAATCTTTGCAACAACGCTATAAGTTATGGATTATCATTGTCCCCATTTTACAGTTGAGAAAACTGAGGCAGACAGAAGTTAAGTGTCTTTCCCAGAGTCACACAGCTAAGTTTCTGAGACTGAATTTTAGCTCAGGACTTCTCTCCAAGCTCTAGCATACCAACTAGCAAGTGACCCTGGGCAAATTGTTTCCAGTCTCCAGGCAGGTTTCAGTTTACCCATCTATAAAATGGGGACATTAATACCTTTACTACCTTAATTGCAGGGGTCTTATGAATTTCACGTGTGAAAGTTCTTTGTAAGGGAAACCACCCAACTCTCCCAAACTCTCCCAAAATTCTCCCCCAAAATGCTATATAATTATGACCAGAAGAAGAAATGAGAAATGTACCTCTCTGTTTTCCTTGGGAAGGTGGTAGACTTATACTATTAGATTTGATTGATTTATGACTTAGTTTTGATAATAAGCTTTTCTGCCTCTTTTTAAATTCTTTGTTACATGGGATGGCTTTCTAGGGGAGAGAAAAGTGGAAGTGGAAGTGCAAGCCTATAATAAGCTATCAATGAACAGTAAAAA
The DNA here is from genome assembly GCF_028372415.1 of Notamacropus eugenii. Lineage (NCBI taxonomy): Eukaryota > Metazoa > Chordata > Mammalia > Diprotodontia > Macropodidae > Notamacropus > Notamacropus eugenii. The sequence goes on from NC_092876.1 coordinate 62,959,059, forward strand.
TATTTTTTTAAAGAAAGTACATCATCACCTAACAGAAATGATGATAGACTGGAGAAGGAAGGAGGGAAGAAGGGATGGAAGGAAGAGAAGGTAGAGAAAGAGGGAAAAGAAGAAGTAGAGAAGAAGGATTCAGAAACAATAACGAGTACGCATGGGCTGAGGTTTCCAAGAGGCTGGCTGCAGCTCAACATGAAATCAGAGCTACACCTGGGCTGTGTTGGGAAGTAGTGAGTTCTCCCTCACTGGGGATCTTCAGCTGAAAGTGTACTGTCCACTTGTCAGGAATGTTGTCAAGAGAATTTCTGCTCAGATACCTGTCAGGCTACAGAACCCTGAGATCCCTCTTAGACTCTAACCTCCATAAAAGGAGGAATTGTTTCATTCTTCTGCTTGGCACCCCCATTGCCTAGCACAGTGCCTGACCTAGAGCAAGTACTTAATAAGCACTTTGAGGGGAGGAAAGCAATCGGGGTTAAGTGACTTACCCAGGGTCAGCAAGTTACTAAGTGTCTGAGTCTGAATTTGAACTCAGGACCTCCTCACTCCAGGGCCTATGTTCTGTGCACTAAGGCATCTAACTGTGACTAATAAGTAGTAGTTGACTGGTCTCTCTGAAGATAATGATGGTGGTACTGGTAAGGATGACAATGACAAGGAATGAAATTAGAGGTGGGGTATCACGCCAGTCACACATTCATAGGCAAAAGTGAGTTTGGCATAGGTGGGTTTGGGAAATCTCTTTGAATCCCTCATGGCAAACAGATCCCACTGGAAACTGAAGGCTGGTGGGGCTGGACAGCTCTGAGCTGACTGTTGGCATGATCAACCACAAGAGCAGGAGGAGAAGATGCCTCCTGCCTCAAGTCTCTCCCACTGGAGTCAGGGAGATAAGACCAAGCAGGGAGATAGTGGGTCCCCTGTCCCCGGAGGTCATTAAGTGCAGGTTGGGTGACTATTGATCCAGGTGAGTGGAGAGGGAATACTTGCTCAGGTAAAGGTTAGGCTAGTCTCTCCTCCTGCGTTGAGATTTTGTGACTAATGTTCAGCCAGCTTTCACTAAGAACCTGCTACGATGTTCCAGGCACTGGGCATACAGAGACAAAAATGGAACCCTGTCCACAGGGAACCCACAGTCTATTGAACAGATAATGACACAGGACAGTGTTTGATAAAGGAAACATGAGAGGTACAGATAGTAAGTACTCAGAGCAGTGACAGAGCAATCAAGGAGGGGATGTCATCATGGAGGAGGTGAGTGTGAACTAAGTCTTGAAGATAAGACTGGATGTGGAGGGACAGAGAGGGAGGAAAGAGGGCATTCTGGAGAGAGAGAAAGGGACAAGCAAAAGCATGGAGGTGGGAAAAGGTATTAGGAGACCAAGATGCCTGAAGCAGAACATTTATATTGGGGAGGATTATATGTTAGAATTTAGATCTGGAAGGAACCTATAACTCAAAGTACAGCTAGAAAGTACCTTAGAACACAGGACGTCAGAACTGTAATGGACTTTAGAACTCAGAATGTCAGAGCTGGGAGGGCCCTTAGAACACAGGATGTCAGAGCTGGGAGGGCCCTTAGAACCCAGGATGTCATAACTGGGAGGGCCTTTAGAACACAGAATGTCAGAGCTGGGAGGGCCCTTAGAACCCAGGATGTCAGAGCTGGGAGGGCCCTTAGAACACAGGATGTCAGAGCTGGGAGGGCCCTTAGAACACAGGATGTCAGAGCTGGGAGGGCCCTTAGAACGCAGGATGTCAGAGCTGGGAGGGCCCTTAGAACACAGGATGTCAGAGCTGAGAGGGGCCTCTAAGACTCAGTTCAAAAACCACCTTCTGTAGGCAAGCCCATTCCCATATCCCCAGGGGTTTGAGCCTGCCCTTTCAAAATATCTTTCCATCTAGTCTGGATGTATCTTATATGGACCTAGTTACTTACATGGTGGCTTTCCCACTAGAATATAATCTCCTTGAGGGTAGAAAGGATCCTGTCCTTACCTTTGTTTGTATACACATAGGTATAAATGCCTGTTCATTGGTTGATATTTGTTGGCTGGTAATGCTGAGGATCTTTTTCTCTCTAACTGAAATGCCTAGAATCAGAGAAAGTCACCCTAAACTGTCTATCCACGCTCTTTGGGTCCCCTAAGAGCTGAGGAAAGAAATTTGTGTGTGTGTTTGTGTGTGTATGTTGTATTTATCTGTATGTCTGCGTGTGTCTGCTCATCCCTTTAGGAGGCAGCAGTAACAAAGTAGAGATGAAGATGAGACCTTTCGAGTGGGCATTGGTGGTGTTGCTCCCACTGGCCCTGGCTGTCGTCACACTGGCTGAGCAACCCTGCACTGGGCACCCTGCCATCCCAGGGATTCCTGGAATACCAGGGGTGGCTGGCAGAAATGGCAAGGATGGCAATCCTGGAATAAAGGGAGAGAAAGGTAAGAACGATATCTATGACTTGAATTATTGGAGAATTTCCCTCCCCCAACCACCTCCCTTCTCTCTAGGCCTTCATGAACTTATTCTCCGTCTACAAACACCCTAGGGAACATGAGTCAGGGAATTAATTCCAGTGGGGTAAGGTTGGGGGAAGGAATGATTTCTGTCTGTTTCCCTCCCCCCCCAAAAAGAGGACACGAACCAACAGTATAGTCACGTATCAATGGTATAGTGGGAAAAGATCTGACCTGGGAGTCCTTGTCACCCCCTACAGCTAGTTTGCTATATTACTTTGAGCAAAGCATTTCCTTTCTCTGACACTCAGTTTTCTTAGCTGTCTGATAAGAGGGTTGGGATAAGGTTTCCTCCACTTGTAACATTCTTTGATGCCTTCCACCCCTAATGCCCTTCCATTTCTAAATCTATAACCATAATATTCTGTGTTCTAATGTCCCCTCCAGCTTTAACATGTTGTGTTATAACATTTTATGTTCTTATGCCTATTCTAATTTCAGTATCCCACATTCTAAATTCTATTTTCTTTCAATTTATATCATAAAGCTCTTTCTGGCTCTAATATTCCATGTTCTAACATCTCTTCCCGATGTGACACTGTTTTGTGTTCTAATATCGTATAGCTCTAAGGTCCTTTCTAGCTTTAACATTCTGTGTTCTAACACTTTTTCCCATTCTTCTGATTTAAGCTCTAGTGGCTGACTTCCTACTGAGGGCCCTTCTGTCTCACTTCATTTTTTAAGGGTGTGTGGAATGATTAAGTGATTCTCCCCCAGGTTTATGAATTTAACCACTTTCCTTTTCTTTGCTTTGTCAGGACTGCCAGGAATATTGAGCGACTCTGGAGAAATTGGGGAAAAGGGAGATTCTGGAAGTCCTGGAAACCCAGGGAAAGTTGGTCCAAAGGGTCCCACTGGCCCCAAAGGCATGCCTGGGCTTTTAGGTCCCCCTGGACCTCCAGGTGAATCCGGAGATTATGGCAACATAATGAAGTCAGCTTTCTCTGCCTCAAGAACCATCCATGCTCAGTTGCGGAAGGACCAGGCCATCCGCTTTGACAGGATAATCACCAGGGAAGGCAGTGATTATGAGCCCCGGAGCGGCAAGTTTAGTTGCAGGACCCCAGGTCTCTACTACTTCACGTACCATGCTAGCTCCCGGGGCAACCTGTGTGTCATCCTGATCAAGGCGAGCCGAGGTGCAGCAAAGGAGGGAGTGGTGACCTTCTGTGACTTTGTCTACAATACCTTCCAGGTCACCACAGGTGGGGTGGTCCTCAAGCTGGCAGAGGGTGATTCTGTTTGGCTGGAGGTCAATGACAAAAATTCCATAGTGGGATTGGATGGAGCCAATAGCATTTTCTCTGGGTTCCTGATTTTCCCTGATATATGACCTGCTAACCCTAATCCTGTGTCTCTACTTTCCCCCTCACTGAGTTCCCATTCCCGCCCCCCACCAACTATTTTGACTCCACATAAAAATAAAGAATTTTAGAGCTACAAAGGACCTCAGAACCTAGGATGTCAGAGTTGCAAGTACCCTTAGAACGCAGAATGTCAGAGTTGGAAGGGCCTTAGAACACAGGATGTCAGAGCTGGGAGGAACCTTAGAATATAGGTTTTCCAATTTTCCAATTACCATCTAATCTAAGGCCCCTTTGGCCTCATGGTATTGAATGTCAAAGACGAAAAGAAACATAGAATGCCAGAGAAGTAAGGGACCTTAATGATCATTTCTTCTAACCCCCTTATTTTGCAGATTAGGAAACTGAGGCCCAGGGAAAGAATTAATTTACCTAACATCAAAAAGTAGCAGAGCTGAGTCCCCTAAATCCCAGGACAGTGACCTTTCCACTCTGCTTCATTCCTGGTTAGAGGATTGTTAGGTCTAACCTGAAGACAAAGTTTTCAGGGTCGATGGAGGCACTTTGTTTTGCTGCATTTGTAAGTCTTTAGATATATTGACTAGCTGCTTAGCAGAATTTGAGATGTTTTAAGCAGACCATCTCCTCCCTGCTCTACCACAAAATTCACCCCTGCTCTGCACACCACCTGAAATTACACAATACAGTTTATTCCCTGCTAAGTTTCTCTTTTATAGGATTTACTAAGAGAGGGAGTCTACAGTCTCTACCGTTCTAGTATGAATACATTTTTCAATTCCTGTCCCTGATTTACCAAAGAGACAAATTATTTAGGAAAAGGGAAGGTACAAAAGGGACCAGGCTGACATGGCTCTAGGTACATTTTACCAACGAAAGCAAGTTATGTTCACTTTGGAGATATAAAAGCACAGACCCAAGGAATAGAAGCACTGAGTGGGTCCTGGGAGATGAGCCTGTTCAATGTCTTCATTTCACAGATGAGGAAATTGAATCCTAGAGGAGAGAACTTTAGATCTGAACTTTGTCCAAGGTCATCCAGCAAAGTTAGTGATAAAATTGGGACTTGACCAGTTCTTCTGACCCCAAGTCCAAAACTCTTTCCACTATACCAGATGTCTTTTAACTTTCCCAGATTGTTTCTTTAAATCCTTACCTATTTCCCTGAGCAGTAAAGACTCTCAGAATGTTAGAAATCTGTGTTTGTGTGTTTGTGCCTGTGTGTGAAAGGAAAGAGAAAGATGTAGAAGTCTGAGTTCCATATTGAAGAGGTCCTAGATAAAAAAAAAAACCTTCTCTGGGGGAGATGGAGTGGTGGCTGTAGCTTTTACAGAGCAGAGAACTTGGGGTTCAAAAGAGAGAAGAAAGGGGAATTCAAGCTGTGCTAGGTTTGAGGAGCTAACTCCAAGGCTTGGGGAGGTGATCAGTCTCTCCCACTTAATTCCTCAATTTAGTAGCAATTTCTATGTTCCCAGTGATGTGGGGAGTCTTAATTCTGGCTGTACCAGAAAAGAAAAATTAAAACCCCACCTTACATATTACATACAGTGATACTGATGAGGAACATGGTATTATTCTAAAATTATTTTTGAAATGACTTTTGAAGAACCTACTATTGTCTTTGAGGAGAAAGGGGTGTAGAGATTTCTAGGAAAGCAGCGTGTGACAACAACAAAAATTACAAGAAGGGGGAACATATTGTCGATCTTTTAGCATGGAAACTATGAGGTAACAAGTGGTTATTCCTTCAAAAAAAAGAACCTATTCATTCAAGCAAAGATGATGGCAGGCAATGTTGTCATTGAAAGGGCATTGCCTCATACAAAGTGAGACCTGGGTGAGACATTAATTTAGATAGGCCAACATCTTCCACTGAATTCTGGGCCATCGCCAGTCTTCCTGACTTAGGCCTTGCCACTGGCCTTCGAAGACTTTAGAGGACAAAGTGAGGCTGATGACTTTGTGCAGCTTGACCTCACTTAAATCCAATTCACTCAAAAGTTAAGACATCACACTCATGATGTCATTGGCCCTCTTTGAGAACGAAGGATGAAAGCAACAATAAAAAGTATTAAGTATAGTTTGTTAAGTATAACTTTCCTAAAGAAAGAAGTCTTCCCAATGGGTATTGAACTGGAAGTTTCTATAGAAAATAAATGGCCTAATTTAGATAAGCAGAAATTCACCTATCAATAACACTTAGCGTTGTTCTAAGCTGGGGTCAGTGAACCCACAAGAGATCTGAGAATAGATTTCAGAGGGTGATGAACTTGAATGGGGGAAAAATTATCTTTATTTCCCTTCACCTCTAACTGAAACTTAGCATTTCCTTCAATTACTTAAAGACATGATTCTTAGAAAGACTGCAAAGTTTTGCCATTCTGCCTAAGGGGTCCATGACACCAAAAGGAATTAAGACTCACCCCCCAACTCGAAGTCTTAAAAGGAGTGATAGTGGTAACCTGGGGTGAAGTATTGTTGTTTAATCATTTTTTCCTTAACGTCTGATTCTTCATGACCCCTTTGGACATTTTCTTGGCAAAGATGCTGGAGTGGTTTTCCAGTTCCTTCTTCGTCTCATTTGACAGAGGAGGAAACTGAGGCAAACAGGATTAAGTGACTTTCCCAGGGTGATCCCGCTAGTGTTTGAGGCTGGATTTGAACTCAAGTTCTAGCACTCTATCCACCTAGGTGTATCAACCAATTTAAAAGTCACCTAGAACATTGATCAAATCTCAGAGGTTTCACAGAAAAAGAAAGTTGGGTCTTCAGAAGTTATTTCCTCCACTCTGTGCCTGACAAAGAACTCTCCCTACGGCATAGCCAACAAATGGTTGTCCAGTCTTGGCCTGAAGTCCTCCAGTGAAGAAAAGCCCACCACTGTCCAAGGTAGACCATCCCACTTTGGGCCAGCTCTCCCTGTTAGGAAGTTTTTCCTAATGCCAAGCCTAAATTAGCCTCTTCCACCCCTCCGTTGCTGGTTCTTCCTTCTGTGACCAAGCAGAAAAGGTACAATCCCACTTCCACACAACAGTCCACCAAATACTTTTAGACAGCTCTCCTGGTGCACACACTTCCTGGATAAGTCTTCTCTGCCTTAACCATTCCCACTGCCTTCAACCAAGAGTCAAATGAGATGATCTCAAGGTCCTACACTATCCTGTTTGCCTTCTTGGGGATGCTCCCCATCTTATCAGCATCCTTCCTAAAAGGGAAACTCAGAACTGTACCCTGCACTCCACTGGGGTCTCACCAGGCAAGAGGGCAGACACTTAACCCAACATCCGCTGCAACAAATACACAAGCATCTAGGTGTCCCAAGTCATGACCATAGTGCTGGAATTTATGCAGAATTTCAAGAAGACACAGTGCCCTTACCCACATGGAACCCACAGTATAGTAAAGAGCTAGGACACATCCAGAGAATTTTAACGCAAATTTCTAGCTCTGTGATGTCATCGTGGTGAATTTTAGGATTTAGACTAGAAGGAACCCTAGGGGTCATTGAGTCTAACCACTTCATCTTACAAATGAGGAAACTAAGGCCCAGAGAAATGAAGTGACTTGTTTGATGTCCCACAGTGATAGAGGCAGGACCCTAACCCAAATTTTCTGACCTCAAATCCAGTCCCCTTGTCATCATTACTCCCTTTATTGGGGCTGACTTTTGATTTACAGAACAGAGAATGTTGGTTTTGGAATGAAGGGACCAAGAGTCAGATCCTAGCTCTGCTACTGACTTGCTAAGCCATGGGCAAGTCATTTAACCTCTCTGGACTTCAGTTTCCTCATCTGTAAAATGAGACTGTTGAACTAGATGATTTCTAAGGTCCCTTACTGCTCTATGATTTTTTTGTGCTCCTAGAAAAAAGGCAGTATGACCTAGTGGATAGGGAGGCTAGTCTTGGAATAAGGAAGATCCAGGCTAAGTACTGTTTCTGACATGTACTAGCTAGGTGGACCTTGGCTGAGTCACTTAACATCTCAATGTCCCCAAGCAGCTCTCCTAGATTAATGAATTACAGATGAACTGCTAATCTACATTGATGGAGGAAATGTCCACAATGGGAATATCCTTATATGCATGAAATTACAGGCCGGGAATTTTTTTAAATGGTGTTATGATTGTAGCGCACTTGGATGAGATTAAAGACTGGAAGATAGAAAGGGGCTGGATTTGTTTTTAAATATTTGATCCTTGAGGTCACTGGAGCTTATTGATTGGGGGAGTGAGGTGGTATGGTCATTGCATCTTAGGAAAATCACTTTGACAGCTAAAGATGAACTGGAATGGGGAGAGATTTATGGCAGGGATACCAATGAGAGAGTTGTTGTATTTGTGCCCAAACTTCAGAGTTCATATCGATCAGTCACAGTCAGACACCTTGACTCCAACATAGCAATGTCATTTTTGGTCTTCTTCAAGAACAAAGGACCACAACTGAGTCCAAGTATGAGGTGATGAGGGCCCCTGCCCCAAGTGAAGAGAAGCGAACACATACAGTGTTGTGAAGGTAGAAATGACCACAGGCAGCTGTTTGGGAAAGTCATATCCCCTCTATGGGCCTCAGTTTTCTCCCCTAAGGGGATTGGACTACATGATCTCCAAATCTGAGAGATGTCATGAGTCTAGAAACAAGAAGATTTAGTAACAAATTAGATATATGAGGTGGGTGCAAATGAGGAATCAAGGACAACAGCTACGTTGTGAGCCTGGGTAATTGGGAGCACAGCACCTTGGACAGTTCCTTGGGCAGTAATAGGAAAGGAGGAAAGAGAATGAATTCTGTTTTGTACATGTTGAGTTTGAGATGCCTATAGGACATTATGCATCACAGACTTCAGAGAGGGCAAGAAGGATAAGGATTGAGAAAAGGCCACCAGAGTTGGGAATTCAAAGGTCAATTAGTTTTTGCAGATGATTCTCAGAGCTATTTATCCAGCCCTAACCTCTCCTCTGACCTCTAGTCTAACATCTCCAGCTGTCTTTTGGACATCTCCAACTGGATGTCCTTTAGATATCTTAAACTGAACATGTCCAAAACAGAATTTACAACCTTTCCTCCCAAGCATTCTCCTTGATAACAGGATTTTACTGAGCCAGTCTCTAACCTGAGAATGACGAAACAGGCCAGAGACAAAGTGCCAGTAATCAAGTAGCCATTTAATTAATTAGTTTCATTATGAGGATCAGATTTGCAAATTGGTAATTCTCCTGATCAGAATTCTACCTTGCTGAAGTGAAGACAGAGATTACATACATAAATCACAAGTGTGAAGGAAGAGGGGGGAAGGTAGATTACAAACAGTTGTTCCCAGGGCCAGAGTGGTTTCCCATGACAAATCCATAAATGGAAGACAATGCAACAGTTGTAGAGTCCTGTGGGAGCAATATTGCTTGAGTTCTTGAGGGTCATTACTTGGTGGATCACAGGACCAGAGTTCTATGATGGGAACAGATTCTACAATCTTTGATTGATTTCACTTCAGGTACACAGGCAGAAGGATGACAGTGATTGTGAGCCTTGTCAAAATTTGATCAGTTTAAGCTGCATTGTGACTCACAAGATGGAAAAGGCAATTCTGAAAAATCTAATCTATTAGCATATTCATTACATATATCATATCAATTATTATAAAAATCATAATTCCCTTCACTTTCTCTTCCCAGATTTCTATTACTGCTGAGATTACTACCATCCTCCCATTCACTTAGGCTCAAAACTCATGGAGGTATCATCCTCAACTCCTCTCTCTCTCAACCCCTCACATCCAATTTGTTGCCAATTTTTTTCATTTCTACCTTCATGACATCTATCATGTGTGCCCCCCCATGTTAGGACCAGGTTGCTGTTCAGTTATTTTCAGTCATGTCTGATTCTTTATGAATGCTTTTTGAGGATTTTCTTGGCAAAGATACTAGACTGGTTTGCCATTTCCTTCTCCAGATCAATTTTACAGATGAAGAAACTGAGGCCACCAGGATTAAATGACTTGCCCAGGATCACACAACTAGGAAGTATCTGAGATCATATTTGAACTCAGGAACATAAGTCTTCCCAACTCTAGGCACAGAACTCTAGCCACATTTCTGTAAGACAAAGATTAATTTTCCTTAAAAGTCTATCCCTGGGACCTCATTGGCCTTTGCCTCCATTGTCACCCACTCACATGGTGCCAAAGCCTTTTCAACCTGGTGGATGTCTAAAGATCGCATAGCTCACCATGCACTCCCTTCTGACCTGATGAACTTTTCTGCGAACATGAGAGGAGCTAAGGTCCACTGTACCCTTACTGCTGCACTAAGCAAAGTGAATCTTCCTTTTGTTAGCTGTTCAATTACTTACAAGTATTTAATTTCATCCCAAAACTGAACCTGAGCTGAGAGGGCAATGGTGTTAGGCCCTCCCCTAACTAGCCTATTTCTTCTGTCCTCTGACACTGACCCTGCCCTGATGCAGCCCCTCATCACCTCACACCTAGACTGCCTTCTGGCTGACCTCTGTGCCTCAAGTCTCTCCACATTCTCCATTCAGTGGCCAAAGTGATCTTCCTGAGGCACAGGTCTCACCCTCTACCTCAATAAACTCCAGTGGCTCCCTATTACCTCTAGAATCAAATGGATAATACTCTGTTTGGCTTTTAAAGCCCCTTACAATTTGTCCCCTTTCTATCTCTCCTGCCTCCTTACATCTTATTCCCCTCTGTGTACTTTACCATCCAATACCTCTGATCTCCTTGATTTTCCATTCAAAGGACACTCATCTCCCAGCTCCCCATGATTAAAACTCTCCGTCCTCATCTCTGCCTCGTGGCTTTTCTGGCTTCCTTCATGTACCCATTTAAGTCCTACCTTCTTAAAGATCTTCCTCAATCTTAGCCAGTAGTAGTCTAGGAAAGAACTAAGGATGGAACCAACTCATAGAAAGGACAGAGAACAAAAGACAAAGGACAAAGATTTGGGTCCTAAGATAGAGGGAAACATGAAGTGGTAAAGATGATGATTTCTGCCTACATTGCTTGGTAAGCACACCAACTCCGGTGGTTTTAATGATCACTGTGAGATTGTTTCCAATTTATCCTGTTTAAATCTTATTTGTATGTGGTTGATTGCATGCCACTCCCCTCCCCCATTAGAATGTGAGGTCCCTGATGACAGGAACTGTCTTTTGCCTTTCTTTGTATCTCCAAGACTTTGCACGATGTCTGGCACATAATGGGGATTTCATAAATGTCTGTCTTCCTTGACTTCACTAGATTATAATCAGATAGAGAAATTTCAGAGTTCAGTATGAGGGGCATTCTTTTGTTTTAGATCATTAATGATGGCAAGGGCAAATACATGACCTTGTGTGCCACTGTGGTGGAGTGGAGGAATGGGTCATGGGAAATGAGTTCATCAAAGAACTGAGAAGTTACGGTTTTTGAGAGAATATCAATATTGAGGTTGAAGTTTCCTAGTAAGAGATCAGGAGGTGGAATAAAGACCCAGACTGTGCCAGACATTGAATTCATTGAGGAAAGGAGACTGTCCTGTGGTTGAATAGATAACAGCTATGAGACACTTACTAGCTTCCTGACCCTGGGCAAATCATTTAACCTCTCTTAGCCTCAGTTTCCCCTTAAGTAAAGTGGGAACAATGACAGCACCTCCCTCCCAGGGGTTGTTGTGAAGATCAAATGAAATAACATTTATAAAGTGTTTGCTGTACAAATGGGCAGTGAGGTAAGGTAGTGGATAGAGCACCCTGGGCTTGGATTCAGGAAAACTCATCTTCATGAGTTCAAATCCAGTCTCAGACACTCGTTGTATGACCCTAGGCAAGTCACTTCTACCTGTTTGTCTCAGTTTTCTCATCTGTAAAGAGAGCTGGAGAAGGAAATGGCAAACCGGTATCTTTGCCAAGAAAACCCCAAATGGGGCCACAAAATATCGGAAACAACCAAACAAAAAGAAAATTGCTCAATAAGTGTGATTATTTATTATCATTCTTCGCTATGCCAGTGGACCATATGTTCTGGCAGACTTTCCCACGCTGGAAGATCTTTGAATATGTTCCAAGAAGAGCACTGGCTATGTCTGGAGAGACTCCCCTTAGAAAGATGGTATCAAGGTAATGAATTCTTTGGCCATTGTAGACCATGAGAAAAAGAAAAAAATTTAAATATCCCTCAGTCCAATGCAGATCCCTTTCAGTTTCACAGTGAGAATAATGGAGTAATGGAAAAGAGGTCAGAGGGAGCTAAGATTCATCTAGTTTTTAGGCCATCTGTTAACAATTGGTACCCAAAAACATGCGATCTTTATCCAATAACCAATGAATTCATATACATCTAGAGGAAGTGAACCACATCACCATTGAAGAGAGAAGTTAAGTTGCAACTAAATGGAAAGATAGAGAGGAAAAGAAAGGATTTGGATTCATCTGTGCCCAATCCATAGCATCTGATTTATGTAGCAGGCACTGTACTAAGTGCTGAGAATACAAAGAAATGCCAAACTGTGCCTGCCCTCAGGGAGCTTATGTTCTGATGGGGAGACAATATATGCATAAAGAGACACGTAAATATACACACAGAGTAAATGGAAAGTTATCTTAGCCAGGAAGGCTCTAGCAGCTAGGGAAATCCAGAAAGACTTCCTGTAGAAGGTAGTTCTTGACCTGAGTCTTCCTTGAGAAGACTCAGGGAGGGAGCAGCACTCCAGTTATGAGGGACAGCCACTGAAATGGTATGGAGGTGAGAAATGGGGTATCAGCAAATAGGTCAGTGTGTAGCAAAGGCTGGAAAAGTCAAAAGGGACCACATGGTGAAGAGTTTAAAATGCCAAGTAAAGGAGTTTACATGGGATGTTGGAGGTGAGAGGCAGCCCCTGGAGCCCATTGTTCAAGGGAATGACATAGTGACATCTACACTTTAAGAAGAGGATAATTTCACATGACAATTGGTTATCCTATCTTCCAATGTTCAGGGCAAACATTAGGAAAAACTACCATGGAGATGATAGTGGTTTAGGCACTAATATTTACTGGAGTGAAGAAACAGAGAGGTGGGGAAGGAGACAGAGAGAAAGAGACAGAGAGAGAGAGAGAGAAAGAGACAGACAGAAAGACACAAAGACAGAGATTCTACAATAAACTTGATGAGATCCTATAAACAAATTCAACATAGATTTTGCTACTCCTTATTGACTTCATGTGAAGGTCAGCATGAGGGAAAATTATGAAACATACATTGGGAAATATTGTTCAAGTTTGAGAAATTAAAGAGACCAAAGGCTTGAGAACAGTCAGAAGCCTCATGTCCATATCTCATGAATACATTCTTCCAGATAGGAATACAGATGATATCTGTAATTTCGTTGACATAGGGAACTCTCAAGTGTAGAAATTTCCTCTCCCAGTGTAGTTTCCTAGAACACCTAGAGATTAAATTACTCAGTTTTCTAAAAGAGAGTCAAAAGGCATTAGTCCTGATGAGAACCCTATCTTAAATGGACAAATATGTGACGGATACTGTGGGTATCATGTCAGAATCAGCTGCCAGTATGCAATCAGACCATCATTTCATTTGGGCAAAGGTCAAAATCAGCATCAAATTAGAAGGATAAAAGTTGAGAAAACAGTATTGGGCAAAATTGAATATAGCCTCACCTTAACCTATTCAGATGAGGTCCTAATGTCCCACTACACAGAAGACAAAAGAATCAAGAAACTTCTTTGGCCAGGAGACATTTGATATGAGAGAGACAGAGAGAGAAGAGAGAAAAGGAAAGAGGGAGAGAGAAAGGGAGAAAAGAGAGAGGGTGGGAGGGAAGGAGGGGGTAGAGAGAGGGTGATGGAGACAAGAGAGAGAGATAAAAGAGAGAGAGGAGGGGGTGGAGAGAGAGATGAGCAACAGCAGTTTAGAACAAAAACTCATTTGTAAAACTCTGCAAAGGGTGATGGCAGATGAGGAGCTTCACAAAACAGTGGAAAGCAGAGAAAGAAAAATAAGTCTGTAGAAAACTTGGCATGAAACCCAAATGAACCACAATATCCCAAGAACATTCTTAGATGTAACTGGCAGGAGGATAGCAACAGACAGAAAATGGAACTGATGTCTCACTGTTTCTATAGCAAATTCATTCCATCACCGGTTACCTTAGAACTACCTTTGTCTTCAATGGTGTTTTTCGTTTAAGAAAGTAGATATGGTTCTTATGAGGATGGAGTTAGGAAGAGTCACTGGAGGGGTCCAAGTATACAGGGAGGATAAAGTCCACACTGCCTAAGGAGGTACAATCTGGAAATTATCAAGAAGCTATTTTACAAGCCATCTCAGGATGAATGTCTTACCTGGAAGGGGCCTCAGAATCCATCTAGTCCAATTCATATCTCAGAAAGAATCCCCAGAACACTTTGGACAAATAGACTTTCAATGAGGACCCACTATTAGCCAAGGCAGGTCATTCCCTTTTGAATAGCTATCATTGGAAGGAAATTGTTTCCATTATGAAGTCTTAATTCACCTCTTTGTAACTTCTCCCCATTGAGCCTGGGCTAGGCTCCCAGGAAACCAATGTCTTCAGGTTCCTGGAGGGAATGTGATTGTAAAGTTGAAAAGAATTGATAGAAGGGCACCACCAGGCATGAAACTTGCAGCTTAATTTGACCCCACACGGGAAATGTCACCCAGCCTAGACACAGAAAAGATCGGCAGATTGATAGCTCCTTCTTGATTGTGAGGACAATGGTGCATTGCCATTCTTAGTTGGTGGAATGATTTATCTGTTTGATTCCAATAATGAAAGAGACTGGCATGCTGACTAGGTTTGTGTCCCAACTTCTTTGAGGGACAAGTGGCATTCAACCCCCTGAGAATGAGCAAGGAAGTTGACCCTCCTTGGGTCGAAAAGAATGTGTCTGATCTCTCCCCTACACAATGACTTTTCAAATACTTAAACGTTGCTCTCATGTCCCACCCGAGCCTCATCCTCTTTAGGCTAACTATCTATAATTCCTTTAAGCTAGTCCTACTATGTCATGCACCACCCTGGTTGCCCTCCTCTGGACATGCTCCAGTTTGTCAGTGTCTCTCCTAAACCATGGTGGCCGGAACTGAACACATACTGCAAATACTGGACTGGGTTCAGTGGGACTATTGTTTTCTTATTCCTGAAAGCTACATTTCTCTCATTGCAGTCAAAGTTAATGTTAAGATTTTTTTTCGCTGCCAAATCACGCTACTAACTCATACTAAATTTCCTTGCGGCCCACTGTAGACTCCAAATCTTCAGACAAATTGCTAATAAGCTAGATAGGCTATCTAATCCTGCCTCCCCCATTTCGGACTTATTGTGTCAATTTCTTGAAGCAAATGTATCACTATTGAAATTCATCTTGTTTGATTCAACCCAATTTTTGAGCCTATCCAGATTTTTTTAAATCCTAGCTCCATTCCCAAGTGTGCTAACTATTTTTTCTTGGCTTTGTGGTATCTGCAAATTTATTAAACATTTTATGCAAGCCTTTACCCACATTGTTGGCAAAAAAAATATGAACAGCAGAGTCAAATACAGAGCCCTGGGATGCTCTGTTGAAGGCCTCCTTCCAAAATGACTTCAAACCATTAACAACTACCATATTACTCTCACCATTCAATGGGATCCAAATTTAACGAATTGTACTATATAGCCTAGTCCATACCTCTCCATCTTTTCCACAAGAACTGCATGAAATCACTTGTCAAAAACTGTGCTAAAATCTAAGTAAGATATGTGTGTATGTATACATGCACTTTGTGTGTACATAAATACGTATGTGTGTATATGCATGCATATATGCATGTGTGTATATGTATATAAAATATTTCCCTTTTCTATTGGTTTAATAATCTTTCCCAAAAAATGAAGTAAGGTTAGTCTGCCATGATCTGTTTTTGACAAAATCATGTGGGGGTTTTTGTGTGTGTGTGATCGTCACTTCCTTACGTAGATGGTCACTGATGTATTGAGTACTCTGGCCTTACTCTGTCAGAAAAAGAGCTGGCTACATCTTCCTTCTCCAAGTTCTAGGGGTACACTTGAGTAATTAAGGATGTTTCTTCTCTAGTGCTAGCAACTGGAGCTCCCAATGTTAACTACCAGTGATTAACACCTCAGTTCCATTTAACCAATTAACATTAATCCATTTACAAATAGATATTTAATTCAAAGATATAGCAAGAACAGGAGTATAAAAATTCTACTCCCCTCCCCCCAAAAAAACCTTTGGGAGCCTGCTTTCTCCTATAACACCTCATTCTCTATGGAATGACAAGTCAATGCATGAGTCCCACCAAATTCACATCCAAATGCAGCATCTAAGTTGGGGGAGCCCTTGTTTTAGCTCCTTCTGAACTGGGTCATGAAAGTTAGACCATAATTTTTGGTTCCTCAAAACTAGACTGACTGACTGCAAACCTTGACACAAACTCAACTCTCAGACCCCCAGTGGCTTGCTCTCCTGAGCTTTTAAACTCATAAAGTCATAGCCTCCAGTCTTCTTCTCCTAAGACAAAAGAAGAAGCACCAAGCTAAAGAATTAAACCTGTCTTCATGGGCCACATGTTAGCCTTAGATGAAGAGAGCCTGAGGCCTCTCTCCCTAGAGCATTGCTTCTCAAGGAGCTTACATTCTACTGCAAGAGCATTTATAAGGAAGAGGAAAGTATGGACAGGAGAGAAGAGAGGAGAAGAAAGGGTAGAAGAGGGGAGGGGTGAGGAGGAGAGGAGAAGTTAGAAGTGGAAAGAGGAGGGAAGGAGAGAAGAGGGGAGAGGAGGAGAGGGGAAGAAGAGGAGAGAGGAGAAGAGAGGGGAAGGGAGGGAAGGAGAGGAGAGAGAGCAGGACAGCTTATGCCAGATGAAACAAACCACTACCACCACCTTAATGATTCCCTCCTCTCAGACTTTTTTTGGAGATGACCCAAGGACCCTGTATCTAAGGGCATGAGAAATAGTAATCTTCAAGTCCACTGGTCTTGCTAGTTCTAGCCCAACCCTTCTTAGCCATCAACTTAAGAAGTAATCCTTGTGGAGAAGGGATGTGCCCTCCCCACCAACACCAACTGCCAGGTGAGCCCAAGAACCAGGCAGGGGGACCCAGCAATACACTGCCCTTTCCCAACCATGAGCTCCGCTCTCAGCCATTGTCCGAGGCCAACATATGACCTGTTAGCTGTCCCTATAGGAGCTGTCTCCCCTGCCTCCTGAGCATCCAGAGCTACTGAAGACTCAGGAAAGAATGCTCAAAATCCTTGACACTGTCAAATGGCTCTCCATAAAGAACAGATAGGGTTTCCTCAATGGAGAATTCCTATGTGCTTTGCTATTGCACCCCAAGGACCGTTAATCTTGTCTCTCCCAGTTAGGATCCTTGATCCTTGAGATCTTTGAGAGCAGAGACTGTCTCACTTTTTCCGCCTGTATGCCCAAAGTCCAGTGCTTTATACGTAGTAAGTGCCTAACAAATCATTTTTTTATTCTTTCAAAAGGATCAGAGTTGAACCCAGATCTCTTGAGCCTCACTACTTTCTGTCATACCTCCCTTAGGACATTATAAATACCTTGAGGACAAGAATTATGCCACTTCTCATTTTCATACGTTCAGGAACAAGTATAAGAACATAATAGAGTCTCAATAAGTGTTAGAAAAGAGCACTGGAAAAAAATGAAGTAAAATGAGGGAACAATGAATTTGGAGCCAGAAAGTACCTTAGAGGTCATTCAGTCCATACTCCTTATTGTGCAGGGCAGGAAACTGGGGCCCAGAAAGGGCAATTACTTGTTCAAGGTCACACAGCTAATGACTGAGATAGCATTGGAGTCCATATCCTTTAATTCACTATCTCTGTCACCCTGGGCAAGTCATTTGACCTATTTGTTCCTCAGTTTCCCCATCTGTTAAATGAGAGGATTTGGTTCAGTGTTTTCTAAGATCATTCCAACTCTAAATCTGTGATCCTTTATTCTTCCAATTCCAAATTCATTGTGTTTCCCTTAGACCATATTGCCTCTCATGGTCAATAAGGTCCTTTCTTGTGCTGGGTTCAAATCTCATCTGTGACACTTAGCTGGGTGAGCATGGACAAGTCACTTAGGCTCTTTGAGCCTCAGTTTACTTGTCTGCAAAACAGATATAATATCTTTAGTACTTGCTGGACCTCAGCATTTTATTATGAGGCTCAAAGAGAACAGTACCTGAAAAGTTCATAGCTAACTATAAAGCCTTATGTAAATGTCAGTGATAATGACATGCTTCTTTTGTCCTTGGACCACCAGGGGGTAGCAGACACCATGAGAACTTACAGGATAAGGAGGGAATGAGAGAGGATGAACATGGCCTCCCTTGGCCTCCCACCTACATGGGCGGCTCTGGACCACTACCACCCAAACCCAACAATGTGGGCCCAGGCAGCCTACTGAATCTTTCTCCAAATGAGAGGAAGAAGGTTTTTCCAGAGAGACTAGGGAAGGCTGGACCTGAGGTTCCCACTCAAGGTCAAAACCCATGATCACTTGGAATCCAAGCCAACCTCCAACACTTAGGGCTCCACATCCTGTGAGAAGAAATTTTTCTGGGGTAGGAAGAGGGAGAAGAGGACTACAGTGGGAAGAGTGAATGTCTAAGGGTCTCTTATGGTCTCATGGTCCAATCCAACTGAATTCAACAAAGATTTATTAAGTATGCATTTCGTTGTTGTTGTTTTCGTCCTTCATTGCCAAAGAAGACCATGCCATAAGAGAAATGATGACATGACTTGCACTTGATGTTGTTTTGAGTGAGGGAAGGCTGTGCATGTCACCAGCCTCACTTCTCTTCCGGAGCCATCTGAATCCAGTGACCAGATATTCATCAGGATGACTGGAGATGGCCCAGGATGTATTATGTACTAAGGAGTTTCACATAGCTAATAAGTAGAAGACTTGAGAATAGAATCCAGGTCCTTTGACTAACTACCTATGAGACCCAGGGCAAGTAAACTTGACCTCTTTGAGGATCAGTTTCCTTATTTGTAAAGTGAAGGATTGGACTCAGTTACCTTTATTGTTCCCTCCAGTTTAAGATGGTTTGATTCCAATAAGCATGTAAAGGGTTCAGACTATTCCCAGAAGAGTGAGGAGCCCAGACTTCTTCTTGGAGTATGAGAACCCCAGAGATACCTCTTGAGGGGTACAAAGATGTCCCTGTGGGAATTAGAGGAGTGGCCATTCCAAAAGGAATTCAGGACCATGACTGGGAATCTTGTACTTGGGGGAGGGGGGATGGCACAGAGGGCAATTTGATCACAGATCAGGAGTTGGGAGAGGAAGCACAGCTCCTAGAGAGTTTGACCTGTGTCCTCATGGTGATCAGGGAGAAGAAAAGCACCAGAAGAACACAACAAGGAGGAGACTCCAAGGAGGAGCATTCCAAGGTTGATTGTGGGAGAAGTGACAACTTCAACTTGAACTATTCAAATGAACCCTTAATGCTGGAAAATGAGAAATGAAAAAGCAAAGATATTGACCTCAACTATGAGAATTCTCTGCAAAAGTTTAACTGATATAAAATAGAGAAACATGAGATGAAGCAAGCTTGGCAGCTGCCAAGGAAACAATGATTAACTTGAGAAGGAGTAGTACCCTCACTTAGAAACTAGGGAGGAAATCTTGCCTCTCTATTCCATAAGGAATCACAACCCCTCCATTGTTAGCAATCTGGAGAAAATCCCAGCTCCCCTTATGCTACTTTGAGGCCTTCTGTAATCATGAGACACCAAGGACTCTGTATAGGGGTATGGGTCCCAGGATATTCCTAACAGAGTGACAGACCTGGACAATCCCAACGAGGATGTAGGACCTAGGAAGCTATAGGACCCAGAGTGTTCCTAGTGGGATGTAGGTCTCAGGGTATCCCAAGGAAAAAGTGTAAGGACTCACTATCTTTGGTGCAGTTAGGGACTTGGGGGCTATCCTTAGCAATGATAAAGATACAGGGTAAGGAGGATACAAAGAAAGTACAAAAGACATGGCCCTTACCTAATGGGAGGTCAAAGTCAAGTTAAGGAAACAGGTCATTATTCAGTGTTATACCTCCCCAACCCAGGTGACATATGGTCCATCATTACACATCTCGGTCTTTGCCTCTTTGTGTTTATCCTTTTCTGATCTTGTTGAGTTATTATTTCAGCTGAGTCCAACTCCTCATGATCCCATCTGGGGTTTTCTTAGCAAACATACTGTAATGGCTTGCCATTTCTTCCTCCAGATCATTTTACAGATGAGGAAACTGAGACAAATGGGATCAAGTGACTTACCCAGGGTCACTCAGCCAGATCTGAACTCAGGAAGGTGAGTCTTCTTGACTCCAGGTCTGGCACTCTATCCATTGAGCCATTGAGCTGCCCTTGTTTTCAAAGAAGACCATCATGGAATGGTGTCCTGACTGGTGCATGAATTTAAGCGAGGTAGAGTTGCACAAAGTTGCAAGCCTCACTCTCTCTTCCAGAGTCAAAAAAGTTCAATGGCAGGACAAAAGTCAAGATAACTGGTAATGGCCTGGGATGCAGTGGATGTCTGACCAAGCTCTAAGCACTCTACCATGTCCCTTTAACTCACCCACAGGTTTGAGCCTGTTGGTTATCCTCAACCTGGTTTAGCCAGTGTGCTGAGATGGTTTTACTGGGATGTGGCTGCTGTGTAAGCTACAGCTTCTTGGAGCCACAGCTGAGAGTCGAGTGATGGGTGGACACCAAAGGTGGATGAGTAGCCCTCACACCAGAGGTTAAAGTAGGTGATACTCAAGATCCCTTTTATCCCTAGATCCTATACTTCTATGTACTACCATGGTCCAGCTTTCTGAGCTTTCCAGTGGCTCCAACTCCAGAGCTTTGTGTCATTCTACCCAGTATCCCCACCATCACATATGTGCACATATAAACACACATACAGAGTGATGAAATGGACTTGCCATTGGTCCTGGAGTCAGAGGACCTGGGTTCAAATCACACCTCCGATGCATACTATCTGGGTGATTTTAGGCAAGTAACTTAACTTCCTTGGGTCTCTGTTTTCTAATCTATAAAATGGCAGCATTGGACTACATGGCCTCTGGGGTCCCTTCCGACTCTAGATCTAAGATGTTCTAGTTTTTAAAAACCATGAATGTACACACACACACACACACACACACACACACACACATCTTCTCTAAGGGCGACTACCTCCCTAGTTCTTCTGGATAGCCACAAGGGGGCAATAATGACACTATAGTAAAATAACCCTAACAATAACAGTTGATATTTAAGGATTGCAGCGTTTTAGATACATGACCTCGTTTAATCCTCACAACAACAATGAAGGATAGTTGGTGTAGTCATTGTCATCTTCACTTTACAAATGAGGAAACTGAGGCTCAGAAAGGGAAGTGAGTTGTCCAAGATCACAAGCCAACAAAGTACCAGCACAGGTATTCTGAACCTCTGCCTTCCATCAGTCAGTAAGTCAACAGGGATTTATTAAGTGATTGCCATATACTAGCTCAGGGAAGCTAGGTGGCCCCATGGGTAAAGTGCCAGGCCTGGAGTCAAGACGGCCTGAGTTCAAATATGGCCCCAGACACTTATTAACTGTGTAATCCTGGGCAAGTCTCTTCACTCTTCCTCAATTTCCTCATCTGTCAAATGAGCTGAAGAAGGAAATGACAAATCCCTCCAATGTCTCTGCCAAGAAAACTCCAAGCAGGGTCATTACAAGTTGGACCCAATTGACCAACAACCTATGCCAACTCAAATCTAATGCCTCTCTTGGAGACCTCAATCTTCACTTATTCTACCTTCCAGAAAAGTTCCCTCCAGTCTCTTCTTGCCTTTGGTCTTCTTCACCCATTTAGCATGCACCTACATGAAGTGAGGAAATGGGAGCTGAATCCTGACTTTGGCATTGACCCACCATGTGCCTACCCTTGAGCCAGGCCTAGGAAGGATCATAGGGTGTCAATGCTGGAAAGGACTTTTGCAATCATACAGCCCAATGCCTTCCATTTAGAGATGAGGAAACTGAAAGCTTAAGAAAGTGAATTGTCCAAGACCACACAAGTAGAAAATAGAAAAGCTGAAATTCAAAGCCAGGCCCTCTGACCCCAGATCCAACCTTCTTTTGACTGCATCCCACTGCTCTCAAAGGATCCTGCCCTGGGGAATCACAGTGCCTGTTCTGCCCCCATCACAGGGGTGCTACAATGCCACTGCTGCCCCCATCACAGGTGAAGTGGGTGGATCAAATGAGATAACAGATGGAAAAAGGTTTTGGAAAGTATAAAGTGCTACAAAAAGGTGGGCCAACATTTTCCCCATCTTTTATCTCTGGACTCCTGAGTGGTCTCATTCCTGACCTTTCCACCTATTGTATGTATTTTCTCTCCTTCCCACTCACTCTTCCCCCTATTGGGGAAAAAGAAAAGAAAAACTAAATCCTTGTAACAATATAGATTGTCAAGTAGAAACAACTTCCTATATTGGGCATGTCCAAAATTAGGTCTTATTCTGCACCTTGAGTCTCCATTTTCCTCATCTTTTTCCCTGACCTGTCTGCCCTGTGACTGTGGGCACTGCTCTCCAAGCTCAGGCTCTCAGCCTTCTGCTAGGATTCCAGGCTCTCCAGGTGGGACAGCCTCTCTTTGTCCTGCTCCTGTACACAGAAGCCTTCCAGAAAAGGCTCTTTTCAGGGCTCATTTTGTCACTGAGCTGAGAGGGGTTCTTATAGACAACTCCATCGGTCAGATATAGGAGAGGGTTGGAGGTATGGGTGAAGTGTATCCTGGAAATCTGGTGATGCTCACCCATTGAAAGTCAGGCACCCATGGAGAATGAGCTAGCCCAGTCTGGTGGAAAGGGTCCCAGAATTCCAGAGATCTAGGTTCTTGTCTTTATTCCATGACTAACTCTCTGTGTGGCATCTCAATAGAACCAATGTATCCTGAATTTAAAATAATGGAGGAGGGAAGGCATAGATTGTCTCTAAAATCATTTCCATCTCTAATGTTTTATGTTCTAAGACTCCTTCTAGCCCTAATTTCCCATTTTAAGATCACTTCCAGCTCTGATAGCGTATAGTTTAAGGTCTCTTCCAGCTCTGACATTCTCTGTTCTAAGGTTCCTACCAGATGTGACATCCTCTGTTGTAAGGTCTGTCCCAGTTCTCATATTCTGTGTTCTAAAGGCTAATATAGCATAGGATAAAGGGTTACTAGCACAAAATTCATTGGCATTAGCCAATTAGGTCCCCAAAGGGGCACACAAAGACATTAAGGAAATTGTTGAAAAAATATAATAGAAAGAACCCTAGGCTAAAAGTCAGAAGATCTGAATTCTCTACTCTGTCACAATGAGATCTTTGAGAACTCATCCACCTATTTGGACTTCAGTTTCTCCTTTTATAAAATAATCATGGATGGAAGATTAAGTTAAATGATTACTAAAGACTCCTCACATTCATGTTAGACTGACTTTAGGGACATTTGATGTTTTTCCTGACCAAGCTCTACCTACTCGATCTCCACTTGATACATCAAAGTTAATTCATGATCTCTTCTCTCCTCCTCAATTCCCTACTTCTCCCCTCTGGATTCTAATGGTAACTTGGAGAGATTAGAAGGTTTTTCCTAGTATTATAAAACTTCCAAGTCTCCACTGGTGAGCTCCTCCCCCAGACTATCATTTGACATGAATTAGCCAGTCAGAGCTATTTCTAAAAAAAGAAGTTACTGTTTACTGAGGTGGTAAAAAAAAAAAAAACCTATCAGCACAAAACATTTCCCCAAAAGTCTCTGGCACACTCTGCAATAAGTAGGTATAGTGTCTGGGGCAAAGTGATCTCAGGCTTATAGAGCTCATATGACATAGGGGTAAACTCCCAGTTCCTGATCATTTTAATTCCTTCATTCCTTTCATGGAGTTGTCATGAAATTCCCTTTAGACTTGGTGTTACTTTCTATGGGGCTCCTTGAAGAATCCTGAAACTATCCTTCAGTCTGACTCATTTGTTCTCAACTTCCAAAGCAGATGCTAATGCCAGCCACTAGGACATCTATGGAACATCCAAAACCTGCCAGTCTTTGAAGCCTACAAAATCATCCTCTTGTAGGAGGAGGGGAAAGGAGACAGAAACTCTCTCCTCACTCTCCAACCCCATCCTAACCAAGTGATTCCCAATCAGGAGCTTGGTTGAAGTTGCTTTCTCTACTGGGCTGACCTGAGTGCTGAACTGGCTAGTTTACTTTATCAAAGATCCACACACAGAACATGGCTCAGTCTCTTCAGCCAAAACATTTTTTGTGTAGTTTTATTTCTATTTCATCCATTGGCTTCCACTTCTTTTAAGCTGATTAAGGATTTTTCATACTTAGTTTAACACCTTGATTAATTGGTGGATTGATTATTTCAATAGAGGTGTGTAACGGCAAGGACTCTGGCATACACAGAAGGGCCTGCTGTACAGGTTCTTAGGTCTGCTTTTCTAAAAGGAAAGCAACTTTTGAGGAGTCAACAATCTGCTTTAATCAAGCACATATATCATTCACTTAGTTCAGGGGAGAAAAGTCAGCACCCTGAACTTCAGAGAAAATACAAACAGAAATTACAAGCAGAAATTACAAACAGAAAGACCAACAGACAGGGCTTCCAACTGACTGACCATAGACAATACTTACATTGTTACCAGAGAGAGAAGCACCAACATCTGGGTTTTCAAAGCCCAGGGGCTCCTTAATGGCTACCCGCAGTCTCATCTGGCACATTAACCTTCTTCCAAAAAATAAACCCCAAAGCACAACCTCACCTTCAGGGCTAAAGGGCATGATCCTCATGACCCAGTGCCTCATTAGAAATTAATAAAAAGTGTCTGAGGCTTACTAATGGGTAAGATCTTTTAACTCTTCCCCCCACCCACCATTAACCTTACATTAACATTACAGGGTATCCTCACCAGATGGAGGTATCAGAATTCTAGCATCTTATTTTATTACTTTAAGTGAGACAGAAATGGTTAATTAACTTATTCAATTGACCTCCCACCCTTATATTCATACTGTCTATTCTAAAGTCCCTTTGAGTACTAACATTTTCTCTTCTCAGCTTCTTCCTAGCTCTGACATTCTGTGTCTTAAAATCTTTTCTAGAATTGCATGCTTATAGATAGAACCCCAGATGAAACATTAAAATAAAATAATGGCCACTCTTGTGCCTCTCCATAAGCTTGGGTCATAGAGGAGATGCCTCAGGCAACATGGAGTCACAAAGCTAAGCAAGGAGACAATAAAGACTTTTGAGAGGAATGAAGCCGGAAAACTATGGCTAAATGGGAAATTCTAGGTCAGGTGGTTAAGTGGCAGGATATGCAGCACCAAGTACTGATACCGGTAAATTCTATGGTGGGGGACTTGGAGGCAACCTGTGGAGGTGGAAGGCATGAGGGGAGAAAATACAAGAAGAAAACATGGTTCCTGCTCCAAGAGACATTATTTACTAGTTAGTTGGAGACAGAACAACTAAAATGACCACATACCCACACACATACACACAATATAAGCACAATTACAAAATAACCTTTTAAACAAGGACAAAGTTACAAATTTTCCTCAAAATGTTTCTTAAGTGACAATTTTGTTCATCTGAAACATGGAACAGGAGTACAAGAAAGAAAAAAAAGGTCTCTAAGCAGTTAAAACCTGCCATAAATTCCAAGAACTTGACTTAAACAATGCGGCCACCATATTTGGATATCGATCATCACTATCCTAGGAGCGCTTATAGAGGCAGGGGAAATAGCCCTCTTGAGGATGAAGATGAGAAAAGCAGCTGGACTGGGAGCATCCACAGAGGAGGTCTATGTTAGAGATGACACAATTTGAGGGGATTTGAGGGATTTATTCTCCCAGTGTTTTAATGAGGAGAAGATACCAAAGGCATGGGGGCAGAAGTCTCAAAACTCATTCATTCCCACTCCCCCCCCAAAAAAAGATGAGCCAGAGAACAATTGATAGCTACTATCCTATATGTCTACTTTCCTATCTATATGAAATTTTTATAAGAGTAATTTGCACATTCATCAAGAGTATTCTTGATAAGGATTTTAGAAGGGAATAAACGGGTTTTGGCAAGACAATTCCACCAAAGACCCAGTCTTGGCCATCACATACTTTACTAAAAGATGTGGAGAAAACCAGATCCCACTGTAATTATTGTTTGCTGATTATAAACAAGAATTTTAGTCAGGAGAGGAGAACCTCACCTTAGAGATTCCCCTCCAACAAGGAGTCTCCCAAATAAATGTCAAAATTATACTAGATCGCTTGAAGGATATAATAATAGAGAGAAGCCACTGACCATTAATGTCAAGTGAGGCATAAATCAGAAAGACACACGCCCAACAATGGTCAATATGGTCATGGAGGAGATCTCTTTCAAGAAGGGACATGTATAGGTAGGGAGGTCTTCCATATACTCCTGCTTAAAGTTGACGTTTGGTGATTTTATCAGGCTGAGGAATATTATAGAGCCTCCTAAAAAAGGAGTTTTGCCTAATTATCAACAAAGGAATACTCAAGTGAATTAAAAATGTCTTTCATCCAGATTATGATATGAAGTTGATTTATGATATATGAATGTTCTTTGCAGAAGAGTGAAGTTGGATAGACAGAAAGATTGATTGATAGATAGACAGACAGACAGATAGATACATAGATAGATAATGGTCTTAGACAAACACAACAAATGTACAATGAGTTGGGCCTAGGGACATTCCTAGAAGGAATCTGGATTGCCTTTGACAAATTACAAAATTCTTTTAATAAACCCCAATCTTCTCCCTGAAACAGAAGCCCCTCTTTTTAGTGAAATATCCTTCCAGGGATATTCAATTCAAATGAACAGACATTTCCTTAAATATCTACATAGGTAATACACATTACCTAAATACATAAATATCTACATTCAAGATTCTGTGTCAGGCACCCAAAGATAAAATGGAAATTATTGAAAGAGTACAATAGAAATAACCCTGGGTTAAAAGTCAGAAGATCTGGATTCCAGTCTCCACTCTGCCACAAGAGATCTTTGAAACTCATCCACCTATCTGGACTTCAATCTCTCCCTTTATAAAATGGTAGTGGATGGAAGATTAAGTTAAATGATTACTAAGGATTCCTCACGTTCATGTTAGACTGGTTTTAGGGACATTTGGTGTTTTTCCTGACCAGTCTCTAACTACTCAACCTCCACCTTAAATGTCAGTGTTAATTCATGGTCTCTGCCTCTCCTCAATTCCATACTTCAGTCACCTCAACATCATCCCCTACCCTCTCCTCCTGTGCTCTGGTCTTGGAAAATAAGATGTCCCTCCTCTGCCAACATCAATGCCATTACTTGTACCCTCAACCCCATCCTCTCTGATTTCCTCTGGCAGTTTGACCCTTTGATCATCCCCTCTCTTGACTTAGTTTTCAGCCTCTGGTTCCCTCCTTGCTTCCTTCAGACATTCCCAGATGTCACCCATTCAAAAACCACAAAACAAAACAAAAACCTTGATTTGATCCCGTCATCCCTCGAGCTTTCATCTTATATCTCATTTCCCCTTTATAGGCAAATTCCCAGAAAAACTTGTCAACACACTTTGATCCCATTTTCTCACCACCCCCCTAATCACTCCCCAGCCCTGAGCAAGCCGGCTTCTGTCCCCGCTACTTGAATGGAACTGTTCTCTCCAAGGTCATTGGAGTCTCTTTACTGTGAAAACCATTGGTCTTTTCCTAGTTAGTCCTCATCTTTATTGGCATCTCTGTAGTATTTGACCCTTTAAACCCACACATTCCCTTGTCCATGGATGTTCTCTCTTCCTTGAACTTTCTGGACACTGCTCCTGTGGTTCTCTTCCTTCCTGCCTGACTGATTCTTCTCTGTCTGCTTTATAGGATTCTCCTCCAGACCTTAGCCTCCATGCTTGACTGTATAACCAGTACTATGTCCCAGACCTTCTTCTCTGCTTTGTCTATGAGCTCTATCTTAGTAATCTCATCAACTCTCTAGAATGAATTAGTGTTTCTATGCAGATGATGGGCAACTAGGTGGCACAGTGGATAGAGTGCTGGGTCTGGAATTAGGAAGACCTGAGTTCCAATATGACCTCCGACACTTACTATCTGTGTGACCCTGGGCAAGCACTTTAACTCTGCTTACCTCAGTTTCCTCAAATATAAAATGAATTAGAGAAGGAAATGTCAAACTGCTCCAGTATCTTTGCCAAGAAATTCCCCACACACATAAAAGAAGTCACAAAGAGTTGGATATGACTGAAGAATGACCAACCACCAACAAGACAACATGCAGATGAGTCCCAAATCTATATACCCAGCCCTTATCTCTCTCCTGCGTTCCAGTCCTAAACCTCCAATGGCCTGCTGGACAGCTCCACCTGGATGTTCTATAGGAACCTTAAATTCAACATGAGCAAAATAGAACTCACTATACTTTCTCCCAAACCCACCCCTCCCAACTTCTCTATTTCTGTCAAGAGCAGCACCATTCTTCCAATCACTCATGTATGCCATCCCAGAGTCATCCTTGACTTTTCATTCTCCCTTCCTTCATCCTCCCTATCCAAGCAGTAACAGAATCTTGTTAATGCTTCTGGCATCTGTCACATTCTTTGCAATCCCACGCCCAAGCCAACATCAACTCTCTCCTGAAGGTTGCAATAGCCTTCCAGTTGCTCTCTCTTCATTACAATCTCTTTCTCCTTCAATCCATCCTGCACCCAGATGTCAAACTGGCATCCTTGAAGTATCAGACTGGCCATGTCAATTCCCTGCTGAAAGAAGTTCAGCAGTTCCTCACTAGGATACAATAAAAACTTCTCTGTCATTTAAAGCCCTGCACAATCAAGCTCCGACTTATAGTTCCAGACTGATTACAAATTACTCCCCTTTAGACACTCAATGTTCCCATCACACTGCCTTAATTGCTATTTCTCACACAAGACATTTCATCCCCGACCTCCATGTTTTTGTACAGGCTGTTCCCCCCACCCCCACCCCAATACCAAATGTTCCTTCTTCTCACCTCTGCTTCTAGGAAATTCTGGCTCCCTTCAAGGCTCAACCTAGATACTACCTCCACTCTAGACTTGCTACTGCTGACCCAAATTTAGTCTGTATTTACTTTGTGTGTGTCTTATCACTTACCTATAAGCATGCTGTAGAATACAAGCTCTTTGAAGGTAGAGACTACCTTGCTTTTTCCTAGAGCAGTGCCTGGTTCATATTAGCCTTTTCATAAATGCTTGTTGATTGATTAAATGGGCAAAAAGAGAAGAGATTTGGGAATAATTTGACAAGAATCCAAGATTTTGGAAGAGCAAATTTCAAAAGTTCAGAGAGAGATCCTAAGACTTAAAATTCTACATTTTGAAGCTCTTTACTACCTGATCCTAGGTTGAATAACTTTCTTGCCTTTCCTCATTTGAAGATTTCCATCTCCCACTCTGAACACTCCCTCCCTGCTGCCAGAAATGCACTCCCTCCCCACTTTTACATCCTAGAACCCCTAGGTCAGAGTTCAGATTTTTCTCAAAACCACTAATAACTCTCCAGCCCTGAGCAAGCTGGCTTCTATCCCCACTACCTGAATGGAACTGTTCTCTCCAAACTCAGATTTTTAAAAAAGACAAAAAATCAGCTTAAATAGCACTTCCTTCACTGAAGTCTTTCCTGATCCCCCATGTCACCATTTCTCCTTAAAAAATGACCTTGAGTTTGTTTTGTGTATATTCTCCAAATATTTAAGTATACGTATTGTTTAGCCCAACAGGACACATGCTCTTTAACTGCAGGGACTCTTTGGTTTCCTTTCCTGAGGGCCTAACATTGTGCCTGCCACATAGTAAGTATTTAATGAGGGCTTTTTATTGAATGACTAACAGGCAGCCCAGCAGGTGTAAACAATTCAAAAATGAAATTCAGAAGAAACAATGATGATGATGATAAGGCAGAAGAGGAGGAATCATTCAAAGATACTCTATGGATAAATGAACCAACTTGTACCTTGAAGAGATACAATGCAAGCAAACACCGGATATTAAGGATAAAGTCAAAAGTAAGGCATGAAGTTACAGAAATAGCATCAGGCTCGTTAGAGTTCAGAATGCTCTTCAGCTAGTGCTACTGTTTCTGTCTCTACTGACCTTTACCCAAATGCCCTTCCACCAGGTTTCCTCCCTCTGATTTTTTTCGCAAGAATGACCAACAATCCCTAGCAAGGCATTGTTCAGTTGTTTTTCATTTGGTTTTGCCTCTTCCTGACTTTATTTGGGGTTTTCTTGGCAGAGATACTGGAGTAGTTTGTCACTTCCCTCTTCAATTCATTTTACAGATGTGGAAACTGAGGCAAATAAAGTCACTTGTCCAAGGTCACACTGCTAGTAACTGGCTGAGACTAGATTTGAACTCAAGAAGAGGAATCTTCCTGACTCCAGGTGTGGCACTCTATCCACTGCACCACCTAGCTGCAAGGCCCTGGCCACCTACAAAAAGCCTAGGATTTGTGGTTCTTCCCACTTTAACAGGGAAGGCTAACATGAGATCCTGTACATCACCTTCTTAAAAAATGGATTTAGAATTATGTTTTCCAGCAGATTTACTTTCTTTTTCTATATTTTTAAATTTCTATTTTCATTTCCAAATTCTCTTCCTTCATCCATCTCCTCCCCCACCTATTGAAAAGGCAGGGAAATGTATGTCTCTTAATGCATAATGCTGCTTTGCTGCCTGCTCCCCTCATTGACCTTTCCCTTGTCTTTGGCAGAAGGCTTCCCCTTCCTGAGTCATATTTCAATCATGACTACCCTTCCAGAAAATCTCACTAGGAGTTGATCTCTATGGAGTCCTCTTGCTTGCTGCCTATACATTATGTTTCTCTGCACATTGGCATCCCATTCAACTCTCTTATTCCACATTATCCAGGAAACTGTCCAAGAAAGGGAATATGTACTTATCCAAAATGACACAGGTAGCAAGTGGCCAAGTCGCCCACAGCCTCTGACATCAATTCTTTCCACTAGAGAGCCAAGTGGAATGGTGGAGTTAGAATTGGTGAAAAGAAGAGATCAGAACAGACAGGTGACCAAGGCAATAGTTAGGAATGGAAGGTGGGGCAGCAGGGTTAGACTATCCCAGGATTAGGACTTTTGCTTTAGCCATCTGCTGGTTTTCCATTAGGATTTGGTGCTTCCAGCTACACTATGATGTGTAGAGATCCTTTGGCAGAGGCTGTGGAGCTGGGCCAGCTGGATTGTCTCTATTAAACCAATGCTTTAAACTCCACAAGATGAAAATAAAGGGAACTGGTCAGAACTCACCACAACTGCTACCCTATCCATTATTCAACAGCCAAAAGTTTTATATAATCTAGGCCCAAATAAGATCCAACTTCACCCAGAAGAATTTGAAGACAAATCACAGAATGTCTGAGCTGGAAAGGACCATAAGATATAAAATATCCAAACTTGGAGGGTCCTTACAACACAGAATGTGAGAATTGGAAGGGAGTTGAGAAAACAGAATGTCAGAGCTGGGCGGGCCCTTAGAAACCAGCATGTCAGAGCTGGAAGGAATCGTAGAACACAAAATGTCAGAGCCAGAAGAGAACTGAGAACACAGAATATCAAAGTGGGTTGTTCTCTACCTCAGGTCTCTCCCTACTCCATTCCACCTTCCACTCAGCTCTCAAAGTGGTTTTCCAAAGCAGAGGCCTGAGCACGTCACCACCCTACTCAATAAACTCCAGTGGCTCCCTATTACTCCTTTGATCAAATGTGAAATCCAGTTTGGTTTGAAAAGCCCTTCTTACCTTTTCAATATTCTCACACCTAATTCCCTGCCTGATCCCTCCCCCCATCATATATTCCAGTGTCAATGGCCTCTATGTTGTTCCTCGTACAAGGCATCTCCTAACTCTGGCCATTTTCACTGATTGTTCCCCATCCTAGGAACTCTCTCCCTCCTCATCTCCATATCCTGGTTTCCCTGGCCTCCTTCTAGTCTCAACTCAAAGCCCAAAAAGACAAGGTGCCTTTTCCAGTTCACTTAATGCTGGTGCCTTCCCTCTGAGACTATCTTACACTTGCACTGTATATATTATGTCGGGGAATGTCTGTTAGTCCACAGGCATTTCTTAAGTGTCTCCTATGTGCTGAACAATGAGCTAAGAGCTGAGTCAAATATAAGCAGAAATAATCTCTCCTCTCAAGGAGATTCTATTCAAATGAAGGAAGAAAGCATAAAAGGGAGCTCGAGAGAGAGGGTAGGCAAAGTTAATTGGTATGGAGACATGATAGAAAGGGTCTGGAGCTCGACCTGAGGAGGAAGGAGAACATGGCTGGTCTCATCACCATTCTGAAATGGTGGTGCAAGGTGGAGACATCTGGTGAGAGGGAGAGACTACTGGGCAGCAGGTACTTTCAGTGTGGAGATCCCAAGGCTGGAGTGGGCTTCCAGGATGGAGAGATTCCTAGGGCAAGCAAGAGAAAATGCAGAGTGCAACCTGGAGCCAGTGGGTCTGATGTAGATGAAAATCCAGCAAAGAAAAGTGACGAGGAGTGTCAGAGAGGTAGGAGAACAAAGAAACAGAGACAGTGAGAAGGAAGATAGATAGAGACAGAGGAAGAGAAGGGGAGAGAGAGAGAAGATACAGAGAGATGGGAGAGAGAGAGGAGAGAGAGAAAAGACAGAGAGAAAGAAAGATAAGAAAGAGACAGAGAAAGACAGACAGAAAAAGAGAGGAGAAAGGAAAGAGAAAGGAGAGAGAGATTCAGTCAGACAAAGAAAGAGAGAGGAGGGAGAAAGAGGGTGAGGGAGAAGATAGAGAGTAAAGACAGAGAGAAAGGAGAGACAGAGAAAGAGGGAGAGACATAGAGAGAGGGAGAAAGGAGGGGGAGGAGCAGTGTCATGAAAACCAAAGAGAAGAAAGTGTTAAGAAGAAATGGATTGGCAGTGTCAAATGCTTCAGAGAGGTCAAGAAAAATCAAGGTTAGGAAAAGACCATTAGATTTGGAAATTAAGCCATCTTTGATAACTTGAAAGAGGTCAGGTTCAATTGAGTGATGAAGTTGAAGGGGTTTAGAAGAGAGAGAAGTGGAGGCACCAGGTGTAGATGGCATTTTTAAGTTTAGCTGAGGAGGACAATAGATAGCGAGATGATGGGATCAAGGACAGGTTTTCTGAGGATGGGGACAGCACAGATGAGTTTGTAAGGAGCAAGAAAGGGAAATTAATACATAGAATGTCAGAGCTAAAAAAGACCTTAGAGACCATCTAGTTTACCCCACCCCATTTTACAGAGGAAGAAACTGAGGCCCAGAGGAAAGTCACTTGTCCAAGTTATACATTTCATTGATAAAAAAAAAAAATACTAGACCAGACCAGGACTGGAACTGGGTTCTTTTTTCTTCTTTGACTGACTCACCTTCACCCCATGATACTTAGCATCTTATAACTTACTTTCTTTTCCATAACCAATAAAGGAAAAAACCCAAAATTTCCTCATTATCAAAGAAACAGTGAATTCTCAGCCAAAGAACTTGGACCCTGTCACACAGTCAAAGAGCCAGGGAATCAAGCCTGGGTCTTGAAGGAGTCAACCAGGGAGCCATTCAGAGAAGTGAACTTTGACTCACCCATTGTCACAGCCAGGTGGGTTTTGGGGCCAGGGCACAAATCCATCTCTTCTGACTTCTAATCCAAAAGGAATTTTTCTACTATGCTACACTGCCTTCCCTTGTGTGACCATGAGAGGGTATGAGATAGAGGAAAACAGTACTGAATTGGAAGTAAAGGGGCCTAAGTTCTAGTTTTGGTTGGGTTGCAAACTTGTTTCATCAAACAAGTAATCACAAGCATTTATTAATCACCTACTATGTCCCAGATATTCATCTAGGTGGTACAGTGGATAGATCACTGGGCTTAGAATCAGGAAGACATCTTCATGAGTTCAAATAAGTTCAAATCTATCACTTACCAGCTATGTGACCCTGGACCAGGCACTTAACTCTGTTTGCCTCAGTTTTCTCATCTGTATAATGAGCTGGAGAAGGAAATGGCAAACTACTCCAGCAAACAAAACCCAAATGAGGTCACCAAGAGTTGGATATGAGTGAACAACAACATGTCCCAGGTATTGGGCTAAAGGATGGTGATACAGTGACAAAAAGGAAACAGTGCCTGCCCACAGGAAACTAATATTCTGTTGAGTGAAAGAACAAATATACATATAAATGAGTATATAGGAGAGGGGATGGAATTCATGGAGCTTTTTATGTGGCTCTGAGTGGATGGACATGTCCATTGGTCTTTTGCTGAAGAAATACAAATCACATGATCTACTATGGGGAAAGTTTCTTCCTGATTTTGTGGTGAATCATCTTTAATGAACCATACTTACAGGGACCAATCCAGAGTTACTAGATAATGCATGTCCTTTAATAAGGGACCAGAGCATGTGATGAATACAGAGAAGCAAGGAAAGATCTATATTGACTGATACAAAGTGACGTAAGCAAAGCAAAGCAAACAGCATACACAATGAGCACAATGATGTAAATGAAAATAAAAGCCTCATACAAAAAACAATCAAAAGTGAATTAACTAAATTATCTAGATCCATCAGGATTCAGATAAAGAAATATGAGAGGATACCCTACCCTTTGGGGAGGGGGGACGTCTGCCCATGTTTCACATTGTACATGTTATCAGACCTTTTTGATGTATTGATTGATTGTACTGGTTTTTCTTCATTTTTTTTCTTTTTGTTGTCTTTAAAAAATATTATTATGTAGAATGGCCTTCTGGGAGGCAGAGGAGGAAGAACACTAGGGAAAACTATGATGTGTGAAAAATAAAAGGTTTCAGTAAAACTTAATGTTAAAAAATAAAGAAACCAGAGCCCACGCTCAGCTACGTAGGAAGTGCTCCAGTCCAGCAGGTGTGTGCGGGAGAGATGGAGGGTGTGCTTTATTACTCCTATTGAATATATATATTCAAAATATATAGAAAAGTAAATACAAAGCCATTTCAGTGGGAGGAGAGCATTAGCATCCAGGAGGATCAGAAGAGGCTTCATGTAAAACATAGCACTAGAGACTTGAAACTAAGATGATGCATTAAAGTTCAAGAAGGAGCCCAGTTTTTCCACATATGCGTCAGGCAGGAGTGTGCTGGAGCCAGCTCTAACTGGTTTCTGAGCCAATGGATAGGTTTTCAGTATGAGAATATGCACCTCAGAAATCAGCAACCCAGGACTAGATTTATTGTTTTTTTAATTGTCTAGACTTAAGAAAATGTTAGAGGAAATGTCAATAACAGACTAAACTGAAAAGTGTGTCTTGTGGAGAGTCTGTTGTTAAATATTTACTAGCACA
The DNA here is from genome assembly GCF_028372415.1 of Notamacropus eugenii. Classification (NCBI taxonomy): domain Eukaryota; kingdom Metazoa; phylum Chordata; class Mammalia; order Diprotodontia; family Macropodidae; genus Notamacropus; species Notamacropus eugenii. Next base: position 62,994,350 of record NC_092876.1, read on the forward strand.
CTCCTACTTAAAAGGCACAGCCAGATTAAATAATAACCAAGAAATCTAATAAGCAATCACAACAAGTGTCATCATCCAGCCCAAGACTGCACAAAAAGACCAAAAAAAGCCTACCATTATTAAAAGAAGTATCCCACAAAAGAAGCCATCGCAAGCATAGGTGAACAGGGAGGAATTTGCAGAACTCTGACCAGATACTCTCCAGGGGCACCTGAAGCCTTCAGCACTCTAACCAGGAAACCTGTTGGGGATGGAAGCCCAGAGGGGTCCAATGAGAAAGCTCCATAACATCTTTCCTGAAGAGACATGAGGGCAAGGGTTCTTAGACTTTATTCCTTTCTTCATGAACCCCTTTTGAAGCCTAAGGAACCCTTTCTCAGAAAAATGTTTTAAATATATGAAATAAAATATATAGCATTACAAAGGAAACCAATTAAAATGTAGTTATCAAATATCCAAATACACAGACCCTAGGTTAAGAATCTCTTCCTCAGAGTAACCTAAAGACTGCAGTGCTTTGATTCAGAACAATCCAAGGAGTCCCAAAGACTAAAATCCTCTGCCCCAGGACAATCCAGGGAACTTAAAAACCTGTCATCACTGAGTTTAGGTACACATACCAGCAGAAGTAAAAACCAGTAGCAAGGCCCAGAAAATCCAGAACAAACAGAGTCTGACTCCTACCCCCATCCAAAAGTAGAAGAGGCAATGAACTTTGGCTTTGCACAAAATCACAAACCAGGAAATGAGGCTGGATATATGAGTAAAAAAAAAAAAGCAAAAAGGATACTTAACACTATAAAGAAATAATATGGATCAAGAGATACCCAAGAGGTTAAACCTAAAAGAAAAGCAGAGCCTCAAGGTGGGAAATAGCTTGACCACTAGGACACCAAGGGCAGCTTACATAAATAAAACAAGATTTTGAGCTACAATTATAAGTGAAATAAGAGCTCTGGAGGAAAGAATATGAAACAATATGGCAGAAACTAGGTATGGCCAACATTTCACATTATATACCAGGAGTGAAGAATCTGCAACCTCAAGGCCACATGTGGCCCTCTAGATCCTCAAGTGTATCCCTTTGACTGAACTCAAACTTCACAGAACAAATCCCCTTAATAAAAGGATTTGTTCTGTGAAACTTGGACTCAGTTGAAAGGCTGCACCTTAGGACCTAGAAGGCCACATGTGGCCTTGAGGCTGCAGCTTCCCCTGCCATATACCAAGGTAAGGTCAAAATGATTTAGACATAAAAGGTGATACCATAAGCAAATTAGGAAAACAAGAAAGAGTTTGCCCTCTCAGATCTATGGAGAAGGGAAAAATTTATGACCAAACAAGAGATAGATAACATTATGAAATGCAAAATGGATAATTTTGATTACATTAAATTTAAAAGTTTTGTGCAAACAAAACCAATGCAACCAAGATTAGAAGGAAAACAGAGAGCTGGGGAAATAATTTTTACAGCCAGTGTTTCTAATAATGCCTTCATTTCTCAAATGTGTAAAGAATTGAGTCAAATTTGTAAGAATACAATATCATTCCCCAACTGATAAATAGCCAAAGAAATAGACAGTTTTCAGATGAAGAAATTAAAGCTATCTATAGTCATATGAAAAAAATGCTCTAAATCACTATTGATTAGAGAAATGCAAATCAAAACACCTCTGAGGTAGCACCTCACACTTATCAGATTGGCTAATATGACAGAAAAGGAAAAATGATAAATGTTGGTGGGGATATGGGAAAAATGCATTGTTGGTGGAATTGTAAACTGACCCAACCATTCTGGAGAGCAATTTGGAACTACGCCCAAAGGGCGATAAAACTGTGCATATCCTTTGATCCAGCAATATCACTTCTAGGTCTGCATCTAAAAGAGACCATAAAAAGGGAAAAGGACTCACATGTGCAAAAATATTTATAGCAGCTCTTTTTGTGGTGGTAAAGAATAGGAAATTGAGGAGATGCCCATCGGTTGGGGAATGGCTGAACAAGTTGGGGTATATAAATGTAACGCAATATTATTGTGTTATCTGAAATGATGAGCAAGCAGACTTCAGAAAAACCTGGAAAGACTTATGTGAACTGATGCTGAGCAAAGTGAGCAGAACCAGGAGAACATTGTACTCAGTCGCAGCAATATCATGCGATGACCAACTTCTCAGCATTACAATGATGCAAGACAAGTCCAAAAGACTCAGGAAGAAAAATGCTATCCACATCCAGAGAAAGAAGTGATGGACTCTGAATGCAGATCAAAGCATACTATTTTTACTTTGTTTTTTTCTTTCTTAAGGTTTTATCCCTTTTGTTCTGATTCTTCTTTCCCAACATGACTAATGTGGAAATATGTTTAACATGATTGTACATGTACAGCCTATATCAGATTACTTGCTGTTGTAAGGAAGAGGAAAGGGAGGGAGAGAAGAAAGGAAGGGAGTGGAGGAGAGGGAGGGAGAAAATTTTGGAACTCAAAATCTTATAAAAATCAATGTAGAAAACCATCTTTCCTATCTTTACATATAATTGAAAAAATAAAATACTTTTAAGTAGATTAAAAGTAAAGACTGGATAGGCAAAAAATAAAATCTCACCTGGTTGTAATGTATGGTCCTTTGTGATATATTACTGTAATCTGTTAGAGCTGTTTAAAGCTGACACTTCCAGCTATAAAATTATTGGATTCCTCTCCCAAAATTTCCCAAGATAATGCATACAAACTATAGTTGATTGGTTCAGTCCTTTTCCTGTCTTTAATTTCTCTGACAGCCTGAGCTCTGCGTCACATTTATCCATTGGCTTGAGTTTAGCAGAATCTTAGAGACCTGAAGACTTGGGCAGAGCTCTGGTTTCTACCTTAGCAATCCTCTTTGCAGCCGAGACTTTCCCAGCAGGCCCAGGTACGGGCTGGAGAGACAGCTGGGTTCCTGTTAACGAGGTGTCCAAAGATTTTGTTGAGGATATGTCAGCTAACATGATTAAATAAGGGCATAAATGTCAGTCACACCAGGATCCAAGCCCCAGCTGGTTTCCAGGGCAGGAGCCCTGAGAAATATATCCTCATTCCTTCCATCATAAGAGTCAATCATTTGACAGCAAAGATCAAGTGCCCCCTGGAATCTGAAGCCCTGTCCAAGCCATGGCAGGAGATTACAGGGGGTGGATGGAGAGGAACCCAGGGACCTAGTCCTAATCTAGACTCTCCCCAGGTCAATGACCGAGTAATGCTTCCCTCTGTGAGCCCTAATTAATTCATCTGAAAAACAGGCATTAGACTTGGAATTAGGAGGGCACAGTTCAAATCTTGCCTCAGGTACTTCCTAGCTGTATGACCTGCATATGCACTTACATATGTATATACCCATGGATGTAGAAAACACCCTGCCCATGTAGAAAAATACTTATGCTAGAAATGCATTTTGTACATAAACTATTTCTCTACATATGCAGGGTGTTTTCTATATTCATGTGTGTATACATATGTGTGTATACACACACACAAACACATACACACATACATGCAGGGCAGCAAGGTGGTGCAAAAAGACTCAAATTCCTGAGTCCAAATCCATTTATTAGTGACCCTGGGCAAGTCACTTTACCCTGTTTCCACATCTGTAAAATGAGCTGGAGAAGGAAATGACAACCTGCCCCAGTATCTCTGCCAAGAAAACCCCGAATGGGGTCACAGAGAGTCAGACATGACTGAAAAGCAACAAATATATGCACACATATACACACACAATGCACATACATCTACATACATAAACATAATCAATACACATATATCTACACACATAAACATAAAAATACACAAACTGTTATTATTATTATTATTATATATGTTACTATTATTTTTATTATTATATGTTATTATTCAGTCTGAAATTCAGTTCAATTCTTTGTTGCTGAGTCGGTTGTGTGTGGCTTTATATACAAACATATATGTGTATGTGTGCGTGTATGCACACATATATATACACATATGTATAACTTTAAGTTTTATAGAGCACTTTACAAATACCATCTCTTATCCTTCCAACAGTCCTGTGAGGCAGATGCTAATATTGTCTTTATTCTGTAGATGAGGATAAGACCAAGGGAGGCTAATTGACTTTCCCAGGGCCAGCCAGCTAGAAAGTATCTTGAGATAATATCTGAACTCCTGCCCTCGTGAAGCCAAGGCCAGAGCTTGCTCCACAGCACCGCCTAGCGGTCTGCTGAAGTGACACCTTTGTTACCTTCTAACTGTGTGATCCTGGGCCAGCCATCCCCTCTCCTCCCTTAATCTTTGTTTTTCTCCCCTGTAACATAGGGCTAATACTTACACTCCCTACCCCACTAGATTAGTAGAAAAAGTGCTTGGCAAACTGCAATGTGTCACAGACATGAACACGTCACAGATATGAAAGCGTCACAGATATGAAACCGTCACAGATATGAACGCCATTGAAGCTGTCATGATTATATTATTATTTCTAATAATGATGATGGTGATGACCGTAGTAACAGTAGTAGTAACAAAAGTCCCAGCCTGTGCTCTGGAGGGGCTTCTAGTCTTGTTCGAGAGAGAAACCCATGGAATGTTCCCATGACAGCCTGAGAGCCTGAAAGACCAACAGCTAATCAGCTGTAGCTGCACACTAACACACATATACACACACACATACCTACAAACATACATATATCCTTCTCTTCTGTAATAAAGGGCACTGGGAGAGAGGCCTGAGAGACGGTGGAGCTCCCTGATGTTGCTGGATCGTCCACAGGGTGGGTTGAGTGAGGGAAGAAAGAGAAATTTAGAGTCACTGTAAAGGGGCAGTCACCTGCCCTAGGAAATGGTGGGAAATCCAGACTGGGTATGGGGTGGGAAGTAGAGAGGTGTACAAAGAGCAAATCTAGGGAATCAAGAGGACTTGGCAACTGAGATCTGTGGTGAATGAGGAAGAGGGAAAAGTCAGGCACGACTCTAAAAGTTGCAAACCCTGATCACTAGAATGATGGGAGTACCCTATGGAAGGGGTGAGGAGACATCATGAGGACAATTTGGACACGGTGAGTGGGAGGGGCCTAGGTGTTAGAAATGTGGCTCTGGAGCTCAGGAGAAAGGTTAGAACTGGATGCAGATAGATGTTTGGAGTCATCTACAGAGAGATGATCTTTGAACTCATTGGAGCATATAAGAGAAATGAAGAAAAGTATGTAGAGAGAAGAGGACTGAGGACAGCACCCCAAAGTAGGGGGTAGGAATGGATAAAGACTGCATGCAGTGATCAGAGGAGGGAAGAGGAAAATAAGTATTTCTATAATCTCTATGAAATACCAGGCACCGTGCTAAGGACTTTTTACAAATGTTATCTCATTTGATCTTCAAAAAATGGTGTTATTTTGAAACTGAGGCAAACAGAGAATAGTTTCTGAGGCTGGATTTGAACTCAGGTCTTCCTGATGCCAGGCCCAGGTCTCTATGCATTGTATCATCAAGCTAACTCAATTAGGAAGGCAGGGGAAAAAGGGGGATAGAACTGAAGGGAAGAGAGAGTATCCAGGAGGAAGCAATGGTTGACCAGATCTAGGAGGATGAAGACTGAGAAGAGACCATCGCATTTAGCAGTTAGGACATACAGATGAGAAAGACAGAAAGAGATACCAAAAGAGACAAAAACAGTGATAAAGGTAGAGAAAGATAGAGAGATGGAGACAGAAAGGGGAGAGACAAAGACAGAGAGTCAGATGCAGAGAGAGAAGGGAGGGAAGGGCAGTGGGATTGGGAATAGGGAGAGAAAGAGAGGAGGAAGAGGAAGAGGAAGGAGAGAAGGGGAGACAGAGAGAGAGGGAAAGGAGAGAAAAAGAGGGAGAAAGGAGGAGGAGGAAGGGAGGGAAGGGAGAGAGGGAGGGGAGAGAAAAAGAAGAGAGAGAAGTCAGAGAAGGAGAGAGAAAGGAGAGTGAGGGAGGGGAGAGAGAGGGAGAGAGAAGGAGGAGGAGGAGAAAGGGAGGGAAAAGAGAGAGGGAGAGAGAAAGGGGGGAGAATGAGAGAGGGAAAGAGAAGGAGGAGGAAGGGAGGGAGGGAGAGAAGGAGAAAGGGAGAAGGACAGAGGAGGAGGGAGAGAGAGGCGAATGAAGAAAGAGAAAAGGAAAAGAGAAAGAAAAGGGGGGAAAGGGAAGACAGAGGGAGGGAGAGACAGAGTGGATGGAGGAGGAGCAGACAGACAGAGCCAGAAGGAGAGAGAGAGGAAGAAGGAGAATCATCTACTTGCAATGACCCCTGTGCATTTGACATAGCTTGAATTGGCCAGATGGCTCAGGCCGCCTGGCTCTCCCACTGACCCCTAACCTACTGAGCGATGCTGACCAAGTCCTATAACCACACTGTGCTCAAATCTTCTCTCCAACAAAATGAAGGAATTGACCTAGGGTCAAAGAAAGGGCCCCCAAAAAAGCCAGATCTCCAATCTGACTCCATTTTACAGATGAGGAAACTGAGGCCAGAGAAGTAAAAAGACTTGCTCAAGTCCTTTTCTCTCTTTCTGTACCGTGCTCCTTGATTTCTCTGGGTCCTCAAGGTCTTTTCTACTGCTGACATTGTCTGCTCTAAGGTTCTTTCTCATTCTGAAATAGTCTGTTCTGTCTCTAAGGATTTGCCCTCCATTCCCTTCCAATTCTACTAAACTGTCACTGCCTTCCTGCTCTAGCACTCTCTGTTCTGAGAGCAAATATAGCTTTAACATGCTCCGTTCTAACACTCCTCTGCTGAGGTCACTTCCAGCTCTGAGATGCTGTGTAATTCCAAAGGCAGGCACATCAGTGTGTACTCTGAAAGGGTTAACTCCCCCTCCTGTCCCTGGGCCACCCCTGCTGCTTGGCTTCCTTATGAGGAACAGACTCCAGGCCTCAGTAGCAGAGTTGCTCTTTCTTGCTTGGAGGATCTCTGGGAATGAAAGGCCTGTGTTCCAGATATTAAATAACTCATAAAATATTTGGCCTCTCCCCTAGGCGTCGGCAGCCAGCCTCTGGGGGCTCCCAGCGCCAGGCAGGCCCACTGGCCACCTCCAGCCACCCAGTCACAGGCTCCATTTGTGGGTAATGGCAAACCAGATTTCATATGGAACAAGCTTCTGACCAAGCACAGGGAGCAGCTTCTGTGGGCAAAGTAGGGCATCTGGAAGCCAGGAACAGGAGGAAAGAGGCCCCGCTGGAGCCCCAGAGGTTAGAGAGAAGGGGAACTGTTACCAACAGAAGTGCTCTGCTCCTCCCCACCCCCACCACCAGCCCCCCTCACTATACACACACCCATACACATATGTGTACATGCACATACATGCATGCATATATACACAAGCGTGTGCATGCACACACATATACACACTTACACACATGTACACATACTCACACATACATATACACACTCCTTAAATAAGATGGCCCCTGCTCTAGTCACCCAGTTTTGCTCTTGACCCAGAGGTCCCCGAGGCTGGAAGCAGCAGAGGGAAGCCTCAGAGACACACTAAGAGGTAAGATCATTGTATTTGAAGTCAAAGGACATGGGTTCATATCCTGACTCCATTGCTTATTGTCTATGTTGCCTTAAATTGCTTCTCTCTGATCTTCATGTTTCAGACTCTTAGCGAGTTGAACTGGGTTGTCCCTAAGAACCCTCCTCATCTAAATCCAGTGAGACCAAGATTCCCTCTCTCAGGTCATCACTATGTGCCTGTCTTTTCTCTCCGGCCTCCTGGTGTGCAAAGGGGCCATGCCCCAGATGCTGAAGGGTAATGAGTCCACCAAACCCTGGATGGATGCCCTGCCAGGGGGCTTGGAGTCCCAACCCCAAAGCCCTCCCCACATGCCAGCCCCTCAGGCAAGGCCATCTGTGACCTAGAATCTGCCACCATTGAGGAAGGGGGAGCATTCTCTCTTCTCTGCCTCTCATCCCCCTGAACCTAGTTACCATGGGGACCACAGTAGGGGTGTGGGGTGGCTAGGCAGGGCTACCCAGCATTCCAACTGGCCATCTTCTCAGTTCCTTTGATTTCTGCTTCCTCTGCGCTTTTGTACAGAGCAACGTAAGTTCTCCAGAGGTCTTTCTGGGCATTCCCCTGCTCTCAGATTGGGGGATATACCAAGCCTGTCCTGGAAGACCTCTAGGGCCACAATTCCAAGGAGGTTATCAATACAGCAGGATGAAAAGACATCACAAGATGGTCAACATGGTGCTGGATCTGGAACCAGGAAGAGCCAGGATCAAGACCTGCCTCTGATACTCAAATGTGTGACCATATATAATAGCAACATTTACATAGCATATTAAGATTTGCCATTTCCTTCTAAAGATCATTTTACAGATGAGGAATCAGTTAAGTGACTTGCTCAAGGTCACACAGCTAATAAGTGTCTGGGGGGATTTGAACTCAGATCCTCCTGACTCCAAACTCAGTCCTTCATCCATTGCACCACCTAGCTACCCTACAACCCAGAGAAGGAGGTGCCATTATTATTCCCATTTCATAGATGAGGAAACTGAGGCAGTTTTAGCTGAGAAGCATCTGAAGCAGAATTTGAATTCAAGTCTTCCCAATTCCAAGTCCTTAACATTATTCCCCACTTCCCCCATCTATACTTAACCACTCTGAGCCTTAGTTTCCTCAACTATAGAAAGAGGAAAGTAGCTACCTCAATAGGATTGCTATGGGGCCCAAATGAAACAATGGTTATAGTTGTGCAAACCTTAAGGTGTTCCCTGTATCAGATATTATTATTAAATCAGCATCACAAAGCCTCCAAATTGACAGAGACATAAGAGGCATCATTGTACAGTAGATAAAGGTCTGGGTTTAGAGTCAGAAATACCTGGGCTCAAATTCTGCCTTCAGCACCTACTGGTTATACCACCCTGAGTGACAATTTGTCCCAAATAATAACCTAGGACTTGTCTGCTTACTTACAGAGCTTCTTGCCAATTTTCAGAATTCTAGTCTTGAAAATTCCTTATCCCTTCTGCACCAACTTCTCCTCTAGAATTTCAGGCCATGGGCTCTTCTCTATCCTTCCTCTTAACCCTTTGAAATCTATTCTCCCAAAATTTGGGGGGCATTTCAGACTGTGCCCAGATTTCCTCTTCCCCATGATAAATTCTAAAATGGAGTGGTCACTTCCCCCACAAGTTTCTCATCATTTCCTCCCCAGCAACCAATTTCCTTGTTGGAGAGCATCCTATCCATATTGGCTTCCTTCCTTGACTTCTTGTAGGAAGGATAAAATTATATAATCAAGAGAAGTCAAGAAATTTTTAGCTGATTTGCTTTAAGCAGAGAGTGTTCTAATAAATGTCTGTACTATTGAAGAGCCTGTCATTACTAGAACATGCTCCATGGTAGATTTTTGACTTATTTCCAAAACTAATCATCTATTTAATCTGTCTGTCAAGGTGGTCTGTAGTATAGTCTATGACAATATCACTTGTGTTTCTGATGATCTACCCCTCCCCGAAATTCTCCATCCTACATATCAGATTCATGGATATGCTCACATTTATCAATCAATCAATAAGTATTAATTAAGTGTCTATCATATGCCAAGAATTTTACCCTCTGATGCATTTGCCTAGAATGTTCTCCTTCCTCTTCCCAATAGCCTGGCTTCCCCCAAGAATCAGCTCAAATTCCACCTTCTTCAAGAGGCTTTTGCTGATCTCCCAAGTTGTTAGTGGCCTCCTTATGAGACCACCTTCCATTTACATGGCATATATCTTGTTTTTTACATAATTATCTGCATATTGTCTCCCCCATTAGACTGTGAGTGCCTTAAGAGCAGGGACTATGTTTTTGTATTCTCAGAGATTAGTCCAGTGCCTGGAACCTAGTAATCTCTTAATAAATGCTTGTGTATTCTCAAATATATAGAGAACTGAGTTAAATTTATAAGAATAGAAGTTCTTCCCCAATTGATAAATGGCCAAAGGAAATGAACAGGCAGTTTTTAGAAGAATAAATCAGAGCTATCTATAGCCATGTGAAAAAATATCCCAAATCACTGCTGATTAGAGAAATGCACATTAAAACAATTCACACCCATTAGATGACTAATATGACAAAAAAAGAAAATGATAAATGTTGGAGGGGAAATGGGAAAACTGGAACACTAATGTTTTGTTGGTGGAGTTGTAAAATGATCCAACCTTTCTGGAAATTATTTTGGAACTATACGCAAAGAGCTATAAAGTTATTCATATCTTTTGATCCAGCAATACCACTATTATCCCAAAGATACATCTTTTTAAAAGGGACAAGATCCTATTGGTATAAAAATATTTACAGCCGCTCTTTTTGTGGTGGCTAAGAATTGGAAATTGAGAGGATGCCTATCAATGGGGAAATGGCTTAACAAGTTGTGATATGTGATTGTAATATAATACTATTGTGCTACAAGAAATAACAAGCTGGATGGTTTTAGAAAAAAAAGTAGAAAGACAGTGGAAAAAGTGGAAACGGAGACAAAGTGAAGTGAACAGAACCAGAAGAACATTGTATACAGTGACAGTAACATTGTAACAATGATCAACGGTGAATGACTTAGCTATTCTCAGCAATACAAACGATCCAAGATAATCCCAAAGGACTCGTGATGAAAAATGTTATCCACTTCCAGAGAAAGAATTGATATTGTCTGAATGCAGACAAAAGCACACTATTTTCACTTTCTTTCTTTTTTGAGTTCTCTTACACAAAATGACTAATATGGAAATATTTTACATGATTGCACATGTACAACCTAAATCAGATTGTTTACCATCTCAGGGAAGGGGAAGGTAAGGGAGGGAAGGAGGGATAGAATTTGGAATTTTATTTAAAAAAAAATAATGCTAAAAATTGTTTTACATTTTACAAGGGAATAAAATATTATGTTTTAAAAAGATCTTTTAAAAGATGCCTATGTATGCACTGACTAGGTATTTGAGATACAAAGACAAAAATGAATCCATCCTTGCCCTCAAGGAATTTATATTCTCTCAGAGGAGACAACATGGACCAATTTAAGTAGGTAGGAAATAAGCACTGCTTAATGGGAGGGGAGTCACTAGGAGCTGGGAAAGGGTCAGAAAAGGGTTCATGTTGATTGAATATGTCACCTTAATAAACAATCCTACTTTAAGGGCAGCTAGGTGGTGCAGTGGATAGAGCACCAGTGCAGGACCTGAGTTCAAATCTCACCTCAGACACGTGACACTCACTAGCTGTGTGACCTTGGGTAAGTCACTTAACCCCAATTGCCTCATCCTGGGTCATCTCCAGTCATCCTGATGAATATCTGGTCACTGGATTCAGATGGCTCTGGAGAAGTGAGGCTGGTAACCTGCACAGCCCTCCCTCACTCAAAACAAAGTCAAGTGCAAGTCATGTCATCATTTCTCTGATGGTATGGTCTTCTTCGGCAATGAAGGATGAACACACACTCCTACTCTGTACTTCATCCTTGAAAGTTTGCCTCACCCTAGCCCTCACAGAACCATCCTGGCCCATCCCACCAAATAGCTTGGGTCTGCTCTCTTAGCTGGTTAAAGCTCAGGAGTTCATAAGGTCACTGAATCATAAAACAGCAGATTGGGAAGGGGCTCTTGATAACATCTAGTCCAACAGTTTCATTTTACAATAAGGAAACTGAGGTTCAAGAAGGAAAATAACTTTTCAAAGGTCATGGGCATCTTCTCACTCCAAATCTGTTGGTCTTTCCCTGACATATTGCCACCTCCTTGTGGCTTCCAGTTTGCTTCCTGCATTATTCAATGGGTTTTACAAGAAAAAACACTTTGGAGCACATTGAACTCCTAGGCAGCTGATGGTACAGTGAAGAGAGCACTAGACCTGGAGTCAGGAAAACCTGAGTTCAAGTCCAGCCTTAGACACTTGTTAGTTTTGTGACTCTGGACAAGTCATTTCACTTCTATTTGACTCAGCTTCTTCAACTGTAAAATGGGGATAATAACATCACTTACCTCCCAGGACTGTTGTGAGGATCAAATGAAATAAAATATTTGTAAACTCCTGGTGTAGGGCAGCTCGGTGGTACAGTAGAGTCCCAGGTCTGGAGTCAGGAAAACTCATGTTACTGAGTTCAAATCCGGCCTCAGGCACTTACTAACTGTGTGACCCTGGACAAGTCACCTGGCCCTGTTTGCCTCAGTTTCCCCATCTGTAAAAATGAGCTGGAGAATGAAATGGAAAACCACTCCAGTATCTTTGCCAAGAAAATCCCAAAGAATCAGACACAAGTGAATGACCAAACAACACCATCAAACTCCTGGTGTGGGAATTCTTTCTACCAACAAAGACCATATCTCATCTCTGATAGAGGGAGTTACTTGGAGAACGTGGAAATTAAGTGTCTTGCCAAGGGACACACAGCTCACCTCAGGGGGTCATGATAGCTGTGTTCAAGTATCTGAAGAATTGTCCTGTGAAGGAGAGATTAAACTTGTTCGGCTTGGCCCTAGACAGCAGAACCAGGAGCACTGATAAGAAGTTGTAAAGAGCACATTTGAGCTTTATAAGGAAAAGTTTCTCTCCCTGAGAGCTGTCCCAGCGTGGACCAGCCTGGGCTTCCTTGGTGGCCTCCCCCTCCTTGGAGGTCTTCAAGCAAAGTCTGGACAACCACTTATCACATACGCCAATGTAGGAATTCCTCCTCTAAATGGCCCAGACAAGATAGCAGTGAGATCCCTTCAAATTCTGGGATTCTGTAGTCTCAGAGGCAGGCTTTCAACCCAAATCTTCCTAACTCCAAGTTTGTACTTATAAAATCATAGATTTGGAAATGGAAAGGATCTTGGAACTCATCTAGTCCAATTTTTCATTTTACAAATGAGGAAACTGAGTCCGAGAGAAGTTAAGGGATTTGCCCAGAATCACACAATTAATGTCGGAGACAGGATTCGAACCTAGTTCTTCCTGACTTCAAGTCCAGGGTTCTAGACACTGCACCATACTGCTTCTATGTTTAAAAAAGGAGGGGGAGGGGGATAAATATATCTATTTTAATTGTTCAACTTAACAGAACTCTGAAAAGAGGTGATACTTTAGAGTATCCTTCTTTAAATGGATAACTCCCATTTCTTTGGGGCAGCTAGGTGGTACAGTGGATAGAGTGCTTGGCCTGAAGTCAGGAAGACTCAACTTCCTGAGTTCAAATCTGACCTCAAACACTAACTAGTTGCGTGACCCTGGGCAAGTCACTTAACTCTACCTCAGTTTCCTCATCTGTAAAATGAGCTGGAGAAGGAAATGGCAAACCACTCCAGTATCTCTGCCAAGAAAACCCCAAGTGGGGTCACAGAGAGACAGAAAAGACTAAACCATGAAACAACAACAATCCATTTCCTTAGTGTTCTGAGGGGTCTATAAAGTTCTTTCCTCCATATAAGCCTCTGAGGAACATGGTACCCGTATTATTATTCCCATTTTATAGATGAAGAAACTGAGTCAGACATGATATGACTTCCAAAGATCACAGCAAGCTTAAGTGCCAAGGCTGTCCTTCAGATATAAGACCAATAGAGGCTCTTTCTACCAGCTATCTATCCTGCCTCTCAGGGCCATCCCCAGTCATCCTGATCTATGTCTTGCCACTTAACGTTCTTGACTCTGGAGGAGACAGTGAGGCTGATGACTGTGCACAGCCCTGCCTCACTTAAATCCCATTCACTTGCAAATCAAGACATCACCCTCCTGACATCATTGGTCCTCTGCAAGAATGATGGACAACAACAGCACTCTGTCTCTCAACGATTAGTCTCCTGAGATAAATCTGTATGTCCTTCCTCAGTACTCCTGTTAACTCCTAGTTACTTTCCCACTTTCACCCTAGGGCTCAGTCAGGCCCTTTATTTCCCAGGCTTTTGCAACTAAAGCCCCAGACCTGAGTTTTTCTCAAGTTTCCAGTTATGCTCCAAGACAAAGCCTTCTGCAGTTTCCCTCCCAGTCTAAAGCCTCCTTTCTCAGTCCTTTCCTTTCTGAGCTACCTGGAGGAGGAGAAAACACCAATGGCAGGGGAGTATGTTGGTGTTGCCACCCCATAGCCACTTCTGAGGCTCGCTGGGAAGAATCTACATGGCATCCCTCTGAAAGAGTACTTTTCAACTCAGCTCTCAAAGGGATCTTTGCCACATCACACACCATTCTAGGCAGCTGGTTCTAGGCATCTGCCTAGCTGCCCCTCAGCCTCATTCTGCCCTCTTCTATCCAACCGCTATTCTTGTTATGTTCCCATCCTTTACTACCTCCAGTCCCCCCAACTCTGGCCTGAGATATGTTTTTTTTTTCAGGGGGAAGGCAATCAGGGTTAAGTGATTTTCCCAAGGTCACACATCTAGAAAGTGTCTGGGGACAGATTTGAACTCACATACCCTGACTCCAGGGCCAGTACTCTAGCCACTGTACAACCTAGAGGCCCCGTAAGAAGTACTTTCTTGTTATCTCTGCATACTGAAATCTGTTTGCACAAGGCCAAGCTCAATTGCTACATCCTTCAAGAAGTTTTCCCTGATTCCACTTAGTCTTCCCCCCACCTTTGTTTCACCACCACCTCCACTTTATTTCCTTCTCATCCCCGAGTTAAAAGTGATGCATCCTTTCTAGAATCTCTATGCTTGCTCTGGGCCCTGGGCCCTAAAGACCCAGTGAATAAAGGACTGGACTTAGAGTTAAGAAGACCTGGGATCAGATCTTGCTACAGATACTTCCTAGCTATGTATGTGAGGGGGGAGGGGAATGGCTTATCTCTTATATACTTTTCACATTTTAACTTGTATCCTAGTTATCTATATGGATGTCTCCTCAATCCACCCATCCCCGTCTGTAGGATATAAGCTTCTGGAGGGGAAGGCTATGCCATTTCTTATACCGTATCCCTAGAATCCCACATATAATGCTGGGTTAAGAGCCTAGATCTTTGTCAAAGATTGTCATCTTTTGTCATAGAGAGCCAACTGAATTCAATTGAATAACGTGATTTGAACTGGGGGCACAGAACTCTCCAGGATGACAAAGCCTGACCTTAATTCACTACCTTTTAGATAGTTAATGTTTTACACCCACATTAATCAGCAGGTTGCATTTACTTTTTTCTTCTTTTTATGGCAATCTTTGGGTTTTCTATCATATTCATTTCCCAATGTATCCCTCCCTTCCACTACCCAGAGAACCATCCTTGGGATTTAAAAGAGGGCAGGGGGAATAATTCTGCAAAACTAGAGTATCAAATAAATACGTCATAGGTTGTGTTCTACTCCCCCATGGGAAGATGGCATAGTGGATAGAGCACTGGAGTCAGTTCTAATCTAGCCTCACACATGTCCTAGCTGTGTGACCCTGGGCAAGTCACCTAACCTCCCATTGGTTCAGTTTCTTCACCTGTAAAATGGGGATAAAAATAGCACCTACTTCCCAGGGCTGTAGGGAGGATCAAATGTGATAAGAACTGTGAAGTGTTTAGCACAGTGCCTGGTATGTAGTAAGTGTTAAATAAATATCGTTTATTTACATTATTATTCATTATTGTAGGTCTTCACATCTGCAAAGAAGGGATGGAGATGTCCTAAAAAGAAGGGATGGAGATGTCCTAAAAAGAAGGGATGGAGATGTCTTAAAAAGAAGGGATGGAGATGTCCTAAAAAGAAGGGATGGAGATGTCTTAAAAAGAAGGGATGGAGATATCTTAAAAAGAAGGGATGGAGATGTCTTGAAAAGAAGGGATGGAGATGTCTTAAAGAAAGGATGGAGTGTCTTAAAGAAAGGATGGAGTGTCTTAAAGACAGGATGGAGATGTCTTAAAGAAGGGATGGAGACGTCTTCTTGCATGGCTTCTTTGGAACCAAGCTTGAGCATTATCATTTCCAAACCAGGTTTCCATGGAGAGTTGCTGTTCTCTTCATTTCCATTGTCGCTGTCATTTCTCTATTGCTTCTCTGCTTCTTCCTTAGTCTGATATTAAATTCAGGATTATGTTTCCTCAGTCCCCATCTCTGCAAAGAAAGTAGAGAAATATCTTCTCACTTCTCTCCTTGGGGACCAAGCTTGGTCATTATCGCTTTGAAGCATTCATGTCGATTGCTTCGTTCCATTCTGTTTACGTTGTTGTAATCATTATTTACGTATCACTTCTCTCCTATTTCTTTCACTTCCCATCAGTTCATCCAAGTCTTCCCAGGTCTCCCTTCATTCACCAGGTTCACTGTTTCTTATTGCACAGTAATATTCTGTTATATTCACATACCGTAATGTATTTTGCCAATCATCAGGCAAACATTTCGCTTCTATTTCTTTGCTTCTCCAAATAGTGCTGCTGCAGATTTTCTGATGTCCATGGGGCCTTTCTCTCAGGCATATACCTAGCAGTGGGATCTTTGAATCGGAGGCAATATGGAATTTTAGCAGTAACTTATATTTAAATGGAAAGTACATTCTCATCTATTGTTCATCTTATTTGTGGAGCTGTCACCAAAACCTGTGAGGGAGGAGCGCTAACAATGTAGCTTCCCTGATGGCAGGCACCATTTTTCCTTCATATTCCCAGGACCTCCACAGTGCTCACATATACAGGCTTGTTGAATTAACTGGAGGTCGCTTTTACAGATAGTCCCAAAGAAATCAAGGGACTTGTCCCTTGTGAAGAGTGGAGCCCAGATTCAAATCCCGTGGTCCTCACCCCAAATCCAGGATTCCTTCCAACATATATCACTAGGTGTCTTTATGTGTTAGAATTAATGAGTCTAAATTCCTTATTTTATAAGTGAAAGATCTCCCGCTAATTAGCTAATCATGCTTCTAGACCCAACAGTGGCTAACCTCCATTAGACTTTCCTCTACTATGTGATGCAGACTATGTATAGGCTGCCTTAGGTTATACAGTGAGAGATATCTTATTATGACTACAAAATAACAGATATCTTTGGCAGGGGCCTGAGAATAAAGAACATCAGGGGCATAAAGGTCCTTAGAGCACAGGATGTCAGAGCTGGGAGGGCCCTTAGAACACAGAATGTCAGTGCTGGGAGGGCCCTTAGAACACAAAATGTCAGAGCTGGAAGAAGCCTTTGACTGTAAAACTTTAGAATCAGAAGGCAGAAAATTGGGGAAAACATTTATAGACAGTTTCTCACATAAAGTCTCATATCTCAAATATGTAGAAAACTTTATCAAATTCATAAGAATATGAGTCATTCTCTGATGAATGGTCAGAAGATATGAACAGGCAGTTTTTTGATGAAGAAATCAAAACTCTCTATACTTATATGAAAAAATGCTCTAAATCATTGTTGATTAGAAAAATGCAAATTAAAACAAACCTGAGGTACCATCTCATACCTATTAGATTGGTTAAAATGATAGAAGGGGAAAATGACAAATGTGGAAAAATTGGGACACTAATGCATTGTTGGTGGAACTGCGAACTGATCCAACCATATTGGAGAGCAATCAGGAACCACGTCCAAAGAGTTATAAAACTGTGTGTTCCCTTTGACCCAGCAATACCACTATTTCCCAAGGTGATCAGGAAACAAAGAAAAGAAACTATATGTTCTAAAATATTTATAGCAACTCTCTACGTGGTAGCAAAGAACTGGAAATTGAAAGGATGCTTATCAATTGGGGAATAACTGAACAAGTTGTAGTATGTGATTATAATGAAATGTTTCTCTGCCATAAGAAGCAATGAGCAGGCTGGTTTTAGAAAAACATGGAAATGCTTGCACAAAATAATGAAAAGTGAAGTGAACAGAACAAGAGAACATCGTGTACAGTAACAGCAACGTTGTTTGAAGAATAATTGTGAATGACCAAGTAATTCTGAGTATTATAAATACTCAAATTAACTACAAAGCATCTGTGAAGGAAGATGCTATCCACTTCCAGAGAAAGAATGGATAAATAGACGTTTGCATGGTATGGTTTTAGATTCATTTATAAATCTGTGTCAAATGGTGGCCTGCTCTAGTGTGGGGGTGAAGGTAGAGAGACAGTTTGGAACTCAAAATGTAACCAGAAAGTAAATACAATTAGATCTTTAAAAAAACAACTTAGAAGTCACTTAAAACATAGACCTTTAAAAAAAAAAACATAGAACTTCAGAGTTAGAAGGGACCTTAGAACATAGAATGCCAGACCTGGAAGGGAACTTGGAGTAGAAAGTGTTAGAACAAAGAGCACAAAGCATCAGAGCTACGAAGGACTTGAGCACACAGAACGTTAAAGTGGGACAGTACCTTAAAACACAGAATGTGAAAACCAGAAAGTTTCAGTGTCTGAGATAGAAGGGACTTTAGCATATCTCAGCCACAGATTATCATCGCTTAGATCATCTAGCTCAACCTGCCTGTGTCATGCAGGAGCACCTTGAAGCCCAGAGAGGGAAATGCTGTAACTTGTCCCAAATCACCCAACTATGGTCCAGATTAGAACTTGGGTCTCTCAGCTCCCAGGACTCTCTCCCATGCAACAGCTGTTTCTCACCTATGCCCCAACCCATCAGACCCCGCCTTTTGGGCTTGCTGAAAGCCGATGTGGAGGCAGCCTCTGTCTGTTGAGCCTATACAAAGGGTGGGAAAGAAAAGGTCCAGCACAAATCCTCTTAGGGTCTGGCTTGGTCTGTGTTTTCTCATTCCAGCCCCATCTGCTTCCCCAGGGAGCCGCCAAGGAGAGAGGCCTTTTGGCCCCCATAGCTCCAAAGCAAGCAAAACGCAATGAAAGAATGAAAAGGGAGAAAGCCTGAACCGGGAAATCCCAAGAGCAAACAGGCTCCCAGGCTGGGAGGGCTTGAAGGGTGGGGGGTAGCCTCCAACCCCTCATGGCTGGAAGCAGACCCCAGGTTCAAAGTGCTGCCTTCAATAGGGGGCAATGCCAGCTCCTGCCCACCCACCCTGCCTTTAGTCTCAGCCCTCTCCTAGGGGCCCAGATCCCACTGGACTTGCAGTCTGTTGATGATAGCTGGGATGACCACAGAGATTTTTCTCTCGGAATTCCAAGGCAGGAGTGATCACTGTGGGCAGGGGTAGGCAGGGAAGTCTTCCTGGAGAAGATGGAATTTGGGCTGAAGACTTAGAGGAGCAGCTAGAGTGTAGGCCTAAACTTAGATACAGGTGCAGGGATCTGGGCATGTCAGCATAGCACAAGTCAGCGAGGAAGTATCCATCCAATGTGTCTACTAAGTATCTGGGGATATTTGTGAGGGAGTGTTTGTGTGTAAAGTGTGGTAAAGGAGTGGGAGGGACTTTTAGATTTGGAGCCAGAGGACCTGATACATAGTACCTGTATCACCCCCTGACAAACCACCCTCTCTCTGGGTCTCCATTTTCCCATCTGTCAAAAGATCAGGTTGGAGCAGAAGCCCTCCACAATCCCTTCCCTAAGTCTACAATTCTGTGATCACGTAAAACTATTTGTGGCCCTGAGTGTGTCTGGGTGAGTATGTATTTGGGAAGGAATGTTTATCTTTCAGGGCTGTCTATTGTGTTACTCTCAGTGACTATGTACCTGAGAGGAAGGCTTGTTTGTCTCCCTATGTATATGTCTCTACAAGCCTGGGTGTTTGTCTTGTGTTCGTGTTTGTCCTGAGAAGGACTATGTGTATGTGTTCCTGAAACTGGATACGTGGTTTAAATTTAAATACATGTCTAGGAGCACGTTTCTATAAAAGAGCATGTGTATAGGTCATAGGATAAGAATAGCTAGCATAGTGTTTTTTAAGATTAACAAAGCACCTTACAAACATTATCTCACAAAAATCCTAAAAGGTATATAGTCATTTTTATCTTCATTTTATAGATAAGGAAACTAAGGCTGAGCAAGATTGAATTAACCAGGGTCATATGACTATAAAGTATCTGAGCTAGGATTTGAACTTAGGTTCCCCTCAACTCCAAGTACAACTCTCCAGCTACTGTTCCACCTAGTTGCCTCAAGCATTGAATCTGCACAGACCCACACATGAGCCCTTTGTGAATTTGTGGGTGTATATATGGATTGGTGTATGTGCATATATATGCATATATGTGAGCGTGCAAGTGGCTTTATATGTGCCTATGAGAATGGGTGCCTGTGTGAAAGTGTGTTCAGCAGATAAACCTGTGCATTTGTGTGTGGGCATCACAAGCTCATGATTCCTTCTGGAGTCTGGTCTCCTTCACTCCTTGAGGGATACTGCTTTTGATAGCCCAAAGAAAGGCCTAGACAGCACTATGTTCACATGCCGACCTTTCCCCTTATACTCTGTAGACCCCTGGAGTCCTCCCAAGCCCAGACTGGCCACAGAAAACTCCCAGAGAAACATTCGATGAGCCTGCTTCTGCAGAGATGTCCAAGAAACCAAGCAGTGGAAGGGTTCTGCAAAAACCCTGGGCCTAAACTCTAGTCCCATTACCTACTACCTGTGTAAGTGTGTGTGACCTTGAAAAGGACACATCCTTTCTCTAGGACTCACAGGAGACTTGGTTTGCTGAAGAGGGGCATCTCAACCAAAGGACCAATCTAAATTTATTTTTATTAAAAGAGTGATTTTCTCAAATACCCTGTCTAGTGTTAGGAAACAGAAGTATGAGCTTCCTCTCTAACGTCAAGGAAATTACAGTACAGTGGGAAAAAATATTTTAGAACCTACTGGGGTATTTTCTAGGAGAGACTTCAAGTACCGTAGGAATTCAGAGGAGGGGAAAATCATGGTTATCTCCTTTCCTCCTGACTTTAATCACAAATATAGGCCAGAATGGCTGCCTATTGGTAAAGAAGGGCCTGGTCTCCATGTCCCATCAGCTCTTAGAGCCAGTGTTTTATAGCGTGGGGGCAAAGTTGGATGAGTAACCATAGCATGGAAATGTAGTAAACAGGATGAGTCTATTTATTAGCCACACCAGGAGTGGTTGGACCTTTACAGATACACAGAAAATTAGGGAATATGACCACTGGGAGGGCACTTAGAATATACAATGTCAGTGCTGGGAGGGCCCATAGAGCACAATATCAGTACTTGAAGTAGTCTTAGACAAGAATGTCTGAACTGAAAAGGACCACTGAATCCATCTAGCCTAATCTTCTTATTTCACCGAAGAGTAAACTGAGGCAAGATGGCTTACCCAAAGTCACACAGCGGATTAATGACAGAGTTAGAAGATCCTAGATCTCTTGGCTCCTCAGTCTGTTGGCTCTTGCCAGTAAATCACAAATGTCTCCCTTTTGGTTCATTCTAAATGTTGTGGAAACTTGAGGAAGGGAAAAGCCTTTTTTTACTTCCTCTTACCTCTGAATCCCCCAGGGCAGGTCACCACAGTTGCCTGCTGCACTTGCAGAGGTTAGCCCAGGTACCAGGTCTCCTCAGCAGTCCTGGTAGCCACCCTGTGCAGGGTTGCCTCTGGGCAGTGGGTTGGTAAAGGCCTCAGTGGTCCTGGGACATCCTTCCCCTTGAGGTCAGTCAGATGGCTCCCCCACAGCATCTCCCCCCTACTCACTCCATACAGGGAATCTTGCTTGAGGCCCTGAAAGGGCTCCCCTCCACTGCCTCCATGGAAGAGCCCCACTCAGCTCTCCTTTCTCATCCTTGGCACGCCTTCCCTGGCCCCTGCTTTGGGTTTGTACTCAGGCCTGGCTTTGATTACTGTAGTGTTTGCTTAGCCGATGCTGGAAGGAATACAGCAACTCCCACTCTTTCCAAGCCTCCCTCTTCTTATCCCCACACCCAACCACTCCCTCCCCTGCCTCCATACACACACATCCCTTGCCTCCATTCTCATGGGCTCCAGAAATCTCAAACCTACTACCAGGAAGCTCCAATGAAGCCTTTCATTGTTTCCTAGGTTGGGACAATGCCCTTCAATCTCTGCTATATTTACAATCTTAGAATGGTCAGCCAGGATCTTAGAACCCAAGAGATCAGAGCTAGGGGGGCCCTTAGAACACAGGTTGTCAGAGCTGGGAGAGACCTTAGAACAAAGAATGTTATCTCATAAAATGCTAGATGTGGAAGACACTACGATACATACTGCTAAAGCTGAAAGTAGTCTTAGAGATTGTCTTGCTCAATGTATCCAATTTACAAACGAAATACAAAAGATCACTCAAGTCACATATTTGACAAGTGGTGGATCTAGAATCAGATCTCCTGATGTGGGACAAAGAATAAATACAGACCAAGATGGCAGAATCCAGGAACTAGTGTAGCAAACCCCATCCCCAACTCTGTTCCCTGACAAAATTCTCCAAATAACTGAGAAAATGTACCAGCCTGAATCCTAATGAGGAAATTCAAGAAAATGTCAGAATGACTCTTTTTCTCCCCCAGCTCTGGGTGGCTTCCAAAGACAGACAAAGAGGTTTGTGGACACTGGGGATTGGGTTTACCCACGAGCATGTCACATGGAGCATTCCAAAGATAGGAGAGGCTGTGTGCCAGGGCAAGTGGAGGTCCCAGATTCATATCAGGGCACCCCCCTCACCCATACCAGGGCACTGCAACAGAAACATGGGCAAACTAGCACTTTTGTTGCTCACCACCCAGTTCTGGGTGACAGATCCAGAGCAGATTGAGAAGGGAACCTATGTACACCCATTGTCTCCCAGTGAGGAGTAGATCCAGAAGCAAACAGCAGTAATCTGGCTCAGAACAAAGTTCCAACTCCAGCTTCTAGCTCAATCCAAAACCTGCAGAGGAATAACTTGGATAGGAATTCCACACCAAAGGGGAGCCTACACTTCTGTTGCTCTGAATCATGAGTCTCCTAGCTGCTGATAAGGATTGAGTTCAGCCACAGTCTATTGTTGCTCAGTCCCAAACCCAGGTCAGGAACTTGCAGAGATTTGAGTGGGGATGGGGGGCTCAGCAGCCAGATTTTGCCCTGGATCAGATCATTTTGGGAACACTGAAAGCTGGCAGGTCCCTAGCCTGAGGTGTCCCTAAGATGCTGGAACAAGATAACACTCAGCACTCCCAAGAAAGCAGCAACAGAAGCAGCCCAGACTTTCCCTCCAGATGTGCCACAGAACCCAACCCTAATATCAAGTCAGAAGTCAGGAAGCAGGCTGGAAGAATGGGCAAACAACAACCAAAAAAAGATGCTACCATAATGACCTATTCTGGTGGCAGAGATGCTCAAGACAAATAGAAAAGAAGAGAATGATTCCAAAATATCTACAAGCAGTGACTCAGAGAAAAATAGAGCTTGTGCACACAATCAGCTAGAATTTCTGGCAGAGATGAAACAAGAGTTTAAAAAGAGAAGGAGCTGAAAATATTTTTGCCAACAAAATGAGAGTGCTAGAGGGGGGGAAATGGAAAAGAATGAGAGCTATGGAAGAGAGAAATTGGAAAGGAATTATCAGCTTGGCACAAAAGGTACAAAACTTTGCCCAAACAACAAACACCCTAAAAATTAGAATAGACCAAATGAAAGCCAATGATTCCATGAGACAAGAAATATTAGAACAAAATTAAATGACAGGAAAAAATAGAAGAAAATGTAATCTATCTTAACATAAAAATCTGGGAAACTGATTGAGGAGAAAAAAAAATTAAGAATCATTAGACTACCTAAAAACCATGGCCAAAAAAAAGTCGAGACATTTTATTTCAAGAACTTTTAAAAGAAAACTGCCAAGATCTCTTTGAACCAGGAGAAAAGAGGAAATAGAAAGAATCTAGTTGTCACATCCTGAAAGATTAAAATGAAAACCCCTGGAAACATGATAGCCAAAATCCAGAGCTACCAAGCCAAAGCAAAACTATTGATCCAGATCCAAAAATATTCATCCAGAAAGAAAGAATTCAAGGATAAATATGAATATTTATCATGAGACACAACTCATATTCAAGAGATAGTTTCACAAACTTTTTGAAGGCAGAGAAAGTATCCTCACCTATTGTCCCATCCTGCCCGCAGGGCTTCCTACAATATGCTGTGTAGAATCACAAATTTAAGCTGGAAAAGATCTTAGATGAAACCACATAGGGAGCCTTCACTAGACTACAAAGGTGTCCATGACACACAAAAAAAGGTTAGGAACCTCTGGTACATAATTCATTGTTTTGAACTATTTCATGTGTCTTCTGTCCTGAACTAGATGATATGCTCCTCTAGGGCAGAATATTAACCCTTCTTATACTGGGCAAAGAACTCAACTGAGAGCTTGACTCTTAGTAGGCGACCAATAAATTCTTAGTTGGTGATCCAATAAAATCAGTAAGTTGAAAGTATATTCTAATGCTATTACCCACAATTTTGAGGTACTTTAGAGGGAAGGAAGGAATAAGCATTTATATTGCGCTAGGTACTGTGCCTAGCACTTTATGAATATAATTTCATTTTTTCCTCACAACTCTGTGAGGTAGACATTATTATTACCCTCATTTACAGTGGATAGTGCATCATGTCTGGAATCAGGAAGACTCATCTTCCTGAGTTCAAATCCAGCCTCAGACACTTACTAGCTGTATGACCCTGGGCAAGTCACTTCACCTCTGTCTCAGATTCATCAATAAAGTTCCTTCCTCACAACAGTGAGCTAGGCAATATAATTGTTATTATTATGTTACATATAATAATACTAGTAATATATCTTCATTTTAATTTTACAGATAAGGAGACTGAGGTTCAGAGGTATAAAGTGACTTGGCTAAAGTAACAAAACTAATAAGTAACTGAACTGGGACTTGATTCTAGATCTTCTAACCTGACGTCCAGAGCTCTTTCCAATAATAATAGCAGTATTATAATAGAGCATTTTACATAGAATCAAAGCCTGCTTAAGTAGGAGAAAAGAGTGATAAAAAGAGTCAAATGATCTCTATGGTCTGTGGCTCTCAAATTCTGTGAAAGGAAAAGAGGTGGTGTAGAATAGAAAGAACATTGAACTAAGTCTTGGGTTCTAAGTTGTAGGTCTTCTAGCATTCATTAGACCCTTACCCTCTCTGGGACCCTGTCTCCTCACCTATAAAATGAGAGTGATGGACTAAATGGTTTCTGAGATCTCTCTCATATCTAACATTCTGTGTCTCTATTCTAACATTTTATATGCCAAAATCCCTTCCAGGGATAACAGTCTATCGCGCTGAGGTTGCTTCTAACCCTGGAATTCCATGTTCTAAAGCATCTAGAAGTGTCCTTAATCTCTGTTCTAAGGTCTGCTCTGGTTTTGACTTTCCGTGTTCTAAGATCTCTTCCAGTTCTGACATTCCGTGACCTAACACCTCTTCCAGTTCTGACATTCTGTGTTCTAAGTTCTCTCCAACTCTAACAATCTATGGCTGTGGTCCCTCCAGCTCCAGTCTTCTATGTTTTGATGTCTCTTCTAGTTCTAACATTCTGTCTTCTAATATTCCATGCCTCCTTCCAGTTCTACCATTTTTATCTTCTATAACTCTCCCTTTTGGGGGTTTAATCAAATCAAACACCCAAATGAATCTGTGCTCTCTTCAGTTTATATGTTCCTTCCAAAGATACACTTCACTACCTATCCACCCCTGCCCAAACTGTGTGACTCTTATTCTTGTCCTTATGTAAGTTTTCCCTAGAAGGTTCATCTACCCAATCTCTTGGTGACCTTCCATTTCCCCTGACATTGTGAGAGTACCAATGGGTCACTCCAGTCATCTTCTCTTCCTATCGTACATTTCCCCCAAGGACAATGAAGTTCTTCATTGGTCTTTCATTGTAGCCAGTTCACACTCACCAGGCACCTTTCCATCAACACCCTTTGGGGATACTCATTTATAATTCATCTGAGAGGGATATAGTCCATGGCTCACAGCCATATGGCAGTACTGACAATACTGGTGTGAAAAAAGGTGACTTCTTATTCTCACATATTGGTTTTTTATCGCTAATGTGAGTCCTGGAAATTGGAGTAGACATAAGATCAGATGATCAACTGTGAAAGACTTACCTACTTTGATCAAGACAATGATCCAAGACAACTCTAAAAGACCCATGATGAGAAATGTTCTCCACCTCCAGAGAGAGAATGGATGAACTCTGAATGAAGCTTGAAGCATGCCTTTTTAAAAATTTTATTTATGTTTCATGCTTTTTATTTTTTCCTTATTTTGCTGTATGGTTAATGGAAATATATTTTCATGATTTCATATGTATAACTGAGATCTTATTGTTTGCCTTTTCAATGGATAGGGGAGGGGTGAAGGGGGAGGGAGAGAATTTAGAATTCAAAATTTTTTAAATGGATGTTACAAATGAATAAAGAAATGAATAGATAGATAAATGAATGAATAAATAAATAAATGATGTATAAGCTCAGGGAGACATGCGATACTGTTCTAGAAATGAACCTGAACATCTTACTCAAGATATAAGCAGAGGAAAGCAGTAAGTATATGTCATCAAAGGAGAATTCTACCTGAACAGACAGGAAATGAGGTGTCATCCAGACACAATAGAAACTGGAATGTTTTTGAAGTGGCATGGAATAGGAATGACTTAGCGGTGGGGGTCGGGGGATGCAGGGTGGAGAGAGATGACGAACTAGG
Source organism: Notamacropus eugenii (assembly GCF_028372415.1). Lineage (NCBI taxonomy): Eukaryota > Metazoa > Chordata > Mammalia > Diprotodontia > Macropodidae > Notamacropus > Notamacropus eugenii. Next base: position 63,020,870 of record NC_092876.1, read on the forward strand.
TCAATGACAAGGTCAGTTTATAGAATCTAAATATGTTAGACGTGGGAGGGTCCTTAGAACACAGAATGTCAGAGCTGGGGGGAGGGAGGAAACTTAGATCACAGAATGTCAGAGCTAGAAAGGACTGAGTAAAATACAGTATAACCTCTTTGAAGGTAGGAATGGGTTTTTTAAAAAATAAATTTCTATTGATGTCTTCCATTTCATATATCACATTCCATGTGACATGGTATATTTTAAACAGGAAAAAACCCCAGCACAATTGACAGATATTTTGGAAAAGGTCTGAGAACATGTGCAACGTCTAACACCTGTGAACTCCACATCTCCAGGAAGGGGTGGGTTACGAGTGTCAGGATTTGCTATCCCTAACCCTTAGCACAATTTGCCTTGACACCTGAGAAATGCTTAGATGCTGAAAGATACCTTGGAGATCATCTGGTTGGGCCCTCTCATTTTCCAGCTGGGGAAACGGTAAACAAAGGGAGTGAAAATGATTTGTGTGAGATCACAGGGTCCATTAGTGGAAGAGAGGGGCCTAGAAGCTTCACCTCCTGGCTCAGTACAGTCATAGACTGTACATACAGAATATTAGTGCCAGGAGGACTCTTAGAGTTCATCTATCTCCATTCCTCTATTGCAAAGAAGCAGCTCAGGTCCCAAGTAGTTCCATGTCTTAATGAACCTCCTAGACAGCAAATGAGTTGGAGACTAGGGATTGAAGCCCAGGTCTTCTGTCTTTGCCCCAAAGTTCTTTCTATATTCCAAAAAGTATTTGCTAAGCATTTATGAGGTGTCCGGAATCCTTGTCAAGTGGGGTAGTTCAACATTCTCTAAGACATAATGGTCCTTTTTGACACAGTGGATAGGACGCTGAACTTGCAAGCAGAATAGCCTAGGTGCACAATAGTAATTATAACTAGCATTTATCTAGTGCCTACTGTATACTAGGTGTTTTACAAATATTATCTCATTTGATCTTCACAATGACCCTGGGAGGGAGGTGCTACTATTATTCTCATTTTACAGCTAAAGAAACTGAGGCAGACAGATGTTAAGTGACTTGCCCAGGGTCATACAGCTGGTAGGTATCTGAGGTTGGACTTGAACTTGTCTTCCTGACTCCAGGCTTGGAGCTCTATCCAGTGAAGTGCCTAGATGACAGTGATGCTCCTTATTAGCTATGGAACCCCAGGCTAGTCACTTACCTTCACCCGGCCTTGGTTTCCTCACTATATAAAGCCAGGGGGCTGACCTCAGCCTCTCAGGTCAGTTCTAGATCTATTCAAACTGTTTCATGTGGTCACTTATCTATAGCGAGCCTAGAGAGGAAAAGAAATCAGTAAAAAAAAAAAACCTATCAGTCAACACTTATAATGATCTGGGATCCTGGGTAGGGGGCGGGGAGGAAAGGTAGTAGAGTGGGATTTGCAGCAGGAGAGAGATATTTCAAAGGAAGAACTAAGAAATTTGCATGAGGCAGAAGTTCAGTGGATAGAGGGCTAGGCCTAGAGTCCAGAAGACCTGAGTTCAAATACAACTTCAGACACTTCCTAGCTGTGGGACTCCCGGCAAGTCACTTAACCCCTGTCCAGTTTCCCCAGCTGTAAAATGGGAATAATAATGGCATCCACCTCCCAGAATTGTTGTGAGGATCAAATGAGATGGTGTTTGTAAAGTGCTTAGAACACAATGTCTGGCACATAGTAGGTGCTCTACAAATGTTTATCCCTATGGTTTAGTCCTTTTGCAATCATGTCTGACTCTTCATGATTCCATTTAGGATTTTCTTGGCAAAGATATATGAGTGGTTTTCTATTTACATTGCCAGTTCATTTTACAGATGAGGAAACTGAGGCAAACAGGATTAAATGGCTTGCCCGGTGTCACATAGCTAGTAATATTCTGAGGCTGGATTTGAACTCAAGTCTTCCTGATTCCAGTCCAGTACTGTCCACTGCACCACCTGGCTGCCCAATTACTCCCTCCCTCCCTCTTAATGACAAAATCAATATTTAAACTTTGGGCCAGGGTGATATAGGAGATAGATGAGGCAAAGATGACTTGAAAATATGTTAACAACTTGGGTGACTGGAAGAAGGATGGTGTTATTGAGAGCAGAAGGAAAGGACAGAGGGGAGCCAGGGTGGGAAGGGGAAGGATGGAGGCAGAAGAGAAAATAAGGTCATTTTCATGCAGGTTGAGTTGGAGTAACCTTCCAGGAGAAATCTCCATAAAGCCATTTGAGAAACAGTCCACTGGACCTAAGGTGAGTGGTCAGGGCTGGTGAGGCTGAGAATGACCAGCACACAGTGGGTAGACATGGGGAATACCCGGAAGAGTCAGAAATGGAACTCAGTCCTGGTTCTGCTGCTTACTTTCTATGAGATCTTTGACCAGTCACTCTTGCTGCGATCCAGGTTTTTCTCTGAAAAGATGGGGTTTGGACAAGATGATCATTAAATGTTTGAAAAAAATCCATTTTGCAAATATAAGATTGAGGAGACAGGGATAGACAGCAGTTGTTCTGAAAAAGAGATGGGAGGGGTTCTTTGTGGGCTGCAAGCTCTAGGTAAGTCAGCAGTGGAATAAATAAATAAACTTGTTTACAAACAAACAAAAACCAGATAAATAAACAAATAGATGGGTGAATGAATGAGTAAACAAGGAAATAAATTAAGGTGATCTTGGGCTGAATGAAGGGAGAGAGATTCCTTACAGATGGTCCTACTATGCTCTGCCCTCATCAGACCTCACTGGGAGTATCCTGTTTAATCCTGAGCACTATGATTTAAGAAGAACATCTATGCAATGGAGAATGTCCAGAGGAAGGCAACCAGTATGGTAAAAGGGCCCTAGCTCATGACATGAGAACAAATCAAAGGAATTGGAGGTGTTTATCATGGAGAAAAGAAGACTCCAGGGAAATATGAGAGGTATCTTTAAGTATCTGGAGGACTCTCTTATGGTGGAGGAACTTGGCTTGATCTCATTGGTGTCTGGGGACAGAATCACGGTTAGTGGCTGGAAGATTCAAAGAGGCTGATTGAGGCTCCATGTCAGGAAAGCTAATCATTTAAGCTGTCCCAAAGTGACCTAGGCTACCTTGGGAGGTGGTGAAGTCTTCAAGCAAATGCTACTCGACCATTTATCAGGTATGTTAGAGAAAAGATTCTTTTGGGCTTGGGTGGCGCTGGAGGCTGCTGGGGCTCCTTCCAACCCTCAAATTCTGTGATTCTGTTCCTTTCAGATCCAACATTCTTTGCTATAACATCCTGTGCTCTAAGGCCCCTCCCAGTTCTAACAATTCTCTGTTCTAAGGACCTTCCCAGCTCTGACATTCTGTGTTCTAAAGGCCCCTCTCAGTCCTGACATTCCATGTCTTAAGTCTCCTCTCAGCTCTGACACTGTTCTAAGGACCCTTCCAAGCTCTGGCATTCTATATGTCTATGACAAATCCTAACAGGTTAAAGAGACCCTTCTTACAACTAGATCAGCTTCACTTTCACATAGCACCAGACCTACTACCTTATTTGCATAATCCCCACAATCCAGTGCAAGCTGAGCTTTCCCTCTTTGTGATATTAATTATGCGATAAAATGTCCTGAGCTAGAGAATTGGCTGTTTTTCAACTGCCCTTTGGAAAAAAATAAAAAAGACTAATTTAGAATTCAGACTCAATATTGCAGAGGAAGAGGAAACAGAGTAACAACCCCCACTTCCTCCCCCCACACACCCCCCAGACCTCTAGCCCCTGCTAGGGAGCCCAGAGCTGACTTCAGCCTCCAAATAGCTGGAAGATAGACTTGGCCTGATGAGTGATCAGAGACCAGTGATCGCAGAATGTTAAGTGTTCCAATGTGTTATAAAACATACAATATGCGTTTAAAAATTAATCCTGGCGGAAAATAATATACTATTAGTTAATAGGCGGAATTGACAAACTGGCTTCATTCCAATCCCATCTCAGAAATATTTACAGCAGCTGAGCCCACCCCAGGCTTCAGTGTTCCCTCTGAGATATTCATCACTTGAGTTGTTTTTTATAAAAAAAAATTAAGTACATCAGTTTTCCTTCTTTGGATTCACCTTGTCCCAGGGCAACCCCGAAGTCTTTCCTGGCTCCTTCCAGGGGTTGGAAGTTTTATATGTATTACAAAATCCTTCTCTTCACCATTCTTCCTCTCTTTCCAGCTCCCCACATAAGCCAGAAGTCTCTCCACATCATCTCCTGACTTTTTTGTTGATTCCACTGACAACCTGATGTGTGGCCCTGGGCAAGTCATCAACCCTCTTTGGATCTCACTTTTCTCATCTGTAAAATGAAGAAGTTGGATTAGAAACATATAAAGTCCATTCCAGTTTTAATATCTTTTGTCCTAAAACCCTCCCAATGCTGATAATTGTGTTTTAAATCTCCTTCCAGGGCCAGTTTCTCCCAGTTCTGACATCCTGTGTTCTAAAGGCCCTCCCAACTCTGACATCCTGTGTTCTAAGGGTCTTCTCAGCTCTGACATTCCATGTTCTAAGATGCTTTCTCCTCCACCTCTAGCACTCTGGGTATTGACACATCAAACACAATCTAAAAGTTTTCCCTTGTTTTTTTCCACTTGGATCATCCTTCCAGGCCCAATGCTGACCTCTCTCATGAAGTCTGCCAGCTTATCCCAGCCTCTCCTATGAAGATCTATAACACATCCAATCTCCACCTCCCAGTTTTGTGCCCAGCCACACTGTCCAATGGTTTCAAGCATATTCATCTCATTTCCCTAACTACCCTGCATGAGACTGTCACCAGGCCTGGCAGTTAGAAGACATTCAATAGCTACTCTTTTTTTAAAGTTCTTTTAAATACTTTTATTTATAACTCTTGTGTTTAAATCACTTTTATTTTCAATATATCCACCCCCTCCCTTTTCCCCTCCAGAAAAGAATTCCTTCTAGCAAAGAATAAAAAGAAAAAAAAAAAAACAGTTCAGTGAAATTAACCAACACATTAACCAAGTGTAACGTTACATTCATTGTCAGTAGCTACCTGTTGCTTAACTGCATCTCTTAAGGCATTTTCTCAGTGTCTGACAAGAACACTGAACTTGGCCTCAGAAGACCTGGCTGTCAGCCCAAGTTTTAGAATTTACTTGTGTGATCCTGGGCAAGTCACTTTCCCCTCTGAGTCTTGGTTTTCTCATCTTTATGAGGGCAGCCAGGGGGTGCAAAAGTGCATAGAGCACTGGGTCAGGAGTCAGGAAGACTCTGCTTCCTGAGTTCAAATCCAACCTCAGACACTTATTAGCTGTGTGACCCTGGGCAAGTCACCTAACCCTGTTTGCTTCAGTTTCCTCATCTGTGAAATGAGCTGGAAATGAAAATGGCAAAACTCCAGGATCTTTGCCAAGAAAACCCCAAATGGAGTCACAAAGAACTGGATATGACTGAAAAAAATGCCTGAACACCACCACCAACGACAATGCTTGTGTAATCTCTCCCACAGAAATAATGGGGAGATCAAATTGTGATAACATATAGAAAATTTGTCCTCACAAAGTATTCTACAAATACAAGCTATTGTTAACATTGGTCTGTACTGCCCTTACTTCCCCAAAACCTTCACTGCAGATTAAAATAGACAATCAATCAGCAAGGATTTATTACGGGCCAGGCACTGTACTAGGCACTGGGAACACACCGACAAGAGTGAAAATCGTCCCTTTCCTCAAGGAGCTTATAATCTATCAGGAAGATGTAACTATATAGGTATGTTTTATGTGTGTGTACACATATACACATGCATGTGTATGTGTATGTGTGCATATATGTGTATGTATATGTGTATATTTTGTTTCATGTATACAACCACACCACACACACATAAATATATACACATATATACATATATGCCAGCATTTATATGTGTGTGCATATATGTATATATGTATGTGCGTGCTAGTATATACATATATACTAACATTTATACAGATTTGCAGTGCTCTTTCCATGTGTTTTCTCATATGATTCTCACAACAACCCTGGGAGGTAGGTGCAATTATTATCCTCATTTTACAGACAAAGAAACTGAGGCTGGGAGAGGTTAAGCAAGTTGCCAGGGTCACACTAGTAAGTGTCTGAGGTAGGATTTGAACTCAGGTTCTCTTTACTCCCAGTCCAGCACTCTATCCACTATACTGCCAAGGACAAAAGATATACAATGGTGGGGAGGTTCCCTACTCTTGCCTTATTCAAACTTTTTCTTTTACTGTCTTATTAAATTTCCCATTTTTTAGAATGTCTTCTCAGATAAAGTACCACCCAAAAGAATGTGGAAGGTGAGGAATTTTTTTTTTAATCCAATAAAGAGAATGTTTTTCTTGGTTCTTCCCCAGAGGTGAGCCACACCTTGTGGAGCCTGCCCTTTGATCTGCTGCCTCTCTGACTCTGTCCATGGTGTCTGGAATGCTCTCACTCCACTCTGTCTGGTGCAGTTCAGTGCCGCTTCCTACTGGAGGCATTTCCTCATCCCCCTAAATCACTGGATTCCCTCTTCCCACTCCCCTCCCTTCCCCCCTCCTCAAGAAAATTACTTTACATTTACTCAGTATTAGAGAGCTGCCTAAAGCATAGAGAGGTTGTGACTTGCCCTGGTTTAGAGCACCTGTAAGTATGTATCATGTGAGCCAGGTCTTCCTGTCTCTGAGGAGGGCTCTCCATCTCAGACCCTGTCCTTTACTGTATATATATTTGTGCATTTAGGTATCTCTAGATACATGTTTTATCCTTTCTACCCTCACCCCCAGGAGAATGTAAACTTAGTTTTTGTCTTATGGTCCCTCAGCTAAGCATATTTCATACATGGTATATATTTCATACATGTTTGTTGAATTTAATTGAACACCAACTCCATATTCCATATCAAACAGACAGTTCTCATCACTAGGTAGAACAATCTGAGAGATTCCAGTCAAGCTTCTTCCCAAATCCTCCTTTCCCTGTGCCTTGACTTCCTAAAGGTCTGAAATTCCATCACTAAAGATTCAGTCCTTTGGATCTAGAAGATTTTCAGTTTTTTAGAGAATTTCTTATTAAAATGCAAATTCTCCTGGGGTCGGGGAGGGGAAGGAAGAAGGGGGAAGAATGTAGCCAGGGCTATGCTGAAGCCAACTTGAACAGATTTCTGAAAGCCTATAGTTAAATATTCAGGGTGAGCATTATAATTCGGAAGTTGACAAATATTACAAATCAAAAATAGATTTATTGTTTCATTGATTACTGAATACTGTTATTGTTTTGTTGATTGCTTAAGAAAGTGATGGAGAAAATGTGAATAATGCAAATTGAACTTTAAAAGTGTGTCCTGAAGTACACTTTTTATTCTAGAAAGTCAGTTGTTAAATATCTACTAACACACTTCTGGATGTAGCTATGACCAAGCAAGCTCATCAAAATATACAGCTGGGAGCAAGGTTCTAGAATCATAAAATAGACATTAAAACTAGAAAAGACTCTAGAACACAGATTGTCAGAGCTGGGAAGAGTCCTTAATGATCATCTAGTTTGTTTCATTTGACAGATAAGGAAACTGAGGCTCAGAGTGATCAGGTTATAAAGGCATAATGGAAAAAGAACTGGAATTTTCATCAGAAGACCTTCCTGTTGGAAGTTGACCAAGGCATATTAACTGCCTGACCTTCAGTCTCCACATCTGTAAAATGGGGATACTAATCCTTGCTCTCCCTACCTTGCAGAATTGTTGTGAGGAAGTCACTGTGTAAACCTTAAAGCGACAAGACCTGTTACTATCTTAGTCTGTAACTGAAGAAGGAGTTCAAGCCAAGAGCAGCAGCCAAGGTAAGGAATGGAAAGCTCAGGAATCATAGAGTATACCTCGTGAAGACAGGGCAAGTTCCTGTTTTCAGGGACCCTTTCCTTGCCCATAATTTGTTGTAGAATCATTCAGTTGTCACCATATTGGTGCAGGACCACTAGATGGCAGCCAAGAGAGCTTGAAGCCAAGCCACAGCAGACCCTGCATCAAACAGGAGACTGGGAGGCTTGTCCTTCCATTTTTCAGGCCCAGTGGGGTACTGGTTTCCAAGCTAAGGATATGGGTCTGAGAGAAATCCCAGAATCTCTGAAGTGGTGTATCTAGCACAGGTTGGAAAAAAAATAAAATAAAAAGTGGTAGACCGTGCGGAGCAGTGGGAAAAGCTTTGGGGCTGGATTCAAGTGAGGACTCAGCCACCGCAACCTTGGCCCAGTGTTTCCTTTCTCTGGGTCTTAGGTTCCTTGTCTGTAAAGCAAAGAAGGTGGAAACATATGAGCTCTGAGGCCCCTTGTAGCTCTGAATGGTTCCTACCTCCCAAGGCTGCCATGAGGACCAAATGAGACAAAGATATGGTAAGCAAGTAGTCCAGGACCTGGCATGCAGTAGGTGCTTAGTAGATACTTGTTCCCTTCCTTCCTTCCTCCCTTCTTCCCATCCTTCCTTCTTAACTTTTCTTCCTCCCTCCCTCCCTCTTTTCCTTCCCTCTTCCTTTCTTTCTTCTTTCTTTCCTTCCAGTCCCTTTTAAGTAATAATTTATAAAATGTTTTACAAGTGGAAAAGCACTTAGAGAGTGTTCTGTTGTTTTAGCTTGATGACCACCCAGGGAGATCAGTGCCACTATTATCCCCATTTTTACAAGTGAGGAAACACAGAGGATGACTTACCAAAGGTCACATACACCAGGATGTGTCTGAGGCTGGATTTGAACTCACTCCTTCCTAATTCTAGATGCAGCGTTCTGTCTACTATACCATCCACTTTGTCTCTGGAAGGGTTGGCAACCATGGATCCTCATCCCCGAAGATAAAAATTCATAGTTGAATAGTGTAATTTGTTTTAGATTTGCTTTTCTATCATGAGCTTAACAAATATGAAAATTTAAATAAGCAATGAAAAGAAAAAGGAATTATACATGAAAATAAGCCTTTCTTATATACAGTTTTGGGTTAAGTATATATTGAGCAAAAACTATTGTTGGAAATGTGGCTAATCTGGAAATGTTTTCCACGATGTCACATGTATAATTGATATTACATTGCTTGTTTTTTAGATTTTCTTATAACAACCCTAAGAGGTAAGTAGATTATCATTATCCCCATTTTATAGAGGAGGATACTGAGGTTCAGAAAAGGTAAGTGACTTACTTTAGTAAGTATTGATGGTCATTTCTGAAGTAACTTTAAAGGGGAAGAAAAAGAATTGGGATTCACAAGTTCTTCATTGGTAAAAGAGGGGATTGAACTAGATGAAGGAAGAGTTCTTACCTTGTTTAGACCATGGACCCCTGGAGTCATCTGGTAAAGCCTATAAATCCCTTCTCAGAATCATGATTTTAGTTGCATAAAATAAAATACATAGAGTTAGAAAGAACATGGATGATATTGAAATGAAGAATGTAATTTCTAAGGGCCTTCCCAACTCTGATATTTCATGTTCTAAGGTCCTCTGACTGACGCTTACTAACCTTGTGGCCTTGTTTAAATTATTTCACTTCTCTTGGTTTCTGTTTCTTCACCTACAAAATAATGGGGTTGGATGAGATGATTTGGAAAGTCCCTTCTGATCACCCACTTCCATTCTTAGTTTGGATGTGATTTCTACATGGACAGAGGCGCAGCCCTAAACCATCCTCCTCAGGCCTCTATTCTCAGTTTTTTCTCCTTTCTGTCCACACTTAGCAGGCTGTGTGTAAACTTAGTCCCCATCAAAATGGGTAAAGAAAGTCTTCTGTAATGCAGTGACTTGGGCTGGAAGCTGGGCTTGGGAAAGCAATGGGCTCCCAGAATCCATTCTGATCCATCTGGGTAAGGTAGCAGGGCTGGGATCAGCGGAACCTTCCCTGGGAAAGTGTCCCCAGAGAATTCCCAGGATCATTCTTCTCACCCCATCATGGTAGTATAATTGTAAAAAAAAAAAAAAAGTAACAAAACCAAAGAGACAAAAACCCAAATCCAAGTCCTGAATATGAAGTCAGAAAACCTGGGTTCGAATCAGAGCTTTCTCACTAACTCTGTGACAAGTTGCTCCCCCTTCCTGAAACTCAGCTTTCTCATCTGTCAAATGGGAGTAATGATATTAACTGGCATTCTTACAGCCCTTGAAGATTTTTACTAACCATTTTTTATTTGAGCCTCTCAACCATGACTTCAGGTAAGTGTTATTACCATCCTTATTTGATAGTTCAGGAAAATGAAGATCAGAGAGGTTTAGAGGACTGGCCAGGGTCACACAGCTAGTGTCTGAGATAGTATTCAGATTCAAGACTTCCAGTCTGATCATTCTTGTACCACCTACGGAAATGGAAACTAATAACAATATTATTAGACAGATTGGCTAGTCCAACCACCACTCAAAGCACTTCTGTTGTTCATGCATTTCAGTCATATCTGACTCTTTGTGGCCCCATTTGGAGTTTTCTTGGCAAAGATACTGGAGTGGTTTTCCATTTCCTTCTCCAGTTCATTTTACAGATGAGGAAACTGAGGCAAACAGGGTGAAATTGCTTGCCCAGGGTCACCCAGCTAAGTAAGTGCCTGAGATCAGATTTGAACTCATGAAGATGAGTTCTTCCTGATTCCAAGTCCAGTGTCTATCCACCGGGCTACCTAGCTGCCCCCTCCCATGTCTTTCATACTTTATAAATTTACAAAGTATTTTCACTTCAGCAACCCTGTGTGATGGGTAGGGAAAGTGTTATGCCCATCCCATATGTCTTCTCTCACCCCATAGATGAGAAAGCTAAAGCTCAGAAGAACCAAGGTACCAGATCAGCCCACAGAAATACAATATAATGGAAATTACTACTTTAAAAGGGGCAGTTAGGTGGTGCATGGGATAAAGTGCCATGCCCGGAGTCAAGAAGACTCCTTTTCCTGAGATCAAATTTTGCCTGAGACACTTATTAGCTGTGTGACCCTGGGCAAGTCACTCCATGCTTTTTGCCTCACTTTTCTCCTCTGTAAAATGAGCTGGAAAAGGAAAAGGTAAACTGCTCTAGTATCTTTGCCAAGAGAACCCCAAATGGGGTCACAGACAGTCAGATGCAATTGGACAGCACCAACATGGAGATGAGAGCTATTTTTATGAGCTCCAGGAAAGCAAGGCAGAAGTAAAGTTCTCCCCATCTGGAAGCATCAGCCTCTCTCTCCAACAGATGTAAAGGGGGCTTGTAGCAGGATCCAGGGGGTGGGACACAATGGGGAGGGGAGAAACTATTTTGAGGCAAAACTGTATCTCCTCAATTCCAAGTCCCAGATGTAGAAAAAAAAGCCAACAACAAAACTCTCTCTCCAAATGCCCTGGACGTGAACACTTCTACTGAGTCATAACTTGGCTGAAGAAAACCCCAGATTTCTCTGAGAAGCTGGGAGATGGGCTGAGTGAGGATCCTTGGGTCAATGATTGGCCAGCTTTAGCCCACTCACTATCGGGCTAGCTTCCCAAACTGATGGCCCTGGGCTCCCCCTATGCCAGGGTGCTATTTCCCTCCTGGTATATTCCACATAAAAATGTTGTTACAAAGAAGCCCTGTCCTGGGGACTTCCATGGGAGTGGTGGGACAAGGCAAGCGAAGTCCACACTGGGCTTCAGGAACAGAGACACAGCCCCTATACTCCTCTGCTCTGACCTCATCAAAATTATACTATTGACTTCCATGATCAACATATTAACAAGGATGTTTTCAAGCTTCAATGGGTCCAGAGTATGGAGGAGAGATTGGAGATTAAGCTATAAAATGATTGGTTAACTGGATGATTCTCAAGGGAAGGGAGTTTCTGCACCCTCAGCACTTAGCCCAATACCAGTCATCAATGGGTGCTTAATAAATGTTTGTTCATTGATTAAAGGAACTGATCCGATTTAATATCTATCTTCAAACTGCAAAATCAGGGAACCTAGAAGTTGGGAAAAATCTTAGTCACCATCCAGTCCAACTGTATCTGACTGAAACCCCTTCTCCAATATAGTAACATGTCTGGCTAATTCTTAGCTTCCTGCAATAAGCTTGAGTTTATTGAGCAGAGGAGTGACATGATCAGACCTGGACTTTAGCAATATCTTTTTGGCAGCAGGATGGATTGGAGAGGGGATACACTGGAGGCAGGAAGAATAATTGAGCAGCTACTGTAAAAGTGCAGGCAAGAGGTGATGGGGGCCTGATCTCAGTCTGTGTCATGGAGTTAGAGAGAAGGGAAAATTTTTAGTCATTTTATTTTATTTAATAGTATTTTATTTTTTCCAATTACATGTAAAGGCAATTTTCAACATTCATTTCTGAAAAGATTGTGAGTTCCAAATTTTACTCCCTCTCTCCTTCCCCTCCCCCCTCACTGAGATGGCAAGTAATCCGATATAGATTATACATGTGCAATCACAGAAATATACTTCTACATTAGTCATGTTGTGAAAGAAGAAACAGAACAAAAGGGGAGAAAAAACAAAGAAAAAACAAAAAAAGTGAAAATAGTATATTTCAATCTGTATTCAGACTCCAACAGTTCTTTCTCTGGATGTGGATAGCATTTTCCATCATGAGTCTTTTGGAATTTTCTTAGACTATTGTGTTGCTAAGAAGAGCTAAGTCAATCCTAATTGATCATCAAACACTGTTGCTGTTACTGTATACAATGTTCTCCTGGTTCTGCTCACTTCACTCAGCATCAGTTCACACAAGTCTTTCCAGTTTTTTCTGAAATCTGCCTGCTCATCATTTCTTATAGCACAATAATATTCCATTACATTCATATGCCACAACATGATCAGCCAATCCCCAATTGTTGGGCATTTCCTCAATTTCCAATTCTTGGCTACCACAAAAAGAGCTACTATAAATATTTTTGTATATGTGGGTCCTTTTCCCTTTGTGATGATTTCTTTGGGATACAGACCTAGTAGAGATATTACTGGATCAAAGGGTATACACAGTTTGATTATTCTTTGGGCATAGCTCCAAATTACTCTTCAGAATGGTTAAATCAGTTGACAACTCCACCAACAATGCATTAATATCTCAATTTTTCCCACATCTCCAACACTTATCATTTTCCTTTTCTGTCATATTAGCCAATCTGATAGGTATGAGTTGGTACCTCAGAGTTGTTTTAATTTGCATTTCTCTAATCAATACTGATTTAGAGCACTTTTTCATAGGATTTCTTCATCTGAAAACTGTCTGTTCATATCCCTTGATCATTTATCAATTGGAGAATGACTTGAATTCTTATGAATTTGACTCAGTTCTTTATATATTTGAGAAATGATGTCTTTATCAAAGACACTTGCTATAAAAATTATTTCCCCTCTTTCTGCTTTCCTTCTAATCTTGATTGCGTTGGCTTTGTTTGTATAAAAACTTTTAAATTTAATATATTCAAAATTATCCATTTTGCATTATATAATACACTCTCTCTCTTGCTTGATCATAAATTCTTCTCTTCTCTAGAGGTCTGACAGGTAAATTATTCCTTACTCTCCTAATTTACTTATGGTATCACCCTTTACATCTAAATCGTGTACCCATTTTGACCATATCTTGGTATATGATGTAAGATGTTGGTCTATCCCTAGTTTCTCCCATACTATTTTTCAGTTTTCCCAGCAGATTTGTCAAATGGTAAGTTCTTATCCCAGAAGCTGGGGTCTTTGGATTTATCAAACAGTAGGTTAGTATAGTCATTTACTACTATGTCTTATGTACCTACCCTATTCCATTGATCCACCATTCTATTTCTTAGTCAGTGCCAAGCAGTTTGGTGATTGCTGCTTTATCATATAGTTTTAGATCTAGTATGGCTAGAGTACCTTTCCTTATATTTCTTTTCATTAATTCCCTTGATATTCTTGAACTTTTGTTCTTTCAGATGAACTTTGTTATTATTTTTCTAGCCCTTTAAAATAATTTTTGGCAGTTTTATTGGTATGGCACTGAATAAGTAAATTAATTTAGACAGGGTTGTCATTTTTATTATATCAGTTCAACCTACCCCATAAGCAACTGATATTTTTCCAATTGTTTAGATCTGAATTTATGTGAAAAGTATTTTGCAACATCTTCATATAGTTCCTGGGTTTGTCTTGGCAGCTAGGCTCCCAAGTATTTTATATTGTCTATAGTTATTTTAGATGGAATTTCTCTATCTCTTACTGTTAGACTTTGTTGGTAATAAACAGAAATCCTGATGATTTATGGGGGTTTATTTGATATCCTGCAACTTTGCTAGAATTGTTAATTATTTCAAGTAGTTTTTTAGTTGATGATTTTCTAAGTATACCATCATATCATCTGCAAAAAAGTGCTAGCTTTGTTTGCTTGTTGCCTATTCTAATTTGAGAACAGAAAAATTTGTTTAAAGAAGGGCTAGTTAGGACCAGCAGAACAGGGCTTGGAAACTGAGTAGAGAGTCTCACCCTCTGAGAGTAAGAGGCTAAAAATGGCCCTGAGATTACACACCTGAGTTGAGCACTGTTGAGTGGTGGCTCAACAGAAATTGGGAAAACAGGAAGGAGAGTAGATGGTGGCAGAGGGAGGCCCACAAGATAAAGAATTTTGAATATGCTAAGTTTGTTTTTCTTCTCTGCAGCTTTATAGTTATTTTATGATTTTCATATCACCATATATCATATCTCTGTTAGAATTTAAGGTTCTTAAGGGTAATAGCCATGACTAATGACTTTTGTTTCCTACTTGTTATTTTTGAGTTGTTTCAGTCATGTCCAACTCTTTGTGACACCATTTGGAATTTTCTTGGCAAAGATACTGGAGTGGCTTGCCATTTCTTTTTCCATCTCATTTTACAGATGAGGACCTGAGGCAAACAACGTTAAATGACTTGTCCAGGTTCACCTAGTTAATATGTGTCTGAAGACAGATTTGATCTCAGAAAGTCTTCCTGACTCCAAGTCTGGCATTCCATCCACTGAACCACCTTACTGCCCTTTATATCCCATGGAGAAATTTATTTTGCTTGACTACTCATGTTTGTTAAAAGAGTTTTCTTTTTCTTTTAGTAGGGGAAGAAAGGTCAGAGAGGAAAAGAAAATACAATTTTGTTCACTGAAAAAAATTAATTATAAAGTCTTAAAAATCATCTTTATATTCTACCCCTACCTGTGTGTACCTTCAGTAAGTATTTAAAATAGTTATTTCAATAAATAATGAATACCGCTTATAGTTCTCATCTGAAGTAGGCACTTAAAATGATTATTTATTGAATGGATACCAGGAAGTTATTTATTCTGTATTAAGGATTGATAATGTAGGACATCATAAACTTCTTGAGCAAGAGTGGTGATAATTATTTCTACCAAAACTAATAATAAAAAATGGACCTGGAGAAATTGTTCATGGTATTCCATGTCAGATGACTTAATTGTGCCACAGGAAGACCTGGGTCTTCCGTGATTTTGGTGCTGACTTGACTTAGGGTACAAAATTAGACCACATGGATATTTGGAGGTCCTATGACTTTAGAACCACTAGTCCTCTTTGAGAATGAAGGACAATCAACAACTTTAGAATCACTATTTCTGCCCCTTGATAGCTCATTTTCTATGATACTGAGTGGTATTTTTTATTGGATGTATTAAGCTCCAAGCTACCATATTGGATTCTTTCTGTCTTGCTTGCCTCGTCTGTTTTATGGATCAACTTTTCTTTTCTTTACCCAGGCCTTTAGAACATTTGATGAATACTACCCTATAGTATAGCTTTACTTCGGATCATTTTAGGGTCCCCCTTCACTTCTACTTTTTTTCTTATTATGTCCCTTGAGATTCTTGGTCCTTTGTTCCTTCAGGTGAATTTTAGCGTATAGAAGATAGGCCACAGGAGCCAATGATCAAGTTAATGTATTTTCCAATCAGCCTAATGATGTTACAGGGCATGATGTATTGTTTGGAAGCATCTGAGGAGCACCTTCCCGTAGAGTATAGCTAGGCCTGCCCATTTTTACTGATGGGACACAGGGACCTCAAGATAATTGGCAGAGTGTAACTCAGGATGATGGATTCTTGTCAGAAGAACTTTCATATTCCCATAGTCTATAAAAGTGAGCTAATAGTCTCTTTGTTTCCCTTAGTCTTTGAGAACACAGACCAGAGCACAGCGGAGCAGACTTCTAGTACTACAGGGGGCAGTAAGGAGAGAACATGAGGCCAGGCACAATCTCCTCCTCCCTGAAGCAGTTGGTAGTGTCTTGCAGCAGAAGCCCATAGCAGAAGTTAAAATGTGTTTGCATGGAGCCTGAGGAAAAAGATTCCCAAAATGACTTTTCTCAGCTTAACAAAACAGCAGCAATGAAGATACTGACAGATTTCCCACATAAGCATGTGAGAGAGCAGACATGTCACACTCATTTGTCCTTAGAGGGTAAACTATGGACAATGATCATGAACACCACGTCCTGTGTGTAACAAAAGGGACTTTAGAGTTCCCTAGGAAGTATGAATCTAGAGTCTACTTTTCTAGCCAGAGAAGAGAGATTCCTTGGGAGTACTTTGTGGGTAATCTGAGTCAAGAATTTGGGAATCAAACCTTTTAGAGAAAGACAGGGATTTCCCAGTGCAGTGTGCTCCTTGGGATGAGAAGAGTTTTGTCCACATAGTTGGTTTATAACACTCTCTTTGGAGAATGAAGCCAATGAGTTATTCAGTATGAGTCTTATGGGAAAGGAATTGCTTGTTCGACAACTCCAAAAGTATAATTACCTTCTAGGGGGAGTCTAAACCACAGGGTGATACTATGAGTCTAAGACTCTTTGGTGGGGAGAAAAAAAGGACTTACTAGAATGTTAAAAGATTTTCCCAATGGCAATCTTTTATTAATTTGTTTTCAGTTTTCTATAATCACTTCCATAAGTCTTAGATTTTCTCCCCCTCCCTATTCCTTCCCTCCATGAGACAGCATGCAATCTTATATGGGTTCTACATATACATTCCTATTAAACACATTTTCACATTAGTCATGTTGCATGGAAGAATTAGAATGAATGGGAGAAACCACGAGAAGAATGGAAGAAACCATGAGAATCCAATGGCAATCTCAAATTTGATTACCTTATGGGATTTGATTGCCTTATGCGTGAGCTAATGGTGTAGTGCTTTAAATGTTTTTTGTATCTGTCCATGGGCTCCTGTAAGTCTCCTGCATTATCTGTGGAATGAAATAAAGGTTGTCCTCTACGCATATGCATTGCTATCTCAAGTGCCTGTATGGGGTCTAAGGACTCTGTCACCTACATTTCAGGAAATTTAGGTACTGAACTACAAGTACAGCTGGAGATTTTCCTGGAGTCACCAAGAATAAAAGTTAGTCCAGGTCAGCCCAGGCCATACCAGGAAGTGAAGAGAGGTTGGAAATGGAACTCAAGGATGGTAAAACTGTGAAGAGACTGGAGGGTGGAAGAAAGGTTCAGAGGCAACTACTGTTGTGCAGGCACAGGGGCATTGTTCCAATTGGGAGCTGGAGGTGGGAGAGTTCATGTAGGCCCCAAAACATGATCTGGTGAACCTGCTGTTTGGAAAGTCATTTCATGATTGGTTGGGAACTGTTGCTAGGAGTCCTCTCACATGTTGTGACTTCTCATTGTTATATAAAGATTGAGTGAAGCAGCTGAGGATGCTTAGCTTGGAGATGAGCAGTCTCAAGGAGGCACATGATAATTGTCTTCAGGTAGGTGAAGGCTGCTATATGAAAGAAGGACAATACCATTTGGTTTCAGAGGTCAGAACCAGAAGCAGTGGTTAGAAATGGCAAAGAAGTTGATTTAAGTTTGATGTCAGGAAAACTCTCTGAAGGCTTGAGCGATCAAGAAAGAAGGATCTGAAATTCTAATAGTAAGAGCTGATCAAAAGTGAAATGGGTTGTCTCAAAAAGTGGCAGATTCTTCTTTCCTAGAGTTTTTCAAGCATGGATTGATGACCACTGGCCAGGGCTGTTAGAGTTGAGTGTCTTTTCATGTGTGGGTCGGATTCAATGCCTGCTGGGGTCTCTTCCAATTCTCAAATTCTGTGAAACTGGGTATGAAACCATTCTTTCCAGGACAGGGAAAAATCAGGAAATTGTTCTTAGTTGTTTCCTGCCCCCTTTGAAATGAGTGCTGATGTTCTGACGTTGATGAAGCTCACCAATCATAAGCTTGTAGATTTAGAGGTAGAAAGGAATTCTGAGAACTCTCATTTTACAGATGTGGTGACTGAGGCCCATAACAACCATACAGGTAGTGAATGGAAGCCAGAATTTGAACTCAGGTCCTTTGATTTTCATTTCATTGTTCTTTCCCACTTCATTCCTTGTGACAGAGCTAACAGAGATTGGAAATCTACTTCATTCTACCTTCTTTACCTTCACTCCCTATTAATAATAGTTCACATTTAATAGTGCTTTAGACATTGCAATGTACATTCCTTAGAAAACTCTCATGAGGTAAGCAGCACAAACACAATTATCCTATTTTACAGATGAGAAAACTGAGGTTCAGAGAGTTATGATGACTTGCCCAAGTCATAATAGTTATGGCTAATCAAGGGCAATGCTATTAACTGAACCTCGGCCCTCTGATTCCAAGTCTGGTACCCTGCCTTCTAGAATGTCAGAATTGGAAAGGACCATAGAAATCCTGGCACCCAAGTCCCTTATTTTACTGATAAAGTCTTCTCTTCTAATTACCTAAGCAAATTGCAAGGCTAAATCCTCCCAGACCTCAGAGATCTCTCTCCCTCTCTCTCTGTTCTTCCTCTGTTTCTTTCTCTCTCCCGTAAGCATCTATGGCACTTGCTTCCTGTGGCACTAAACAGACATTTAGCATACAATGTCTTGTACTCAGTATCTGTCTGTTATTGTTTTGTGGTTTTTCAGTCATGTCAGACTCTTCCTAACCCCATGTGAGTTTTTTTTGGCAAAGATACTGGAGTGGTTTGTCATTTCCTTCTCAGCTCATTTTACAGATGAGGAAACCGAGGAAATCAAGGTTAAGTCACTGGATTTGAACTCAGGTCTTCCTGACTCCAGCCTTAGCACTCTATTCACTGTGCCACCTAGCAGCCCAGAATTATATGTCTAGGGATGCAGAAATAGAATACAGGAAAGAACCCTAGGCTGGGAGTCAGGAGACTCCACCCACCCAATGATCATAAGTAAGTTATTTCAACTATTGGAGCTTTAGTTTCCCCACCTGTGAACTTTCAGTGGATAATCTCACAAGCATGAGGCCATTGTGTTAACATGTGATAAGGCAGGCAGTTAAGAAAGTTACTGCCATCAGGCTGCAGAATGTTCAGGGAAAAGGAGGTCATGATCTCTCGGTATTCTGTCCCAGTGATACCACATCTGAATTACTTTGTTCATTTCTGCTCCCTATATTTTAGGAAGGATGTGAATAAACTGGAGGATGTGCATAGAAAAACAATCAGAATGCTCTTGAGATCATTACACCTAAGGATCAGTTGAAAAAAAACTAGAAATATTTAGCCTGGAAATGAGAAGACTCAGGCAGAATATACCAGTTGCCTTCAAGTTTAAAAAAATACCTTCAGATGAAAGAAAGAGTAGATTTGTATTGTTTGATCACAGAGAGACCAAAAAGGGAGCAATGGATGGAATTTGCAAAGAAGCAAATTTAGGTTTGATCTAAAGGAAAACTTCCTAACTGTTAGATGTATCCAGATGTGCCCTGGATTGTCATAGGACTGAGAAATCAATCAAATATTTGTGAGTCTTCCCTGTGTCAAGGAGTGTGCTAAGCCCTGGGTGTTGAAAGATGAAAGTGAAACATCCGCTGTTCTCACCCAGCTTACATTCTAAAAAAGAGATACAGCCCATAACCTAACCATATACAGGTCATGTACAAAATGAGTAAGAGGTCATTTTGGGGGGAGGAGCAGGACCTGAGCAGTTGGAGGAGCAGGGCAGGGATCAGAAATGAATTCACGGAGAAAGTGGCACTTGAAAGAGCCTCTAAGGATACCAGGGATCCAAGAGATGGAGTGAGTTCACTCCAGGGATGGGGGAATCAGAATAAAAACAGTGAACAGGAAATGAGTTCTTTCTTATTAGAGAGGAATGCTCTAATCTTGAAGTTTTGTTTAATTATGCTACACATAGACCTTTTTTTTTTTTGTCCTCAAAGACTGGATGGCAATCTGTTGTGTGTATTGTTAGGGGGGATTCTTGTTCAGCGATGGGTTAGACTAGATGGTCATTGTGTCCCTTCCAGCTCAGAAATTCTGTAATTCTGAGTGTGTGTCCTTTTGAGAGGGCAGATCATAAACCATTCAAGCTTCTTCATGCTGCAAATTCTTGTCAAAGCCTTTCCATATATACTCCAGAGAGAGTCTACTCCATAGAATGAAGACATTTTTCCTTTTCCTTAAATGAATACCAGCATAACACTCAATCTGTTAACTTGCTATGCCTTATTCTTGCCCCATGACCAATCTACCTCCTCTCTCAGTCATACATATCTTCAGCCATGTCTTTTAAACTCCTTCTTGTGCACAAGTCATATCTGGTAGCGTACTGCAGGTTACTGACACCCATCATTCTTCCCTCCTTGTCCGTGGGGTCACCTTCAATAATAATTCTTCTGAGATCATAGTGCTCCATGAATCACAGTATCACTAGAAACATATCAATGTTCAATGACAGGCTTTAGCAGCAGAGAGCAAAGTGGCATCACTGAAAGTGCAGCACAGTTCCCTCCCCAAATGCAACTTTAGTCTGCTCTTTTCCTCCAAGTCTACCCTGGGCTCAGATCATTGCTGGTTTGCAGTCTCTGTTCAAGAATATGTACTAATGAACCAGTTCAATGAGCTACCCATCCCTAAAGCATACCATAATCTGGGCAAGGTGCATTCTTCATCTACTTGGTTTTCTCATGTGGATTGTTAGTCTAACCCTCCTTTTGGGAGGAAAGAACTATTTCTTGGCTCCTGAAAATCTTATAACTGTTCTCCTGATTCTTCTTTGGCTCTATCACATTCTAATTTTATCATATTTATGCAGGAGCTGTATTTCCCTGGCAGACTACAAGCTCCTTGAGGGTAGGCACACTCTTGTTTTTCACTTTCAAATCCTAGCTGAGCACAATACCTTGTGTTTAAATCAGTTTTGTTGAATTCTCAACAAAACCGTGAACTTAGATGTCTCAGTATCCCCTGTAGAAGGGAGCACAGGACTTTGCACAATTAAGATTCTCCCTAAAGAGAGAACTTTCCTGACCCCTTAGCAGAATGGAAGCACCTTGAAGGTAGGGAATATTTTCACGTTTATCTTTGCATCTCCAGAATCTAACAGTTCCTAGATCCAGAAGGTGCTTTGTAAATGTTTTAAAAATTGTATGGAATTATGCTTTTTTCAGAAATGATGAAATCAGTCAGAGGTAGGGGATCGTCTGGAAAGGGCGTGTCCCGCCAGAAGAAACCCCCCAAATACTAAAAAATCCCAATTTAGCCTAGGAATCTAGGCCTGATACAAAAGGAAAGCACAGCCCCCCACCCCCATCCCGTCTGCCTCTCAGCTCACAAATAGCTGGACAAAAATTCACTGTACTAGCAACTTTGCGGGGATGGGGGGAACAGGGGTACACGGAAGGAGGTTCGTTGTGTAATGCGAGGCACACCTGCATCGGGGGACCCGCGGAGTCGGTGTTGGGGAGGGACCCGGCAGAGAAGGGCGCCGGCTCTCGCGAACAACGGGGGCGTGGTATCAGGCCCCGAGCCTGCAGCCTCCCAGGGCTGGTTCCACCCCTGAACAGTGAGTGGGGGGGATCCCCATTCTCCCAGCCCCTCCCTCCGGGGGAGGGGGGGAATGCACGCTACTCTTTCTCTCCCTCCTCTCTCCCTGTTTCTCAGCGGGGCTCAGCGCCTCGGGAGCCCAGCCCTGGCGGGCGGGTGAGAGCTGCGGGTTTTGTCTGCTCGCTGCCTTTTTTTTTTCTCCCTTTCACTGCGGTTTGGCCCCTCCTGGGGCTGCAGGCACCGGGGGCGAGCGGGGGGCTGGCTGCCCGCCCCCCCTGTAGCCCCAGCGTCCTGGCACAGGTAGGGCCCGTCTGCCCCAGCCTCAGCAGCCTCAGCAGCCCCTTCCTCCACCACCCAGTCCTCTCTCCCCCTCCCCTCCTCTCCCCTTCCCTCCCCCTGGTCCCCTCTCCCTGTCCCTGTCAGCAGCGCCAGACGCTCCTCGGCTTTGCAGCATTCACTACAAACTGAGAAACGCTCGGGCTGAAATCACTGCTTTATCTGGATGATGGACAGCTCTGGGAGAGACCACTGCTCCGCGGGGGGAGCGCCCTGCCTCTCTCGTCGTCGCCCGCACGCCGGCTCGCCTCGGCGCCCGGCCTCCTCATAGGCTGCCCCGCCGCCGCCCCGCCGTCGGCCCACTGGAGCGGCTCGCCCCCCTCTCGGGGTCCCCAGCGTGCCGGGCTGGGCTCGGCGGAGCCCCCCTGCTCACCCCCCTCTCCCCCCGCCCCCCCCCGCACGGCCGTGCAGGTGGATCGTTCCCAGCGTTGGCTCGTCTCGGGCTCTTTTCTCCCCATTCTGGATGGCTCATTCTGCTGGAAGCGCGGTCCTGCGTCTGCCTCTCCGCGCCCCCCGGCCCCCCCAGCCAGCCGCCCTCACCTTCGCCAGCCCGGCCCCATGGCTCGCCGGCCCTGCTCCCCTTAACGCGCCCCGGGCCAGCGCCGAGCCACACAATGGATCGGCTGTGGGGTCGGTGCACGCCGCTGCCGCTGCCCCTACCGCCGCCGCCGCTGCTGCTGCTGTTGCTGCCGCCGCTGCTGCTGCCCCTGGTCTCTGCTGTGGAAGGTAAGTGCGATGGGGGAGGGGGAGAGAGGCGAGGGGAGGGCGGCCGGGGGGCCTGGGGCGGGGGGCCGAGCCGGCGCCCCCCTACCCCTATCTCTCACCCCCTCCTCATTCGTCTTCCTGCAAAGTTTGCTTAGGGGCAAACTGTCTCCTCCGGGCTGGGGCAGGTGGCAATGCATCGGGGAGGTGTGTCTGGAGTTTAACCTCCTCTCCCGAAGGCGGTGGAGAGGAAAGGAGAGGGTGGCTGGATGTGTGTGTGTGTGTGTGTGTGTGTGTGTGTGTGTGTGTATGTATGTATGTGTGTGGGGGGTGTATGTGTGTGTGTGTAAGGAGGCGGGGGTGGGGGGGGGGGGGAGAGAGCAGGAGGACACTGGAGGCTCTGATTGACTGTACCAGAAGGGAGGAGAAGGGACCATCTTGCCAAAGCTTTGTAGCTTGGCCAGCTCCGCGGAGCGCTTGGCTAGAGCGAGGGCCGGGGCTGGGGGGTGGGGGGGAGGGATAACGTTCCTGGCCCTCTAGGGGAAGAGCTGCCCGCGCCCGGCTCCCTCCGTGGGCAAGCCGGGGGTGGGGTGTAGGAGGAGGACTAGGAGGAGATGCCCAGAGCAAATTCGAGGCTCCCGAAGGAGCTTGGATGGAGGAAGGAAAGTTTGATGGCTGAGAAAGTGCTTAATGGGAGCTTATCCCTGAGAATAAGCCCGGGGGCCCCAGGTACCAGGAAAGATACACTGAGCAAATAAGGAAGAAAAGCCTCTAAGGTGCCCGAAACTGCTTGGATTCGTAACTGGAGCCCCTCGGACCAGTCCGGATCAGAATCCGAGGCTCACACAGCTGTAAGGGGCCTTAGAATGTGGGAGCTGGGAGGGACCTCAGAACACGCAATGTTCGTCCTGAAAGCGTTCTTAGAACACAGAATGTTTGCTAGCGCTTAGAGGGAATCTCAGACATAGACTATTCAGGCGGAGGGTATTCGAGCTGGAAGACACCTCACTGAGTTCGACCTCCTCCTGTGAGTGTGATGATTGCCAGGGGCTCGACTTTACAATAGGACCCCTCCCCGGTCCTGCTTTGGAACTCTGCTTTGGAAAGATGGTTCATAAGACTCTTGGCCATAAAGTGTCTCTGGGTGTTAGCATCCAGACCCTCCCTCCCATCTCACCACGGTCCAACTGGCTGAAAAACTCCCCATCATGATGGAGGCCCATGAAACTCTCACCAGCTGCCATCATGCCCAGCTGGGCAGTGCCTGCTCCCCTCCCTTCTCAAGGCAGAGGGGAGCTTTTCTTGGGTTTTCCTTAGAGCATCCCTGTGAGGTCAATGCTCATGACCTGAAAGATGTGGTGATCAGCCACCAGAATTGTCCCCTGGATACCAGGTGTTAATCCCAAATAGAAAGTTAGTAGGACAGGGCAGGTCTGTCAAGCTCTGAGGGGCATAATGGGAGAGCTAGCGACAGGGCCTCTCCTGGGTCTTATTCATCCTCTGTGGGCCAGGACCCTCCCCCATCCCAGTTATGCCTCACAAGGGTTATGGCAGGGGTGATACCCCCCTCTTTTTTTTCTATCAACAAATGCTGTTTCAACTAGAAAACTGAGTTGCTGCCTTTGAAAAGAGAAAGATTGGGCTCTTCTGTCATAACTTCAATTTCTCCCTACTTAATGAGAGCTTAGGGGCTGGTAGAGGATTTGGGAAACTTTCCCTGGATGGCAGCCAGTGGAATCCACAGCCCGGACCAAGGACCCAGGACCAAGAGAGTCCATCCTGTCTGCTAGGAGCAGTCCGACTGCTTGGCGGTTTCCCATTGCTGGGCTGCTGGGGTATTAGGAGACCACGGGATCTGGGTGTGGAGGTTTAGACCAAGGCCAGGCCGCTGGGTTTCTCTGGAATGGGGATGAGGTACCACTTATTAACTCGGGCTTTGGGGAAATGACTCATGGATTGGCTTGCTATAGGTTGTGCTGTTTACGGTATTATGGAAGCTTGGCATAAATATTGCTATTTGTGTTAGAGTAAGCAGAGCTGGAGGGGAGGAAAATTGGCCACTTGGACTGCGATAGCAGTCTGGGTGTGTTTTTAATTATGGCAGGGTGGATGGTCACGGTTGTCTATCCATCTGTCCGTCTGGGTCAGTAGCAGCTCTGAGGGTAGCAGGGACACTGGAAGATGGCAGGTTCTAACCTGGGTGGGCCAGACCCCACAGAGGGGTGGGCATAATGCCCACTGGATGATAGGAATGAAAGTTGAAAGCTACCTCAAAGTCCATTCAATTCATCACCCTAAAATACGTACATGTTGTATGGATGAGGAAACTGAGGTTCTGAGAAGTGACTTTAGTGAGTCCAAAGACACACAAAATAGGGGGAGGAAGCTGAGTGGGGTGGGGTGGGGTGAGGATAAGCATTGATTAAGTACCTTCACATCCAGGCACTTTGAAAAACACTTTACGGATATTACCTCATTGTATCTTAGGCTTATAGATTGAGTCAGAAGAGACCTTAAAGACCATTTCATCTGTTATCTTTTTTATAGATAAGGAAACTGAGGCAAAAGAAGTTAAGTGGCTTGCCCAGGGTTACACTTATAGTTAGTAAGTGACTAAGGCAGGATTCAAACCCAGGTCTTCCTGACTCCAAGTCCAGGGTTGTTTCCTCTACAGATTGCAAACCCAGATTCCCTGACTATTAATTACTTTTTCTCCAATGCTGACTTTGTATAATAATGATTCCTTCTTCCATAGACCTTGTACGGTTTGGATAGTGTTTCCACACCTGCTCTATGAAGGATTTAAACTGAGGTTCTTCTGCTCCAAACCCAGTGCTTTTTATTTTACACCACCCAGCAGCCCCTTGTCTGGAGAGGGGAGCAGATGACACCATAGATCTGCAGGGAACATCCCTCTTGCCATCTGGTCTCAGGCTCCTTCCCATTTCTTCATAAACATCTAAGAGTTGAGTCCTTTAGTAAAAAATAAAGCTCAAAAGTGAGGAGATGAAGAAAAGGCAATATAGTTTCCTAGAGAGAATACCAGCCTGGGAGTCTGGAGATCTGGGTTCTAGTCTTACCTTTTTT
Organism: Notamacropus eugenii; assembly: GCF_028372415.1. NCBI lineage: Eukaryota > Metazoa > Chordata > Mammalia > Diprotodontia > Macropodidae > Notamacropus > Notamacropus eugenii. The sequence goes on from NC_092876.1 coordinate 63,046,765, forward strand.
GGTGACTTTCTGTATAATCTCAGCCAAATCATTCCTGTCTAGGTCTCAGTTTCATTCTCTGCAAAATGGAGATAATAATACTTGCCTTGTTATCAATATAATTTGTAGCCTATGGAAAGAAGGCAAATGTGTACTAGACCTAGCCCCACCAGCAAAGGCAATCGTTAAATTTTCTATTTGAGCATTTATAACTTAGAAATCAGCAAGTGTTACAAATTAGGACTTGGCTTGTTGTTTTGTTAATTTTCTAGACTTAAGAAAGTGGTAGAGAAAATGGTACTAATGAAAATTAAATTTTAAAGTATGATGGGTACATTTTCCCCCTCCAAGAGCTGGTTGTTAAACATTTACCAGCACACCCCTGTCCCCTTCACATACTTTATGTTCCAGTCAAACTGCCTCTCACCTCCGAACCTTTTTAAGACAGGTACTTCCTCCCCAAAGCTTCCTTTTAGGCTTAGCACAAGTGCCACTTTCCATCCAGAGTCTTAAAAATTAAAAGTGTATGGTTACACTTTTTTTGGAGATCCATTTATCAAATATTTAACAGCGCATTCTTGGAAAAAGATCCCCGTTCCTCCATCCTTTTGTGAACTGTTTGTTATTTTTGAGCTGGAGGTCTGTGTCATCCTAGGGAGGCTGGGAACTTATCTGAAATGCAGTCCTGTTCACTTGAAGAGGCCCTGAGCCACAGTGTTCAGGGTGGACCCTAAGTGGAAGCTGGGGACATTTGGTCTCCTTCTGCACTTAGAATTGGCAGGAGAAGCCTCTCTGGTGCCTTATCTCACTCTTCCTGATATCAGCTATTTGTGTTTCTGTCCATCCTTCCCTCCCCCCCCCCCCCCCAGAAAGGTCTTTTAAAGCCTGGTCTGGATATCTCATTGTTTCCCTAGCCCTGTGGCACAGTGCTTCTCACATAGTAGGTATTTGTTTGTTTTACCCAGTAGCTCTATTTTTAGCACCCTCTGTGCTTGGCTATTCATTGGCTAGAGTATGAAGGGACCTAGTATGTAGAATGTTAAAAGGCAGACTGTCTGAGCAGGGAGGGGCCATAGAACACAGAATGTCAGAACTAGAGGTGGGGCTTAGAACACAGAATGTCAGAGCTGGAAGGAACCTTAGAACATGGAATGTCAGAATTGGAGAGAATCGTAGAATATAGAATGTGATAGGATAACTTAGAGATCATCTCGGCCCTTCTACCCCCTATTTTCCAGACCAGGAAACTTTAGTTCAAAGAAGGGATTTCCTTGAGAGTCTATAGTCAGTTAGTACCAGAGCTAAGACTCAGATTCAGGTCCCTTGCCTCATAGACTGAGGTTCTTTCCATGATGATGTACTACCTTGGATGATGTCAAGCTGGTTTCTTAGAAGACCTGGCCTCCATTTTGTAGTGATGATAGGCTTTGAGCAGTGAGTTTGGTAGTGTTACTGTTTCATTTCAGTCGTGTGTCATCCTTTATGACCCCATTTGAGGTTTTCTTGGCAGATATACTGGTGTGCTTTGGCATTTCCTTCTCCAGCTCATTTTATAGATTAGGAAACTGAGCCAAACAGCTAGTAAGTGCCTGAGGCTGGATTTGAATTCAGATCTTCCTGACCCCAACCAGGAGCTTTATCCATTGCTGTATCTGACCTTGGTGTAGCTCTTCCTAATTGGCTGAGCCTTGAAGCTCAGGAGATAAGGACCAGTCCCATCAGTGTGATCTTACTTGGAAAAGAAAGCCTAAAAACACTTTAGAGACTTCTCCAACAGGAAGAAACTCCTTTAGACTGCATGAACTCATCAAATGGTCTTACCAGGTTGAGAACTGACAAAACTCTGTGCTGTTCTATATAACGTGTGTATGTGTGTGTGTATGAGAGAGAGAGAGAGGGAGAGAGAGAAGAGAAAGAGTAGAGAAAAAAGAGAGAGGAGAGGGAGAGAGAGAGAGAGGGAAAGGGAGAGAGGGAAAGGGGGGGAGAGAGAGAGAGAACAGAGAGAGGGAGAAATGAGAAAGAGAGCACTTGGAGGAAATGAAGCAAATTTTATTTGTTCTTTCAACAAGTGTTTATTGAATGAAATACATAACCCTGTTCATAGCATTATATCCAGTTTCCCCAAAGTCTCAAAGCTTAAAACTGTACCACAACTTTTGAGATTCCTTAGTAGATATGCCTCAAAGAGTTGTCTAAGGTTCAGAAAGGCTGGATAGTAGGTCAGAGATTATTTACAGAAGTAAGGAACCTGCAGCCTTGAGGCCATATGTGGCCCTCTAGGTCCTCAAGAGCTGCCCTTTAACTGAATCCAAACTTCACAGAACAGATCCCCTTAAATAAATGGATTTGCTCTGTAAAACCTGATTCAGTCAAAAGGCCACACTCAAGAACCTAGAAGGCCACATGTTCCCCACTCCGGTAAGAGAATGGAATTCTTGACTTGGAGGCAGGAAGACCTGGTTTCAAATCTTATTTAACACTTTGGGGGATATAAATGATAATGATAGCTCACACTTGAATGGCACTTTACATACACCACACTTTCCTTACCACTGTAAGACAGGGTATCCAGTTATTATGTAAATAGCTCTAGGCCCCCCAACCAGCCTCTACCATGTAAGCTGTCAGAAGGCAGGGATTGTTTCATTATTGCAATTTTTTTCCATCCCAAGTACCCGGCACAGAGCACACACATATTAGGCAGCTACTAAATCCTTGTGGGTTAACTGATCGATAAATGTTTATTGAATTGAACTATCCCCATTTTATAGATGGGGAAACAGTTCAGTTCAACAAAGGATTATCAAGCACTTACTGTGTGTTTTTGTTGTAGGTTTTCAGTCATATCTGACTTTTTGTGATCCCATTTGGTTCTTTCTTGGCAGGGATATTGGCGTGGTTTGCCATTTCCTTTTCCAGCCCATTGTATAGATGAGCAAAGTGAGGCAAATAGGGTTAAGTGACTTAACCAGGGTCCCGCAGCTAGTAAGTGTCTGGGGCCAGATTTGATCTCAGGTTTTTCTAACTCTAGGACCAGGGCTCTTAATGTGTCTTAAAGGAAGCTAGTTAATGTTTATATACCATTTTAAAGTTGCTCAGATTCAAGCCCTGCGGTTTACAACCTGTATAACCTCGGGCCAGTCACTTAACCTAGAAAACAGAGTGGATAGAATGTTGGACCTAGAGTCAGAAAGACCCAAATTTAGAGTTAGGAATCCCTCTGAGATGAGTTCAAATCCTGCCTTGGATACTTGTTATAACCCTGGGCAAGTCATTTATCCTCTTCCTCAGTTTCTATATCTGAAAAATTGGCATAATAATAGCACCCACCTCCCAGGGTTGTTGTAAAGATCAGATGAGATAATATTTGTAAAGTGCCTTGCAAACTTTAAAGTGCTGTATAAATAGTAGCTATTATTAATAACCTAGAGCCTCAGTTTCTTCACCTGTAAAATGATGACTGGATGGCCTCTGAGTCACACTAGGCTCTTATTTAGGCCCCGCAACAGCCTTGTCAGGAAGATACTACAGATGTTGTAACTGCCCTGTTCTCCATGAACAAAATGGAGCTCAGAGATCTTAGTGAAACTTTGAAATGGTCACGCAGTGAATGAGTATCTGTGTTGGAGGTGAGATTCAAAGCCGCTTCTCTTCTGAGCCCATCTCCAACATTTTTTTCTGCTATCTCTTGGCTCTACAGTCCCATTGCTAATGAGTGTCAGCAGTGGGATTGGTGTCCTGGATCCAAGTCCAGAATCTTTTCCTTCTGCCAAAGAATTAGACAAGGTTCCCCACCCTCAAGGATCTCATGGTCTGATTAGGGAGAGAGAGGCACATGTGATAATATGTGTATGTGTTTGTCCTTCATTGCCCAAAGAAGACCATACCATCAGAGAAATGATGACGTGACTTGCACTTGACTTTGTTTTGAGTGAGGGAGGGCTGTGCAGGTCACCAGCCTCACTTCTCCTCCAGAGCCATCTGAATCCAGTGACCAGGTATTCATCAGGATGACTAAAGATGACCCAGGATGAGGCAATTGGGGTTAAGTGACTTGCCCAAGGTCACACAGCTAGTGAGTGTCAAGGGTCTGAGGTGAGATTTGAATTCAGGTCCTCCTGACTCCTGCACTAGTCCTCTATCCACTGCACCACCTAGCTGCCCTGTGTGATATCATACATAAGCAGAGAAGCTGTGGGTAAGGGTAAGGGCAGAGTACCATGGGCAGTGTCCAGATGTCAAGTACTGTATGATTTTGGAAGAGGAACTCCCTTTTAGCAAGAGCATAGCGGGGATGGCTAGAATCCAGGCAGACTTCCTGGAGCAGGGAACACATGAACCAGATGACTTAGAATAAATCAAATTTCAGTTGGAGAGGTGGACAGTAGGGGATTCTAGATGGAGGTGAGTAGCATGATGAAAGGTGCTAAGACAGGAAAAGTTGGGATTTGAAAAAGATCAGCTTGGGTGGACAGTAAGAGTCATAACCACCCTAATTTATACAGCAATTTATAACCTGCAAAAGACTTTGCATGCATTACTTCATTCAGTCCTCATGAACAGCCCGTAAGTGGAAGGAGGCAATACAAATTTCATTCTTCTTGTCACTGGTATAATCAGAAGGACCCCTCATCCCATTGCCTTCCCGTGGAACCATCTTCTCTCTTTGAAAAGTGCCTTGGTTCTTTTTTTGTTTTGTTTTGTTTTGTTTTAGGGCTTGCATCCCACCATAAAGAAGCAGAGTGCACCATGGGCAGTGCCCCAGTCTACTGGGCATGGGCATGGGGCAGGGGAGGGAGAACACCCTCCATTATTCCTGTTCTATCTCCATTGTACCAGCCCAAGGTTCCATGGCAAGCCAATGGCAGAACTGAGATTTAAACCCTAGAATCTTGCCCCCAGGTCCAGCAATCTTCCCATAATACCCTGCTCTATCGGTTAGCTACAGTGTTTCCTTTTCTTTGTACGTAGCTGTATGTTGTCTCCCCATTAGACTGTGAATTCCTTGAAGAAAGGGACTGCCTTTTGCCTTTCTCTGTATCCCTTGTGCTTAGCAGAATGCCCAGTGTTGGCTGGTTGGTTGCTGTCCTTTGTGCTCTAAGAGGACCAAAATGACATCACTCTGATAAAGTCAAGTTTCAATGTGTCCCACTGTGGCTGATCAGACCAATACAAGCTCAGAATGAGGTACCACAGATTGGGCCCAAATAGTCCATGTGAACATTTGGGGTGGTTACCCCAAATTTGCACATCCCATGATTCCTTTGTGCTGTTTCAATTCCGCTTTGCTCACAGAGCACAGCACCTTTTCTGATATGAGAATGCCATGCTGAGCAGTCTTGAGCCAGTGTCTCCTATGTCACACAGTCAAATCCAGAGTTCTTGGGAGAGACCTTGAGAGTGTCCTTGTATGGCTTCTTCTGATCTCCTGCCCTGTGTGAGTATGTGCTTAATACTTAATGAATAACTGAGAAGAATTGGTTTGGTTTTTTGAGCCTTTCTGATTTCTCACCTCCATTCCCTCTTTCCTGGTCTAAGAATATATAATAACAATTGACATTTCTATAATGTTTTACGATTTACAAAGTATTCTCCTCATAGTATCCTTGCTTCCTTCTGATGACTCCAGGAGCTCCTTTCTTGTCCTATGACCTTTTATCTTCTGTGTGCCTCCCAACTGACTCCTCTTAGTACAAATATTATCACCCCCATTTTCCAGAGGGGAGAACTGAGGTTCAGAGAAGGGAAATTACTCATCTAGGGTCATGCCTTTGTAAGAATTGGAATTCAGACTTGAACTTAGGACTTTTAACTTCAAGTCCTTTATTCTTTGTACTGATGCTGACAGGCCTAGCAGCTGCTCCCCTGGTGTGGTTTGGGAATCTTTCCCAGTTTTATCTCCCCTAATCTAGCAAGACATTCAACACCGGGAAGTGTTGGGGCTACATTTCCTCTTCATTCCCAATTCTCCTCCCCGCCATCCACCACTTAATTTGGGACCAGCCCCAGGATTAGCCAAACCAGGCCAAAAGCTCTTATTACATGGTCTCATTAGTTTAGATAAGTAGCCTGACAGAAGTTTATGGAACAGGAGGAAGGAATGATGAATCATCGAGTCAGAATTGCATGGATCAGAGAAGATGAACCTGGTCCTATGTCACTGGGGTATGCATGCATGTGAGTGTATGCATACAAACACCTGCTCATGTGCATGTATTTATAAGCACACATATGTTTATGTGTATGTGGTGTTCTCATGTACATGCATGTGTATGCGCACTTATGGTATATGTGTACTGTATATTATGTATACAAATGAATATCATAGAATGTACTATGCACATGCACATACACATACAGCTATCCCTTCCACATTGCAGGGATTAGGGGTGCAGAAGCCCTGCAATTTGCAAAATCCATGTAAAATTTTTTGGCCCTCTCTTCATACCAGAGAAGAAGTTGGAATTAGTGTGGTATTAAAAAATAAAATATATTGGTATTGTACAATACTGTACATATATTTTCTGCATTTCTGAGTTTCTAAACTTTTTCTGTTTTGTCTTCTGGCCTTTGTGTGTTATCTGCGGCTTCTGCACAACTCCCCCAAATTTCCCATTTGATTTCTTATACTGACTCAAGGTATATTGAAACCATGTTGTGCAAGTCACTAAGTGAAAGGGATAACTGTATACATAGACACATAGACACATACTTACATATACATATGTTCTTGTGGAGCCTGGGATTTGACCACTCTTGTTGATTGAGTGATTGATTGATTGCTGTCCAGAAGTTGGCAGAATCATATTTAAATCCCAGTTCTTGACCCTGCTAGCCTTGTGATCTTAGGCATGGCTTCTCCATTTTCTTAGCCTCAGTTTCCCTCTTTGTGAAATGAGGGGGTTGCCTCTCCTAGTCACTATGCTCAGGTACTAGCTCTTTCTAAATTCTGCCTTCTATATTGGAAAGTCCATTCCAGAGCTAACACAACAAGATCAGCCCCTCTTGCCATTGGTCACAGTGTGAGCTGGAAGTCTTCAGAGCCCTAGGACTGGAAAATCTCCAAGTCAGAAAGGATGTCAGTGGCACTTAGCTTTACCCAAAATAGGAATCCCTCGACCACATCCCAAAAAGTGGTGGATTTCAAAGCAAGGGGTATGGATTCAAATCTCCTACCAACTGCTTACTGATTAGGTGATGTTAGGCTACTTCAGATGCTCTGGGACTCACGTTTTCTCATTTGTAAAAAATACACCTTGAAAATCCCTTCCAGTACTAAAGTTATGGTCATATAATCCACTGGACCTTCAGTGGCAGAGAGCTCTCACTACCTCCTGAGACAGCTTATTTCAACTTTGGATGGTTCTCATTGACATAAAGTTTGCCCTTTTTATTGAGGTGAAATCCACCTCTTTGTCACTCTTTCCTATTGGCGTGACTTAAGAGTAAGTATGGGCAGCTAGGCGGTACAATGGCTAGACAGGGGCCTGGAGTCAGGAAGACTCATCTTCCTGAATTTGAATCTGGCGTCAGACACTTCCTAGCTGGGTGATCCTGGGCAAGTCACTTAAACCCTGTTTACCTCAGTTTCCTCATCTGTAAAATGAATTGGAAAAGGAAATGGCAAACCACTCCAGTATCTCTGCCAAGGAAACCTCAAACGGAGCTAGGAAGAGTCCAGAAACAACTGACCAAGAAAGTATGTGCTTTATATTCAAATTTGAAACACCTGAGATTGAGTCACAGTGCCACATTTCCAGCTGGGTGACAGAAGGAAAGATTCATCTTTCTGAATCTTAGTTTCTTTATCTTGACATGAAGATAATGGGACTTCTCCCTCATGGAGGTGTGAGAGAATGGATTAGGAAATCTTAACAGGAAAGATAGAGGCAGGACCCATTCTTTCACTGATACAGTGAACTCCTAAATAAGGGAGTTCTATCAATGCAGGATGGCACCTTCTCTGAAACTTTTAGTCTTAGATGAGAAGTCTGTAAATTGTGTGTGTGTGTGTGTGTGTGTGTGTGTGTGTGTGTGTGTGTGTGTGAGATGGACTCCTTTGGCCATCTGGTGAGGCCTATAGTCCCTTTCTCAGAATACTTTTTTTTTTAATTCATAATTGAGGGATACACTAAATTTCAGCTACAAGTTAGTGAAGATAAAGAATTTTTTTCCCATACAGATTCATAGATCCCTTAAAATCCCTACATGGACACCCCAAATTAAGAACCCTTGTCTTTAAAACTCTACCTAGAGTACAGAGAGTTTAAGTGATTTGCCTTGGCTCACACAACCAAGTGGGAATGTCAGAGGTGAAATTTAAATCCAAACCTTGAACACTAGTTCTAAGACCAGCTGGTACCATCACTACCTTAGTGGTACCTTACAGCTCTTTGTGAACATGAGCTTTTATCCCCAGTGATTGCCCTTAGCTCTGTTAAACCTCCCCAGTGTCTATGCCCTCCTAGCCTACATGGATTCCTGGTCCACACTGGCTGAGCTCATGTCTCTAGAAGGGCCTCTTGGCCTTTATTTCTTAGCTCATCCTTGGCCTGAGCTCCCTATGGCCTGGTTGGGCAGCTGGGCAGGCCCCAAGCTGACTTTGCTGGCAGGCTTGGCTCTGACCCAGCATCCATAAAGGAGGCTAATGACTTCTTCAGGTTAGGTGCTTAGTTGGGAGACCCTCCATTCAGTGAACCATGATCGAACACCTATTATGTTCCAAGCTCCTTGATGGGTGTCCCAGGCAGCCCAGGCCTGAAGTGTAGCTGGCATCAGCGCCAGTTAGGGAGTGTGCCCTTTTTCATATCCTGTGATCAGGTCGTAATTGATGGCTTTTGTATCTGTAATGATCGATGATCACTATAGTGATTGCTTTCCTTACAACCACCCTGGGGGGGCAGGTCATTCCAGGCCCCATTTTACAGATTAGAAAACTGTGAAGTGGCTCAGAGAGGAAAACTGACTTTGAACCCTGTCACACAGTGAATGTGGGCTAAGCCTGTGCTTTCATTAGGGTAGGGAATTCCCAGTAAAGGAAACCCTTCTACGAAGGCCAAATGGCAACTGAGCTCCAGCTTTAGAACAAGAGTTCTTAATCTGGGGTCCAAGAGCTTGTTTTTAAAATATATTTTGATAACTGCATTTCAGGATAGTTGGTTTCCTTTTAAATCCCATGTATTTTATCTTATTCATTTAAAAATATCATTTTTCAAAGAATTCATTAAACTGCCAAAGGGTTCCATATTTGTTAATTTGTTGTCTGTTTTTCACTAGTGTCCAACCCTTCATGTCCCAGTCTGAGTTGGTCTTTCTTTTCAGATACACTGGAGAGGCTTGCCATTTACTCCTCCCACTCATTTTTCAGGTGAGGAAACTGAGGTAAACAGGGTGAAGTGACTTGCCTGGGGTCATATGGGTTGTAAGTGTCTGAGGCCGGATTTGAGCTACAAGCACTACCTGGCTGCTCATGGACATTGGTATGAGTCACACCAAAAGGTTAAGAAGCCCTGTTTTAGAAAGTTGCCTGGGGGCACTGAGGGCTTAAGAGATTTAACCATGCCTCTTAGGGATCTGAGGTAAGACTTAAACTCTGCACTTCTGAATCCTGAGGCCAACTGTCTCCCAAACTTCCTCAAATAGGATGATAGGAAGTTAGAGCTGGAAGTTACCTTAGAGATCAGCCCACCTTCCCCAGATTAGACTGGGAAGTGTTCTTTGGCAGAGCTGCCATTTTCTGAAGCTTTTAGCCAACAGCTTTTTGACTCCATTGAAGATTTCTGTGTTTGTGTCAAATCCCTACACTAAAGACTAAACTCCCTGGGAGTAGGAGATGTCTCTTGTCTAAACTTTATGGTTTTCCTTGGGCCAAGTGAAGAATTGTGTGTGTATGGAAAGTGCTTAACAAATGTTTGCTAATTTGAATTTGAATGGCTAACCTGGGTGGAGAACCTGTGGGCCTCTAGATCCTTGAGGCCCGAAGGTTTTCCACCCCTGGTCTAGAAAAAGCTCTAAACATCGTCCATCCAAACCCTTCACTTCACCTATTACAAACCCAGAGAGGAGAAAAGACTTGCCCAAAGTCACACAGAGCTCTTGGCAGAACCTAGACTCAAACCTGTTTTCAGAGGTAATTAGGTGGTACAATGGTTAGAATGCTGGACCTGGGGTTTGGAAATTATTGTTCAGTCATTGTCAGTTGTATCTGACTCTGTATGACCCCCATTTGGGGTTTTCTTGACAGAGATACTAGAGTAGTTTGCCATTTCCTTCTCCCACTCATTTTACAGATGAGGAAACTGAGGCAAACAGGGTGAAGTTATTTCCTCAGGGTCAAACATCTAGTAAGTCTCTTGGGCCAGATCACAGCTAGCTGGTGAATATATAGGTCTAGGACCTATAGGACCTATAGGACCTATGGTAGCTATAAGAGTCTGTCTTCAGGATACAGTCCATAGCCCTTCCACTGCCTCCATTCTAAGTAGGTCTGAGCTACCTCCCAGATACACAATCTTCCTTTCCTTGAGGCCTGCAAGCTGCCCCCCTAGTTAGCCATTCAAATGCACACAGAGATAGTACAAGGCCAAGACTTCTCCCCAGACCAGTGTCTGACGGCGTCTGGGGCCAGGATTGCTTTGGACAGCCTGGGCTTTCTTTCTCAACAGGAGTAGGATGGCCCTGCAATATCTTGACTTTCCTTTATGTGCCTATTACTGATTGTACTGTATGGTTACAAATCATTTGGGGGAGGAGTGAATTGGGTGACACCAAGGAAGTCTACTGGGGCAATGAAGGAAGGCCTGAGGTCCTCTGAAGAAAGATAACCTCAGCAATGTGTGGGATGGCGAGACCCCTTCACAAACTGACTACTCAGAGGCATCTCAAAGTACAAACAGAAAGTCCTTTATTCGGTTCTTGCAAGAAGCAGACTTCACCTTCTCCCAAACAGATTGCAGGAGGGGAAGTACTTTACAGAAGCAGATGAAAGGTTATATAGCAGAAAACCACAAAACCCCCCTTACCCTTTTGGTCAAGAGCCTGAGCAAGCAGTCCTATTTTCAAAATAAGGAAATGGGTTAATCGAAACTGGGGAGAGGGGCAACAAATAGTTTCACAACTTCAAGCTTCCCCATATCATATGATTTTTGATAACTTGAGACTCAGGCCTTATGTCTGCTTTACTTTAGACTTAGGTCCCTGAGAAGTCTTCACTGACTTATCACATTCAGCAAGGTACATTGGAAAGAGCAAAGGGGGAAATGGAGGCCTGAGTTCTGGTCTTGACTCTGCTGTGTGAGACTTACAAGTCACTTTCCATCTCTGGGCCTCAATTTCTCCTCAGTATAAAGAGAGAGTTAGACTATGTGGTCTCTGATGGTCCTCTGAACCCTAGTATTCTCTATTCTAACATTCCATATTATTAAGGCCCTCCCAGTTCTAACATTCTGGATTCTAAGGGCCCTCCCAGCTCTGACATTCTGGGTTCTAAGGCCTTGTCTGGCTCAGGAATTCTGTGCTCTAAGGTCTCTCCTGGCTCTGATAGTCCTTGCCTATTTTGAGGTCCTAAGGAGGGGGAGCCTGGGAGGGAAGAATGTTTCTATATTCTAGAAGAGATGTGCCTGAGGGCAGCTGCTAGGCAACCTGCCAGGATGCTTCCTGATTCCTATCAACCTTGGTATGATAACTCTTACCTTGAAAGCACTTTGAAGTCTTTGAAAGCTCTGGCTTCTTCCTCCTAGCTTTCCGGGGAGAGGTAGATGGTTATCTGCCTTCCGTGCTGGAATGACACTGAGTCATGGGGTAACTTGCCTGTAATCGCATAACCCGCCAGTGACTAAGCAGAATGAAGGTGTTTAAGCTTCCAGGACCAACCTTTCCACTGCTGGAGTTCATTGATGGGTCCTCTTTTAGAGGAAGAGACGCTGGACCTGTAGATGTCTCCCCCCAGCATGTGCACACTCAGGTTCTGATAAGGACAAATTACAGGAGCGTTCTGCTGTGAGAGAAGCACATGTCCTAACTCAGACACTTAATCCAGTGTGTTTTTCTCATTCTAAGTCTCCTGGTTCTCATCTGTAAAGTGGAAGGGGTAATATTTTCACCCCCTCTCACAGGGAAGCATGAGGAAGCAAATGAGGAAATGGATGTAAAGTGCTTTGGAATCCTAAAATGTCAAGTGATTGTGAGCTTCTGTGACTTTCTATGTCCTGTCGCTATGTGGACCCTCAAGTACAAAAATGACATTCTAGGCCTACTCTTTAGCCGGCGTATTGTTTTTCCATTGGTGGGGATGGAGTTACACCATCCACTTGGTTTGGATCCCCCCAGTGGAGGAGGGCACATGTTTAGAAGCAGGTCCTCTGGAGAGGACAACCATCATGTAGCAGTCATATGTTGGATCATGGCATAGGAATAGGGTGAACTAGGAAAAAGAATGTTCTTAATGTTCATGTAGGGGAAGGCAGATGTATGAGTAGAGAGCAGAAATTGGGAGAATGAGGAGCCAGAAAATGTGGAGAGAATGGAGACTAGGAAGAAATGATCCAAGTAGAGAGATAGGAATGGGGAGAGGGGTACAGTATTGTGCTCTGCCAGATGCCCTAATCCTGGGCCCTTTGCCCCTAGACAAGTTAATATAACCCAAAAGAAATAATTCTACAGACTCAGAATGCAATGATTTGGAAGAGGGCCTTAGAACATAGAAGATAAAGGCCTAGAGGTGTCCTCAGAACATAGAAGGCAAAGACTTGGAAGAGGGCCTAGGACATAGAAGGTCCTTAGAACATAGAAGGGAAAGACCTGGGAGGTTCTGTAGAACATCCAATGGAAAGACATTGGAATTATGTAGAACATAATTGTAGAGCATACAATTGGAAAGGAAACCATCCATTCCTGTTCATTTGACAGATGAGGAACTGACTAGAATACAAAGAGGGTCAATCCCTTCTCTTCGTTGCTTTCCTCCCAATTCCAATTCAATTGAATGGACCTAAATTAAGGGGCTAGTAGATGCAAGGCACTGCTTTCCTCTTTGTTGGCCAATAAAACATGGGCCTTATTCTTGGGGAACTTACAGTAAAATGGGATGAAACCCGGAGGGACAGAACAGATAATTGCAATATTAAGGGTATTTAATGGATTGGAAAGGAGTCCAAATAACCAAATAAAAGAGACACAGAAAGAGAGTGGCCTTTCCTTTCTGGGTTCAGATAGTAGGGAAGGTGGGTGTGGCACCTCAGTGGATCTTTGACAGAAAAGAGGGGGTCACTCAATGGTCCAAAATGGGAGAAAAACATCAATCTGGGCATGGAGGATGACTTGAGAAAAGGCTCAGAGATGAGAAAGAGTAAGGTGACCACTGTGGATGGGATGCAAAGCCTATGAAGCGAAATGTTGTCACCAACCTAAGATAGGAACCAGGAAAATTAATTTGGAGTGAACTTATTGTTAAGTCATTTTTCAGTCGTGTCTGACTCTTCGTAACCTCATTTTGGGGTTTTACTGGCAAAGATACTGGCATGGTTTACCATTTCCTTCTTTTTTGTACATGAGGAATTGAGCTCATTTTGCACATGAGGAAACTGAGGGCAAATGGGATTAAGTGACTTGCCCAGGATCACACAGCTAGTAAGTGTCTGAGGTCAGATTTGAACTCAGGTCTTCCTGACTCCAGGCCTGGCGTTTTATCCACTGTGCCACTTAGCTGCCCTTGAGTGAGCTTTTAAAGGGCTTTAAATGCCAGTTATAGTAATATGATCCCATGGCATTGTCTCATGGTGCTCAGGACCCTAGAAGGCCCTAATTTCAGCCTCTGATTCCAGGTTTTGGAAACTCAAAGCATTCTCTAAAAGCACACTCTGAGTAACGATCACATTAAGAATGTTCTAACTCTGATGAATCAGCCATTAATTGATTCATTGTACATGTATTAAGCACCCCTTGTGGAGGAGGCACCATATTGGTTAGAGCTGTACTTGGCAACTGAGCTATTCGGTATCTACCAAGGTGTATATATCATAGACCCACTATCAAGGACCCTATAGTCTAATTGTTAGAATGGTGGAGAGGTAGAGAGATGGGGAAAGATAAGTACACAGGTAAGTGATTCAAGTAAGAGTGAGACCAGTGTATGGGAGGGAAAGGAGAATATGTAGTTGCCTACTACTGTGTGCTAAGTACTTTACAAATGCTATCTCATTTGATCCACTTTATTTAAGCTATTAGCTTTAACTGCATAAAGATTTTTGGGATACCCTGTACTGACATTTTAATTACTAGTAATATTATGTGAGTATAATATAGATATATAATATAATGCAATATAGATAGATAAACCCCACATAAACAGAAACTGTTTGCAGGGAGGGTTTTTTTTTAAATTTCTACGAGTATAAAGAGGAACTGACACCAAAAAATTTGAGAACCGATGAACCATTCTGGTCCATATGCCTCCTTTTACAGATGAGGAAACTGAGGACCAGAGAAATTAAATGGGAGAATTGACTTACCCAAGGCCAAACCATAGATGGGACCCCAGGTCTCTGGACTCCTGATCTAATTCTCTTTCCACTATACCTCTTGAGATTATATTCCCCACCTCCACCCCTTTTCCCCTTGTGCATGGATTCAACCTCAGGAGAAGTTTGGTGATGTAATGCTTTGTTCCTCTCTGAACCTCAGTTTTCCAAGAGGACAAAGGTCCTTTCCACCCCTCCCCTCCATAAGAGGAAATAGGATGAGCTGTGAGGATCTGGGGAATCATGGGAGAATGAGTCCCCCACACCGCCTGAGGGGAAGAAAGGGTTAGGTGAAGACAGAAAATGCATTTTTATGGTGAGATCCGACACCGAGAGAAACTCAGCAGTCCCATACCCAGAAATCTGACAATATCAATGGCCGTTCCCTCCCTTTCGGTGTGTGCATAAAACTTCTGGGGGCTGATGTTCCTTTAAAAAATAATTCTTCTCACGTTGTTCACGATGTTAGCAGGAACCTTGAAAACACCCCATTGGGATTTTCAAAAGCAGGCATAAATAGTAAGAGATCACATGACAAAATCATAAAATGTCAGAGCGGGAAGAAACATTCGCATCGGAATATCCTAGCAGGAAGGGACTTTTGAGTTCATCTAGTCCAGACCCTTTACGTCATCAGAGAAAGAGTTGGAGTGAGGGTCTGATTTTATTAATTCAGGAACTATTTATTAAGCCCCTTCTATCTACGGCATTGTGTTGTGGTTTGTTGTATTGGAAAACAATAGGTCCCTGCCCAAGCCCTACTTAATGGTTGTTTTTTGGGGCCCTCCTCGCTCCAGGTGAATCTTAAATGTAACTGCTTCTCTTTTGGCCAGTATCCCTAAGGGTCTTCTCCTAGTTTGATTTTTTTTAATTAAAGGGGCCATCCCCTGACTCACTTCTAAAAGAGGCCTATTCACTGAATGGGTTGTTGGCCTCACTCAAAGTGAGAACCTGAAAAGACCTTAGCCTAAAAGGGCCAGGGTCTCGAATTGCATCCTGGGCCATCTCCAGTCCCCCTGATGGATTTCTAGCCTTTGGACCCAGATGGCTCTGGAGGAGAAATTGAGGCTGGTGACTTTGCACAGCCCTCCCTCATTCAAATCAAAGTCAATTGCAAGTCATGTCATCAACTCCCTGATGTCATGGTGCTCTTTGAGATCGAAGGACCAGCACTATGTTATGTACAAGAGGAGAAGCACTATTCATTTAATATATTGATTGACTGAGTCAAAGTCTAGCCAACACAAAGTGTTCTTGCCTTTGTGGATCTTAGCATTTTGTCAACAAGTGTTAGGCACTTGCCAGGCCCCCACCTCTAGAAAGAGCACAAAACCCTACTTATTTATGTGTAATATTAACATGATAAAAGTACAGCTGAGAGTTGCCAAACAAAAGACAATGGAAGGCCCCGGGGGACAGTCACCAATGGCATAATCCAGGAAGGCTTCCCTAAAGAGGTGACCTTTCTGTTGTTGGAGTGCAGATGGATTGAAATTAAATTGACAAAAGGAAGGGGAAGAGGAGGAGAGCATTCCAAGTATGAAGAACTAGGGGAGAGAACATTTTAGTACAGAGAGGACCAGAAGGAAAGTAGGATGAGAGGAAGCTAGCCAGGGATAGCAATGCCAAACTGGGAAGAGCCATGAGTGCCAGGCTCAAGAGGTTAGACTTTGACTTGGAAAGCACTAAGGAACCATGGATGATTTCTGAGTGGAGGAGTAATAGAATTCTGATTAAGGAAGGATATTTGGAGAGGAGCTGGACTAGACGGTCCATGAGGTCTCTTTCGATTCTGAAATTCTCTGGTTCTATGAAGATGGATCAGGGTGAGGAGAGAGTTGAGACATCCCCTAATAGAGTTTATATTTCTTAGAATGCTTTACATTTTTTTCTTTATATCTCTAATGCCTATCACATGCCAGCTGAATTGAATTGAGAAGAAGGACCTATAACCTAATGAGCCTTATTGTAATTCAGGGGAGCAGCAATCAGAGGAACTTGTAATTGGTTGATTTGCCCAAGGTGACAATGGGGCTGATTGCCAGGGTAGGGGACTGAAACCTGATTCTCCTGTCACTCCCCAGAGCCAGTTTCCAGCCCAAACTGGGTTTTGGGGAGCAAGGGAGGGGGTGTCTTACACCTTACACTGGTTCCCTGATCCAGTACTGTGGGGCAGGAGGGGGTGAATCAGATGGGTTTAAGGTTGAAGTCTGGCTGCCCATGCACAGTCAGGGGCTAGTGGGGTCAACAGTCCCGTTAATACCCAGACACATGTCGGAGGCCCCTAGCTTGTCCCTTGGCCTGCTTCCACGGGAATTCAAGAAAGGGGAGAAAAAACTTCTGAAAAATGTCAGCGGCGGAAAAATCTGCTTAGCTCACAGTAGGATCTGTCAGTTGCCTGAATGGGGCTTCCTCAGCTTCCCAGAGGGGGCAGGCTGGACCTGAGAAGGGCCTACGCCAAATGTGGATGGGGCCACTTCCGGAGCCATCCCCTTTCGTTCCAGGACCGTCCAGGGTTGCCTGACTCATCTGAGAGGCCTCTGTCTGTCCACATCAGTGTCATTGGTCCCCATGGAAGCCCCCAGATGGCAGTAGCTACAGCTGTTAACTCTATTGATGCTGCCCAGAAGGTACTGGGCTCCCTCTGTAACCCCTGGGAGGCCAGCTCGGCTCAGCAGAGCTGAAGCCCTTCCTGTGACATTCTTGGCTGGGGGAGGCATTGTCCCCCTGGGCCCTGGGCCAGAAAACTAGCTCTTCACTGATGAAGGAGAAGAGTGTGGGGGAAAGAACCCAAAGGCCTGGATTCTGGTCCCTTCTCTGCCACTAGCTTGTTGGATGACTCCGGAGAAGGAATTTCTCTTCCTAAGTCCCTACCTCCTTCAAACGTTCTTGTTTCTCAGGAGAATAATCTCTAGGAGATTATTAGAGTCGTCTTTACCCCTTTCATATCCAAGAGGGGTCTTGGGGCATAATAGATAGAGAACTGGCCTTGGTAATCAGCAAGACCTGAGTTCGAGTCCTTCTCTGACCTTCGACAAATCACTTAAACCTTCTCAGATTCCCTAACATCATTCCCTAACGGGATAAGTTACTAAAGAGTGGTCACTCTTCATCGGTGGGAGGATCAGCTCAGTTGTCCTCTCCTCATTCTTGGATATGAGCCTGTAAGTCTGCTTTGGATTCAGAGAACCTGGGTTCAAATCCTGACTGCTGCTTTCTATCTGTGGGACCTTGGAAAAGTCATTTCTCATCTCCAAGCCTCAGTTTTCTCATCTGTAGATAGAGGATAGATGATCTCCAAGGCCTCTGCAGTGTCAGCCTCACAGGGTTATCCTGAGGAACAAATAATGTGTGGCAGTTCAGCTGTTTGGAATGAAAAAAATAAACACTAAAATAAAAACTAGACCTGTGATTTTGTTGCTTCCAGCAAACTCCCAGGTGAGGAAATGCCTCCCCATGCAATTGAACACCTCGCTGTCATTTGTAGTCTCAGCATAGAATATGGCCTCAGAGCACAAGGAGGGTCCATGGGTCACGCAACCAAAATGGGTCAGAGGCAAGATTTGAACCCTGGTTAGGTTTAATCTACTATAGAATGACTGCCTGTCTTCAATGAGGCATGAAATCTCTGTGACTCTGTCTCTGTCTCTTTCTCTACCTCAATTAGTATTTTGAGTTGGGAGGGACCTCAGAGATCCATATACTCCAAATCATTTTATAGCCCAGAATACAAATACCTGGATTTGCCCAAACCACATCAGATGCAGAATTTGAACCCAGGGCTTCTGACTCCAGAGCCGGGCTCTTTGCACTGTGCCATAGCAGTAAGACTCATGAAACTGACAGTTGCTTATTATGAAGCTCGGCCAGCGTTCTACATGCCAGGAAGCATTATTGTTATTGTTGGGTTTGGTGTTACAAAGAGACAGCTGTGGAATCCTAATTCTTTGCAAGTGGCCCCAGGCCTCTGCACCCTTCCCCCACCCTCCCTTTGACACACATATTCCAAACCTGGTCACAGCCAACACAGAAGCTTCACCCAATCTTCTGGGGGCTGTCCCTCCATGCCTGAATTATTCCAGTTGCATCCCAGCACTGGCCTTGGGCAAAGATGTCTAGGTCTTTCTGCAGCTTTTCCAGGCTTTGGCAAATTCCGTTACTATCTCAGGTCTCCCTGAATCTTCCCTTTGGCCTCAGCCCACTCTCATCTGCCTCACCTATGAGCTCTGGTTCAATGGAGCGGAAAGAAGGCTGAGGTTCAGCGGCCCTGCGCTCCAGCCCTCTGTCCACTGCTGAAGAGCCTTGTTGCCTTCTATAGGCCTCAGTTTCCTCAAGTGTAAAATGGAGGGGGTTATACTCAGACTACCTACTTCAGTGTTTTGGTGATGATCAAATGAGATAATTAAAGTGTCTTTAACCACAAAGTGTTTTTTATAAATATGTAAATATTAGCTGTTGTTATTACAGTTTTATATAACTTGATGGGAATAGGAGATTTGATGTTAAGGAAACTACACTAGAGTTAAAGGCAGAAAGAAAGGATGTCATGGAGAGAACACTGGGTTTGGAGCCATAGGACCTGAGTTCAAATATGACCTCTACCACTCTCTGTAACCAATCTGAGTCTCAGTTTCTTCATTTGTAAAATAAGGGAGTTGAACTCAGTGACCTAAGGCCCCTTCCAACTCTAAATGTATGATACAGTTACTGTGGATCCAGCAGCTGGGTGGCTCAGTGGATAGAGCACTGATCCTGGAGTCAGGATAACTGGAGTTCAAATTTGGCCTCAGACACTTAGCAGATGTGTAAAGTAGGCAAGTCACTTCACCCTGTTTGCCCCAGTTCCCCTATTTGTAAAATGAGTTGGAGAAGGAAATGACAAACTACTTCAGTATCTTTGCCATGAAAACCTTAAATGGGGTCATGGAGAGTTGGACATGGCTGAAATAATTGAATGACAGTTATATCCCTTCTCTGAGCCTCAGTGTCCTAATCTATACAATGAAGGGATTGAACTAGATGGTCTTTGAGGGCTCTTCCAGCACTAAATCTATGAGCCTATAAATCTTAGGCCTGCTGCTTATGCTGAAGGTGACCTGGGACAATCATAAAAATAACATAGTAATAACAAAAATTGACATTTATATAGGGTGACCCAAAAGTCTTATTGCAGTTTTAAAACTTTTTTAATAAGCTGCACAGTTGCACTTTTAGGACGCTCCTGTATAGTGCTTTAAGATTGACAAAGCAATCATTTTCCCACCGGAATGTCACAACTAGCTGTCTCACAAAGTAGATTCTGCGGATGTTATTACCCCCATTTTTCAGATGAGGAAATTGAGGCTGAGAGGAAGTAATTTGCCCACCATCCACAAATAGTCTCCATTAGATGCAGAATTTTACCCTAGGCCTCTTCTGACTCCCATGTCTAGGATTCTCTCCACCAGATCACATAGTCTCAGTTTCTTCATCTGTAAAATAAATGAAGTTGGACTAGTTGACTCTGATGTCCCTTTCAGATCTAAATCTTATGATCCTAAGTAGAAAGCCCAGAACTAGCCTTATATTCACAGAAAACAGTGTAGATTTGTGTCTATGATGGCAAGGGTGGATAAATTCCCTTGAACTCTGGTGGACTTTTGGTCTTTTTCATAAAATAGACTAATCTCTAATCTCTAAGGTACTTCTCAACTCTGACATTCTGTGTTCTAAGGGCCCTCCCTTCTCTAGCATTCTAGGTTCTAAGACCCTTCTCATCTCTGACATTCTATGTTTTTGATCAATACATCCAAGACAGGGGAAAAGTTCTTTGGTGAGTCTTCCAAAATTGTTTTCATGATCTATTTTCCCCCAACCCATATAAATATACACACACACACACATACACACACCACATACCACCACCCCAAATTCCTACAGTATTCTCCTCAAACAAAGAAATTACCTATTCCTTCAAATTCAGCCACCTCAGAGACGATGGGATCAGTCCCTGGGACAAGACCCTGTGCCAATGGCAAAGCCCAGTATATTCTGACCAGTGAATGCTTTCCTCGGTCACTGGGAGATTCTCTCCTGCCTGAGGTGTGATTCTGCAGTTATAAACAGACACTACTGCTTGTCTGTCTGGAGCTCAGCACATAGAAATAAACACAGCTGTGTTTATGACAGAAATTACGCATCCCAATAATATGTTCATTCTGGATAATGTGGCCCAGTTAGGAGGAGAGGGGGAGCAGAATGCCGAATTTCCTGAACTCATGTGTCAGTCTAAATTCCGTCATAACTGTGCACTTGAGCAGACTGACTCAGGAAGGGAATACTTTTTCAAGAGACTTGAGTTCACCTCTTAGGATTGTGCCCATTGTTCTTTCTCCCAGAAACCCCAAAAACTGAGAATGTGTAGCTGGCACTGAGACTGGAGTCATCCATGTTGACCTGAAGATTGCGTTGTAGACCCCGAGTTTTCTGCAAAACCAAAGGACAGTGTTGCATGTGCCTTTCCTTGGTCTCGGGAGAAACTGAGGCTTGTTTCTTGGGGGTAGTTTAGACTAGTGGGTCTCAAAGTTATATGAGGTCCTCCAAAAGTATTTTCCAGGTGGTTTCTTAATTAGAGCCCTCCAGGATTTCTAGAATATCATAACTGGAAAGGGGCTTTAGAATTTAGAATATTAGGATAAAAAGTATATTGGGCCATGGAATATTAGGGATGGAAATGAATTCAGAACACAGAATGTTCTTTGTCTTAATATTCTATAGAATGGATATAGAATGTCAGAGCTGGAAGGGACATTTGAAAAAAATGTAGCCTAATTAACACCTTCCTTTTAAATAACTGCTCAGTGCCTCAGTACCTCTCTTGATGATAAAGGCGCTCACATAGTGCTTTATGGTATTCAAAGTTCGAGCTGCTCTTTTGATTTTATAGATCAAGGTCTAGATACTCAAAGTTCTAGTTGTGTTCCTTTGCTTTTCCTCATTACTGTCCATAGTCCCTTGGTGGAGGCACATACCAGAGAGAGACTGCGGCATCCTTCTGTGAGATAGCCCTTTCTAACAGTGCTATACTCCTTGTTCATTCATCCCACTAACACTTATCAAGCACCTACTGTGTGACAAACACTATGCTTAGCACTTGTCCGTACAACAAGGAATATGATCCCCCAAGGAGCAGGGGAGCTAGAGGAAAACAATATACATCTAGGGAAGCCAGTACAATACACATGCAAAGTTCTTCTTCCTTCAGGGGATACAGTGAGAACTCTTCTTGCCTTGAACGCCTTGGTTTTTGCAAAGTACACGATTTTGGGCAGCTGGATCCCAGATGCTGCTAAAGCCTGTGGCTGACTCCCCTTTTACAGTGGGAGGCAAGCTCCCTGGGGGTCTAACTGTGCCTGTCCAGAGTGGCAGCAGCTGGAATCAGGGTAAGCCCTCGCACCAGAGATTTTGGAAGTATTTCTTGTCAGTCTGATCTATTGGGTGCTAGAATTTAAAGAGCCTGTGTCTTATGGTACGCAGAAGCCTGAGATATGTTTTACAATAGATATGTGATCTTGGGTAAGTCCTTTCCTCTCTCTAGGCTTGTTCTTCCCCCTCTGGAAAATCAGGCATTTTGATTAGGTGGTCTCTAAGGCTACCCTCTGCCCCCCAACTTGGATACTTTGTGTTCTAAGGTCCCTCCTAGTTCTTGAATTGTGTTCTAAGGTTCTCCCAAGGTCGGTCATGTGATGCTGTGAGGATGTTTTGATGCATTGATGTTCTGATGTCTATTTCAAGTCTAACATCTGATGAGAAGGTACTTTGGGCATTTGTATGTTTCCTGGAGACTGTGAAGGCTAAGATAGACAGATAGATGGATTCAGGGATCGAGAAGGTGAGAGAGCAAGCTATGTTACCGATAATATTCATGGCTTTGAGACTGTACCTTAGTAAAGGTAAGGGTTACAGGGCCCTGGAAGAAAACAGGAGAAAAGTGGGAGTGACAGTAGAGGGAGAGGGACAATCAGAGCCCTCCTCCAACTTGTGACGGATATTGGATGCAAACTGGATGACCCCTGAGGTCCTTCCCAGATCTTCATTTATGACCTTGGGGTTAGGTACTCAAGGCTTTGGAAGTTGATTGTAGGACTGTTGAGAGGGGATTTGTTGGAATCTAACAATCATTTACTAAGTGCCTACTTTGTGGTTGGACTGGGGCTTCCTCTTTCCAAATCTTTTCAACTTGCTTCCCCACCCCAAGAGTGTAGGTGGAAACCAAAGACTTGTAGAGTTAGAAGGGACTTTGTAACAAAGAAGATAGTGTTGGAGTGGAGTGAGCCTTAGAACATGGCTTGTCAGAGTGAAGAGAACCTTAGAACAAGGTTGATTAGAGTGGAGAGAGCCTGAGAACGACTTGTTAGAGTAAAAGGAACCTTAAAACATGGCTTGTTAGAGTGAAAAGAGCCTTAGAACATGTCTTGTCATAGTGAAGAGATCCTTAGAACATAGTTAGAGTGAAGAGAGCCTTAGAACATGGCTTATCAGTGTAAAGAGAGCCATAGAATGCGGAGTCTGAAACACTCCTCAGCCTGAAGAAACTAAAGTAAGTGAGTTAGTTGCTCAGTCACAGGGCAGTTCAGTGATAGCAGCTTGTGGGGACCAGACTCCAGATCCCCTGACTCCCTTCCTGGTCCATTGTGGTTTCTATTTCTTATTCCAGGCTAACATTCAGGACATTAGAGTGAATGTGGCTTCACCTGGACACAGATCACAGTCCAACTGGGGAGCCAGAACAATGACTGAGCTGAAGGAAATGAGGAAATGGAGGAGGCTGGGAAACTCTGCTCTGACCTGTGGGGAGCCCTACACCTTAGATGGATGCATTATTATGCAGCCTTAGTGAAATATAACACACACACACACACACACACACACACACACACACACACGCACGCACGCACACAAACATACATACACAGAGTGGGGGTGGGTCCTGGAAGGTGTGTTGTTCAGCGATCTTCCGTTACACCCGTCAGTCAGTGGGTTTTAAATGAACAGGCAGTTCTGAGGCAGGCCCAGCCCTCCTCCTCCTCCCCCTTCCCACTCCTCAACACCGCCCCCCCCCACACACACACAAACAAAAGAGTGTGACACACACAGGTCCCTGCCCTGAAGGCCCTTATGATACATTTGGGGAGAGGAAACATACACACATGAAAAGTTGAACCACAATGGAAGACAAGGGCACAATGCGAAGGCTGTCACTGGACCTTGCGTGATTAATTGCTGAATAAGTGGTCTAGACAATAGGTGCGGTGGGCGTTTGGTGGAGGAGGACAGATGACTGTGGGTTGGCAGGGATGAAGAACTGATTCCTGGAGGAGGCAGGTTCTCTTTAAAAGCTGATTCTCTCAGAAGAAACAAGAAAACTGAGGTTTAGGAATGGGGTGATAATGATGATGGCGATGGCGATGAAAAGCCTTTTTTTAGTGCTTTAAAGTTTGCCAACCACTTTACATTGTGTCTTATTTGATTTTTCCAACAGCCCTGGGAGGGGAGTGCTGTTATGCCCATTTCATAAATGAGGAGACTGAGATTCAGAGATGTTCAATGATTCTCCCAGCATTGCACATCTGGCCTATCTCAGGCCAGACTTCCACATGTGTCTCCCTGAATCCTAGGCCAGCTTTCTATCCACTGTGCCATGAGGGCTCCCTCTTGAAGCCAAGGGAGTCTAACCAAGGAACAGGGAGTACCTGGATGTAACCACAGTGAGGCCCTGTCATACAGTAACGGGCAGTGAGGTAGTGTGGATATAGCACCAGCTTTGGGGTCAGAGGACTTGAGTATGAATTTAGGTGGTGCTAATTAATTATTATCAGAGTAAGGTGGGGCAAGCCATTTCTCCCTGGGGCTGAGTTTCCTTCCTTGTAAAGTAGGAGGGCCAGACTTTGATGATCTTCCAGCTTGAAGTCTTTCCATGTTTATCTAGGAGTCACATTTCTACAAAGCGCTTCCATTTCTAAAGCCTTTTCTTGATGACTGTTGAAGTAGGTAGGACCGCCACAATTGGCCTCATCTTACAAAATAAGTCATGTGGTTACTAAGTGGCAGAGCTTGATAGGACTCGAACCCAGTTCTTCCAAGTCCAGTCAATTACTCATTGCTGATATTGAGCTATTGGGGTGCTTCCTTATGGCTGTTGAATACAAACACTACCATATAGAAGGAAAATGGCACGGGAAACAGGTAATATTGGCTGGGTGGGTAGGAAGGAGACCTGGGGGCTGTGGCCAGTGTGACTGGTATACAATCAATCTAAGGCTAGCTATGCTCCTCAGACCAACCTCCTTGAATCCTGCTCCTTTGTACTGCCAATGGTGGTAGCATAATGCCCAGATCTGCGGACTTGGATTCAACAAGATCTGGGTACAAATCCCACCTTGGATACTCACTAGCTGTATAACCCAGGACAAGTCCCAGTCTCTGGGAACATCCATCTCATCTGTAAAAATGAGGAGAGTGACTATAGTAGCAACCTCATGGGACTGTTGTAAAGGGTTATAGTGAAAACATAGATGCAAAGCACTTTGTAAACTTTATAGGACCATATAAATGCCAGTGATGGGGATGATTTTGCATGGGACTTTGGGTAAGTGACTTAATTCCTCGTAACCTCATGTATTGATTTCTTTCCTGTCTCAAGATTCTGTGGTTTTTTCAACTTAGTAGTATTTTATTTTTTCCAATTACACATAAAGACAGTTCTCAACACTTTTATGAGATTTTGAGTTGCAAATGTTTTCCCCTTCCCAAGATGACATGCAATGTGATATAGGTTATACACATACAATCATATTAAATATATTTCCACATTAGTCATGTTGTGAAAAAAGAATCAGAACAAAAGGGAAAAAACATGAGAAAGAAAAAATAAAAAGAGAAAATAGTGTATACTTCATCAAGATTCTATGTTTTAAAGCTCCTTCAAAGTCAATCCACTGAGCACTTAAAATGCCTAGTATGTGTCCAGGCCTTGTACTAGAGATACAAAAGCAAAAGGAAAAACAGCTTCTGCCCTCTTGAAGTTTCTAATCTACCTTGAGAATAGAGTGTCAGATAAGGATCTACATGAAAATTTGAGGAATGAGAGAATGTGAATGGAGAAGGGGAGGTGAGGATGAGGAAAAACTTTTGCTGGGAGGTAGCCTCGTGATCTCAGCCTTAAAGGAATGGGATTCTAATAAGGGAAGGAAAGACTTCCAAGCCTAGGTGATCATCTATACAAAGGTCCCTGGGTAGGGAGAGAATGCTGAGTTTGTGGAACAGCTAGTGGTGGGCCAGTTTGGATGGAAGGTGCAATACCTAAGATGAAGCAGTCATATTGTGAAGGATTTTAAATGCTAGACTGAGGACTTGGTCTTTGATCCTAGAAACACAGGATGGTCAGATTTAAGTAGAAGCAGGGATATTTTGGCAGCTGAGGTCCAGGGATCCAATTAGAGAGTTGTTGCAATAGCCCAGGTGAGTGGTGATGAGAGCCAGAACCAGGGGAGAGGCTGTGTGAGCAAAGAGCAGGGAAGGGGCTTAAGAGGGGTTCTAGAAGTGGATTCAACCAGAACTGGCAATAGATCTCATAGGGAAGGTAAGGGAGAGTCAAGAGTGGAGGATGACCCCAAGACTGTGAGCCTGGGTGACTAGAAGGCTATGCCCTGAATCTTTAAAGTGGGATGACTTTGGAGGAGAGGTAGTTTAGAAGAAAGAACGCTAGTTTTTCTGCATCTGTGATTCTTAGACAGTGGGGGGCATTGAACATGACAGGTGTGGGGGAGAGACTAGTCTTGGCTATCTGTGGTTCTCTGGGGGTGAGAGGTGGAGGGAGAGTCTATTCTCTCAGACCTTGGTTTCCAAGAAGCATGCTAATGACCCATAAGTGACTTTGCATGGACATGGGGCTGACACGCATTTCTCACTGTGGGAAGGAGGTCTCTTCAGCTCCCGGCCATGCAATATGGCTAACTGGGAGGTAAGCATCCAAGGCTGGAAAATGGGCCAGATCCCTTCTGATGTCCTATCTTAACTGATCTGCTAAGATGCTATGAAGAAAGATCCTTTCCCACCAGGGGAGATCAGAGAAACCTTCCTGGAGGAGGCACCTTTGGTGATGTCTGTAGGCAGGGAAGTTGGGGGCCAAGGAGAGGGCATCCACGTGGAGTGAGAGAAGGCGATGAAGAGATTGTGATGTTCTTCTCCCCCCGTGTACCCCCCTCTCCATTCGCTGAGGGTGGCCCAAGTGAACAAAGACCGTCCTTTACATTCTTACCCCTCTGTCCTCCCATTTGCCTCCATGGATTTAGGCAGAAATAATGCTGGGAAGGTGGACAAAGGAACCAAAGCTGGGTCTTTCTCTCCCAGCACGTATGTAAAGGAGGGTTTTTGTTCAGCTATTTCCATCCCACGGAGCCTCCTCTCGCTGACAGCTGCTCATCACTGAGTTATTGGCTGTGCTGGCCGACCAGGAGCCAGCCTGCTTTTCCTGGTGGCTAGGGAGGGGGTGGGAGGTGGGCGGGAGAGTGGGAGCTCTGAGGGGACACAGGCCCTGACACTCACTTAAATGGCAGGTGACTTTGGGTGGAACCGAAAAGGGGCTTCAGCCAGTGCCCTTCTCTCTTCTGGGATACGATGACTGGAGCAGGGCTAGAAGCCTTATTGGGGCCGTCCAGGCCTCAGCCTCCCTCTTTCCCATGGGCTCAAGGAATCTGATCCCTTCCCAGCTTCCCATCGGGGTCGGAGGGGGGAGAGCTATTTCAGTGGTTCCGCCTGTGGCGGCTGCTGACACTTTTGCTGGGGTCACTGCAGATAAAGACGTTCCCGGACCTCAAGTCAGGCCTGAAAGTGGGGCTTTCATGTCAGAGCCAATCCTTTCTTCCCAGTGCAGTGTGGGACATCAGTAGGGGGCCAGGCAGTCCTGGTGGATAATGAGGTAATGGGGGTTGTGCAGAGACTTCCAGCCCTACCATACTGAGCCCCACAGTACAATGGAAGGAGACGAAAGGATTGAGGAGTGGGGTGGTGGAGGGGGCACTGGGATGGCCAACAGGCAAGGAAGGCTTCCCGGCTGGCCACCTTGTCAGAGGTGTTGGGGGGGGGTGGTGAGTATGCTGTTCCCAGATACAGAAATCTCTCCCTAGGGTGCCCACTCAGGGCCCACCAAAGTAGCCACTTTGGCAGAATACCTCCTGTTATAGTGGAAGGAACCCCAGATTTGGAGTCAGAGGGTCAGATCCCCACCCCTGTTGCTGTAAGGATAGGTGCAGAAAGGAAGGGAATGAGAGAGATGGACATAGTGCTTGAAGTGAGGGGCAGGAGCAGAGGGAAATTACAGTTAGAGGGTGTCCAAGCTTCAAGGGCCCTTAGAACATGGACTAGGAGAGTGGAAAGGCCTTTAGAATGCAAAATGTGGGAGCACAGAACATGGAAAGTTAGAACTGGAAGAGATCTTAGAACTGGAGCTTAAATCTAGATCTTTCTGACTCCTAGTCTAGGGTTCTTTCCATGAATAACAATGACTGAAACTTATATTCACATACGTAAAGTCATTTGATTCTCAGAACAAGCCATGGAGACATAGGTAAGGCAAGGCAACAAGCATTTATTAATTGCTTAATATATACTGGACACTGCTAAGTCGTGGGAATACAAGGAAGGAAGGGAGGGAGGGAAGGAAGGAGAGAGAGAGAGACAGAGAGAGAGACAGAGAGAGAGAGAGAGAGAGAGAGAGAGAGAGAGAGAGTGAAAGAAAGAAAGAAAGAAAGAAAGAAAGAAAGAAAGAAAGAAAGAAAGAAAGGAGGAAAGAAAGAAAGAAAGAAAGAAAGAGGAAGGGAAAGAGGAAGGAAAATAGAAAGGTTGACTGGTCTGATCCCTCCACAAAATGAAGGAACTCACCAGTGGGAAGAGGAGATCAGCATGGTGGAAGGTGAGAAGGCTGCAGGCAAAGATGGATATTCCAAGGTGAGGAGGCTCCAGTAACTGAGGATAGATACAGGGTGAGACTAGCTGAGGCATGATGGCAAAGTTCAGTCAGAAGCAAAGCTAGAAGAGGAATGAAGGTACTATTTTTCTCTCCATTTTTCAGTTGAGGAAACAAAGGCTTAGAGAATTTAAGTGACTTACCCATGGTCACACAGCCAAGAAATGTCAGAGGAAGGATTTGAACCCAGGTGTCTCGACTCCCAGTCTAGTATTCTCTCCACTACACCATATGTTCCCCATGTTGTTTTAGGAAGAGAACTGCTGGTAGGATGATTGAGTAGAGGGGTCCCTGACCTTGGGAGTCAGGCCACCTGAATCCACATTCTGGTTATGCCACTAACCAGCTGCATGATCTTGGGCTCATCCTTTCCCTTCTCTGGCTGTCAGTTACCTCATCTATAATAGGGCATTGACCTGGGTGATATTTGAGGTCCCTTCTCACTTTAATGGTCTCTGAATAATGATGGTGCATAACTGAGGAGTTGAACCCATCTTTGAGGTTGAGGGCTGGAATACTAGGGGCACTAGAGCTGGGTCATGAAATTGTGGTTGGGCTTTGGATGGAGCAGGAGTTATATTACTACTGTGGAGTCTTTACAGCCAGAGGTGTTAGAACTGGGACGTGTTTAGATTGAGCATTCTTTGAGAAAGAGAGAGTGAGGCTGATGACTTTGTGCAATTCTGCCACACTTAAACCCAGTTCACACAACATCACCCATGATGTCCTGAGTCCTCTTCAAAAATAGACAACAACAACCACCATCTATGTTTCTAAACAGTTTCCCCATTTTTCTTTTCCTGCTCTGATGTCTCTCTGGGTGTCTAGAGACAGAACCCTGCTTAAGTGATATCTCAACTCTAACAGTAAAAAATTCTCCACCTATTTTTCAGGTAGAATGGGAATGACTAAACTAGACCTGGGAAATGCCTTAGGCTGGAGAAAGGACCATATTTTATCTAGGCAAATTATTATCATTTTCGTAACTAATTCTTTAATCTGGGGGTAAACATTTATCCTTCCCGATTGACTTTCCCCCACCCTTTTGAGGGATGGGCCTCTATGGTTCCTGGTCACCTCCCCTTCCTCTTTAGCATCAGAACATGGTGTAGTTAGTTCAGAGAAGTATAGCTAGAATACTAAAAGCAGGTAGGTGATGCAGTAGATAAAGTATAAGACCTGGAATCAGGAAGGCTCTTCTTCCTGAGTTCAAAGCTAGCCTCAAGCACTTACTAGCTGGATGACTCTGAGCAAGTCACTTCCCCTGTTTGCCTCAGTTTCCTCATCTGTAAAATAAGCTGGAGAAGGAAATGACAATCCACTCTGGTATCTTTGCCAAGAAAAACCCAACTGAGGTTGTGAGAGTTGGACACGACTAAAACTACTGAATGATGATAACAACAAAATGTGAGGCAGGAGAGACATGGGTTTGTAGTCTGTGCCCGAGACTCAACGAGTTGCGTGACCCTGGGCAAGTCACTAATCCTCAGTTAACTCATCTGTGAAATGGGCTGATAATATGCATATTATGAATAATGCTGGGTTGTCATCAGTATCCAATGAGATGGTGTATGTAAAGCACATTGCTAACCCAGGGAGCTATGGCTCCATATCCCTTCCCAAGTGTCTCCAAGCTCTTAGATATTTACCCTAGGGAAAGGAATTCACAACCAACCAATATTCACTGAACTCCAACTGTGACCAAAATTTTGCTGTGGAAAATAAAGAGAGGAAAATATGATCCTGCCTTCAATGAGCCCATAATGTAATTGGGGAAATAAGACCATTCTCCATGAAATGTTTAGAGAACAAGACCAAGAAATATATAATCAAGTGTAATCTGTGACCCAGCACCCCATGCTCTGGCTCACACAAACTAAGTTTAGTCCTGGGGTTGGGTAAGTAATAAACCTTTGGCTTGTTTTGTTCACACCCAGAGTTCACTCTAGGAAATCACAGAATATAGGTCCAAAAGTTTGTCTAGGAATCCACAGATGAGAGTGAAAAGGTCCTCAGATCCAATGCAAGCATTTAAGGTAACGATACATTCAAGTAAAGGTCAGCCCTAATTCCACCCCTATAGAAGACAGCGTACAAGACTGTGTTCTCCCCTCCCCAGTGAGTTCTACTCTTTTTCCAGCAGCACTTTAGACCCTTTGTACTATTTAGAAGTTTGAACTCCCTGGAGAAGGATAATGAGCTTAGATTTACTAACAGGGACAATTCTTCAGCACACCATTGAGTCCTTTTCATACCCCCCAAGAAGTCATATAATTAGCAGTCTGCTAAGGCTAGGGCTACTTCTCAGAAGGCAAATTCCTTCCCTTTGGACCTGCACTGTCCAAAAAGTCCATGGCAATGTTGGAGGGCAAAGTCTAGGTCTTTTGATCTTCTCCCATCTTGACTTATAACACTTAGCTGCTCTTCCAATGACCATGGAGGCCTTCCAAGAGACTGGTACTACCCAAGAACTCTCTTTCTCCCTCCAGGAAGCTGGGCTCTAGAACTCAACACCTGAGGTTGTTGGAAAAGTAGACCCAAGGCTGCTCAGGAGCTCCTTTTTCTCTCTAGAAGCTGGGATCTAGGATTCTCCTCCTTCTAAGAGGCTGGTACTGCCCAGCAAAAACTCACCTCCTCTTTCCAGAAGATCGGGGTTCAGGTTGAGTTCAGACCACAGAACAGAAAATATATGCAACTTCAAAGTGACTCTGACCTCAACAGTCTCTAATTCCATGCAGAGCCTTCTCCACACACACTCCTAGTACCTAGAGCTACTCTTAGATCAGATACTGTCAGGATCTCTCTGTCTCTCTCCTTCCCTCCCTCCTCTCATCTCTCCCTCCCTCTCTTTCTTTCTTCATACATCCATCTTTCTATTAATCTGTTCCAATGGCATCTTGTAGCATTAAGTTGACCTTGAAGTCTTAAAGGTGATGTCATTGGAACTCATGTTTTGGTAGGTTCTACCATTCTGGAAAGACTTTGAATTGGGCCCAAGCAATAGAGGTGGTGCCATTTCTTTGGCCATGGCAACCCATGAAACAAAGGAAAATATAAAATCACTTTGAGTTTGGCAAACCCTCATTCCATTCTTGTAGTGGTGAAGGCAGAGTGGCAGAAAAGGAGACTGAAGATAGTAAAAGTCATATTATTTTTAGATTACGTATACACAGTAACTTGGTTATTGGTTTTCTAAAAATGTGATCATTGTCCAGTGACCAATGAGTGGACATACTCCTGCAGAAACTGAATCATATCAGTCTTGGCATCCTTCCTATAAATGAAGCCAGAAGACAAAAGGGAGTTGCAGCTAAGTGAAGTGACCCACTTCTCCTTGGAAAAGCTAAGAAAAGAGCTGGTGAAATTGGCTTTATTGTGTGTCCAAAAATAAGAAGAAACATATCATGGTGCACTTGGTCATCTTTTATTGCAATGCTTATGATAAGCATTTGCAAAACATTTCAATCAATGTAATTACAGCTTATGTGCTATAACATTTAGTGTAGAGGATGAGGGAGTAAAGAAATCTTACAAAGAATATGAGAAAACCCTCCACAATAAGCCAACTTATACTTTAATTCTTAGTGACTTCACTGGAAAGATAAATGTAGGGAAAGACAGTGGAAAATGTGTATTGGAAAACATGGTTTAGGAGTAAGAAATGAAATGAACCAAAGGATTATAGAATATGGCATATGCATGCCTATGTATCATGAATACTTTCTTTAAGAAGATTCTGGGCATAGTAAGTTCCAAATAGCATCACAAAAAGTTATATAGATCATATGTCTATAGACAGGAAACAACTGCTTACTAATTTAAGAGCCATTTCCAAATAGCTGTCTTTGAACATCTAGACCACTGAATTGTTGGAGAAAAGATCAATATCAAATTAGAATAAAGAATAAAAATAGGAAGATAAGTCACCACTAGTGAGGTGACTTCAGTCTGACCTATTTAAGCAAGCCTCTGATGCCAAGAAATGGGAAATAGATAAAAGAACAGACATTAACGAAGTTTATCATCATTTCCTAAGCAAGCTTAACCGATGTAAATTGCCATGATGAGGATTCTGAAGGAGCTTAGAAACAGCCTCTTCCAGCAAATACTTAATCTCTTTGCCAAGCTGAGAGATGTGGCAGCCAAGGGCAACACCAGTTTAGAATATAAACTCATTTTAAAAATCTTATGGAGGAGGATGGTAGGAGGATATTGCCTCATAAAGCAGTGAGAAGCCATGGACATCTGCTTTAACGGCTTTACAGAAAGCTTGGCAAGGGACCCAACTCAGCCACATCATCCTGAGGGAATTTAAGTATGAAACTGGAAGAAAAACAAATGGGCAGAAAAGTGGAAAAAAATCTTTAAAGAAGTCTATAACAAATTCTTTTCTCCATTAATAACAACCAAGCCCCCACATTTGGACTCCAGCATCACGGGTCCTGATGTGCTGTAGGATGAGGAAATGCAAATGGTACTAAGGAAAGCAAAGATGAAAAGAGCAGTGGGACTTTTTCCTCCATATGCACACAGAGGAGGCCTCTGCATGGAGGGATTGGATTTCATATCTGGCTATGAGAATTCATCAATCTGAATCAATCAAGCAAAAAACCTTTCTTAAGCACCTATTGTGTAGAGGCACTGTTCTAAACTCTGAGGATGCAAAGAAAAAGCAAAAACAGTCCCCATGTGCAAGGAGCCCACATTCTCATGGGAGAGGCAATACATATATGTATATATATATCTGAGCATACAAAATATATGTGAGTCTAATTAGAAGAGGCACTTCCTAGCTAAAGGGGGAGACAAGATACGTACATACATACATACATACATATCATGGTGATGTCATTTTGGTCCTCTTTGGAGATGAAGGACGACAACCACACACGCACACACATATATACATGCATACACATATGTATATATACACACACACACACACACACACACACACACATACATACAGCATCAGTTGAGGATAATCAGTTGGATGGACAAACACTGGAGATGGGTCCCCAGAATTGAAGATGGTGGAGAACAGGTTGGATTGTGTTTGGCCAATGTTAGTGCTAGCAACAACTGAGCTTCTCTCTGAAACAAAAACATGTCTTTTTAATGTCAGTGAATAGCAGTGTTGCCTGGTGATTAGTTTGCTAATCTTGAAATCAGGGAGGCCTGAATTCAAGTCCCATCTATGCCATGCACTGGCTATGTGACTCTGGGTAAGTCACATAACCTTGTGGGAAGTGACGTACAAGCCCCCAGCTGTGAGACACATGCTCACATTAAACAGAACAGTATCTGTTGTGCAATCAGGAAAGCCTTGATTAATCTTTACATCCATTCCCCCTGAACGGACGAGTAGCCTCCCCAGTAAAGTTATAGGATGACTACACCACTTTCAGGAAAATGGAAACTTCTTATACTGTTTTCCAAATTTTGAATCTGCTCGGCCACCATCCCCTGGTCATGTGTGACTTTATGTTCTCCTCTCTGATAGGCTTTCTCTCAAACAGCTCATTGAGCCTTCGAGTTAGTTTCTGATCTTTACCTGACCATCCTATTGACTGTCCTAGGTCATGACTCTGTGGAAACAGAACTTCCTCTCAGGGACACAGGCAACTCTTTAAGACTATAAATTAAAGAACTGCTGGCTTGCATTGATAGGGGGAGTCTTGTCTCTGTGTGTTCCCTTTGCCAACAAAGTCATAAATTTAGACCAAAATTTTTTTTTTAATCTTCTAAAATTTAAATGTAGCATCCAGTATCTGCTTGTATATGTCTGCAAATCTTGGAATGCCATGGCCTCTGAAAATTAGTCATGGTTCACCCTAAAGGGGCATGTGGAGGCACATGTTTGGTACAAGAAGGATATGAGGTCATTAGCTAGAACTATATAGAAGTCACATAGAGGATAGCATCAAAAAGACCCTGGTCAGACCATAGTAGTGAAGGATAATGGCATACTATATTGGTTTCCTTTCAATACCTTGCAAGATGGCAAGAAGAATGCCCTCAGCATGTTGGGTAAACTCTACAGAATTTATGAGAAGATATGGACAAGAATTGTGTAAAGCAAGAAAGTGTGGATGGGTTGCACTCAGTGTCTTTGGAGAGAGTATTGCATTCAAGAGATCCCATCCCCATTGGAGAGTACCAGTTACATTGGGTTTGGAATTGGGAAACCTGAATTGGAGGCAAAGCTCTGCAGCTCAGGAGCTGAATAACCTTAGACAAACTGCTCCCCCTTTCCAAATATCCATGTCCTCATTTGTAAAATGTCCAAGGCCTCTCCCAGATCTAGTATTTTCTGTTCTAAAAGCCCTCCCAGCTCTGACATCCTGTGTTCTAAAGCCCTCCCAGCTCTGACATTCTGGGTTCTAAGGGCCTTGTGTGTTCTGAGGTTTCTTCTGGCTCTAATATTTTTGAATTCTAGCTTGTGATTCTCTTTTCCATCTCCAAATCTTAAGTAAAATTTCCAACTCAGCCACCCTCCTGGTTCCTTCCACGCTGTTTCCCTCTAATGCCCCTGCTTGTCCTTTCCTCCTCTCCCCCTTCACTCCCCACCTTGCCATTTTCCCCCTTATCTAAATCAGTAGAGCCACTGGGCCTCTTTGGGAGATAGGGCACCTTCTCCCCACCCCCTCGCTTGCCTGTTTACATATTGACCTTCCGGTCTGTTGCAGCCATTACCATATTGACATACCTTGGGGGTCATTAAGCACAGTCTAACACGTGGGCAGACTCCAGGCACTCCAGGTATATTTTCTTGACTTTGTTAATAAGTTTCATTTGACTTGATGCAGAATAAATTAAAGAACTCATTGAAGTCAAGGCTCAATTGTCCCCTAGGATAGTTACTCTCTCCCCAAGAAAATTAGGTGGAAAGACTGTGTCCCTGATACGATGTATCCTTTACAAAGCTTCACAACTTGTAGCTGACAGAAAAAATGAACACCACATCTGTTACCTTAGTAGCCTGGCTGTGTGTATTTGTAAATTTAGCTGCAAAGTGTTTTGAAATTGTGTCTTTTCAGATAGAGAAGATACACTTAGAGGTCTGTGGTTTCTAACAGCCTCTACACCTATTAAGCGACTGCATTCACGGATCTTCGATCTCACTGATATATTGCCCCATCCCCATCCTCTCGTCTGATACCGTTCCTGGCTTTGTGTTCCCGTGAATTCCCCATGGAAGGTCTGCTAAGGGAGATACAAAGTTGAAATAGACCTGGGTGCCTGGAGCTCATAAAACGAAAGGGCGGGGAGGGAGACAGAGACAGAGAGAGGAGGACAGACAAAAAGAGAGATGGGGGCGGAGGGAGAGAGATGGAGGGAGAGAGGGAAAGAGAGGAAGGGAAAGAGAGAGGGGGAGGGAGAGACAGAGAGAGAAAGGGAGGGAGAAAGGGAGAGGGAGAGACAGAACGGGGATGGAGAAAGAGAGGGAGGGAGAGACAGACAAAGAGAGGGAGGAAGGGAGAGAGAAAGAGAAAGGAGAGGGGGGAGAGAGATGGATATGACTATTGTATTTATCTGAATATATGTATGCATTATTACATGTGCATATGCTGATATGTATATGGATAATATACACATTTCAATATGCAGATAAGAAATGCAGAATTATATATTTAGGGTATAAGAAAGGTATTAAGACATTTTAAGGAGAAAGAGGGGATAGGGTGAGGGGGGCTTGAATGTTTGACTTCCCTGATACCAAGTAAACTTGAGAGGCAACCACAGTTTCATTTGGGACTCTGGGTCCCTGTTGCCTGGCACATGGTAGACAGTTTGTTCATTGATCAGCCCGGAGGGGCTAAGTTGGATCAGGACAGGCTTCATGGAAGAGATGGCATTTGAACTGAGCTTTAAGTGAGCAGTAGCATAGGTTTGCAAGTTTACCTACTACTCTGCTCTAAAACCTTCAGCACCTCCCTATTTCCTCTGAGATAAAAATGCATACTCCTTGGACTGGTGTTTACAAGATGCCATCTGGATCTAGCTTGCCTTTCCTGCCCAGTTTCATTTTACTCTCCTTTGTGCCTTTGGATTTCTTTAATTTAAATTTTTTATTTTGAAGTCAAACACCAAATAAAATAAACATTTCCATATTCAAAGTAGAACAGAAAAAGACAACTGTACACAACCCTATGAATCTCTATTATGCAGAGTTTATTTTTCCTTTCTAAATGTGTAAGGAGTTTAATAAGTAACTTTCAAAACTGTCTTGCTTGGCTCTTTCCTTCTGACCTTCCATCTATTTTCTTCTGTTAATTTAAAAAAACAATCATTTTCCATTGTCTTCTTTCTCTTCTTTCTCCTCCTCTTCATCCTTCTTCCTTCTCCTTTTTCTTATGGCAGTCTTATTGATATTTCCATCCTCCTCACCACACACACACACACACACACACACACACACACACACACACACACACACACACACACACACACACACTAAGGATAAACAAGAAAAACAAAGCTTTTGTAATAAATACAAAAACAAAATAAATTTCCCCACTGGAGGTGTCCAAAAACAGCTGTCTATTTCTTTAGCTTGAGTAACCCCCTCCCTCTTTGTCAAGAGGTGGGCAGCAGGCTCCACTATTTTTTCTTTGGAGTCATGCATGGTTGGTCACTGTGTTGCTCGGAGTAGTTGAGTCTTTCAGTGTTGTTGTTGTGGTATCAATTGTCACTCCGGTTCTGCTCGCTTCAGTCTGCCTCAGTTCATACAAATCTTCCCAGATTTCTCTGAAACAATTCCTTTCCTCATTTCTTATGGCTTAGTAGTATTCCACTACATTCATACACTGTAATTTAGTCATTCCCCAATTAATCAGCACCATCTTCATTTCCAGTTCTTTGCTATAGCAAAAAATTTTATATTTTTGTGCACAAGTCCTTTCCCTCTACCTCTGCTCTCTTTGAGCTCCCCTAGTCTAATTTGAATTGAATCCCTGCACCACTAAGCTGTTCCCTGAATTGGACATTCCATCTCTGACCTTGGTAGATTAGCCCAAGCTGCTCCTCTTGAAATGCTCTCTCTTCTTATCACTGCCTTTCAGTATCCTCCTCATGGTTGGAAGCACAACTCAGCCATCACCTCCTCTGTCTATTTTTCTCTGATAGTTTCTCCATTGTTAGTGTTTTCCCCCTCTTCAGATTCCCCTGTGTTTACTTTTCAGGCCCCCTCCAGCAAATTCCACAATAAACATCTGGTCAGACTACATCTGGAGTACATTTTAGGGCAGACTTGATCAACTGGAATGCATCTAACGATTGGGAGAACCCCTTTCTTATCAAACCAGAGATGAAGTGTAAAAATATTTCCTTTTGAAAGCTTAGCCCCATTCCACCTGCATGACCCCTTGGGCCTTTGTTTCCTCCAAGAAAGAGTCTCTGAGGCCCCTTCTAGTTCTTAATCCATGAGGACAACCAACTTGGTACGGAGGCTACATCAGACAATACTCAGGTGAAAGAACTTGGGAAGTTTAGCCTGGAAAAAAAAGAGATCTTTGAAATGATTGCCTTATAGCTTTTGAGTGTTTAAAAAGTAATTTTTAAAATGTAAATAAACATTTAACATTTAAAGGGCAGGCACATAGAAGATAGATTCAATTGTTTTTTTTTCTCTTGGGCCCAAAGAGCAGAACTGGGAAACATCATGGGGGGTAGGAGATGGGGAGAGAGTGCAGAGAAGCAAGTAGGCATTCCTCATCCTCTTGATTTACCATGTTTGGATAGTTGGGCTGTTCTTTTAAATAGAAACCAAAAAGTTTCTGGAATGTTCTGAGAACTGATGCAATCAGTATAGTGCCATCCACCAACAGGACCATCTGAAAGACCTCATCTCCACATGGAATCTCTCTTCAGATTGGACTTCATTCAGACTCTCCTCCATGAGAGTGACAAATACCTGTTCTGTACCTTTATGATACTGATGACACGAAGGTTGTCTCTATTGTTATATCTTTGATGAGATCTTGTTTAACTGAATTTTGATGGATCCACAGGAGACACCTTGTTACAGGAGAGCCCTT
The DNA here is from genome assembly GCF_028372415.1 of Notamacropus eugenii. NCBI lineage: Eukaryota > Metazoa > Chordata > Mammalia > Diprotodontia > Macropodidae > Notamacropus > Notamacropus eugenii. Next base: position 63,085,305 of record NC_092876.1, read on the forward strand.
ACGGCAATGCTTTGCTCTCCTGAATCAAATGTTTTCCTTATGGACAACAAAGAATAAGGTTTTAAGTTTTGAAAATAGTTGTCCCTCAAAGATTGGCATCCCTTGTTTTTTATATTGAGTCCATATTAGACTCAAAACTTCTGGCTTGCACAGAACACCCATGGGGTCGTTTTTAAATGGAGGTTGACTGTATGTTTGAAACATAGTATGAGTCCTCTTTTCCAGTAATCATCACTTAGTTAGAATCATAGATTATAACTGGGAGACCATAGAACATATAATGTCAGATTGGAAGGGATCTTAGAACACAGAATGTCAAAGCTGGGAGGGCTTTAGAATGTAGAATGTCAGAGCTGGGAGGGCTTTAGAACCCAGGATGTCAGAGCTGGGAGGGCTTTAGAATGTAGAATGTCAGAGCTGGAGGGCCCTTAGAACACAGGATGTCAGAGCTGGGAGGACTTTAGAACACAGAATGTCAGAGCTGGGAGGACTTTAGAACACAGAATGTCATGAGTGGGAGGGCTTTAGAATGTAGAATGTCAGAGCTGGGAGGACTTTAGAACACAGAATGTCAGAGCTGGGAGGACTTTAGAACACAGAATGTCAGAGCTGGGAGGACTTTAGAACACAGAATGTCATGAGTGGGAGGGCTTTAGAATGTAGAATGTCAGAGCTGGAGGGCCCTTAGAACACAGGATGTCAGTTTTGGGAAGGACCTTAGAACAGAGACTATCAGAGTTGGGAAGGACTGTAAAACACAGATTTTATGTTACAGTGTAGAATGTTCCACACAGAATATCAGAGCAGGAAGAGTCCTGAGAGCATGAAATCACGCAGCGTTAGAACATTCAGGCAGGAAGGTGTTTTAGAGATCGGCCAGCCAGCACCCTCCAAAATGCCATTTCATTGCCTCTCTGGGAGCAGAACCGTGCGCTTTCTTCTTCACCTTTCTCCTCCTCCCCATCTGTTTGGGGAATCCTGGCCGTCTGTTCTGGGGGTTGTGCACAGGTAGTGAGGCCTCGGGAGCACCTGAGGCTCCTGCTTTAGGATTCCAGGCCCAGCTCAGTTCTCTCTCTGCCAGTCAGGAATTCAGCCCGAGGGCAGTTGCTTCCCACCACTCCCTGCTGCTGGTTTGTGGTTTTGTGCTGAGGATAGGTGGCAACCTGCTGCTCCTGCCACTCACTCTGACTGACTTGGGGGGGCCTCGGGAACAGGGAGGGGCTGGGAATTTGCTGAAAAGCGAATGGGGCCCTCTTCCTCTCCTTCCATCAAATACCATTGTTCAAAAGGAAAAAAAGTCCAAGGAAAATTATGGGGAAGGTGGTGGAATAAATCCAGATATGAAATAAATCATCGATTCCTAAGTGTTTAGGCAGTTTTCAAATATAGAACATGGAACGTCAGAGCTGTAAGTACCTAGAACATAGAATGTTGTAGCTAGGAGAAATCTTGAACATAGAATGTCAGAACATTCTATACAACATGACCAGCTGTTAGACAACAGATAATGTTGGAATTCAAAAGATTGGAGGTTGTGGTGGGTGAAGGTAGAGTGTTAGCCTGAGGAATCAGGTAAGGTTTCTGGGAAGAGAGAGGACCCATGCAAAGCCTTGAATCTTGAATTGGATTCAGATGATTGAAGTAGGAGGGGAAGGTATTCTGCTTAGAGCGAATATCAGACACTGGGTCCTAGCTCTGACATCCTTTGTTCTAAGGGCCTTCTCAGCTCTAACATTCCATGTTCTAAGAGCCTTCTCAGCTCTGATATTCTGTGTCCTAAGGGTTCTCCAGGCTCTGATGTTCTGGGTTCTAAGGGCCCTCCTAGCTTACACATTCAGTGATGCCCTGAATGGACAAGTGCTCAGAAGCAGCTAGATGATCCGTCCAGGGACAGCAGGAAATACTTGGAACGCTGGGCTCTCTTGGAACTGGGAGAAAAAGCAGCTTGGGGAGATGAGTGGCTGCAGACAAAGCCCCTTGTCACTTGGAGGTGTGGGGCAGAGGCTGTCAGGGAAAGAATGTGTGAATGGATCTGGAGAAGAGGAAGTGCCTTATCAGCCAGCTTTTCTCCAGGCAGCTAGAGTAGGGAAGGTCAGTTTCTTTTCAGGACCACCAGCCAGTAAAGTTTTTTATGCTCTCTCCTCTCCTTCTCAGGCAGGAACTGGTTAAAAGACATTAGCAGAGTTTGGGGGAGGAGAAGATGGGGATCGTTTGTTCATTTACATGTGGTTTGCATATGTTAGTGTGGTGCAATTCAGAAACCCTGCCTGTTCCTAGGACGTAAATGTTTAGTATAATTTACTTCCACTGTGACTGAGCCAAACCACCAACCCCTTTTCCTTCAAGAAATCCTCTTGCAGCCCTGTTTGTGCCCCACTCTGGACATACTCCAGCCTCTCCAAGTCAGGGACTAATCATAATAAAGCTAACAAGAGCAGCTGACATTTATTCTCGGCTTTAAGGTTCACGAGGTGTTCCTCCCCACTGCCCTGTAGAGAGGTGTGGTTGTCATCCCCATGTTCACAGATGAGGGACCCACAAGCAGTGCATAAGCTTCTGAGATCAGATCCTAACCCAGTAACGGACTCAATGTCCAGCCCTCTATCCCTTCTTTCTTCTCAGGGAGCACCACCATAGGGTACGGGGCAAGAGGATATGAGGAATGGAGAAACCTGGCTCATTTACATTTCAGAAGTTACTGGTCCTTTGGGGCCTGGGATTAGTTGAAGGAATACTCGTCCTTTCTTTCCTGGGAGAGGGTAGGGGACGATGGGGGCAGATACTCAGACGTGTTGGTTTTGCTTAAGTATTTTTCTTTGTGAGAAGAGAAGGCTCACTGGGTGAGGGTGCTAAGGGTGGGGTTGTAGAGGGAATGGTGGATTGCTATATATCTGGGAATGACAGATACAAAATAGACATCAATAAAACTTAATTCTTAAAAATTTAGTGGCCACACCTAGGGGGCTTTTATTTCTTCCCTGGCACTTAGCCCACAGGCATGATCACACCCATCTTCCCTTATACCTGCAGAGTCCTACTTCCAGGTCAGGGCTTCAGAGGCACAGGATGGTGGGGTTCCTGAAAGTCATGGGGAACCGAGTGAGAGGCAGCCCTCTCCCCTCAACAATCTGTATTGGTATAACACACTTTGGAGGTGTTACACGTGTCTTTCTCACAACGGATAATGAAAAGCTCACTTCAGCATTGGCGGTAAACACAATCTGGAGGTGTCACCCGGACGGGATTCACACTCAGTAATGAATGGGGCTCTGAGACTGAGAAGCAGCTCAGCCTAACTGTGACAGGCAGTGGTTGCTCAGAAAGAGTTCAGCCTAATGTCCCAGATACCTGGCTTCCAGCTCCACCTCCACCAATACTAACTCACTCTTTGAATTTAGGCAAGTTTCTTCCCCTCCCTTAGATGCAGGTTCCTGATCACTAAAATTAAGGGATTAGACTAACTGGGAATTTAGATGTTGTTCTGAGTTTCTTCCCAACTCTCACATTCAATGTTCTAAGGGCCCTTCCAGCTCTGACATTCCATGTTCCAGGGGGCACTTTCAGTTCCAGTACCATATTGTTCAATCCGGACTAACTTTCTATTTTTCTCAATAAGTGTAGCTTCCAGAATTGATTACAGTCGTCCGGTTTCACTCTGACCCACAGCCGAAAGAGCCCTGAGAAAGCCTCTCATCCAGTCTGTTCATTTTACAAATGAGAAAAGTGAGACTAGTAGAGGTGATTCAACTTGTCAAGAGGTCATAACAGGTAGTAAGTTGTAAGTAACTGAGCAAAGATGGCAAAGATACAAAGGGGTTTTTTTTGTACTTTTTTGTACTCCAAATCCATCATTTTTTCTACTACAACAAGGTCTTCCCTTCCTTGTTCTGGATGCTAGATCTCAGTTGATATGGTTTAAAATTGACTTAACTCTATGAACAGTTACATCACCCAACTGGCTTTTGGGCCACTAGCATGCTAGGGTATTTTTTCACATGGACTGCTTTTTGTTCATCTTACTGACTTCTCCTAAGGGGCAAGCAGAGAGCTAATCATGATGACTGCTCCCAGAGGAACAACCAGTGAGGGATTCCCTGTCCTCCACATCCCACCCCCACCCCAGAAAGAAGAAATGATACCTTCTCAGTAGTGTCCCTTACTCAGCCTGAGCTGATGAGTTAGGAGGGGATGTATCATTTTGAGGCAGGGACTCCCTCTCTCCGCAGCCTGCCAGCTTTTCTTAACAGTGGTTGGGGGTTGGGAGTTGGGGGGTAAGGGGATAAATGTGTTAGCTTAGAATCTATCTCCATCCTTGCTCAGTATGTGTGTGTGTTGGGGGGGGGGGGGGTCGGGGAGGAGGGAGGAAGTCACCATCTGTGTTTTCCGATAAAAGAAAATGAAAATTGAAGCCCATTAAAAATAACTCGATTGGGATTCCGAGTCGGGCTCCAAACCCTGCTGCGGCAGAGAAAACAGCTCCCAGAGTCAGTGCAATGACAACGGCAATCATTTGAGGAGAAAAATCTCACTGAGAGTTTTCATAGAATGTCAGAACTAAAAGAGATCTTAGAACACAGAATGTCGGAGCTGGGAAGGAGCCTTAGAACATAGAATGTCAGAGCTGGGAAGGAGCCTTAGAACATAGAATGTTAGAGCTAGGAGGGCCCTTAGAACAAAGAATTGTCAGAGCTGGGAGGGCCCTTAGAACATAGAATGTATGAACTGGGAGGAACTTTAGGAACTAGAGTGTTTGAGCTGTTAGAGTCCAGAAGGTCAAAGTTAGGAGGGGCTTTGTAACATAGGACATCAGAACTTGAAGGGGTCCAAGAGCATCAACTGTTAGAGCTGGAAAGGAGCCTGGGACAGAAAATGTCACAGCCAGAAGAGACTTAAGAACACAGATAGGCAAACAGCATTTATTAAGTACCTACTGTATGCCAGGCACCATGCTAAGTGTCAGAGCTAGGAGGAACCTAAGAACACAATATTTCAGAGTTGGAAAGAACCTTAGAACTTCAGATGTAAGAAGCAGAAGGCCCTTAGAACATAGGCCATATGTCAGAGCTACAAAGAACCTCAGATGCCATATAGTTTCACCCCTTTATTTTACAAAGGAGAAAAGTGAGTCTCTGACTGGTGTGTTTGGGGTGGAGGGGTCACCAGGTCACACACCTGGTAAGTATCAGAGCTGGGTAGAACTCTGGTCTCTTTGCTCCAAATTCAGCTTACCTTTCACATGATCACCCTCCTCCCTGCCTTGCCCCTCTCCTGGAGTGTTTTTGAGGACCAAAGGACAGGGATGGATGTAAGAACCCTTTCTAGACCCGTGCCCTTTCCACTGCTCCTCAGTAGGGTCTTTGGTTCCTCCAACAAAGTGAGGAGATGAAAGGAAACAAAACCATGAAAAAACAAACCAAAAGCCAGAGGGCCCTAGGGTTCTCTGTAGGCTGGGCCCTGGTTGGTCCTTCCTGAACTTCAAAGGCCCTGATGGGGGTGGGGGAGTGCTGAACACCTTGTGGGGAGCTGGGATCTTCCAAGCCTCCCCTCTGACTTTGGTGTCAGTCACAGGTACAATGGGACATGGAAAAGAGAATGCTAAGTCAAAGGGAGAAGTCTTGGGTTTGAGGTCCCTGACAAGACCCCTGAGGTCTTCCGTTTCTTCACATATAAAGGGAGGGGAATCAGTCAAGTAGGCATTTAGCTTAGGCATTCTGTGTTCAGTTGTTTATCCATGCATGCATTCATTGCACAAACATTTAGTAGCTGTTTCCTGGGTGCAGATCCTCATGTTAGACACAAAAGGTGGGGGGGGGGGTAGGTATGAAGCTACACATACCATTGGTAGTTTATGGGGAGGATATGCACTGAGAAGGTTGTAACAACATCATATGTCAGAGAGTAGCATTACGAAAAGTGCCATCTGACCCCCCAGGGGAGGTTGTTGCTGACCTGGGGCTCAGGGAGGTCCTGATGGAGGACATACCTTTGATTTGGACTTCAAGTTAGAATAGGAACTCAACAGGTAAAGCAAGGGAGGAGGGAGCAAGGTACAGGAAGAGGGAATAGTGAGCCCATGTAAGAAGGGTCATAGCAGAGTAATGGGATAAAGAGCAGGCCAGCTTGGCCAGAGTGTTGAGTGCATGGTCAGGAGAGATATGAGGATGAGGCTTGTAAGGTGGGCTGGTGCCTGAGTATCGAGGGCCTTGAATGTCAAGTGAAAGATTAATGAAGAGATGAATGAGATGACCATATGTGAGGTTAAAGAAGGAAGGAGACAGAAAGAAGTTAGGAACCTCCTGCAAAAGTATAGGTTGGGTGATAATGATGATGCACTGTGATGATGGAAATGGGTGTGGAGAGGAGGAGACACAAAAGGAGTCAGCAGAAATGTTCTAGCATTCTGTGTTCTAAGGATCTTCCTAACTCTGACATTTTGGGTTCTAAGGGCCCTTCAAGCTCTGACATTTTGGATTCTAAGTGCCCTTCCAGCTCTGACATTCTGCATTCTAAGGCACCTCCCAGCTCTGACATTCTGGGTTCTAAGGCACCTCCCACCTCTGACATTCTGTTTTCTAAGACCCCTCTAACTCTGACATCCTGGGTTCTAAAACTATATTCTCTGGTTCTGGAATCTCTGAGTCGGCAGGGGCCTTCAAAGCCAACTAGTCCAATCTATGCTTGAACAAAACACTCATGTCCCCTGTGTGACTGGTGTCTGAAAGCTGCGATACTTCCAAGGCAACCTTGTGCTCCTTGGGGATGGGTCTAAGGGGCAGGACATCAATCTAAGTTTGCCTGTTTGCAGCTTCCCCCAACCCTCATCCTTCACTCTAGGGCCTAGACCTAGGCCTATGACCACATCTACCCCCGTTACTTAAGATGGCCCTTCAAATGCTTGAAGACCACTCTCTTGTCCCCGAAGTCTTCCAAGCTCAATGTCCTTAGTTCTTTCAGCTGATCATCACATGACTAGACCTCATGAACTCAAGGTCCTTCTGCATCCTGCTCATCCTCTTCCAGACACTTTCCATCTTTTTGGTGCCTTTCTAAAATGTGACTGACCTGAACACAGCATTACAGTGTGGGCAGAGTCAGAGTCTACAGACTGGTCACCTCCTTGTTCCTACACACTCCACTTTTCTTTACAACATCTCAGATCTCATTAACCTTTGTGGCTGCCATCTCATTCCCATTTTGCTTCCAGCCCACCCAAAGCCTAACCCTCTTCTAGAAGAGCTGCTGTCTGGTCATGTCTCCCCCATCTATCATCTGTTCTTGGCATTCTGTGTTCTAAGGTCCCTTCCAGCCTTGGACTTGGCGTTCTGGGTTTCCTTCCCAGAGTGTGACCCCTGAGGTGCTGGCTCTGCCTTGGGAACTGGCAGGTGGGGCAGTCATGGCACAGATCTCAACTTTGGACAGAAGGATTTTGTCCAGCGCCCTTTGCTACTTCCTCTGCTATTCCGGGGCCAGCCGATTCCCGATTACACGGGGATTTGATGAGCATATGGAGGGTTGGATCAAAGTGGTAGAGTATCCTGGCTGCTGCCGAGGCCCAGCAAGCAGTGCCTCCTCCCTTTGGGTTTCATCTGCCATAGCCGTGTGCCTTTCCCAGGGGGTGGTAATGGAGGCCTCTTTGTCTCACAGACAGACCGTGTGTTCAGTGAGTAGGGGAAGGGGGAAAGCAGGTAGGCAGGGTAGGCTGTGGCTAAATGGGACATGTGGAAGTTAGGAAACTCCTGGACCCTTTCTGAATAAGAGTCCACATTTCTATAGTTCATCAAAGTTTGCAAAGCTCTCTATCTGCAACAATCCTATAAAGCAGTAGAGCACGAAGATAAGTATTCCCATATTCCAGATGAGGAAACTGATGCCCAGAGAGAAGAAATTATTTGGAGAAATCATGGAGAAGCCAAGACTAGAATCCAGATATGTGAACTCTAGGTCAAATGTTTTTTCTGTTGTTTCAAAAGCAAACTAGTCCTGGATCCCAAACTGTAAATTGGTCTAAAATAGGGATTCATCAGTTCAGTACAGTCCAATGGAAAGACTGCTGGATTTGGAGTCAGAAGACAAGGGTCCAAAACCAACTCTATCATTTACAACCTATGAGACTTTGGGAAAGTCCATCTGTAAAATGAACTGGGCTCCAAAGTCCATTCTAGCTTTGAATCTACAATCTAGCATAGTTGGGTGGCATAGTGGATAGAGCACTGGTCTTGGAGTCAGGAAGACCTGGATCTGAATCTTACCTTATATACTTACCAGCTCCTGGAAAATCATTTAATTCCTCTTACCCTCAGTTTCTTCATCTGTAAAATGGGATAATAATAGCATCTACCTTACAGATGTAAGCATCTATCCTTACACTAGAATCTCATTATCCCAGTGAGATAATGTACAAAGAGTGCTTTGCAAACCACAAAGTCCTACATGAATGTTACCTATTTCTTGTTGCTACTGTTGCTGACCTGGGCGATTCTTCTGAACTGTGTCGGAGAGGCGTCAAGCTTCATCGGCTGAGGGAATTACCCCCATCCAGAGAATTCTCTCTACTGAGGAAATCATAGGAGTGGTCAAGACAAGTCAGCAAATATTTAAGGGTCTTCTCTGTGCCAGGCACTGTGCTAAGCACTTGGAATACAAAGAAAGACAAAAATAATCCCAAAAATAAAGGAGTTTACAGTCTCATGAGGGAGATAACATGTAAACAACCATGGACAAACAGGCTAAAAGTCAGGGGAAAATGGAGATAATAAACACAGGGAGAGTGGGAATAGCTTCCTGTAGGAGGTGGGATTTGAAGGAAGCCAGAGAAGCCAGGAGGCAGAGATGAGGAGTGGGAAAGTGCCAATGGCAGAGGACATTCACTGAAAATGTCTAGTGCAGCGCTGAAGTCCCTGGACTATAGAGTCCTGGGATCAGGTAAGCTATAAGACAACTAGAAAGGTAGGAGGTGGCTAGGCTAAGAGTGACTTTGAATGGAAAGGTAGAAGGTGGCTAGACTAGGAATGGCTTTGAATGCCAAATGCAGCATTTTGTATTTGATCCTAGGCCATAGGGAGCCACTGGTATTTATTGAGTAGGGGAGTGACATTACTTTTGAGATGATCAGTTTGACAACTGAGTGATGGATAGACTGAAGTGGGGAAAGGTTTGAGGCAAAGCAACTAAAAGGCAAATGAGATAGTCCATGTGCTAGGGTAGTGGCCATGTCAGAGGAGAGAAGGTGTATGTGAGAGATATACAATGGTCAAATAACAGGAATTGACAGTAGATAGGATATTGGGGGGAAGTTAGGGGGCACCATGATGCACAGAGCTCTAGGTCAGTAGTCAGAAGACTCATCTTCCTGAGTTCAAATCCAGCTTCAGACACTTATTAGCTGTGCCCTTGGGCAAGTCACTTAACCCTGGTTGCTTCAGTTTCCTCATCTGTGAAATGAGCTGGAGGAGGAAATGGCAAACCACTCCAGTATCTTTGCCAAGAAAACCTTAAATGGAGTCGTGGATAGTTGGACACAACTGCAAAGACTGAACATCTGGATATGAGGGAGAGGGTGGAAGCAAGAGAGTGAGAGAGAGTGAGGAGTTGAGGATGACAGTTAGTCAGAGTTAAGTAATTTGCCCAGGATTACCCAGTTAATCAATATCTAAGGCAGAATTTGAACCTATGTCTTTCTGACTGGCACCCTCTCCACTAACTATTATTAGTAATGTATTGTGGAGGTGATTACTGCTGCCACCATTGCTACACCTCTCTCTTTCTGGTAGAGCTGGGTCCCTGTCTCCAGCCTGAAGTCCTATCACTGCTGCCTCTTTTCTCACTGGAAGCAGCAGTGGGACTCAGTAGCCCCCCTGGGTGTCTGAGCAGCCTTTTAAGGATCGCACTGCTCACCCCCTGGTGTGAGGAAGGGGCTAGAAAAGGTGCCCTAAACATTGTCTGCTTACCCAACCCTGGCCTGATTACTGCTGCAGGTGGGGAATCCCACCATGTGGTCGAAACACAAAAAAATGTACAAAAACATCTGCACAGATGATTCCACCCACCATTGGCACATGGAATGTGCACACACTTAAGGACAACACAAATCCAGTAGACCTGAAAAACAAACTGCTCTTGCTGCAAGAGAACTCACCAGGTATTGCATCTAAATAGCAGCCCTGAGTGAAACAAGGCTGGTAAATGAAGGCCAACTTACTGAAGTTGGAGCTGGATATACATTTTTTCTGGAGTGAGCGCAGTGACGGGGAGCGTGGCATGGGTTTTGCAATCAAAACTAATCTAGTCAGCAAGCTGGTATGCCTACCAAAAGGAGTGAATGACAGGTTCATGACAATGTGAATGCCACTCGCAGGAAAATGCCATATCACCATCAGTGCCTATGCTCCCACCATGACAAACCTTGATGAAGTCAAAGAAAAATTTTATGAAGACCTAGAGACCCTTATCATCAATGTGCCAAAAGAGGACAAGCTTATAATTCTTGGTGACTTTAATGCTAGAGGAAGCTCAGACTACCAGACTTGGCAGGGAGTCCTAGGGAGGAATGAAGTTGGAAACAGCAACAGCAATGGTCATTTGCTGCTGAAGACTTGTGTATGACATGACTATCTCATCATCAACACTGTTTTCTGTTTTCCTAAATGCAATAAAATTTCACGGATGCACCCTCACAGCAGGTATTGGTATCTAATAGACTATGTGATTATAAGGAGAAGAGACAGACAAGATGTGAGAATGACAAAGGCAATGTGTGATGCAGAGTGCTGGACTGATCATAGACTTATTCTTTCCAAGCTAAATATTCACATTCATCTAAAGCGCTGCCCCCAAGGCAAAATGACTACCAGAAGAATTAACGTCAACACATTAGAGTTCTTCTCCAAGTGTGAACAATTTGTTGCTAACTTGGAGGGAAAGCTGAGCCAACACATATTTGGCAACAGTGGAGCAGAAAAGGAGTGGGCAGCTTTCAGGGATTTGGTGTACAGCACTGCATTTGCTCATCTGGTTCAGAACACTCACAAACACTAAGACTGGTTTGATGAAAATTATGGGGAAATTCAGAAGCTGCTAAACAAAAAACAAGAATTCTACAGAATATACCAGCAGGATAGTTCATCCACCTCTAAGAAGGCAGCATTTAATTCCATCAAAAGCAAACAGAGAGAATCAGGATTCCTGGCTCAGTAAGAAGGCAGATGAAATTCAGTTTTATATTGATAGTAACAATCCAAAGCACTTTTATGATTCCCTGAAAGCTATTTATGGACCAAAAACCTATGGTGCATCATAACTACTCAGTACTGATGGAGCCACATTGATTAGTGAGTGATAAGGACATGATCTTAGAGAGATGGGTCAGACACTTCCATGGTGTTCTCAACAGACCATCCTCAATCACAGCTGAGGCCATTGACCATTTACCTCAGGTTGAAGTCAATCCCTCGATAGCTGAACTTCCAACTGAAAAAGAGGTTTTCAGGGCCATTAGACTCCTTTCATGTGGCAAAGCACCTGGTGTTGATTCTATTCCAGCTGAGATTTACAAGGTAGAGGGATCATTGATCATACAAATACTGACTGAAATTTTCCAGGTTATATGGCAAAAGGAAGTTATCCCTCAGGAGTTCAAGGATGTCTCCATTGTCCATCTCTATAAAGGTAAAGGGAATAGATTGTCCTGTGACAATCACAGGGAGGGTCTCTCTCTTAGTAATTACTGATAAGATTCTTGCTAGAGTCCTCCTTAAAAGGCTGATTCTTCACCTGGAAGATGGTCATATACCTGAGAGTCAGTGTGGCTTCAGAAAGGGCTGGGGAACAGCTGGTGTTTGCTGCCCAACAATTCCAGGAGAAATGCCAGGAGCAGAGCAGAGGTCTGTACACAACGTTTGTAGATCTGATCAAGGCCTTTGACACTGTTAGTCATGAGGGCTTATGGAAAATTATGTCAAAATTTGGTTGCCCAGAGAAGTTCATCAGTATAGTACGTCAATTTCATGATGGCATGTTTGCCCAGGTTCTGTATAGTGGACAATGCCTTCCCAGTCACCAGTGAAATGAAACAGGGCTGTGTGCTTGCTCCCATGCTTTTTAGCATGATGTTTTCAGCCATGTTGTCAAATACTTTCAATCAGGATGAACACAGCATCAAGGTCAACTACTGTACTGATCCTAAGTTTTTCAGTTTGAAAAGACTACAAGCCAATACCAAAGTGGAGGGAGTGTTGGTGCATGATTTTCTATTTGCAAATGATTGTGCACTCAGTGCAGCCTCTGAAGCTGAGATGCAACAAAGTATGGATCAATTCTCTGTTGCCTGTGCTAATTTTCGCTTATAATTAACCCCAAGAAAACATAGGTGCTCCATCAGCCACCACCACACCATCCATACGTGGAACCATCAGTTACAACAAATGAAGAAGGTTTGAATGTTGTGGATAAGTTCACTTACCTTAGTAGTGTACTTTCCAGGGATGTACACATTGACAATGACATTTCCAGAGCTAGCTCAGTGATTGGGAGGCTCTGAAGAAAAGTTTGGGAGAAAAGAGGTATTAGACTGATTACCAAACTGAAGGTCTACAGAGCCATTATGTTGATCTCATTGTTGTACACCTGTGAAACATGGACAGTCTACCAGCGCCACGCCAGAAAACTGAATCACTTCCATTTGAACTGTCTTAGGAAGATTCTGATAAGGAACCAGACACTGAAGTCCTTACTTGAGCTGAACTGCCAAGCATTCCAATTATGCTTCCTATGAGCTGGCCACATTATTTGAATGCAAAATGTATGTTTGCCAAAAAGACTTTTTTATGGAGAACTCACATGGGACAGGTGATCACATGGTGGTCAGAAGTGATACAAGGACACTCTCAAGGTCTGTCTCAAGATCTTTGGATTTGACTGTACAACATGGGAGACACTGGCACAGGACCACTCAGCATGGCGTGCCTACATCAGAAAGGGTACTGTGCTCTTTGAGTAAAGCGGAATTGAGACAGCACAAAGTAAACATAGGATGTGCAGATTTGGAGTATCCACCCCAGAAATTCATACAGATTATCTGTGCCCAACCTGTGGTAGAGCATTTCGAGCTCATATTGGTCTGATCAGCCACAGTCAGACACACTGATAATTCACTTTATCATGGTGATGTCATTTTGGTCCTCTTTGAAAACAAGGACAACAACAACCAACCATTATGGAGATGATTACTGGTGCCACCATTGCTACCTCTCTCTCTTTGTGGTAGAGCTGGGTCCCTGTCTCCAGCCAGAAGTGCTATCACTTGCTGCTTCTCTGAGATCCAGGACAGGAAGGACTGTATACTGCTGTGCACTCAGCAGTGGCTTAGAGCAGCCTCCCTGGAGATCTTTGTGGTAACTATTGAAGTCACAGAGAAATGGGACAGATAATTACAACCTTAAATAATGCCTTGTTTAACTCTTTTGGTTGGGCCAGTAGAGAGGCATTCAGGATTTGTGCTGTCCATTTTCTCAGGCTGGCCCTGAATGGGACCACCCACCTTCATTGGGCCACAAACACTCTGGGAAGCTGACCAAGGTCCCCTGGCCAGGGTCATAATATAGAGTAAATAGGAAGTCATCAATGTGGTTTGATTTAAAGGGCACCTGGCATGCCCCCCTCTATATCCCAGACATATCCTCCCTCCTGCCTGAAATTCCACCATTAGTTTCATGGGATGGTAGGATCATAGATTTGCAGTTCAAAGGGACCTTGAAGGTTATTGAATGCAACATCCTCATTTTACAGATAAAGAAACTGAGGCACAGAAAGTGATATTTACCCTGTTCCTTTCCTGGATTCTCTTTCCATACCCTGGAAAGGGAAAGAAAAATAATCATAGATCACATTTCTTTTCAAAAATATTTTGTTGATGTCATTTGTTTCTACATCATCTAGATTTTCCCTGTATCCTTCCCTATTCCTACTCTCAGAAATCCATTACTTATGACAAGGATTTTTTTTTAATTTTAAAAAATGTGTTATTTACTTTTAGCATTTAAAAAAATTTTGAGGTTCAAATTCTCTCCCTCCCGCCTGACCCTCTCCCACTCATTGAGAAGGCAGGCAATATGATATTGATATGCTTGTGAAATCATGCAAAGCACATTTCTATGTGAGCCAATGACAAAGAAGTAAAAAGAGGAAAAGGGGGGAAAATCAGCAAAACTGGTCATTATATTGAAAAAAATCAGGCATTATAATATTCCACACCGCTGGACTTCATGTACAACCCCCTTCTGCAAAGGAGTGGGCAAGGTGTCTTCTTATAATTCTCTCTGGACAATGTTTGTTCTTCTTCGTTTCAAAACACTTATTTCTAATTTTTTTTTTGTTCTGTTCTGCTTCTGTTTCTGCTTACTTCACTCTGCATCAGTTCATGGAAGTGTGCTCAGGCTTTTCTGTATTGATCATAATCACTCTTTGTTAGGGCAGTTATATTCCATTCCACCAACATGGTGCAAAATCTTTGTTTGTTTCCTAGCCATTGGGCACCAACTTTGTTTTTACTTATTTGCTACCAGGAAAAAAATGCTGTAGGAGTCTCATTTAAAAAGCATTTCCAAATAGATTTAATGCCACCTTCTTAAATGCCACCTTCTGCTTGAGGACTTTTCAGATTTTCTGCTCCTCCCTCCTCCCCAAGCTGTTACTACCTGCTTCCCCCCTCCCTGTTCAATTACCTTATATTACCTTCTGTGTATTTTTAGGCTTAGTATTTAGCACAGGGCCTGGCACATGGAAAGAATTTAATAAATGTTTGCTCTGGACTCCTCCTCTTTTTCATATATATATGTATGTATGTATCCATCTGTCAGTCTGCCTCATCCATATCTATCTATCCATCCATCTGTTCATCCATCCATCCATCCATCCATCCATCCATCCATCCATCCATCCATCCATCCATCCATCTATCCATCTATCCATCTATCCATCTATCCATCTATCCATCTATCTATCTATCTATCTATCTATCTATCTATCTATCTATCTATCTATCTATCTATCTATCTATCTATCTGTCTATCTGTCTATCTGTCTATCTGTCTATCTGTCTGTCTGTCTGTCTGTCTGTCTGTCTGTCTGTCTATCTATCTATCTATCTATCTATCTATCTATCTATCTATCTATCTATCCATTTTTCCCCAACTAGAAAGTAAGATCCTTGAGTGTAGGGATTGTTTCATTTTACCTCTGTGCCCCCAGTGCCTAGCACAGTGCCAGTCACATAGTAGGTATTTAATTAATGCCTGATGGTTGCTTGATTTACACAGCTCTTCCTTCATCGCAGTCTGACTAGAACGGTTGTACACCTGTTATTAATCACATTTTGCTGATGAGGAAACTTCAGGTCAGAAGGATGAGGGGACATGCCCTAGGCTATGGCCAGGACATGTGGAAGCCAATATTTGACCCAGGGTTTCTCAACTCCCCATCCCAAGTTCTTTCTACCCCTTTGTTGCTCTGTCTCTCCTTGGATGCCCTTCCTTCTTCCCTGCTTTGCCCCCTTCTTTTCCCGCTCCAAACACACACCTTTTCCGTGTCAGGGAAATTGTTTTGCCTTCCCAGGGGGGAGAGCGTCAGCCAGGCGGGATTCCTGAGGTTCCAGATCCAATTTCTCAATTAAACCAGGAATTCCTAAGCCTGGCTCCCAGCGTCTATGGGTCTGACTATGGTGCTTGAGGCTGTTACCGATGAATTCCTGGAGAGGTCTGGAGAGAAACCCCAGTACAAGCTCGGTTAGAGCAGGAAGCCATGACTCATTCTGGGAGTAGGGCTGGACCACTCTACCAGCCTGGCAGTGAGGACCAGACTGGGAGCCCATCCAGGAAGAAGCCACCCCCATCTGCACATCTTATCTTAGGGGCAGATGGGATGAGTTTACAGCCTTGGTTCTGGCTTGCTGACCACTGAGTAGGCAATTGGCTTACCTTCGCTTGGAAGCCAGCTGGACATACCATCTATTGTACTTACAGTCTGCAGGGAAGCACTGAATCATATATTGTTAGAGTGCCTCAGGCCATAGAATGTCAGAACTGGGAGGGTCCTTAGAACCCAGAATGTCAGAGTTAGAACTCATCTCTCCTAATTCTTGGTCCAATGTTCCTTCTAATTCAGCACTTTCCCTCTTGCTTAGCACTTGATTTTAGATTCTGTTGTATAATTCTCCAGTTCTTTTTTAATCTCACAGAATCTGAACAGTGACTTACCCAAAATGAAATTTCTAGGGCATCTAGTACAACCTGTAATTGACTCAGATTCCTCCCACAATACCTTTGACTAATGGTCATCCAGACTCAACTTGAAAGTGGCCATTGCTGGGGAAGCTCTGGAGGTAGGCCATCCTACTCTTTGACAGCCTAAATGTTAGGAAGCTTTTCCTCATGGAGCCTACATCTGCCTCCACATATCTCCTACCCATTGTTCCCAGCTCTCCCCTCTGGGGCCAAGCAGAATAGGGTTAATCCTTTCCTAAAGCAGTCTCTCACGTTCTTGGACCTGTTATGTACCCCCAGAGTCTTCACTTCTCCACACCAAATATCCTCAGTTCCTCTAATTAATCCTCCTGTTGCATGTTTTCCAGTCTCTTTACCATCCTGTCTTCTTGCTCTGGATTTACTCCAATTTGTTAAAATCCTTACTAAAATGTGGTTCCCCAGACTACATACAGTTCTCCAGGTGCTGTCTGACCGGGACCAAGGACAAAAAAGGATCCCTTTCTGTGTTCTGGTCCCCATGCTCCTCTATTTAAAAATAAACATGATCTCTGATTTTTTTTTTCTTTTGCTCTTCCATCACAGTGGGCCTCTCCTAATGCAGTATAGAATCGCTTAATGTTTGGGAGAGCAGCATTGTCAGACTTTTCATTTATTTGAACTTGTAGTCCACAAAAACCCCCATATTAGTTTCATATGAACTCTTATCTAGCCATAATTCTCTCATCTTGAACTTGTACTATTGATTTTCTTTACCTGAGTATGGAAAATTTACAGTTATTTCTATTAAATCAACCTCATCTGCTCACTGTCTCACTAACTAGATAGTGAATTCTGTGAGATTAAAGATCTCTTTCTTCTGTCTCCCTCAAAACTTACTAGGCACATAGCAGTAACAAGGGTAGGGCAAGCAGAGCTTTGTCACAGGGTGCCAAAATGTAGAGACTTATGAAAGTACTTATAGTCCTTCAGTAGCACAAAAACAAATGAGCTCAGCACCTAGATAACAAGAATAATTGTTTAAAATATGAAATGATTAGAGGATGTATTTCCCTTTTATACACACTGCCCCTACCTGCTCTGTGGCATGTACATCCCAGATGTGCTCATCCTCCCCCTGGACCCCACTTATTCTGTTCTTTCCTACCAAACATCAATTGAATTTGTCTTAAAATTTTGATTAGAGGTTTCTTCGTGCCACTTGTCCCAGTTGCACAAATTGGACTGGACACATGATTACTCCATAAAGATTTTTAGAGTGTGGTTATTCAAATGTGAAGTTGTGTTGGGAGTTGATTAACCTCTCAAGGTAGGGAAAGTGTTAGACTAAGAAAGCAAAAGAAAATTAAGGAGCCAAAGGAGAGCCTTAATGCTGATCATGAAATTCAGAGATAAAAGAAGACCTTCCTGATTAAGAGTTCCTTCCCCCAAAAAGAGCCAAATTCCCCATATTATAGAGGAGTTAATGGAGGCCTAGAGAGATAAAGGATTTTCCCCCAATCAGCTATTTAGCCTTTGGTGAAAATTTGAACCCAGGTCTTATCTCTTCAGCATTGTTTCCTGTTTTTCCTGACCTTCAAAGGTGAAGTGCTATGTCTAAGGGGTCTTAACTATTGAGTGGTAGCATTGGAACTTGGGCCCATATCTTCTGACTGGACAGTTCCTTGCTCTCTTCCATTTGGCATCTCAGACTGATCTTTCCCTGTGCTAAAGACTGGTTCTTTGACTTCCTGGGGGCATCGAGGTGCTCTCTATGAGAACATTGGAGTGCGGTGCCTCAGTGCCTAGATTTCTCACAAATTACTGGGCCTGCAGCCAGGCGTTCACCCTGGCAAGAGCTCCAGCAGCTGGGCCTGTGGGAGGTAGTTGACAGAACCCCCAGGGCATTGAGTTTTGGCTCAATGCCTCCCACCCTCTGTTTCCTTTGGATTCTCATTTTCACATGCCCAGTGGAAGGATCAGAAGCTCAGATCCCTTTGCAGGTCCAGCAGAACATCTCTTGTGGTATCTGTTGGCGAAGATTGACTTTGGACTTTTGACATGTGCTGACCCATAATTCCCAGTATCAGCGGTCACCACCTCATCCTTGACTGTCACTCTTCATGCCCCTCCCTACTTTCAGCTGGGAGTCTACCAGCCAGCAAGGTATTGGTAGGAACAGGAGAGGCTGACACAAGGAGGGAGCTGGACAGAAGTCAGCCATAGGACAAGGTTCACAACCCAGGAAAGATTAGGTCCAGAGAACATCAGGCTCATCCCACTGTCTTCAAGCAGAGAAACATTCATCATCTCTCAGTATTGGCAGTGATTGAGAGCAGTCGGGGCATAGAAGTCTGCCATCTGAACAAACCATTTCTTTGAGCCTTCATTTCTTATCTCTAAATTGGGAGTCAATTGTACATGTGATCTCTATAACCCAGGGTTGTTATTGTGAGAAAAATGCTTTGGAAAATATAAAGTGTTGTAGAAGGTTGAGAGGAATGATATCATCCTAAGGTCTCCTCCAATTCTGATTTCTGATGGTGATGGTGGTGGTGGTGGTGGTGGTAGGCTTCTGCCTATGCCTTACTCTTTCCTACCTGTATCTTTCTTCCTGCTGCCTAACTGCCATGCCCCTTCTCTCTTCTTATGCAATTCTTACTGTCCTTCAAGGCTCAGATCATATCTGACTTCTTTCAGTATACCTTCCCTGACCTCCCCCAGCCTCTCTCCTATAAAGCATCTACTGTCCTTACCATCAATCATGGTCGTTCATTATGTGATATCTAGAGCAGTGGTGCCAACCTATGATCTGAGGTCCCTGTGGAGGACAGGGGGTAGAGGAGTATCTTAGAGATAATGCCATCAACAAGGATTTAGAAATTGCCCACTGTTTTCCAGTAACACTGCTGGGAATTAGGGTTACAGAGACAAAAATGCAACGATCCCTGTCCTCAAGGAGCTTGTATTCCTTCAGGGGAAACAATATGTATCCATATAACTATATTACAAATACATGCTAAGTAGGTAGATGAGAATATTTTTCTTGAGGGAAGGTGGAGTTGAGGGATTAACAAAGACCCCACATAGGCAGTGCCATTTGAGCTGAATTTAGAGATTCTAAGGGGACATTTCAAGAGACTCCTAGTCCATAAGGGGACCAACTATTGTTGTATTGATCTTTATTTCATGCCAACAAAATATATACAGCTTATCAGTCTATTATGTATTATGGTTCATTGTATAGCAGGTTTAGAGCTAGAAGGGACTTTAGGGGCCCAGCCCTCTCATTTTACAAATGGAGAAACTGAGACTCAGAACTTAAGTGACTTTCTCAAAGTCACTCAGTTAAAAAGGGACAGAGGTGGGATTTTGCACTCAGGTCCTTTGACTCAAGAGCTGGTGCCCTTTCCAGGGTACCATACCACCTCTGTGATTTGAGTTCATGCCATAAATGTCTTGAGGGCAGGGATCAGGGCTCACTTATCTGTGTTTCTTCTCTATGCTCTGTCGGCCAAGTACAGTGCTCTTAGACACAGAAGATAGTTGACAAGTGTCCATGAAAATGAAATGAATTGATTTCCACAGACTATCCCCCTCAAAGCCCCATCAGTTCCATAAAGGACTCACAAAATATTTTAAACTTTTAAAAGGGGTCATCTTACTTAAAAAGATGGGGACCAATGATCTAGGGTTTGCATCTGCTTCACGTATATTGGTACCATCTGCCCAACAATACAGTGAGCCTCTTGGCAGCTTTGTTTTCCTAAGAGAGCTGGAAGTGCTGCACCAAGTTAGCCCTGCCTGTTGTGTCCTGGAAGAGCACAGGACGAGGAGGCTGAAGACTTGGATTCTAGACCTGCCCCCAACACTTAATGACTGTGTGACCTGCAAATCACTACCTCCACTGGACTTCTGTTTCCTGAGCTGTGAAATGGTGATGATGGATTAGATTGGAGGTGGGAAACCTTTGGCCTCAAGGCCACATATAGCCCTCTAGGCCCTCAAGTGTGGCCCGTTGACTGAATCCAAACATCACAGAACAAATCCCCTTAATAAAAGAATTTGTTCTGTGAAGTTTAAATTCACTCAAAGGGCCTAGAGGGCCACAGGAAGCCTCAAGACCAAAGGTTCCCCAATCCTGGATGAGATGATATCTAAGGTCTCTCCCAGCTCTGACATCCAGTGTTCTAAGGCCCCTCTCAGCTCTGACATTCCTTTTTCTGAGACCCCTTCTACTTCAGATGGTTTATGTTCTAAAGTCCTTTCCAGGGCTAATATTCAGTGTTCTAAACTGTCTTCCAGTTCTGACATTCTGTGGTCTAAGTCAATAGCCACTGAGGAATCAATGTGTTTTGTCTCGCCTGGCGGCACACAGGAATGGGCTTCCTAACCTCTGGAGGCCCAGAAGTCTGCGCTTTAACTTAATTATCTGCATGTTTGGGGAAATGGATGATTATTAAGCAAACAGAGCTGATGCCAGGAGATTCTGATAATAATAGTTGACATTGATAAAAGACTTTACAACTTACAAAGCACTTTACTTCTATTGCCTCATTTGAACCTCACACAACAACCCCCTGTGATAGGCAGTGTGGACATTTTCATCCCCATTTCACAGATTGAGAAACTGAGGTGTAGGA
Organism: Notamacropus eugenii; assembly: GCF_028372415.1. Lineage (NCBI taxonomy): Eukaryota > Metazoa > Chordata > Mammalia > Diprotodontia > Macropodidae > Notamacropus > Notamacropus eugenii. The sequence continues at coordinate 63,106,180 of NC_092876.1, forward strand.
GCTATTTGGTGACTTGTCTGAGCTTACACAGCTCTGAAGTATCAGATCTGGACCCTGAATCTAGGTTGTCTGACTTTGTCCTCTTTTCCCCAGCTTCCTCACATGCTGTGGCTGCCCAGTTTCTCCAGTCTTGTGCATTATAGGGTTTCAGTAAAAGATGCAATGACTCACTCATTTGTGGAGTGAATGAATGATAAGGTTCTTCTGTCCAACTTTGCTTCTCCTCATGATATCCGACAGAGAGGGAGATCCCCATGACCTCAACACTCCATGCCCACAGTCTGCTGTAGGTGGGATAGCTCTGTTGACCTTCAGCCTCTGTCAAGAAAATGGATAACTCTAGGAATAGGGTGTCACAGAACCATAGAATATTTCACCTGAAAAGGAATGCAGAGAGCATTGTGTCAGATTCTCTCATTTTACAGATGAGGAAATAGTCTTGGAGATGAGAAGTGACTTCATACAACAAGTTAGAAGCTGCTCTCCTCACTCTGAGTCCAGGGGCTCTCCACTGTGGCCACATTGCCTCCCTGGTCATCTCCTTCCTTCCTGCCCCCCTCCTCCCCACCAGCCGGCCATCCATCATTCTGTCCCTCACAGAGGTTAAGTGGGTCCCTGAACAGCAAATCCAGAATATCCTGGAGACCCAGGCTTCACAATGCCGGGCGCTGTTACCACATCACCAGTCCGGCTGAGGAAGATTGAGTTTCAGTTTGCTCTTGCTGGCTTTCATCCAGGTAAAGCAAATTTGGTGTTGGAGGGAAAGAACGCATGCCTGAGATTGGCTTTGCTGAGACACACTTAACTTGGGACTGTGAAAATATTGTAAGAAGGCTCCAGTTCGGCACCAAAGGCAGATAGGGGGCCTTTGAGCCAGGAGGAAGGTAAATAGGTATATATGCATTGGAGATCCTTGAGGCAGAAGGATTTCTCATTAGTTAGCTTAAGAGACTGAAGCCTGAATGTAAGGCCAAGGTAGAAAAATACCTTTTTTTGTCTCTTGCTAGCATGTACTTTAATAAATGCCTGCTGAGGCAGGAACAGTGAAAGCAATAGTGAGTTTGGAGTCAGGAAATCAAGGTTCTTGACTTGGCATTGCTGCTGCCTGGTTATTTGGGCCTCGGTTTCTTCCTCTGAAAAAAGGGGGACTTAGATTGGATGATTTCCATGGTTCCTCCTAACTGTGACATTCTTTGTGTTCAGGCCCCTTTCAGATCTAACATTCAAAGTTCTCACATTCTATGTTCTAAGCAAATCTGACATTCTGTGTTCTAAAGTACCTATAACATTCTATGGCTCTGATTCTTTTCAGGGGAGATGGTTAGCATAGCAGGATGGGCCAGTTACTTCTGGACAATCATTGTTTATGCCTCACTATCCCAGACTGCCTCATCCCTTGTCCTGAGGACAGAACTGTGCCTGGTTCATCTTTACATTTTCCCCATCATGCCTAGTTAGTATAGTTAGCATTCATTCAATATTTGTTGGGAGGTTTTCTCATCCCAGTGATGGGCAGCGTTGACCTATCCATTCCCTGGCCTTAATTGGCATTTGCTGAGGTTTATGGTACAGTTCATGGAAATAAATTTGATTCAATGTGCTAAATGCCTGATATATGTCTAGTTTTTGGCAGCCTGGGAATAATGGTGATTATTACCGTTATTAGAGTTAACATTTATAAAATGTTTAAGGTATGCAAATCACTTAATATATGTTATATCGTTGGATCACAAAGATAAATGAGATATGGATCATACACAAGTAGCCAGAATGCACAACTGAATATGGCAAGTACATAAGAGATGTGCCCAGTTTATATCTTTACTTTAGCTATACTTGTACCTGTACTTCTTATCTCCCTGCTAGAGTATAAGCTCCTGGAGGACAGCAATTGTTATGCTCTTTGTTTGTACATAGTAGAGTTCCTGGAATTTAGTAGGATATCCCCTAAAGTCCCTTCGAAGGCTCAAATTCTAAGATTCTGTGAAATGCTTGCTGGTTGATGGCTTGATTGAAAGAGCCAAGTAATATCTAGAAAAGGTTCATTTCTGATTAAGGGAAGATAACGAGGGAAGACTTCTTTGAGGACATGACATTGGATTTGGGTCCTAAAGGATGGCCAGGCTATTGACAAGGAGAGGTAGGGTATGTTATGATTTGGGGGTCCATGGAGCTGTCACCACACTCCTTCGATTTGTAGCAAAGAAAGACAATTCCAGCTCCATTGCTTACAACCTTTATGACGTTGGGCGTTACTCCCTCTCTATAAAATGAAGAAGCTGGACTAAGTAACCTATGTGGTCCCTTCTGGCCCCAAACCTTGGAATTCTATGAAATTTCAGAAGTTTTTTTATCCTTCTACTTGTTTGACCTTCCCAGGTTCAGCAGGACCTTCTTAGCTCTGTGGGAGAGCTGGTTCAATCCTCCTCAAGAGAGATGAGCCAGGGCCAAAAGAGGCTCTGGTCATGAACCAAAGGAGCTGTCTTTCCATGGTACCTCTGGCGCATTTGAATTCAGTCAGATTCCCGTCTTGCTGGGCCTCTTGCTAGGAAAACATGGCCTTGCCTTGGCCTCTCCTGCCCTGAGGCCTGATGACTGAGCAGAAGCCAGCAGTTCATCACCCCTTGTAATAGTCTTTTGTTCTAAGGGCCCTTTCAGCTTTAAAACTGAGGAATCTGCAGTTTTCAACTTCCAGGCTTTGGAGACTTTCCACAATCTGGGACCGCCTTAACTATCCATCTAACTTTATTGGAGCATGATAATGATGATGAGGATGAGGATAATGATGATGATGAAGAAGAAGAAGATGAGGAGGAGGAGGATGAAGATGATGAGGATAATGAGGATGATGATTATGATGATGATGATGAAGAAGAAGATGATGATAATGGTGATAGCATTCATATCATTCTATCTGCCCAACAACCCTGGGAGGGAGGTGCTATTATTCTCCCCATTTTAGAGATGAGGAAACCAAAGCTTAATGAGGTTAAGTGATGTGTTCAGCATCACACGCAGCTGGGGCAGGATGTGAACACAGAATTTTCTCACTCCGGGCCCAGTGCTCTTACCCATTATGACATCTAGGATTTCAAAAAGGGTGAAAATTGGGAATCAGGGGACAGTGAGGATTCTGGTTTGGGGCGGGGAGGAGTTTAAGAGGCTCATTCTTTTCTTCATTCTATAGAAGGAACCTGAGGGGAAAAAATGTCAGAGCTGGGAAGGCCCTTAGAACCCAGAATGTCAGAGCTGGGAGGACCCTTAGAACACAGGATGTCTGAACTGGAGAGGCCTTTGAACACAGACTGCCAGAGCTGGGAGGGTCCTTAGAACCCAGAATGTCAGAGCTGGGAGGGCCTTTAGAACACAGGATGTGATTACATAAAACTGAGAAGTTTTTGCACAACCAAACCCCATGCAACCAAAATTCGGAGGGATGTAGTAAACTGGGAAAGAATTTGTAAGGCTAAGCTCGGGGATAAAGGCCTCATTTCTAGAATATATAGAGAACTGACTCAAATGTGTAACCATACAAGTTATTCCCCAATTGATAAATGGTCAAAGGATATGAGCAGGCAATTTTCGGAGGAAGAAATTAAAGATATCTATAATCATATGAAAAAAGGCTCTAAATCACTTTTGATTAGAGAGATGCAAATCAAAACAACTCTGAGGTACCACATCACACCTATAAGATTGGCAAATATGACAAAACAAGAAAATGATAAATGCTGGAGAGGATGTGGGAGAGTTGGAACACTAATTCATTGTTGGTGGAGCTGTGAGCTCATCCAACCATTCTGGAGAGCAATTTGGAACTATGCCCAAAGGGCTACAAAAATGTGCATACCCTTTGACCCAGCAATATTGCTACTAGGACTGTATCCCCAAGAGATCATAAAAATGGAAAGGGTCTCACAAGTACAAAAATATTTATAACAGCACTCTTTGTAGTTGCCAAAACAAGGGGATGCCCATCAATTGGGGAATGGCTGAATAAATTATGGTATATGAATGTAATGGAATACTATTGCGCCATAAGAAATGATGAACAAGAAGACTTCAGGGAGGCCTGGAAAGACTTATATGATCTGATACTGAGTGAAAGGAGCAGAACCGGGAGAACTTTGTGCATAGCAACGACCACAGTGTGCGAGAGTTTTTCCTGGTAGACTTGGAAATTCGTAATAATGCAAGAACTTATTAAAAAAAAAATCCCAGTGGTGGTTTTCTAAGGCAAAATGCCTTCCACACTCAGAGAAAGAAATACAGAAGCCATTCTCAGAATGTAGCAGATCATGTTTGTGTGTGTGTGTGTGTTTTTGTGTATCAAGTTTTGATTTGTTATATGATTTCCTCCATTTATTTTAGTTTGACTACATAGCATGACTATAGTGAAAATGTACTCAGTAGGAAAGTATATGTAGAACCTATACAGAAGTGTATGCTGTCGTGGGGAGCGAGGGAGATAGTGGAGAGTAGGTGTGGGGGGGATAAAATCTTAATTTTACGGCAGTGATTGTAAAACATTAAAAAATAATAATAATAAAATAAAATAAAAAAAGAACACAGGATATCAGCATCTGGGAAGGCAAGAAAATATGGTGGTGATTCTGTTGAATTTTGAAGAAAATGAGTGATGATGAGGTAAGAGATAAGGGTAAAGGTAAAGGTAAAAGGTAGGAGGTAAGGAGGGAGAGCATCCCAAGCACCTGGCACTGCCTAGACAAAAGTATAGAGATGGAGATGGAATGTCAATTATGAGAAACATTAAGCATTCCAGTTTGGCTGGAACATAAAACAAGAAAAGGGATGTGTAATAAGCTTGAATAAGTAGGCTGAATCCAGATTGTGAAAGATTTTAGATAGCAGAGAAGTTTTTATTTTATTCTAGAGGCAAGGAGGGGCCACTGGAAATGTCAGAACAAAGAAGTGACACAGTCAGATCTGTGATTGAGGAGGATTGTTTTGGTGGTAGTTCCGAGGACGGGCTGGAGAGGGGAGAGACCCAAAGCAGGGAGGACCATGAGAGGGTTATGGCATTGGTCCAGGCAAGAGGGGATGAAGACATGTAGAGGGACAAAAAGGGGATAGATATGTGCCATATTGGGGAGGAACAGTCAGCAAGCCATGTTAACTGGTTGGATGGGTCAGGGGGTGGAGAGGGAGAGAAAGGGAATTTGAAGAGAAATAATGGTGGTGTCCTGGGCAGAAATAGGGAAGTTAAGAAGAGGGAGGATTGGGGGATGGGGGAGGACAAATATAATGAATTCTTCTTATCAGTTCCATGACCAACCATGATTCCCATGGTTCCCATGGAACCTACCTCCCAAAAGAGGGAAGAGGGTTTCAAAATACCGAATGAGATCTAGGTTTTTCAACATGGCCAAATGCGGGAATATGCTCTGCTTGACTGTGTATATTTGTTTCGACGGTTTGTTTTTCTTTGTTTATTTTTGCAGTGGAGTGTGTGTGTGTGTGTGTGTGTGTGTGTGTGTGTGTGTGTGTGTGTGTGTGTGTGTGTGTGTGTGTGTGTATAAAAGAGAGAAAATAAATATTTGTTCATGGAAAGACAAAATAAAATTTTAAAAATGAAACCTATGGGAGACAAACAGAAAGAAACATAATGAGTTCTGTTCACCTAAACATTTCTTCCTCTGTCAAGGGGGTTGAGGTTCCACTGGATGCCTTCTGACAGATCTGGGCTCAGTGTAAGGAAAGACTTCCTAATGATGAGAGCTGCCCAGAGGAAGATGAACCTGCCTCAAAGGATTATGATGGTCCCCTGGCAGAGGGGTGGTGACCACTTGGGGTAGGTAGGGAAGGGATTTTCCTTTGAGCATGGCTTAAGCCCTCTATCATCTCTAGATCAGTGATGCTTCACTCTATTTGAGTGATTCCATGCCCAGAGATCACGGGACTAGCATTCCACAGTTCTCATCCCACAGACAAGCCTGGGCCATCCCAGACTCGAACCCAGCTCTGCCCTGAGCAGCCACCTCACAGGTTCCCAGGGACAAGCAGCAGCAAGTAGCCCACAGAAAGCATGTTGGAGTGGGAAGGTCAAGTGCTTCTCCCTAAGCAGCCTATGGGGAGAGGAGCGGTTGCTGTTGGGAAGGTATCCAGCCTGCTGTCTGGTAGCTGTGAGCAGCTGTGGGTTTATTTACATCCTGGGCTGTGGGAAGCATCTCTGCAGGGAAGCCGACCAAGAGGAGAAGGGCACATGCGGGGCCACCTCCCCAGGGCTGCCGTAGGCAGTGCAGGGATGGACAGACTGTCCAGAGCCCAGTAGAGCATCTGTCCTCCCTCCTCTCAGCTCTCAGCCCTTCCGCTCACTGCCCTCCCTCTCTGCCTGCCCACCTGAGCTCTCTGCGATACTGGCCACTGGTGACTGCCCCTTCTTCCTTTCCTAGATTTCTAAAGCATTCCACTTTCTGGGTTCTCCTCCTGTGTCTCATGCTGCTTTTTCTTGATCATAGAATCATAGATTGAGACCTAGAAGGGAGTACAGAGGCCAACTAGAGCAGCTCTTTATTGACAGATGAAGAAACTGAGACCCAAGAGGTTAGATGACTTGCCCAAGGTCATGTAGGCAATGAGTATAAGGTGGAGGATTTGAACTCATGTCCTCTTTCCACAATGCCACGCACAAGATCATAGATTTAGAAGTGGGAGGGGACTGAAAGGCCATCTAATTCAATTGCTTCATTACACAGATGAATAAACTGAGGCCTAGATGGTAATAAGGAACAGAGCTAGGACCCAAATGTTGGTCTTCCTTCTCCCAACCCTTCCCTCCTAACTATATCTTGGAAGGCAGTGGTCTCCAAAGTGGGAGTATGTGATTTGTAGCCTAGGAAGAGTGGTCACGTCCCACCCACCCACCCCACTGTAGTCAATAATGGGGCTTGTCTAACCATAATCATACTCCCCAGTTCTACCTTCTCCCACTACCTGGGACTCTACAAGTCTCTCTCTTTCTTACCATTGAGGGCACCCCAAGATAGTTATAATCTAACTACCTTTCCCCCTCAGCCAACTGCCCAGGTGTCATTGGGAAAATCCTTCCCCCTGCCTAGAATATCTACACTCAGCCACCCTAGGTCTTCATGTGGCAGCAAGGGTTCTGACCATGGCACTCCCATATTTCATAAACTCCAGTGTCTCTCTGTTGATTCAGATATCAACCATTATTTCATACATTTTTAAATTTCTACTGTTGTTTAAGTTTTATAATGTATATAAGTGTTTGGTACAACAGCAAATGCATCTAACTTAGGAATATTTGAATAAATGTTCGTATAGGTTTTTCCCAAAAGTCTTCCCAAAGTGCAGTTCTAGGGTACTGAATCTTCAGTAAGCTAAGACTTTGGAGGGGCAGTGCTCAATTTTTTTTTCTAATAGGATGTGTGAACAAAAAAAAAAGATTTGTACATCACTGGGGTAAAGCTCAGTCCTCCATGCCAACCCTGTCTATGTGGATGTCTCCCACGTCTCTGTTCACTGGCTCATTCATCCATCTATTCATTCCATTTGTTCTGTTGGTCAGTCATTTCAGTTGCGTCTGACTCCAGTTGGAGTTTTCTTGGCAAGATACTGGAGTGGTTTGCCATTGCCTTCTCCAGCTCATTTTATAGGCAAGGAAACTGAGGGAAACAGGGAGAAGCGCCTTGACCAGGGTCACACAGCTAGTAAGTGTCTGAGGACAGATTTGAATTCAGGGCTTCCTGACTCCACTCCTGGCACTCTATCCACAGTGCCCTAGTTCTATTACTTACCATTCCTGCGACCTTGGGCAAGTCTTTTTCTCTCTGAGCCTTAGCTTCCTCATCTGGAAGATGGAGATAATGTATTAGAGGTTCTAGAAGGTAGAGTGGAAGAGTAGGGCAGAGGACAATGGGGATGAGAGGCAAGGAGCAGTAGCTTTGGGTGGGAAGGTTTCACCTAGGCAGCCTCTTGACTGATTCTCAGGAATTTGGAGAGGAGGGAAGGAGAGAGAGTTTGCTAGCCATGAGACAGTAAGAGAACAGTAATCATTAAGCCCACTTAGGCCGGTGAAGAGACATGCATTCAGGGTGTGTGTAGGAGTTCTTGGCCAACCCAGAACCTGGCTGGCCTCATAATGACCCTGCAGGTCCACTCCCTTAGAAACACTTTGACATCCACACCCAGACACCCAGATAGGTCCCGAAAGAGATAATACTGAACAGATATAAATACACACGTACAAAAAGAACGCAACTCATGTTTCTCTAGCACCACATTAACTACTTTCCTTACTGGCCTGGGGAGAAAAGCATTATTATCTTCATTTTGTAGAGGCCTAGTGAGGCGCATTAACTTGCCCAGGGGAAGGCGTGTAATAAGTGTGTGAGCTGGGATTTGAACCCAAGTCTGACTTTAAGCTTAAGCTTTGCGCAAAATACACCCAAAGCCGTAGCCATAGCCATTTTTGTCTCTGGGCGTACCCAAATCTACACATCCCCACAAAAGGCAGTGAGGTTTAAGGTCCCCTTGGAATCACGAAGACCCAGTTTCAAGTCCTGCTAGTCCAACCCCTTATTTAACCAATGAGCCCAGGACTGCAAGTCAGTCCTTTAATTGACACTCTAGTTTCCTTTTTTTTTTTTTTCAAATTTATTTATTTACTTTTAGTTTTCAACATTTACTTCCATAAATTTTAAATTTTCTCTCCCTCCCTCCCTGAGATGGCATGGAATCTGATATGGGTTCTATGCATACATTCCTATTAAATACATTTTCATGTTAGTCATGTTGCATAGAAGAATTACAACTGGGAGAAACCATGAGAAAAAAACAAAACAGAAACTAAAATAGTCCTCTTTGCTCTGCGTTCAGACCTCATAATTCTTTCTCTGGGTGTGGAGGGTGACATTCTAGTTTTCTAGATACCTCGAGTCACCTATACACATCTAGCTTTCTAGATATTTCTAGTTATTTTCTAGTAATTTCTAGTTGCCTAGTTATTTCTGGTTATCTACTAGTCATGTCTAGTTTTCTATATATCTTTAGTTAGATGCAGGATTTGAACCCAGATCCTGTGCTCTGGAATTAAGAGGACATGGGTCTCACCCTCATTTTTACTTCTGACATGTCACCCCTTTCATCTATGTGGGCCTCAGTTTCTTGATCTATAAAATGGTTTTCATCATCTCCGAGGTCTTTTCAGTCTACAGTTTTTTGATGCAGTTGAGAGATCCCATTTGACCTAGAAGGAGGCTGAGTCCAAGAGGGATGTTTTGCCTAGTTCTGGTTCACATGCTGGATTCGTGGCCAAGCTGGGATCTGAACATAGACCTGCTAACTTTCAGGTCTGGGCTGCCTCTGAATGACAGATGTTGGAATCAATCTGAGGAATCTGAGACAGGATGGAAAAGAGGATTATGGGAAAGGGATGTCATTCTCCTGAACTCCCAGACAGCTGGAGTTTATTTAAGAATGGTAGGTGATGGTCACAGACTCCCTGGTGTTGAGATCCTAAGTCATTGGTCCATAGGATGTAGAGCTGGAAGGGACCTTGGAGATTATCTTAGCCCAGGGCTTCCATTTAACAGATGGGGAAAACTGAGGTCCAGAGGAAGGAAGTTGTCTGTATTCATATAGATAGTCTCTTGTTCTTGTTGTCCTTTTGGACAAGATGGAGAGAGGCAGGCTAGGTGTGTGAATGGTTAAATGGATCCATAATTGGTTCAGTAACTGAGCCCAAGTTGGATCTCTTAATGGGTTGCTATCAACATGGATGGAGGTCTCTAGTGGAGTGCCTCAGGGATCTGCTCTGAGCTCTGTTCCAGTTAGCTTTGTTTCAAATCACATTGATAATGAAAGGCCACATGGCATAATAGATTGAGAGCCAGCTAGGAAGACCTGGGATCAAGTCTTGCCTTTGGAACATACTGCCTGTGTGACCTTGGATATGAGTTCTAGACTCCAGGCTCTAGACAAGTCTCTAAGACTAAGTTGTGGAGAAGGTATTAACCTGCTTTGCTGGAGGGATTTTCCTCACCTGGGAGTTCTCTATATCAGTGAAATCCCAGGTCCACAGTCCTACATTGATGAAGGAAAGTGCAGAAAGACAAGCAGACTCCAATAAGATGTAATAGAAATCTGCCTAACCTAACCCTTAGTGGAAGGTTTTTGTATATGTGCCCTGCACCCGTTGGGCAGACTGGTGAAGCCTAGGGGGTCCTTTCTCAGAAGAAATGCATAAAATAAAATGTACAAGATTGTAAAGGAAGCCAGTGATACTGCATTCTTTCTCTCTCTGTCTCTGTCTGTCTCTCTCTCCCCCTTCCTCCCTCTCTCCCTCTCCTCCCCTTCTCTCTCTCTCCCTCTTTCCTTCTTTCTCTCTTTCTCCTTCCTTCTCTCTCTGTATATATGTATATATGTGTGTGTGTGTGTGCATGTGTGTGTGTGTGTGTGTGTGTATGTATACACAAGATTCATAGACCCCAGGTTAAGAACTCATTTCTTAGAAGTCTCCAGACATGGAATGGGTTGAAGGCAGTGGGTCCCCCTTGCTAGAGAGCCCAGGGACCCTAAGGACTCTCATGCCCCTGATGGTCTCTGACTCTTTGTGACTCTCACTTCTCCCTCAGGTCTTCTTCTTGCCCCACTGGCCTGAGCCCCTGCAGGGAGTGGAGCGTAGGTGTTCCCATGGCCCCTTGCCTGTGCGCACTGCTTCCTGTTATCACCCTCCCCTCCTGGCTCCTAGTAGCCATTGTCTGGATTCAGGCAGAAAGTAGGGATGGGAGGAGGTAAAGGGGATGAGTAGTGTTTAGGGAGCATCTGCTCTGGTGGAGAGTGGTGAGAGGGGAAAGGGGGAGAGGAAGAGGGAGAGAGAGAGAGAGAGAGAGAGAGAGAGAGAGAGAGAGAGAGAGAGAGAAGCGAGCGAGTGAGTGAGCGAGCGAGCGAGTGAGCGAGCGCAGGTTAAAAGTTCAGCTCTTGTTCTCTGGAGGAGGACAAATCTGTAGCACCGGGGAGTGTGAAAAGGAACTCTTTTCTCCAACTCCACACCAGCAGAATGGAACGTCCGTCCAATCTTCCAACTTGTCAGTGATGGAAAACTGCCCTTGGCCCTGGACTTGGGTAAGGGAGCCCAGGGCTCAAAGGGAATGCTGTGAAGGAGCCGGAGTGGATGCCAAACCTCTTTTCAGCTAAGCTTTGAGCTCCCTGGGGGGTGATGGGATATCTACCCCTCCCCCCATCCATTCGCCAATATCTAGTGGAGCTCAAAGTGACATACTTGGAGGGGTATGTCATGCTGGCTCTCTTTCTTCATGGCCTTAATTCAGTGCCTGCTACATAGTAGGTGATTAATAAATATTGATTGATTGATTCCAGAGACCTTTAGCACCTTGACATTTTTTTACTGGTAGGAGAAGGGAGGAGACAAGACAGGGAAGGTTGAAGAAGGTCAGAGTTGTAATTAGGTCACTGAATTTAGAAGCCAATGATAACATCTGCAAAGCTCCACAGCAGAGAAATAACAGAACTTGACCCCTAGTTAACAAATAATTATTTAAAATACGAAGCCCCACATAGATGGTGGACTCTGGGAAGCTCTTCCACTACCCTCACTTGCTCAGACTTGCTCTGTTATTCCCCACTTCTTAACTGAGCACATTTCCTGCTGCTTGCCCTGGGCACAAAAATCACTAGGTTCAACTCTGGAGATAACCTCCTTGCTAGATCAGAACTTCCCAGGAAATTCCAACTTTTAGCCTAGACCTGAAAGAGATGATCAGCTCTGGAGAATCAACCTCAAACCATGAAAATGCTGAACAATATGTAACCTTGTTTCAGAGTCAGACCTAACTAAATGTAGGTCAGGTCGCTCTCTCTTTTTCCATGGAAGATGGCAAGCCATTAAAAGAAAGAAAGGCATGCCTCCGACCCCAACAAGGAGGCATGGCTGATGGAGAGAAAGCTAGTGAATCAGTGCAATAGATGCAAAAGACCAGTGGAAGGGGAAGGGCAACCCCGTGGAATGGCAGAGACCAAGGAAAATATGGAGAGTGTGGGGCTAATGAAAGGGGCAAGGTCTATATGGGAAGGGGCCCATATTCATGTAGACAGCCTCTCATTCTTGTTGTCCCTTTGGATAAGATGGAGAGAGGCAGGCTAGATGACTGAATGGTTAAATGGATGCATAATTGGTACAATGGTTGAGTCCAAGTTGTATCTCTTAATGGGTTGCTGTCAATATAAAGGGAGACCACTAGTAGAATTGCAGCTAGGTGGTACAGTGAATAGAGGACCTGGCCTTGAGTCAGGAAGACCTGAGTTCAAATTTGGCCTCAGACACTTACTAGCTATGTAACTCTGGGCAAGTCACATCACTGTGTTTGCCTCAGTTTCCTCATCTGTAAAATGGATTGGAGAAGTAAATGACAAATTACTTCAATATTTTTGTCAAGAAAACCCCAAATGGGGTCATAAAGAGTTGGACACGCCTGAAATAACAACTGAATACCAACACACAGATCTTTAGATCCCTGTGAGAATGAATGAAAAGGATGGAGGAGGTGCCAGCACTGGATGAGCCAATTAAAGAAGTAAAAGCTCTAATCCTCCCCCTACACACACACACACACACGCACGCACGCACGCACGCACGCACACACATACACACACTCACTCACTCACAGTTGAAGGAGCTGGTGGAAACCTTGACCCAGGCCTGAGTCTCATCCTCAGGCATTTGGCTTTCACCCACTGATCTGGGAGGCAGGGAATTGAGACAGAAAGGGTGGCTGTCCCTGGTAGTGCCAAAAAACAAACAAAAAAAAAGACCCGAGACTCCCACGCACCCCATTTGCTCTACCATACTGCATTTATTCAACATTTAGTTTGCGTTCTCTCTTTGCTGGGGAAGATGGGGAGACAAAGGTGACCAAAACTGGCCTCATCAAACTCTGAATCACTAACAGCTTTAATTTAAGGCGGACGTGACAGGAGAAACATGGACAAAATGGGAGATTCCATTCTGGGAAGAAATGTTAAGTGCAAGAGGCACTAAGATCACTCTGCGTAGGTCCCAAGGACAGAAGCAGGGGCAGTGTCTGGAGGTTGCAGTGATGATTTTGGCTTAGTAGAAGGAAACACTTTCTAGCAGAACATTCTCCAGAGGTACCATACAGAAAGGAAGCAACGTACCCATCACATAGCATGACCACTTTTGGGGGGATGCTCTAACTCTCTTCAGCCATGGCTAGCCTAGATGGCCCCTTTCCTGTGCTAAGCTAAACATGCAATTCTCTGAGACAACTTCTTGTCTGGAAGATGGGGGGATGCTTGAGAGATCAGGGAAGCCTTCCTGGAGGAGAAGGCAGAGAGGGCAGGTCTCAGGAAAGGGAGAAACCTGGAGGGAGGTCAGGGGCCCAAGAAGGCAAGAAGTCGGGAGAGCGGCAGAGGCTGGGGGACTTAGTGGTTTAGCCTCAGACCAGTTAGGTTTCTTTTTTGGAATGCTTTTACCTCCAGTTCAATCTTCCCTCTCTCCCTTCAGTTTTTACTGGCTCCCCTCTTTTTTTCCTTCATCACTGGCCCTTCCTTCTTCCTTTATTGACTTTTCTTAGCTTTGGATTCTAGAGGGTCCTGTAGCCACATTTCAAGCCTCTTCATTTGGTTTTTCAGAAAGGGTTTTTTTTTATTCTGAGTGTAATAAACACCAAGTGAAATGAGCATTAATTTCCATATACAAAGCAGAACAGGTAAAAGGTTTGTACATGGAATGCTAAATCTCTTTTATTAACAACTTCCATTTACTTTAAAGTGTATTATAAATTCAACATGCAACTTTCAAAACTGTCCACCTTGTCTGTGTCTCCTTCCGGCCTTACTTCTGTGCATTAAAAAAGATACTTTAATGACCCCTTTTTTCCCTTTGATCCTCCTTCCCCAAGTCGAAAAAAAAGAAAAACTCATAACAAATATGCATAGTCAAACAAAACAGATTCTCACATTGACCATATTAAAAATGTGAGCTTCATCCTACTTTCTGAAACCAATCCCTGTCTGTCAGGAAGTGGGCAGTGTGGTTCATCGTAAGTCTTCTGGAATCCTGCTAACCCCTTCATTTTACAGATGCAAAACCAGAGACCCAAAGAGATTAACTGACTTGCCTGAAGTCATATAGGTAGGAGGCATCAGAGATGGATTTGAACACAGCTCCTCTGATGCAGTTTGGTGGCCTAGTATATAGAATTCTGGGTCTGGAGTAGGAAGACTTGAGTTTTGAATCTAGCCTCAGACCCTAGGCAAGTCCCTTAACTTTTGTCTACCTCAGTTTCCCCAACCATAAAATAGGGATAATCATAGGACCTACCTCCCAGAGTTGTTGTTGTAAGGATCATACAAGATAATATTTGTAAAATGCTTAGCACAGGGCCTGATACATAGTAGGCATTTAATAAATATACATGCTCTTCCCTTTCCCTTCCCCCTCTGACTCCAGAGCCAGTGCTCAATTTTATTTTAAAATTATGAATTTAATAGACATGAACAAAAAACAGCATTTCTATATAAAGAAAACTGAAACAGAATTGCCTATGAAACTGAGAATTTGTTAGAAATAGCTTGTCTTTTAAAAACTTTTTCTAAAAAAAAAACAATCTTGTCTTAATTAAATGAATAAAATTGCCCTGTTTAAGTCAACCCTTTTGAACTCTTGTTTTCTTCTGGGTATTTTTAAAATATTGGATCGATGCTCCTTTCTCTTTCATTTCCTTTTGCATCTTTCTGACCACCCACCAACTCTTTTCCACCCTCCCATAGAGGCCTCCACTTGTGGCAGATAAGCTAGTCAAGCAATGCATGTCTCATTTTCTACGGTGGGTTTTTAGCCTGGGGGGAGGGAAGGGAGGTCCGTGAACTTAAAAAATGATTTTTTGGAAGACTGTATTTCGATATAATTAGCTTTCTTTGTAACCTTAGGAACTATATTTTATGCACTTAAAAACATGATTTTGAGAACAGCACCGTAGGCTCCATCAGACTACCGAAGGGGTCCTTGGCTCCCCCAAAAAAGGTTGAAAGCCTCAGATCTAGTCTATCACCTCTCAACCAAGAATGGTCCCCTGAGGTCATGGTTGGTCACTGATTTGAAGGCTCTCAAGGCTGCCCTCCATGTGACTGGGATCACCTTCGAAGCCTTCCTCCTGGTTCTGGTCTTGGGTTCTTTTGGCTGTGCCATACTGTTTTATGAATCCCCTAAGCTGAAGAGATTTAGGGGAGGTTCAGAAGGTTGAGGTTTGTTGTCAAGAGTCCAGGCTGCCTTAGACCTCATTACATCTCCTCTTCCCCTGACTCTGTGTTCTCCTTGCAGAAACGCTGATGGATTCAACTACAGCCACGGCAGAGCTTGGCTGGATTGTGCATCCATCATCCGGGGTAAGTTGATTTTCCCACCTGCCTGGAAGGCTAGCTGTGGAGGCTTTAGAAGGCCTGGACTGTTCATGTGGGTGCAAGACACACTGCTTCCTTCCCCCACCCCCTTCAAGGGCCATGCTGGGCACCCTTCAATCAGTCAGTGAGTACACTTTTATTAAGTCCCTGTCCTGTGCCCTCTCCGGGAGATACAACAGTAAAAGCTAAAGTCTGTTCCCTCTGGAAGCTTATATTCTACTTAGGAGGGGAGGGGGATTAACAAAATGTATTCAGATAAATAGAAAATATTTATCACATTAATACAAATTCAGACACCTTCCTCTCTCATTCCCTGGACCCCAGCACAGTCCCTGCCTTCCCAGAATTCTCAGGCTAGGAAGTCCTGTCAAGGCCCCATACTTGGCCCATCTTTTAAGCCTTTCAGCTTGGAACTGAGGAGGATCTTAGAACACTGAATGTTAGAACTAGAAGGAACTCTAGACAGGCTCTTGGAACATGGAAGTTCAGACATCAAAGGTTCCTTAGAAGATAGAATATCTGAGCTAGAAGTGAACTTAGAACCTAGAATGTCAAAACTGGAAGGAATCTTAAAACAGAGAATGTCAGAAGGGAAGGTCCTTAGAACACAGAATGTCAGAGCTGAGAGGGCTCTTAGAACAGAGCTGGGAGGACCCTTACAACAGAGAATGTTAGAACTAGAGAAGATCTTGGAACTGTGAGGGGAAGGACTTTAGAACATGGAAAGTTAGAGCTGAGAGGGCTCTTAGAGTACAGAGTGGTAGAGATGAAAGGGACCTAAAAAGGTCTAGTTCTACCACCTCACTTTACAGACAAGGAACAAGACTCCTTGAGAACATGTGACTTGTTTAGGGTCATACAGCAAGGAAGTCCAGGTTCAGGACTTTTGCCAGCCCATCACCCCAACCTGACTTTGGGCTTTGTAGACCTAATCTTGGAGAGTCCATTGGTAAGTCAATGGAGGGAGAGTTGAGTGAGAGTATAAGTGTTGTGAGTTAGTTGGATTTTTTGTCATTTTGTCTGGAACATAAAACCTAATGTTTTCTAAATCACTTTAGAGTTTACCAAGTCCTTTCCTTACAAACCTGTGAGGTCTCTAGTGCAAGGCCCAGAGCGGTGAAATGATTTGTCCAGTCACACAGTTTGTCATTTACAGGGACTGGACCATGGTCCTCTCACTTGAGAACTCTCCTCTCTCTTTCCTCTATCACACTGACCTACAGCCCTGAGCTGCCTCCCTTGGAGGAGCCTTATAGACTCCGTTCCTTCCTCCCTGCTCCATGCTATCTTCTAGTTTCTGAAACCCCACCACACCCATCAGACCCAATGGCCTTTGTGGCTACTGGGAATCAGCTGTTGCCTCCAAGACAGTGGAAGAGGGAGGGTCCCCTGGGGCTGGGCTCTTTTCCTTCCTCTCTTTTTGTCCTTCATTTTTCTGATACAAAGCAGGGCCTGCCATCTCCCCTCACTCCCACCCCAAGCCCCCTCACTCGGCCCCCATCCCACCTCCGGCCTAGTAATGAGGGCAGGTCTGGCTGCAGGCAGCCTGAATGCATTATTTGGGGTGTTTAGTCTGTGAGTCCTTGGCATGTTAATTAGAGAGAGGGGAGAAAGGCAGCGTGCTCTAATTAAGTGCTCTAATTAAGTTCTGAAGAACAGCAGCTGTAACAAGGGGGTGACTTTGTCACATGGTGGAGCAATAAGGAAAGGGGGACTCTGGAGGGGCGAGGGATGGGGAGGAGCTTGGCTGGGAAGCCCGTGGGATCTGCTGTTGCCGATCCCTGAGCTTCCTCAGGCTCACCTGTCCTTCCCAACACCAGCCCCTCAGCCTCCTCCTAGGCCCCAACACACCCCATCTATCTTTGAGCACTCCCTAAGCCCTAACCCATACTAACTAGCTAGGCTACCTTTTGTATAAAGCAGGGGTTCTTGACCTTTGTTGTGGGGTGGAGCCCTCCTTAGTCAGTGTCTGGGAAAGCCTGTGGAGGTTTGGAAATGCTCAACATAAAACATGTAAGCTCATAAAAGAAAACAATTATATTGAAATAAAGATGTCATTTTGCCCCATCCTGGTTCACCCTCTAGACCCCCTAAAATCTATCCACTGAGCCTCCTTGGGGGAATGAGTGGGCCCCAGATCCAGAACCCCATGTATCTAGCTGTCTCTCCCTCCCACCTTGGCAGCATTCACAAATGTGAAAAACTTGCCATCTTTGCCTCTACCCAAGTCACTGATAAAATTATGGAGCAAATAATATATTGGAAAGTCTTTTTGCCATAACGTACTCTACAGATAAGAGAGGTTATTATTATTCTCTCTTCCGTCCTTGGAGAAACTGAGGGCACATAAAGAAACGGAGTAATGATGATAACAGCAACTCATTCTTGTGTAGGGATCGGCAGAGGGCCTGGAGCTGAGATTTCATTGATAGCAATTTCCCAGTGAGAAAATTCCCTTTATCCATACGGGTTGGCCCCTGTTCTGCAAATTAAAGTCATAGAGAGTTACTTGTTGCACTGAGAAATTAAGCTAGCTGCCCAGGGTCACACACCCAACGTGTGTCAGAGGTGAGCCTGGAAGCTGGATCTTCCTGGATTGGAGGCTGGATTCCTATTTGTGATGTCACGGGGCAACAGTCATCCTTACATAGCACTTTTACATTTACAAACCGTTCTGGTAACAACCCTGTGAGTTAGATAGTACAGGTGTTGTTATCCCCATTTTACAGATATGGAGACAGATTCAGAGATGAAGTGACCTGGCTGTTACACAATAAATGATGAATCTGTGATTCAGATTCAAGTCTTCTGACTCCAAATCATGGATTCTCAACCTGGACCAGGTCAGCTGGTGTTTGACCTGAAGGATTCTTTGCTCCCAAAAGTTGTAAGAATTGAACCAGGTGGGCTTCAGGAGTCCTTTCTGAGACTACTAAAGAGAGGAACTGCTTCCTCTCTGGGGACAGGGCTGGTACCAGGAGACCCTAGGGAATGGAAGGGTTATAGAGACCAGTCCAATAGGATGGACTGGGTGAAGGAGATGGGGGGAGATACCATCCTGATCACAGTCCCTTTCTCCCAGATCGAAATGCTGCTTAAGGCCTGGGGTTCCCAGGATTGTGGACTAGGGGGACACTTAGAATAGAGAATGTCAGAGCTTAGAAAGGCCTTAGAATATGGGATATCAGAACTGAGACAGCCCTTAGAACACAAAATATAAGAGCTAGGAGGGGCCTTAGAACATAAAATATCATATATCTTAGAGCATAGGATGTCAGAATGAGAAGGGACTTTAGAAGAGTTAGAACTGGAAGGGGTCTGAGGGCACTGGATATGAGAGGAGGGAGGGACCTTAGAATGCTGAATGTCACAGCTGGAAGGGCTCCTTGGAGATCATCTAGTCTAATCCTGTTATTTTATAGGTGAGCCAACTAAGCCCCAGAGAGGTCAATTGAGTTGGCCAAGTGTCTACCACTAGTGAACAGCCAAGTTGAGATTCAAACTCTGGTCCAAATCCAGCATAATTTTCGGTATATTATTCTGTTTTTTGCTTTGGGGCTGGGTTTCAGGAATGGAATGCTAGGTCTTAGGCAAATGGAAAATATACTAGAAACTAAAGAAAGGTTAAGGCCTAAGAATAAGAGACAAGGCAGAGAGTTAGAGCCGGGGGCATTATATTAATATTTTAGAGTTTTCAGGAATGTTGGAAGTAGGGAGAGTCACAGGATCACAGATTTAGAGCTGAAAGGGAACTTAAAAAATATTTAGTCCAACCTTCTCCTTTTATAGATAAGGAAAACGATGCCCACAGAGACAGTGTCTTGTCCAAGGTCACATAGCTACTAGATGATGGGGTCATTTGAGTCCAGATCTCCTTTTTCAAAATCCAGTGTTCTTCTCGTGACTATGGCTCATTTATTTTGGAAAAATTAAAGGTTAAAAGGTAGGAGCCAGAGCTTAGGGGATAGGCACAGAGACCAAATCTTGATCATTTCTTTCCTCAGTCCCTTGAACCACTAAATTTTGTAACCTGAGACTTCTATTGCCTGTGTTACTCATGGCCCCCAAAGCTACAGGTCAAGTCCTGAAGAGCCGGCTTTGTCCCCATTGGCCCTTCTGCCAGGAGGTTGCCAAAGCCCAGCCGGGGATCCTGATCCCCCATGAATGAGACCTTGGGCCTTTTCACCAAAATGTCAGCACTGTGGGCCCTAAAGTACAGCTCTCCTCTGCACATTTCTGGGCATATGTTTGCATGTTACATCCAATTCCCAGTGTGTCAATAAAAGGGAATGTGCAATACAGTCATTTCTGAGGGCCCAGCACATGTAGAATACGGAATAGGTGATTAGATGCATTGATGTCCTCCCACCCTTGATGAAGATAGATACATATGCAGCCAGCAATCCAGGAAAGCAGCTTAGAGGTACTGGGCTGGGCAGATGGGAAGACTTACCCAACGGACTGCCAGAAATGTCGTCTGAGAGTCTTCACACATGAGGCTGGGAGTGCAGGGGGTATCTACAGGACTGCTGAGGCCCCCTTCCTATTCTACTCACAGGAGTCTAGATATAGGACTGTCAGTGACCTCAGACAGGACAGGAATTTTAGAAGAGGCCTTGACCAACTGGTGCCTAATGTAGTGAGTCTCCTAAAGCAGCCTCCCCAGACAGATGCAGGGGTGCTTCTCCCTTCTCCTTGGGTGCTTCCTGAGACTTCTCCTGCCAGACTATGCTCTAGTGGTCAGAACACTGTACTTGGAGTCAAGAAACCCTAGGTTCAAATCCTCCCTTGGCCACTTACTAGCTGTGTGACTCTGGGCAACTCACTTAATCACTGTGTACCTCAGTTTCCTAATCTTTAAAATGAGGACATTGGACCCAATGGCCTCTAAGAACCCTTTGAAACTCCAAATTTATGACCCTATGTCCCTATGATTTTCGGTCAGACTTGGAACTCCCTGAGGGCAGGGATTGGGTTGTCACTGTAATAACAGAGGTGGAAGGTCTCCTAGCAGTAGTCAAAATGTTAAGGAGATGCTGTAGAGCCTACCTCTCCTCCCTCCAAGCATTCTGTCTCCCTTGGTGCACGGAAACTATTTATTCAACTTTTATTATTTATTTGATCAATCAATAATAATTTAATTATTTATTAATTTAACATTTTTTTTATTTTTCATTTACACATCACCTTTATTTCTCCATTCCTAAGAAGGAAGCTATCCCTTGTAACAAAGAATAAAAAAGAACCAGCCCCCCCCCCCCCAAAAGCAGCTTAGGGAAGCCACTGGAAACATTAATAATGCCTGATAACCCTAGTCCACCACTTCTGCAAAGAAGGAAAGGAGGCATATGTTGTCAGCTCTTCTCCAGAAACAGACTTGATCATGATAGTGACGCAGACTCAGCGCTGTTTTGTCTTTGCTTTGTTTATGGTGTTGTCATTTTATATGCTATTTCCCTGGTTCTTCTTCTTTCACTCTGCATCAGTTCATATAAGTCTTCCCATGATCGTCTGAGTTCGTCATATACCAGAGCTCTCCAAAGTCTTAGTTAAAAGGCTTAGCACTAAGGCTTCGAGGATACCTTTATAGTTTCTTGTGGAACAGTAATATTTCATTTTTATTCATACGTATCCATTTGTTTAGCCTCATTCTACGGATGCCCCCTTTTTCCCCAGGTTTTTTGGTTTGTTTATTTGTTTTTGTTTGATTTTTTGCTACAAGGACAGAACGTTTTAGTGTACATTGGACTTTTCTTCCTGCCTTTGATCTCCTCAGGGAATATATTTAGTAATGGGATCCCTGAATGAAAGAACATGGACATTTCAGTCACGTTTTTAGCCTGACTTCCCAAGATCTGTTATTTATTAGACACCTTGAGAACCCCGTAGTCTAGTGGCTCCATAGATCTCCACTCCTTGTTTATTTTATGATTTATTTTTATAATATATTTATATATTATATCTCATATATTATTTATAATTTATGTATAAATTATGTATATATAAACAGTATGTAATTTATAATTAACAGATGTTAATTAATTTGATGTCTCCCTTTGTGTCCTGCGTGCAGTGGGAGGAAGTGAGTGGGTACAATGAAAACATGAACACCATCCGGACCTATCAGGTGTGCAATGTCTTCGAGTCTAGTCAGAACAACTGGCTCCGCACCAGGTACATCCGGAGACGAGGAGCTCAGCGCATCCATGTGGAGATGAAGTTCTCAGTCCGGGACTGTAGCAGCATCCCCAATGTCCCCGGCTCCTGCAAGGAGACCTTCAACCTCTATTACTATGAAGCCGACTTTGACTCGGCCACCAAAACCTTTCCCAACTGGATGGAGAACCCATGGGTCAAAGTGGATACGATTGCAGCAGATGAAAGCTTTTCCCAGGTGGATCTTGGGGGAAGGGTGATGAAAATTAACACGGAAGTTCGGAGCTTTGGGCCTGTCTCCAGGAATGGCTTTTACCTAGCCTTTCAAGACTATGGGGGCTGCATGTCCCTCATTGCTGTCCGTGTTTTCTACCGCAAGTGCCCCCGTGTGATCCAGAATGGGGCTGTCTTCCAGGAGACCCTGTCCGGGGCTGAGAGCACATCTTTGGTGGCCGCCCGGGGCACCTGCATCCCAAATGCTGAAGAGGTAGACGTTCCCATTAAGCTCTACTGCAATGGGGATGGGGAGTGGCTGGTGCCCATCGGGAGATGTATGTGCAAAGCTGGCTACGAATCTGTGGAGAATGGGACCACCTGCCGAGGTAATGGAATGCATTTTTTGTTTGTCCCTTGGTTAACTCTATTTTGCTGCCTCTGGAATGGACTGATTCTTGGTCTCTGGTGTGGGTTGATTCTTGGAGTGGGCCAGTTCTCCTTTTGCTAGAGTGGGTTGATGATGGGGACAAAGGAGAAAGGTTAAAATAGCTTCTTCTCTGGTGCCTCAGGATTTGATTCAATGGCAGAGAGATGCCACATTCTCCGTACCCTAGCCTCAGTTACTCCTCAGGACACTGTGTGGGTGTTGGTTAATGGAAGGGGTCAGACTTCTGCTCTCTGTCAGGAAGCCTTGGCTCTTTCAATTGGTCTGTGATGAGGTCACACTCAGTTGGAAGTCAACTGAGAACATTGAGTGTTGGCATGTTGTGTATACTGTATTACTGGTTCTGATCAGGATTACATTCATCATCTCTTTATAGTTGGTGCGGGGTAATTCCGTTATATTCCTGCTTAGCGATTCCTCATTAGATGGGCATCTACTTTGTTTCTAAATACATAACATATTAAGGTGGAAGGACCCAGAGAACAGGGAATATCAGAGTGAAAGGCCCCTGTCCAACATCAGGCTTTTGTATTCTACAGTGCCTTTCACTCTGAAATTCTGTGTCCTAAGGGCCCTCCCAGCTCTGAAATTCTGTGTCCTAAGGGCCCTCCCAGCTCTGACATCCTGTGTTCTAAGGGCCCTCCCAGCTCTGACATCCTGTGTCCTCAGGGCCCTCCCAGCTCTGACATCCTGTGTCCTAAGGGCCCTCCCAGCTCTGACATCCTGTGTCCTCAGGGCCCTCCCAGCTCTGACATCCTGTGTCCTAAGGGCCCTCCCAGCTCTGACATCCTGTGTTCTAAGGGCCCTCCCAGCTCTGACATCCTGGGTTCTAAGGGCCCTCCCAGCTCTGACATAGTCTGTTCTAAGGGCCCTCCCAGCTTTGACATCCTGTGTTCTAAGGGCCCTCCCAGTTCTGACATTCCATAACTTAAGGAACCTTCCTGACCCAATATTTGGTGTCCCAACATTCTTTGCTCTCAGATCCCTCTGCCTCTTGACACTTTACAGTTTAGGGTCCTTTCTGGTTCTGACATTCTGTGACTGTAGTTTCTTGATTTCAATTTTTGTTTCCCCATTTAAGGGAATGAAAAGGGAGGGTCTGATGGGAGAGACAATACCAAGAGAAAATCGACAGCTAGAATCTCTTTTAACACCTGGTGGCTCCTAATCAAGGAAAATTGATTAGTCCCCCTACTCCCATGCTGGCCCAGAGCCCCCCTAGAGGGGCAGTTTTTGAGCCAGCTGTCCCTATGTGAGTGCTGATTGCTGGCTATGGCGTGATTAATGAGCTAGGGGAGTGCAGAGCCACACAGCCCACGAGTGCAACCTATGAAACAGCTGCCCAGATGTGGGGCCTCCCAGAGCCTATGGCTGGAAAACAGACCCTGTGACCTGACTTCCTCACACCGTGCATACTCCCCCCTCCCTTGTTCTCATCCCAGTCTCTCACTCACTCACTCACTCCTTCCTAGTCCCTTTTCTGTTGGTTTTATGTCCTGCATGGAGGCCCCCAGACAGCTCCTTTTTCCCCATCAGAATATTTGCTAACCCAGCACTGGTCCATTTATATCTGGCCTTTTCAGGAACCCAAAGGATTGCTGAGCTGGAAGGGGCTTCCCAAAGGCTGTGAAGTCTCCACCTGTCTCCAACTTGTTCTAGACCATTCTTTTACAGAATATTAGCATTGGAAGGCCCTTTTAGATGATAAAATGTGTGACTATGGGATGTGAAAGTTAAAATGGTTTTAGAAGGCGGAATATCAGTGCTGGAAAGGACCTTAAAACAGAGAATTTATTATCTAGAAAGGGTAAATGAAATATTACAATCAGTACGAACCTTAGAATGTAGACTGTCAAAATTTGGAGGTGTCTTAAAAACAAGAATTTCAGAACTGGGAAAGACTTGAGAACAAAGAATGTAAAAACTAGGAGAGGCCTTTTAATCCAATGTCAGAGCTGGGAGGGGCCTTAGAACAGACAATGTCAGAGCTGGGAGGGCCCTTAGAACACAGGATGTCAGAGCTGGGAGGGCCCTTAGAACAGAGAATGTCAGAGCTGGGAGGGCCCTTAGAACAGACAATGTCAGGGCTGGCAGGGCCCTTAGAACAGACAATGTCAGAGCTGGGAGGGCCCTTAGAACACAGGATGTCAGAGCTGGGAGGGCCCTTAGAACAGAGAATGTCAGAGCTGGGAGGGCCCTTAGAACAGACAATGTCAGAGCTGGGAGGGCCCTTAGAACAGACAATGTCAGAGCTGGGAGGGCCCTTAGAACAGACAATGTCAGGGCTGGGAGGGCCCTTAGAACACAGGATGTCAGAGCTGGGTGGGCCCTTAGAACAGAGAATGTCAGAGCTGGGAGGGCCCTTAGAACAGAGAATGTCAGGGCTGGGGGGACGTTTACATATTACTTTAAGGTTGCAAAGCACTTTCTATTATATTAGCTCTTTTGATTTCCAAACCTGCATTTTGGAATCTGAATCTGGTTAATTCCATTGCACCCAAGTGGCCATGCAGACACATCTTCTTCTGTGGGCCATCCCTGTGCTCACGCTGCAGGCTCACAGCAGCCTGGTACATGGCAAGGCAGGGGAGGGGGATCAATGATCATCTATAGTTGATGGGCAAGTTCCTTTTTAGGGCCCTTTTGGGAATGAGATTTGTATGATAGAGCTCCTAGGACCTAGGGAATATCTCCCAGGAACATGTTCTATGGTGAAGCAAAAATACCTCTACTTCTTATAGCTCTGTGACTTTGGATAAGTCATTTCCTCTCCCATAGCCTCAGTTTCCTCCCTTGGAAAATGAGGGGTATGGTAAAGATGACCTTGAAGAATGATCTAACAATTTATAAATAATCAATCCCCTCTCCCCCTCTCCAGTCCCATTCAGCGTTTGTCTCTTTTTCCCCACCCACCCTCCTGCGTGATACCTTGAAATTCCAGCCCTCCTGTAGGGGCTCACTCTGGTCTTAGGTGCTGTAGTGTATGGAGGTCCAGCACTGATATCTCTTGAGCTTTAAGCAAAGCTGATAATGCGGAAAGAGGATGAGACTGGTCTCTCTTCTTTATGTTAATTTTCTCTTCCTTGTGTGAATTTTCTTAGTCTTTCTCTGTGTCTTTCTTTCTGTCTCTGTCTCTTCCTCCCTCCATCCCTCATTCTCTCTCTTCCTCTTCCTCTCCTTTCTTCCCTCCTCCTTCCATCTATTGTTTCTCTGTCTCAAGTGGGCATGAGGGTGTATACGTCTTTCTCTTCCTCTCTCCTCTTTGTCCCTTTCCGTGTCTCTCTTATCTTCCATCCACGTTTTCTTGTCTGTCTCTTTCTCTGTATCTCGGTCTTCCTTTGATCCTCCCTCTTTTAGACTGTCTGTCTCTCTCTTCCTTTGTCTCCCCATCTGTCTCTGTCTGTGTCTAGTTCTCTCCCCTATGCCCCCTGTGGAATCAGTACAGCGGTTCCCCACACCAGCAGCTGTGGGAATCCTTCTCCCATGAGCATGCCTTCCCTCTCCAATAGTGAGCCTCACTTCCTGGGCCCTGCCTCTTCCAAAAGAGAGCCAGAAGCTATGACTGATCTGGAGAAAAAACTGACACAAGCCTGAGTGTCGAGATTCTATTGGAGCTGGGATGGGATTTCTTTATGTTTACCGTGGATAGGGAGAGGGGTTTGTGGCCAACACAGGACACTTAGAGCCAAGTGTTCATTCATAGGCTGCAACTTAGATTTTTATGTCAATGAGCCTTTGGGTTTCTCTTCAAATACTATTTCATTCTCTCTCTCTCTCTCTCTCTCTCTCTCTCTCTCTCTCTCTCTCTCTCTCTCTCTCTCTCTCTCTCTCTGTCTCCCCGTGTGTGTGTGTGTATGTGTGTGCGCGCGCATGCATCTGCCTCTGCCTCTCTCTTTGTTTCTCTCTCTCTCTCTGTGTCTCTGTCCCTCTCTGTCTCTGTCTGTCTGTCTATGTCTCTCTCTCCTCTCCTGTCTTTGTCTCTCTCTTCTCTCTCTCCGTCTCACTCTGCTTCTGTCTCTGTCTCTGCCTCTGTCTCTCTCTGTTTCTCTCTCTTTCTGTATCTCTGTCTCTGTCTCTGTCTGTCTGTCTATGTCTCTCTCTTCTCTCTCTCTCTGTCTCTCTCTGCTTCTGTCTCTGTCTCTGCCTCTGTCTCTCACTGTTTGTCTCTCTCTGTCTCTCTTTCTGCATTTGCCTCTTCCTGTCTCTGTCTGCCTCCTTCTCTTATTATTCCCTTTGACTTCTTGGTTTTTTTTCCCCTCCTCTGTTCCTTGCAGTCCACCCATCACAGCTATGAAGGTTACTTCCTTTAGGCTTTGGTTTGTCTTTGCACCTCCCTCCCTCCTCCCATTTCTATCTCCTTCCTCCAGCAGCCCAAGGAGCACAGTGCTGTAACACCCTGTGTTCTAACGCTCCAGATTCTAAGAACCCTTCTCTCTCTTGCATCTTACATTCTAAGAGCCCTTCTCATGCCTACATTCTGTATGAAGAGACTTTGCAGCTCCAACATTCCATATCTCATCATGTTTTGCCAGTTCTGGTCCACTTCAGTGTTCTATATTTGAAGAGCCTCCCCACATTCCGTATTCTAAGATACCTGCCAACTCTGGCAGTCCTGTATCCTAAGAGCCCTTCCAAGTTTCCCGTTTGATGTCTCCTGGTGTAACCCTGGAGGTGGGGAGACAGGTCAGTCTAAGAGTGAGCCAACTGGCCCAGGGAGGAGGAGAGGAAAAGATGGGAGGAGTAGGTGCAAATTGGAATGCTCAGTGGGAGTGTGGTGACCTCTTCCTTCCAGCTTATGTACTTTTCCTAGAAATTTCTGTCCAGCCAGGGGTGGGAGAGGTGTCAGTGGGCAGATGATCAGATATCCCAGGAGCTCCCAGATGTTGCCTTCAGCAAGGGTGAAGGGAGAGTCAGTCGTCAGAGAAATTTTAGTGAAGAGAAAAAATCCTCATTTTTCCTCCTTATGTCTATCTCAATTGTACCCGGAAGCTGGATGGGACCTTAAAGACCATTTAGTCCAGGAGTTAATAGTCTGAGGTCTATGAATTTATTCTTTTTTCTATTTTGCTAACTTCATTTCATATATTTGGTTTCCTCCGCAATCATGTATTTTATTTTATGCACTAAATGCTGTGACTTTGAGAAGGGCTCCCAGGGTTCATCGAGCTGCCTGAGGGGTTTACAAGACAAAAAAATGGCTAAGAGCTCCTTCTTTAGTGAATCCTTCTTCATCTCACTCCACCACCACCACCCCCTTAGCCCCAGACTTCATCACCAAACACCTGGACTTTTGCCACAGCCTCATCCTTGGACTTCTGGTGTCCAGTTTCCTCTAATCCATCTTCCACACATTTGCCAAATTCATTTTTTCTAAGACCCAGTTCTAACCAGTTCACTCCTCTACTCAGGAATCTTCTGTGGCCCCCTATTCTCTCTAGAATAAAATGTCAGCCTCTCTGCTTATCACTTAAAGAGCACTCCATAGTCTCATATCAGCCTTCCTTTCTGCATTCATTTTGAATTGCTAGGTGGTTCAGTGGATAGAGCACTGGGCCTCAAGTCAAAAAAACCTGAGTTCCAATCTGGCCTCAGGCTGTCGGGCAAGTCAAATGACTTCTGTCTGCCTCACTTTCCTCCTCTATAAAATGGTAATCGAAGAAGCAGCTAGCTCTCAGAATTGTCTTGAAGATTAAATGGGATAATATATGTAAGGGCTGATAACAGTGCCAGGCACATAGTGGTTACTTTCCCTCCCCTTATGTGGTCTGTATTCCAGTCAAGCTCTCCTACTTCCTTTTCACGATGTGCTGTACATCTCTGCACATTCCCGTCTTTGCACAGGCTGTCTCCTAGACCAGGGAAGCCATCCCTGCTCACCTCAACCTCTTTGAATCCTGAGTTGCTTTCAAGGCTGAGCTCTGACGCTCCCACAAAAGGCTTTTCCTGTAATGGTTGATGCTTTGCATGCACTCATCTGCCCGCATGTTGGCACGTAGTAGAGTTTTTTAAAATGCTTACTGACTGACTAACTAGATATAAAATGTCCGAGGTAGAAGAGACCAGCAAGCCCAGAATTCCTCATGTGATCCCTGTGTACGTGGCCCACAGTTTTTCCCTGGCTTCCAAGTTGGGTAGTAAGCAGGGCCTCCTTTTAAGAACCAAATCAAACCATGCCCTGGCAAGAAAATTAAGTCATAGGATTTAGAGCAGGAAGGGACTCTAGAGATTCTGTCATTTAACTCATTTTACAAATGGGGAAATTGAGGCTCTGAGATGTCTTACCCAAAGTAGTACGTAGCAGGGTCAGAATTTAAACCCAACTAAATTCTTTCTCTTCCTACTACAAAGGGAAGCCTGTGTCTATTTGTCTCTAATTCTTCACCACCCACAATTCCCTGTTTATCTCCCTGCAGTCTGACACCTGATTCTACCTCTCTACTGAAAAATGCTCAGAAATAAGTGACCTCTTACCCTTCGGATTCTGTGGTTTTTTCCTCACGACTCAGACTCCTTGACCTCTCCGTAGATTTCCACAGCACTGACCATTGTATCTTCCTGCATATTCTTCTCCCTCTGGCTCCAGTGGTCTTCTTAATCCCCCCTCAGTGGCCTTTGCCAACCAGTGACCTCCTCCAACCCTCTAAGGGTGGAAGCCCTGGCACCTTTTCTTTCTTCCTCTATCCTTGGGTGATCTCATCTCCTCCCCTGGTTTCCTCTATACAGGTAGGTCCCTCTCAGCTCTATCCAGCCCAAATATCGACTCTGAACTCTGGTCTTGTACTTCTTAACTGCTTCGTGGACATCTCTACCTAGATGCCACCTGGAAACTAAGACTCAACACATCTGAAAGTGATCTCATCATCTTGCCCCCAACCCCCATCCCCAAATCTGCCCAGTCTCCCAAGTTCATTATTTCTATTGATGATGCTGCCATCCTCGCAAATCACCCAAACTTTCAAAGCTCAAGATTGGCAGTGACTCTTCCTTAGTCTTCCTCCTTCCATCTGCTCAGTCCCATTCATGTTCCTTCCACATCATCTCTATCCATCCTTTTCTCTCCCCGCACACAGTCATTACCTTCATTTCAGTCCTCCTCACATCTTGCCTAAACTATTGTCTTAGTCAAGTCAACAAGCTTTTATTTTTTAAAAGTCTTTTATTTTTTTCCAATTATATGTAAAGACAATTTTCAACATTCATTTTTCTTATAAGATTTTGAGTTCCAAATTTTTCTCCCTCTCCTTTCTCCTTCCTCCCCAAGATGCTACATACAGTCTGATATCGGTTATACATGTACAATCATGTGAAACATATTTCCACATTAGTCAGTCAATGTGCATTTATTAAACGCCAGATATACCAGATACTGTGCTAAGTGCTGGGGATCCAAAGAAAGGCAAAAACAGTTCAGCCTCTGAGGAGCTTTCGTTTTAATGAAGAAGCCAACATGCAAATGACTCCATCCAAACAAAATAAGTCCAGTCTCTGAATGGGTCTCTCTGCCTCCAACTTCTCTTCTCCTTAATCCATGCTCCACACAGCTGGCAAAATAATCTTCTAAAGGCACAGCTTTGACTGTTAATACTACCAAGCTCAAAAATCTTCCTTGGTTCCCTATTGTCAACAGCAGTTTGTTCTCAAAGTGTGGTCTGGAGACCTCTTGGGGTCCTTGAGATCCTTTCAGGTGGTCTTCAAGGTCAAAAATATTTTCATAATAATACTAAAATGTTTTCCTTACTAATACTGTAAAATCCATATAAACTAAAACTTTTGTGAGGTCCTCCATAATTTTGAAAGTATAGAGGGGTCCTGAGACTGAAAAGTTTGAGAGCCATTTTCCTTCTCACTTTACAGAAGAGGAAACTGAGGCAAACAGGGTCAAGTGACTTACCCAGAGTCACCCAGCTAGTAAGTGTCTGCGGCCAGATTTGAACTCAGGTCTTCCTGATTCCAGGCATGATGCTCTAGTCACTGCACTAACTAGCTACTCTTTGAGAGCCATTGGGTTATAGGAGAAAATCCAGACTCCATAGCTTAATATTCAGGGTCCCTGACACTGTGGTTCCAATCTATATTCAGAGCCTTAGTGCAGATTACTCCCCTTTATATACTTGCCCTGTACTCTTGTCCTATTTATTCCTTAGGCTTAACCTATCTCCTACCTCTGGACATTTGCGCAGTCCCCCAGGCTGCCTTCTTGTATCCTGTTCCCTCCAGGTATATCCTATGAAGTCCCTTCTAACTAACCACCACACCCAACCCCCAAATGCCAGCTAAATATGACCTTTCCCTGACCACATTTTCCCAGAGTAGTTTGTCTGAAACTCTCCCTAGCCCCCTTTACTTCCTACTTTGCATTATATTCATAGTACCTTGCTGGGCCCTGGAAATACAAAATTTAAAAAATAATTACAGCATGTCTTGTTTTCAGGGAGCTTGCCTATGTGTATTTTGTATCCCCTCCAATAGAATGACATTCTTGGACAGCAGGAATTGTGTCCCTGTTGTCTTTGTGACCTTGGTGCCCAATGTATAGGATGACATTCGAGGCCACTGGGTCCAAACCCCTTGTTTCACAGATGAGGAAACTGAGGCATAGAGCAGTTAAGTGACTTGACCAGGGTCATTCACCTAGAAGTATCTAAGACATTGCAAGCCCTTAATTAAATTGAATTCAATTTCCACTCCATCTCGGTGTCTCCAGGCACTTTGCTTTTCAGACTTAAGCTTGCAAATTTGTAAAATGAGAGGGTTGGATTCAATGCTCCCCAGGTACCCTTCTGGGTGAAGACAAGCAGCTCCTCCTTGCCTGGATGGAGAGGAGAGGGGTGCAGTGTGAGGGAGAGGGAGGAACCTGGAAGAAAATCTAGTCCCTGAAAAGCACCTAACACGGTCCAAGTTGGAAAGGCTGGCTTGGTAATAGATTTTAACGAGAGCTTCCTCATTGCCTTCGTGCCCTCCAAACACAGCCATAAATAGCTGGGGAAGGTTCCCAGTCAGTCTCTCCACTGGGCTTTTCAGCTCATGCAAGAAGCCAGGGATCTGGAGAGAAAGAGGGGGGCTATTTATTGAGGACGTTTATGCATTTCAACAGTCCTAAGCCATTCTGAGCCGGTAACACAACAGGATTTGGAAGCAGTTAGCAATCCACCGGGAAAGAAGGAAAAATAACAAGGCATGGGCTGCAGCTGGAATAGGCTCGGTTTTACTGGTGCCCAGCCCCTCCCTGCCTTCCAAAGTCTCTTTCATTGTCCCTGTCACTCACAAACTCACTTGTGATCCTTTTAACATTTTTCATAATTAACTCTATCATGCTGCTGCCTGGTACAGACCCAATTCTCTCTTTCCTAATGAGTGGTTTCTCTTACCTTGTTCCCATTTCAGATCCATTGGGGGGAACTTGGAGGGTCCCATTGGAAAGGACCTTAGAGATCCTTAGTCCAGACTCCTTTTTATTGATAAGACAACTGAGTCCTAGAAAAGTTGAAGGTCATGCAGGGACTGAATAGAGGAAAGAGAATTTACCAGGATGCTCTAATACCAAAGGTGGGGACGGCAAGGGGTGGGGGGCGCTTACCATTGTACCACAGATGCTCCTAATAGCTCCTATTTCTTTGGGGAATTAAAGTTTACCAGTTTCTTCCTAATAGCTTTGTGAGGTTCTGGTGTTATCCCCATTTTATAGAGAAGAAAACTGAGATCCAGAGAGAATTGACATCATAATATATACATACATACATATATATATGTGTATATATATATATATATATGTATATATAAAGACACACTGCCGTTGAAGAGCTGACAGTTATATAGTGGTATGCAATGCATTTTATGACTGTTACTCCAGTGGAAAAATGGATAGTGGATAAAGAATGGACCTCAGACCCAAAAAGACCCAGGTTCGAGCCCCAACTCCTGTACAAACTGGTCTAGCAATCTTGGTCAAGACACTTTAACTTCTCAGGGCCAAGATCAGTAGTGTCAGATTCCAACATTAATGGGAACCAGTATACCATAAATAAGAATCCCAGCCAGTGGATCGCTAGCTGGTGACTTAACTTTACGGTGTAATTGTTTTCTATGTATCGCTATTTATTGTGTTAGCTTTCCCCAGTACGTTTTAATCTGGCTCAGGCAGGCTGAATGTTCGATGCCTGTGCTCTCAGATGTAGCTAAAGTTATAATTTTCAGGTGAGGTGCCTACCTGAAATTCTCTCTGACCTCTGCCTGTCTCATCTATGTCCCTCTGTCTCCACTCCCACAGCCACCAGCCGCCCTGGTACAAGCCCTCATCACATGACAGCTAGGCCATCCCAGCATCCTCCTAGGGATCTCCTTGGCTTGTCTCACTCCGCTCCAGTCCGTTTTCAACTCAGCTGCCAAAGGGATTTTCCTCCATCAGTGAGCTGTGTCAAAGCCCAACTTGGGGAACACCAGGGACTGGCTGTCACCTTCAGGATCAAACATAAACTCCTCCTTTCGACACTTAACACCCTTCCCGACCTGGCCCTTTCCTGCCTTTCTAGTCTTCTACTTTATTCTCCTTGTGCTCTGTGATGCAGCCCGCTGGCCAACTTGGCTGTTCTTAACACGCAACGCTCCACCTCCCTGCTTTTTGTGCTTCTGGCATCCCACGCACCTTTTCCCCTCCAGCTTCCTTCATGACTGTTCCAAACCTCCTTCAGCAGGGGACCTTTCTCTGGGGGTCTCCTCCCCTCCCAGAGTCCCTTCCCTCTGAGGTTGGCTTCCACTGAGAACTTGTACAGCTATGGCCATGTGCAGTTCTCCTGGAGGACTGGAGTGTGAGAACCTGGAGAGCCAGTGCCCTCTCTTTGCCTTCCTTTGTATCCCCTCCACTTAGGACAATGATTGGCACATCGAATGTGCTTTGTAAATGTTTGTGGACTGACTATCCTATCATCAGTACAGAAACGTTCTGTGTTGTGTGTGTGTGTGTGCACGTTTGAGGGAGGAAGCAAAGAAGGAGGGAAGGAAGGAAGAAGGGAAGGAAGGAGGGAGGGAAGGAAGGAGGGAGGGAGGGAGGAAGGGAGGAGAGGGAGGGAAGGAAGGAAGGAAGGGAGGGAGGGTGGGAGGGAGGAAAGGAGGGAAGGAGGGAAGGAAGGAAGGAAGAATGGAGGGATGGAGGAAGGAAGGAAGGAAGGAAGGAAGGAAGAATGGAGGGAGGGAGGGATGGAGGAAGGAAGGAAGGAAGGAAGGAAGGAAGGAAGGAAGGAAGGAAGGAAGGAAGGAAGGAAGGAAGGGAGGAAGGAGGGAAGGAAGGAAGGAAGGAAGGAAGGAAGGAAGGAAGGAAGGAAGGAAGGAAGGAAGGAAGGAAGAAAGGAAGGAAGGAAGGAGGGAAGGAAGGAAGGAAGGAAGAAGGGAGGGAGGGAAGGAAGGAAGGAAGGAAGGAAGGAAGGAAGGAAGGAAGGAAGGAAGGAAGGAAGGAAGACAAGTATTATTCACTGGCCACTTTGTGACAGACAATGAACTAAACACTTCACAAATATTCTCTTCTTTGATGTTGACAACAACCCTTGGGTGGGGGTGAGGAGTGGGTATCCTCATTTTACACTCAAGGAAACTTAAGGAAACTGATGACTTGTCCAGGGTCCCGCAGCCACTATCTCCAGACACTTTTGAACCCACCATTCTATGTGTTCTGCTGCCTGGTGGCTTACCAGATAAGACCTAGGAAGTTGCCTGAGGCAGTAACAGGTGAAATGACTTGCCTAGGGATATACAACTAATAAGTACAAGAGTCTTGTACCCCGGCTTTTCTGACTCCCAAACCCAGCCCTTGTCTCTTGTATCATCTTTCCATCCCTGGACCTCTGGTGATTTCCAGTGTCTTAGGGAGGGGAGCCACACCCAGAGAGAATGTACATCTCAGCCAAGGTCACACTGTGAGTTAATGATGGGAGTCCAGGCCAGAACCATGGGCTTCACAAACCACTTTGAGTACAGTGGGTTTTAGGAATTGGATGAACTCCTGCCTCTTGTTTCTTGCACACTGAGTGACCCTGGGAAAGTCACTTAACTTTTTCATCTGCTAAATGGGGACACTGCTGGTTAGCACCTCTCTTACAGGATCATTGGGGAAATCAAATATGATAAGGAGTGGAATACCTTTTGCAAACCTTGAAGTGCTTCCCAGGGTGTCCCCAAAGTCTTAGTGCTATTTTAGCTCATCCCCTGCGCCAGAATGCTGCCTGGGGGTCACTTGAAATAATGCATATAGAGGCTTTCTGTAGGACAGTAGGGCCCTGTAGAAACATGAGCTATTATTGTCCCCTTTATTAGGAGTATTTACTATGTGACCTGCCCAAGGTCTATTTGAGAGTTCAAGGCAGAAGTCAGAAACAAGCCAGGCAGGGGAAGAACTGGCTCTCTGCTTCAACTGAGATTTCTTCCCATCCTCGTCTTCCACAGTTTGACTTGAGTGTTATTTAAATGAGTGTTTGTCTCTTTTAGGAAAGAGTGTGTGAGGCTGTGTATGTCTCTGGGTGTGAATGTGTTTGTGACAGCCATGCAAATTAACCCTTGCCCAGGGACCCAGGGCCTGAAAGAGCTGGGGCTGTGCAACGTTATGGGGCTGGGAGCCTGAAGCACCTTGGGCCTCTGCAGGAGCAGCAGCTTGCTTTCTCTCCAAAAAGGCCTTCATGTCCCTGCTCTTGGTCGATCCTCACACGTTTTTTAATTACAGGAGGTATTTGCATGGCATGCCTATTTACCTGGCCTTCCCTCCCACCAAAGGAGCCCCCACATATTTTCACAAACACCATTAATCTACAGTTTGGTGAATGTGGCAAGAGCATTGGATTGAAAAGTCCTGTGGCCTGAGTGTCTGGCTGCTCTGGAGACTGTGACCTTGGCCAGGGTCAGCCCCTCACTCAAGGCCTCAGTATCCCTATTTGTAAAATGAGGAATTTGGATTGGGTGACATTATTAGATTCTTTCTAGCCTAAGGCCCCTTTCACTTCTGACATCCTACATTCTAAGGTTCTTTCCATTTCAGACATTCCCTATTCTAAGCTCCTTCCTAGCTCTGATATCCTATGTTCTAAGATCACTTCCAGTTTGAACCATCTATCAATTTATCAACATGCTGGTATCTTCTAAGTGTAATAAGACTTTCATACTGTTCTCTTGTTGCCTGTTATCTGTAGCAAGTCAGGGGAGGGGCAACAGGGTATATCTCGAGATTATATATGTGATATGTGTGTATATATATATGTATGTGTATATGCATATGTGCATATATGTATGTATGCACATATACATGTGTGTGTATATATATGTATATATATTTCTATTTGACAAATAATGAGGATGATAATGATGGCAACTCATTTTATATAGCACTTTTCATGAAGAGATTTTATTTGCTCTCTGAGGTCACTTCCATCTCTCAAGAACTGGGCCTGCTTTAATCCCTCCTGAGATCCCTAACTCACTCAAGGTCACAGCCTCTGACATTTATTGGCAAGTCACCCAACTCCTCAGTATTCTGGGTAACTCTCTAAGACTGTAAGTTGCCTGCCTGCCTGTACTGGGAGAGGGAGGCTCCACCTGGAGGGAGCTCCTTAAATCGCTGAAATCAGAAGTCTGGTTTGAAAAAAGTAGTAGTAGAAGTATAAAAAGTAATTTTCCCAAAGTGCAGGTCTGACCATGTCAAACCCTCTCCCCCCAATAAATTCCAGTGACTTCCTCCCTATTGTCTCCAGGATTAAATACAAAATGTTCTGTTTGGCTTTCAAAGCCCTCCCCAACCTAGCCTGGTCCTCCCTTTCCAGTCTTTTTACACCTTCCTCCCCACCATGTACTCTTCCATTCAGTGACACCGGGCCCTGGTGGTTCCAAGAACAAGACCCTCCATCTCTCAGCTCTGCTGTCCCTCTCTGGCCATCCTCCCTTCTTGAAATGCTGTCCCTCCTCCGCTCAGACTGCTCACCTCCTTGACTTCCTTTCATGTCCCAGCTAAAATCTCACCTTCTACAGAAAGTCTTCCCTCCACTCCATCTTAATTCCAGTGCCTTCGCTCTTGTGATCATTTCCTGTTCATCCTGTCGATAGCTTTGTATATATTTCTTTCTTTATTGTCTCTCTCATTTGATTGTGAGCTCCTCAAGGTCAGGGTCTCTCTTCTGCCTCTTTTTGTTTTCCCAGTGCTTAGCACAGTGCCGGGCACATAGTAGACATTTATCAAATGTTTGTTGATTGACTGACTGATTGTATTATCTGGCTGCTGTTTCAGGGAAAACATTGTCTCAACTTTAAAGTACTGTGGAGATGTGTGTTCTTTTATGATGATGATAAAACTGGGCCTCAGTTTGCCTATCTGTAAAATGGGGGCTATGACATCCCCTCCTGACTGTGAGGAAGGTGTTTCCCATATTTTCCCAAAGGCCAGATTGGCAGACACTGGTTTAAAGCTGAGTAAGAGCTAGGAGGAGGGAGGATCATTGGGAAGTCTGTCACTTGCTTTGTCTCTTCCTCTCACTTGATTCTCAGACGCAGTGTTCTTGTGGTCTCTCTCCAGCCCTCACCCCATTCCTTGGGGCTTCTGTAACATTTCACCTTCAGGGTGATGATGGTGATGATGATACACTAAGGAGGCCAATGTGACCGGTGGGTTGGGCTGCTGCTATTTGGACAGATGTTTTCCACATATGGAGGCTGAGCTTTGATTCTCTCCCTGCAATTTTCCTAGAATCATAAATTTTTTTATACCTAGGAGGGACATTGAAGATCATCAGTCAGTCCCCTTTATAATGATCTCATATGGTAACAAACAGGTTATCTCCTCATGCTAAATTACCTATCATAGTGGAAAGGGCATGGGCGTGCACTTTGGGTTCAAATTCTCACCCTGCTACTTAACAGCTTCTATGAGAAGTTTTAGAGAAGTCACTTCTCCTTCTGAGCCTTGCTTTCCCAATCTATTAAAAAGAGAGAGTCCAGCGATCTTTAAGGTCCCTTTCAGCTCTAAATCCCATGGCCCTACCTGCCTAGTACAATTGATTCTTCCATGTAGAATGGTCCAAAACCAATCCGCTTCAGTATTTGCATCCCATTTTTTAGATCATTCTTTAAAAATGACTTCAGTACCATCCATACTCTAAACCTTCCTGTTAGAACCTAATAGTCCCTGTTCTTCCTCTGCTTCATAGCACACTTTAGACAACTCAAGAATAGATTTGATAATTGAGTAATAGAATGTCAGAGCTAGAAAGGTTCCCTCAGAGAAAGGAATGTTACAGATGAGAAGAAGGACTCTTAGAACATAGAATAGCAGAGCTGGGAGGGCCCTTAGAACACAGAATGTCAGAAACAAAGGGAATCTTAAAATACAGAGTACCAGAGCTGGGAGGAATCTTAGAACATAGAATGTCAGAACAGGAAAGAATCTTAGAGAAGGCATGTGGAATGGTGAAAGTAGCATTGAGCCTGTAGTCAGAAGACCAGGTTTGAATTCTCCTTTCATCACTATTTTCTTAGAGCTAGGACACCTTGGATGAATCATTTTTTCTCTGTAAGTCTCAGTTTTCTCATATGTAAAATGAGAATAAAAACACTCCTATCCTTCCTCACCTTTAGGAACATTGAATGATATGGGAATGCCCCTTACATTTTCTAGACTAACCTCTTCTAGACTAACAACTTCATTTTAAGGAGTAGGAAACTGAGACTTAGGAAAAGGGAGTGACTTGCTCAGGTTCACACAGTGGTAGAGTTGAAGACAAGAACCTAAGTCATAGCATCAGAAGATTTGAAACTGAAAGAGACTTTGAGCAGCCATCTGGACCATCATGCCATAGTGGAGTAAATAGTGGATTTGGAGTCTGGTAGACTTTTGGTCAGTTACTTCTGCCTCCTTACTAACATCCCACCCTCATACATCACATACCACCTATGCATGTTACACACTCAAATCTTACTGTGTGGCCTTCCCTCTCTGTGCCTCAGTTTCCTCTTCTGTATGTGAGGATAATAATACACATCACTGTCTCACATGAACTGTTATGAAACGCAAATGGAATAATCTACATGAAGCTCTTTTGCAGACTTTAAGAGTGTTATGGAAATGTCAGTTTTTACCATTCCCAAGATGGAAAACCTGATATCCAATGAGTTTAAATAAGTTGTCCAGGGTCACACAGGTGTGTTTTGACTCCCTAGACCTCTTTCCCTCAGAGCATCTTGCCTTGAGGAGGTGGGATGCAGGAAAGCTACTGGGCAGCAAGGTGGAGGTATGTTGCCTACCATGGGGCAGCGGGAATGGGAGATGTGGAGCCTGCAGTGGGGCTGCCGGAGAAGGAGCTCCCAGAGCGTCTTTGTTCTGGCTCCTCGCTCAGCTACGTTCCCTGAGAGTAGAGCCGTGGTCTGTCCAGGGCGAGCCCATGTGTCAGGCAAACAACAGGGAGATTTTTCCTTAGCAGTGAGATTTGCCTAGCCTGACCTGAGTGCCTGTCTGGGAGCCAGACTGCTCATGTCAGAGAAACATGAACCGATATTTCCTCCTTGCTCCCTAAAAGGAATCTCTATCTGATTAGCAACATTCTCAAGACCCCGAAGTGGTAATTGGCCTTTTATCTCGGGGAGAACAATCCTCCATCCAGCATCCATTGCCAGGAGGGGGGAAGTGGCTGGATTCCCACATCTTGTCTCCCTGGCAACCCCCCTGATAAGTCCTGTTCCCTCCTCTCTTGCTCGTGTGCGTAATGGAGGGAGAAGGAGGTTCTGTTCCCGTTGTGCCTCTCTGGACCAGAGTCCTTCTCTGGGCTGACCTATGCATTCCATGGTGTGTTCCTGTATGTTTGTGTCTTCTTTGTGTGTGATGTGCAGCAGATCCCGTAGAGTGGCTTCTGTGTTCCATTCTGTGTTTGTGTTCATAATGTATAGGGTGTGTGTGTGAAATGAATGTGGCTGGTGTATGCATTCACATGTAAATGCTGTGCGGATTGAGATGGCTGAATGCATGAGGTGAGATTTGGGTATGTAACATGCATAGGTGGTACGTGATATGTGGGTATGGGATGTAATCCTGTGGATGGTACATGATTCATGAGTAGGCAGTACTAATATGTTTATGGATGGTATATGGACATGAATAGTATGTGCAGTCTATATGGATGTTACATGATGCAAATGAGTGGCATATAACATGTGACAACATATGCATGCATGGACCACATTCATGTGGTTAGTATGTTCAGTAACGTGTGTGGATGATCCATAATGACAGTATAACAGTCGTGGCACATACCTAGCATTGATGTAGCGCTTTACGATTTACAATATACTTTATAATCATTTTTTTAATTTGATCATCACAACAACCCTAGGAATTGTCCTGAGAGTATTACTCTCCCCATTTCACAGATGGGGAAAATGAGGCAGACAGAGATTAAGAGATTTGTTCAAGGTCACACAGAGGCTGGATTCGAACTCAGGTCTTTCTGGTTCACTCTACTACAACACTACTTGGCTGCTTAAATGATGTATGTATGGTGTTCATGGAGGCGAGATATATATGTATACACACATGTGTATTGTTTGTATATATGGGATGTGTATGATGCATGTGTCTGTTATATGATACATAGTTCACACATGTGTTATATAGACAGTATGGGATATGTATATAGTACATACATTTATGTGGTATGTGCGGCATTATGTTTCTGGCCTGTTTGTATGCAGTATGTATATGTGGATGGTACATGATTTAGGCATGCATGAGTGTACGTGAGGTAGAATGATGTGGGTGTATGGTGGGGGGAGAGATATTTGTGTTCCCAGGGAGACAAGATGGAACTAAAAGGATCATGGACCTTTTTTTTTTTTCTGATTAGCAAATTCCCTTGGATCATGTTTCTGTTTCATGGATGAAAAACAGTATTCTCAAATTTGCAAAGGCCATGGTTTGAAGTGAGAAGCCAAGGAGGGCTGTGCTTTGTAGTCACTGGCTCATCTTCCACTCATCCTACCCATTTTTCCACTGACTTGGAAGGGTAGAGGTGATGATCGCATGAATCACATGGGCTCTGCCCCTTCCCCATTCTCTTCAGAAAGGTACCTCTGGTGTTAGAGGCAGATTGTTAGGCTCAGAGCCCTGGATAAAGATTATAACACTTTTCTCTTTCCAGTTAATGATCTCAAATCTACCACATCCTGAAGCTTGAAGATTTGCTTGTAATGAGGAGTTAATATCATGTGTTATAAGATCCATGTTTAGAGCATAGAATGTTGGAGATGGGAAGACCTTAGAACACAGGGTGTCAGAACTGGGAAGGCCTTTAGAACACACGATATCAAGACTGGGAGGGAACTTAAAACCAAGAATATTAGATCTAGAAGGGGCCTTAGAACCCAGAATGTCACAGCTGGGAGGGTCCTTAGAACCTAATGTTAGACACGTGAAGGACTTTACATTATATTGTGTTAGCATTGTAAGGGCTCAAGGGATCCTATAGCCCTAGAATGTAAAATGGTAGAACTGGGACCAGCCTTAGAGACCAACAAGTATAACCTGCTTATTTTACAAGTCAGGAAACTAAGGCTCAAGGAGATAATTTTTCCAAGGACATAGGGAAGCTTGGCATTTGTGCTGATTCTAAGAAGCCTGAATCAACTTCCTTTTGATGGAGTCTCTCTCCCCTAGGATTCCCATGGCTAAGAAGAACATTACCTTGTTTTACTAATTGTTTTCTTGTGAGTT
This sequence comes from Notamacropus eugenii, assembly GCF_028372415.1. Taxonomy (NCBI): domain Eukaryota; kingdom Metazoa; phylum Chordata; class Mammalia; order Diprotodontia; family Macropodidae; genus Notamacropus; species Notamacropus eugenii. Next base: position 63,147,144 of record NC_092876.1, read on the forward strand.
GTGTCCCCACCCAGACTCTGGAGCATCTTTATTGCAAGGACCAGGTTTGATTCCTTCCTGTATCCCACTGGGACTTAAACTCAGTAAATGTCTGTTGAGTCACAACCCATGTTGATGTTTCATTTTCTCTGCACCAGCCCCTTGGGACAAGGAGTTCAGGGAGTATTTTACTTTACAAATGACAAAACTGAGGCTCAGAGAGTGACATAGCTACAAAGTGTCTGAAACCAGATTTGAAGAGTCACATAGCTACAAAGTGTCTGAAACCAGATTTGAACCTAACTTTCTTCACTCCAAGTTCAGTGAATGGATACATGACTTGGCTACCCATCCTAGGGAAGGATGCGGTGGCTTTCATAAAATTTAGAGTTGGAAGACATTAGAGGTGATATAAGTCCAATCCCCTCATGTTATGGATGGAGAAACTGAGGCTCAGAGGGGAAAGGAAAGACTCTCAGGATTAGAGAATTAGTGAGGGTGTAGGAGGGACCCCAGCCCCTTACCTGCCCCCACAGGTAAGATACCTGGCTGAATCTCCGAGGTGTCTGGGAAAGAGAATGTGGACTCAGCCAGCCGTGGGGGATCTGGGGAAAAGGAGGGGAGCTGAAGCCTTCTCATCCTCCCTGAGTTCTTCCTCCCTCCCCCTCCAGATGGGCAGCCCCCTTTTTTTCCTTCTGTCTTTGTTGCTAGGTGAAGAATGCCTCTCTTTCTCTCCCCCCCTTCTCCCTCCCTCCTCTTTTCTCTTTGATTCTCCTTCCTCCTGTGTTTCTGCTGACCTCTGCGTGTTGTGAATCCAATTAGAGCCCGGGAGAGGAGAGGGTGGTGGCTACACTGAATCCTGCCTTAACTACACTGAGCACGCTCCACGCCCCGGCGAGCTGCAGGGGACTGGCAGCCGGTCCTGTTTGTAATTCCGGTCTGGCTCTGGGCTTTGTGGAGATTAGCTGTTTAGAGGAGGAGGGGAAGGAGGAGAGGAAGAAATGGACAGGAGATGGGGTGGAGGTCCTGGGGGGGGTGGGGATTGAGGAGGGTGCCCAACAGATGGGGCCATCCCTGTCAGATCCTGGAAGAAAGACTAAAGAAGGGGACCAGGTGATTGCCTGATGTCTGCAGGAGAAGATTTCTGAGACTCCCCCACCCCATGAGGCTCCTAAGTTAGCATCTCAGGACCAGAGCACAGCATCAGAAAGGGAAGGAAGAGACCTCAGAACAGAGAATGTCAGAGCTAGGAGGGTCCTTAGAACACAGGATGTCAGAGCTGGGAGGAACCTTAGAACACAGGATGTCAGAGCTGGGAGGGCCCTTAGAACACAGGATGTCAGAGCTGGGAGGGCCCTTAGAACACAGGATGCCAGATTTGGGAGGACCTTAGAACATGCAATTTGAGTTCTTTGAGACTGCTCCAACTTCCTTCACTTTACAAATGGGAAGACTAAGACTCAGAACATACCTTCCCAGTGAAACTGACCAGAATTCCTAGAAATTGCTTGGGAGAAGATTTTTTTTTTCCTGGAAAGAAGGCCATAATCAATCTCTTATTCCTCTCTCCTCCCCTCCCTCCCTCCCTCCCTTTCTTCTTTTTATTAAATGTTAATCAGCAGGTATTATTAAGCTCCTGTTATTTGCCAGGCATTCTGGTAGACAGTGGAGATACAAGCATATCTGGGAGTTAGAAAACTGAGAGCCCTTCACAGTCTAAGTATCATTGGAAGGGGAGAAGTGAGACAGGGAAGGCTTCCTGGATGAGGTGACATCTGAGTTGAGTTTTAACAGATGAGCAGAAAAGATGGCATTCCAGGCAGAGGGCACAGCATGAGAAAAGGCATGGAAAGTGGCAAGTGCTCTGGAGACAGAGTCCTTCTGTGGGGGAAAGGCAGGGGTTCTCTAGCTGCTGGTCTGACCTTGTGGAACAGGAGTTGACGGGGACCTTGTTCATGTTTATATTCACAAACAGGACCTTGGTTCCTCACGTGAAAGGAGGCTTAGCAAACAAAAGATTGAGGTACAAAACAAGACTCCCTTGCTTATCGATAAGAGGGCAAGAAGGGGGCTTCAGGAACCTGATCGGTTTCCCATTTGTGAGACTATTTTTCCATTTAAGGTTAAATTGGAAATAGCTGTAAAATGATGTGATGCAGTAGAGAGAGCCTAGGACTCAAGCAGGGTGGGTTCAAGTCCTGACAGTCACTAACATGCTATTTTACCTTAGTCAAATCCCTTCTGCTTTATGGGCCTCCACTTCTTAGTCTGATAAGATGGCAGGAAACACCTGCCATCCTTTGGGTGGGATGAGAAGCAAATAACAAACAGGTGGAAAGAGAACACAGGATGTCAGTGGTCAGATATAGCCATGGACCTGAAGGGTGAAGAGGGCTCCTTCGAAGCCCCACAGCTCTGGGGAAGGCAGATCTTCAGGGGGCAGGGAAACGTGGGAGGAAAGTACCAGGAGTGCAGTATGCTGGAAGATGCTGTGTGTGGACTAGAGACCTCACACACCTGGAAATCCAACCTCCACTTTCTAGTTTGCTGACTAGCAGTTAATTAGCTTCTCTCGGACTTAGTTTTTACCTCTTGAAAATTAGGAGGGGAATCTCAGATGATCTCTCCGATCCCTTCCAACTTTAACATTATGTGTTCTAACTTTGTATGTTCTAAGGGCCCTCCCACCTCTAACATGACAAAACAGGAAGATGATAAATGTTGGAGAAGATGTGGGAGAGTTGGAACACTAATGCATTGTTGGTGGAGCTGTGAGCTGATCCAACCATTCTGGAGAGGTCCCTCACGCCTCTGATATTCTGTGTTCCAGGATCTTTCTGCCTCAAACATTCTATGTTCTGAGGGCCCTTCCACTTCTGATATTCTGTGTTGTAAGGGTCTTCCGACCTCAAACATTCTATACGGCAAGGACCCTCCCACTTTTTTTTGTTTTTTTCTAAATTAATTTGTTTTCAGTTTTTTACCATCACTTTCATAAGTCTTAGGTTGTCTCCCTCTCCCTTCCCCTGCTCTCCCCAAGACAGCATGCAATCTTATATGGGTTCTACACATACGTTTTTGTTACACACATTTTCATATTATTCATGTTGCATAGAAAAATTAAAATGAATGGGAGAAACCATGAGAAAAACCCAGACAAAACAAAATATAACACAAGAGAAAATATTCTGCTTCATTCTGTGTTCCGGTTCCACAGTTCTTTCTCTGGATGTAGATTGCATTTTTTACCTCAAGATTCCTTTGGGAATGTTTTAGGTCCTTGCATTGCTGTGATGGGCTAAGTCTACCAGAAAAATTTCTGGTTCTGCTCCTTTCACTCAGCACCAGTTCATATAAGTCCTTCCAGGACTTTCTGAAGTCTTCCTGTTCATTATTCCTTATAGCACAATAGTATTCCATTATATATCACAACTTGTTCAGCCATTCCCCAGTTGTTGGGCATTCCCTTGATTTCCAGTTCTTGGTCACCACAAAAAGAGCTGCTATAAATATTTTTGTACATGTGGGACCTTTTCCCATTTTTATGATCTTTTTGGGATATAACTCTAGAAGTGATATTGCTGGGTCAGCGGGTATGCACATTTTTATAGCCCTTTGGGCATAGTTCCAAATTGCTCTCCAGAATGGTTGGATCAGCTTACAGCTCCACCAACAATGCATTAGTGTTCCAGCTCTCCTACATCTTCTCCAACATTTATCATCTTCCTGTTTTGTCATGTTAGCCAATCTGATAGGTGTGATGGGGTACCTCAGAGTTGTTCTGATTTGTGTCTCTCTAATCAATAGTGATTCAGAGCATTTTTTTGTATGACTATAGATAGCTTTAATTTCTTCCTCTCCCTGTTCATATCCTTTGACCATTTATCAGTTGGATAATGACTTGTATTCCTGTACATTTGACTCAGCCTCCTGCTTCTGATATTCTGTGTTCTAAGGTCCCTCATATCTCTTGATGTTCTAAGGGTCTTCCCCCCTCAAACATTCTATATTCTAAGGGCCCTCTCAGCTCTAACATACTACATCCTAATAATACCCTTTCTTTCTCTGACAACTTTTGTTCTAGGCCCCCTTCCAGCTTTGATGTTCTATGTTCTAATGTCTTTCCCATTTCTAAAACTCCATGTTCCAAGAATCCTTTCCAGTTCTGACATCCCCGGATTGTCTGATTCTAATAGGGCATTATTCCCTTCCTATTTTCTCTTCTCTGGCTTCCCATCTCCAGGGAGCTGGATCTCAGCAGTTGCCTATGATGGCTGTGGGATGATCTGTAAGGGCAATGGGCAAAGAGAGAGAAGGTGGTTCTACTTTCAGGTCTTCTTATCGCCCAGGCAGGTAAACCACAAGGGACTTGCAGACAAGATAGGATGCTGGTAAGGATTTGGATTGAGCTCTTTCTTTTTCTCCTTCTTGCTTATAGCACCGTTCTTGGTTTCATTCAAAAAAAGTTTAAAAAAGAGAAAAATAAAAGCTCGGATTGCTCCTTTATCCCAGCATGTTGCTGCCTCTGATGGACAGAGCAGGTTGCTGCCTCTCCCACTGTCGTCCTGCAGGGCTGTCATCCCTCCTCCTGGCTATGGCTGCCTCAGACCTCTACAGGCCAAGGCCTTGTCTTGGCATCACTTGAAGACTCTGGTCTGGATGCTAAAATACCTCCCATGATAAAATAGTGGTCCTTCATAGAATCAAGACAGATCTTAGAACATGGCATGTGAGAGCTGGAAAGCAGTGCAGAACACAGAATATCAGAGCCGAGAGGGACCTTAGAGCAGAATTTTAGAGCAGGAAGACATCTCAGAACATAGAGTATCCGAGTGGGAAAGGGTCTCGGAACATTAAATGTTAGAACTAGAAGAAAGAAAGAATGTTCTAGAAGGAATCAAAATGTTTGTGTTTTGTATCTGAACTGTCAGGGTCATTGGACTCTTGAACATAAGGACATCGAACATTAAAATAGAATTCTAGAGCTAGAAGCATCCCCAGAGACCTTCTAGACCCAAACCCTCATTTCATTGAGAAGGCTCTTAAGTCCTAGGGAAGGGACTTCTCTGCTGCTGTGCAGCTCTTTCCTCCCCATTTAGTCCCATTTTACAGATGACAAAGACTGCAAGTTTCTGCCCAGAGGACAGAAGGGGTTTGCTCCAGGCCACACAGCTACTAAACAGCCAAGCTGGGACTGGAACCCAAGTGTCTTGACCCTATTTCAAGCCCTTTCTCCACTGTAACAGGTTTCATGAATTCTTTTCCATTTCTCATAAAACCGTTGGGGCCATTTACAAGAAAATGATTCAGTTTGAGGATTTGCCAACCTCTGCCTGCCCCCTCTCCAGTCTCCCTATAATGTGCAATATGAAGGCAACCTTTGGGTTAAATAATACCCTCTGGGCTCTCTTTTTAAATATAGGTAGCACTGAGAGTGTACTAATGTGTTAGTGTGAATTGGTCTATTAAGACAGCTCTCCATGAGGGAGACATGGCACAAAACTTCCTGCTTGAGGTGGGCAGGGATCCAGGACATCAATGCCTCTCCTGACCACTTGTGCTAAGAAAGGGTCTTTTCCCCTTCCTTCCCTCCTGAGCCCTCTACTACAGTGCCTATCAAGGCAGTGGTGCTGCAGCCCTGCCTCTGATGGAGGCACCAACTTCCTACAGCCTCAGACACAAGATCACTTTTCTTTAGGCAGGCAAGAAAGAAAAGGTTGGCCCTCAGACTGTAAATCCTAGCCTCTCCCAGCTTATCTCTTCCTCAGCCTCCCCAAGGGAGATTTTCTCTCCAGGCACACAGACTAATACTCATCAGTGCTCAGTCTCCTTCCCTTAAATATATTCTTTCTCTCCCTCTCCCTCTCTCCCCCCTACTTCTCTTCTCCCTACCCTCTTCTCTGTCCCTTCCTCCCTCTCTCTCTTTCCTTCCCTCTCTGTCCCTCCCTCTCTGTCCCTCCCTCTATTCCTCCTTCTCTTTCCTTCTCTGTCTCCCTCTCTACCTCTCACTCTGTTTTTATCCCTCTCCTCTCCTTTTCTCTCTCACCTTGTCTCTTTCTCTCCCTCCCTTCCCCCTCTTTCCTCTCTCCATGTCTCCTCTTGTCTCTCTCTCCTTCCCTTCCTTCATCCTATAACTCTTTCCCCTGCAGCTCTTCCTCCCCCCTCCTTTATCTTCCCTCATTCTCCCTTTCTCTTTTCATTATGACTTTCATCCCCTCCCCCAATTTTAACCCTTTTCTATTCTCCCATCCTCTCTTTCCATTTCTTCCTGCATCACTTTCATTGGTCAGAACCCCTTGTTACCCAGCCATAAATGGACTCTTTCTCTGCTGTTTGGAAGAAAAAAGGACATGCAGTTGCTAATCTTCAAAGTTGAAAGGAATTTTTTTCTCCTCAATTTCTGGTAGAGTATAAGGTCCTTGGGGTCAGGGACTATTTTTTCTTTTTTGGTTCTTCACATGGAAGATGCTTAATAAGTGCTAGCTATTTTTATGAATAACTGGTTATCAAATTGTTGACCAAATCCAAGACTTCTATTGCATTGCCAAGAGATGGAGAATTTGAAGTCTTTACCTAAGCCTCTCACTTTGCTTTTAACCCATGGAGTCAGTTTTCCTGTTCTGAGCCTGTTCTTCATCCTGAGATATGCCTGCATCTGACTAGCCTCTCTGACAGTACTCTCTAAGAACAATTTATCACAGTTATTTCTGAAAGAGCCCTGGACCCAAAGTCCAGGAGATCTGGGTCTGGGTCCTATATCAACCAACGAACTTTGTAAGTAGGAGCTCTTATTATTGGGCATTTTAAAATGAGCATTAATGATCATGGAAGTTACTCACATTTCCATAATGCTTTATTCACGTAACACAAACCAGTGAAGTAGTTCTAATATACTTACCCCATTTTAAAGATGAGAAAACTACGATTTAAAGGTAAAAGAATTATTGTCAATGTCAAGATTTGAAACTGGGTCTTCTAATTTCACATTCAGGACCCTTTCCAATGTATCCATTTTTTCTGGTCTTTTTCCTTCCATGCACTCTGTGGTCCACCTACAAAAGGCTTCTTGCCTTCCATCATCTCTGTCCACTCCATTGCACTGTCTGTGACCATGCCTGTAGCGCCACTCCATCATCTCTGCCTTTTAACAGGCTGTGGTTTCCTTTAGTACTTAGTTCAAATGACATCTGTAGGAGAGCTTTCACAGGTCCTCTAGCTCCTAGAGCCTTCCCCTCTAAGATGAAGCTCCTTTTTCCTTTTCTCCCTCCTGTTTACAACTCCCTTCCTGCCTTCCCTCAAAAAAAAAAAAATGAAAGGTTTCTATCTACTCTGTATATATCTTGTATGTACCTAGTAATTTACGTGTTCTTTTCCCTGTTGGATCTTGAGGCCAAATCTGTTTTTTGCTTTTTCTTCACATCCCCAGTGCTTAACATGCTGTCCGACACATAGCAGGTGCTTCATAAATGCTTGCTTGTCAATTAACACCCGATGTTAATAATAATAACTGACTTTTCTGTTGTACTTTGAAGTTTAAAATGTACTTATAGATTGCCTCATTTGATCCTCATAACAATCCCAGCAAAGATGGCAGTGCTAGTATTTATGTCCATTTTACAGATGGAGAAACTGGGACACAGAAAAATAAAATGACTGGCTCTGGGTCACATAACCACTAAGTGGCTAATGCAGGATTTGAACCCAGGTCCTCTGCCTTCTCCTAGTCCAGTGCTCTTTCCTCTGAGATGGAAAGATTGGTTAGATCTGAAGGTTGATGATGGGTAGACTGATTGACCTGTCTTGCTCTGTGGTTCCCCTTAAGCTTGACCTGTTCTCAAGAGCCCTGGTGAAGACCTGAGGAGATATTCCTCCAAGTCCTACCTTTGAATGTTCCAAAACAGTAGAAAAGGAAGAAAGCTTTGCTATGCTCTTCCAGTGGAACTCCAGGGTATAAGAGGAAACCATTTCCTCTTGTTAAATTCTTCCCTTCCTTGCCCAGAGCACTTTACAGCTCATAAAGTGTGGCATCTTCCCTTATTGTGTTCATCCTTCATTTTGGAAGAGGACCATGACATCAGAGAAATGATGACATGACTTGCACTTGACTTTGTTTTGAGTGAGGGAGGGTTGTGCAAGGTCACCAACCTCACTCTCTCCTCCTGAGCCATTTGGAAGCAGTGACCAGATATTCATCAGGATGACTGGAAATGACCCAGGATGCAATGGGAGACCTTGGCCATTTAGGCTAAGGCCTTTTCAGGTACTTACTTGAAGTGCGGTAGTGCCCATGCAGTGAATTGGCATCTTTAAGAAGTAGTCAGGAGATGGCCCCTTTAAATAGAAAAGATTAAATAAATAAATAAATCAAGCTGGGAGGGGCCTCAGGACCCTCAGGGTTGTTGTTTCGAGAAATAGTTGGTATTGACGTTCACTGTAAGCCAGGAGGGTCCAAAAAATAGCCCTTGAGTGGAGCTAGGGCAGGGATTCGTTATTCAATCTATGGACTTTAGAGTGCCCTAGGTATAAGGTTTTAGGAAAGACAAGAAAGAGAGAAAAAAAGGAAGGAAGGGAGGGAGGGAGGAAGGGAAGGAAGAGAAAGGAGCCAGTGAACCTTCCCAATATTTTGACAGAAGCAGAGCAAGCACTGTTAATTGCATTTTGAACACACAACTGGGACCCAAACCAGGTGTCCTGGCTATAGAACCCTTCGACACAGCTATGCTATTGCTAGACCTTTACCCAAAAGAAATTAAAGAAAGAGGAAAAGGTCCTCTACATACAAAAATGTTTATAATAGCCCTTTTTTTGTGGTGGTGAAAAAATGGAAACTAAGGGAACGCTTATCCCTCAGGGAATGGTTGAACACATTCTGGTCTATGAAGGTGATGGAATACTATTGTGCTGTAAGAAATGAGGAAATGGATGATTTTCAAGAGACATGGAAAGACATCCATGGACTGATGCAGAATGAAGTGAGCAGAAGAATAATTTATACCGTAACATCAATATTATTTTCTAAAATGAACAATATGGAGGACTTTTCTAAACCAATATAAAGAGTGACATGAGCAGAATGAGGAGCTAAAATGACAAGACTATAGAAACAAACACATTTGAAAGCCATGAGAACTCTGATCAATACAATGACCATCCATGACTCCCCAGGATAGATGATGAAATCTGCTATCCATTATAGAGAGATGATAGATTTAAGGCACAGAATGAGACACATATTTCTTGTATACAGCCACTGAGGGCATTTGATTTGCTTGAGTATGCCTATTTGTTACAAAAGAATTTTGTTTTTTTCCCTAGTAGGGTGGAAGAAAAAATAGATTCCTGTTAATTTTTTTTAAATCAAGAGAGGAGGAGGGGAGGTTGCTACAGATGTAAAACATTCCGTACACTTTCAGATGAGTTTTATTTTTAACTGTTTTACTTTGGTACAGGAGATCTCTCCTTTGGTGGCAGTCATCTGTAAATGCTTTTAATATGAAAAATACATCAATAACTTTACATAAAATAATCTGATAATATATTCTGTCTTCCACACCTGTGCCCCATCCCCTGCCCTGCAAAGGAGTGGGGCAGGGGAGGGTATGTTCTCATTTTTTTTTCCTGGACCATGATTGTTCTTCACAATTTTGCAACATTCCTTTTTTATTATTGTTATTTTAGTGTGGCCCTTTCCTTCTTCATTATGGTAGCCATTGTGTATTTTATTTTCTTGGCTCTACTTTCCTCCCTTTGCATCAGTTCATGTTAGTCTTCTCATATTTCTCTATAGTCATTATCTTTGTCATATAGCAGAGGGGGCTGAAAAGAGAAAAAAACTAGAGTCTAGTGTAGTCGCATAGCTGATGTAATACAGCTTGGCAGGTGGGATGGTAATCTAGATATATGGGAGTGGGGCTTGAGACTAAGAAGTCATCCTTTTACTGGATGAGCATGCTGGGTTTATGTCCTTGTGGTGCTATAGAAGATAAACTGAGAATGGGGAGCATTGCCTTCATTTTGCGGTTGAACAGAGTTGAATTATAAAATGTGATAGTTAGGAAGGCCCTTAGAACACAGGATGTCAGAGCTGGGAGGGGCTTTAGAACACAGGATGTCAGAGCTGGGAGGGCCTTAGAACATAGGATGTCAGAACTGGGAGGGCTCTTAGAACCCAGAATGTCAGAGCTGGGAGGGGCTTTAGAACACAGTATGTCAGAGCTGGGAGGGGCTTTAGAACACAGACTGTCAGAGCTGGGAGGGCCCTTAGAACCCAGAGTGTCAAAGCCAGAAGGAATTTTGAAACATAGACTAATAGAAACGAAGGGCACCTTAGAAAACTGAATTCCAGATCGGCTCTGAAATCATAAGGATGTCATAGTTGTGAGGCACTTTGCAAATACACTCTCATTTGTTCCTCCACAATAATCCTGTAACATAGGTATTGTTATCATCCCCACTTTGCAGATGAGAAAACTGAGGGTCAGAGAGGAAAAGTGACCTGGTCACATAGCTAGGAAGTATCTGAGGCCAGATTTGAACATGCTTGGCTCCAGCACTCCTGGCTTGGTCCCTCTCTCTGCTGTACCTTATTACAGCACATGCCAGAGCTGGACAAAGACTAGCAGTTACTTAATCTCCTGACTCTGAGTCTGGTCCCTAGGTCCTTCTCCTACGCCACCCTTCCTCACTGCTGAGGCCCAGTCTCCTGCTTAAGTCCCTGCTTTTTCATTCTTACCTACTTTATCTTCTCCTCCCCCTTTTCCTTATCATTTCCTTCATCTTCCTTATCCTCATCCTGATAGGATCCCTCTGTACCCAAGGAAACCCGAGGGTGTGTAAACAGGTGTGCTCCTGCCCTATTTGAGAGAAGAGGGGCCATCCATCTTCACCCATTTACAAGCAAGGTGAACTTACAGACATCCTACATTCTGAAGAGAAACCTCCCTCAGGAAAGAAAAAAAAGACCAGGGGCGGGGGAGAAGGAAGGGAAGGAGGGTGGGATGTCAGAAGCCCTGCTGCAAGACTCTGAGGATTGCCAAGGAAACTGAGCCTCCCCCCTGACCCCAGGCTAGGCCACAGATGGGGGCTTCCTTCTGGGCCCTGCCCAGAGGTCCCTGGAGAAGCCTGTGCTCCCTTCTCAGGCAGGTGCTTGCCTCCACCCCTGCTTTCACAGGGCAAGGATAAAGACAGGGAGTGTTGACTGCAGCATCGGCAGCAGCGGAGGCCGATGCTGCTAACAGGCTGGAAATATCTTTTGTCAAAGCTTTGAGATGCCTCCAACCTCCTTTAATTAAAGACAATTACTGCTTTCAGCCCCTCTTCACAGCTCAGCTCCGTTGTTTGCAAACACACAGCTGCGGGAGTCTTTGTGCCCCCTCCCTCCCAGAGTCCCATTTCCCCAGAGACACACAGAGGTTTCTTTATTATTGGCGTGGTTGCTGCTACGCCCGCACCAGGAGAAGCCACAAGCCGCAGCAGTGAAGGATGGGAACCTGCCCTCTCCATGAAGGGGAGATAGCAGCCCCTCTGTTGCTGAAAGAGAAGAGGAAGGTCCCTCTCACCCCCAGGGTCCCACAGCTCAGAGAATAGCTCTCAGCATGAGGCCTGTTTGGCTAATTTGCCCATTGAGTGTGGGGCATTCCAGTCCATCCTCCAGGGGCCTGGCTGACCAGCGCCCCCCTTTTATCCAAGTCCTACCTCTGCAGGCCCACTCTGTGGAGGTCCCTGGACCAGACTGGGGCCTCACAGGCTCTCGACCCAACTTTCACCTAGAAGGATGGGGCAGTCCCCACCGGGAGGCACTTCTGGAAGGTCTACCATCCATCAGGGTCATGGCTTCCCTGGCCTCCATCTAGGATAAAGGGTGGCATGATTGCTGAGTCACCCAAAGTGGGGCCTTCTCAGCCCCTATGTCCTCCTCATCATCTGTATTACAGTCCTCTTTGCCATCCCCATCAGAGACCCTCTGGAGTCCAAGAACCCAGATTCAGATACTACTTCTGTTACTTCCTGTCTATGTGACTATGGGTAATTCCCTTTACCTCTATGGATCTATGGGGTAGGACTAAAAAATTTCCAAGGTCCCTTCCAGTTCCAGCTTCATAACTGGCTATTATCTGCGTCTTCGTCATCCTCATCTCCCCATCACCATCATCATTTCCCTCATTGCTTAGCATAGCACTCTGCACCGTGAATTTCCTGAATGAACAAGTGATCATTTCATCCTCATTCTCATCCCTGTCTTCTTCCTCATCTTCCTCCTCCATCTTCCGCAGCAGTTGTGTGGTGTAATAGGTAGAACATCTAGATGGCAGGTGGCAGAATTGTGGCTTGGATCCTGCCTCTTCTACTTTACCAGCTTTTTGGTGATGGGCAATCTCTCTGAGTTTATTTCCTCATCTGTAAAATGGGAGTAGTAATACTTTTAGAACCTGCCTCTTAGAGTTATTATGAGGATCAAATGAGATAATGTAGGTATTTGTTGTTCATTCATTTCAATCATGTCTTCATGACCCCATTTGGGGTTTTCTTGGCAAAGATCCTGGAGTGGTTGGCCATTTCCTTCTCCAGCTCATTTTACAGATGGGGAAACTGAAGCAAACTGGGTTAGTGACTTGCCCAGGATCACACAGCTAGGAAGTATCTGAGGCCAAATTTGAACTCAGTCTTCTTGACTCTAGATCTGGCACTCTATCCTCTGTGCCACCTAGCTGCTTATTATATCTCCAAAGACTTTTCCAGCAACGAAGCCTACAATCTTACAATTACAAGATTGCTAAATCTGATCTGTTCTTGTCATTCAAAGCCTTCCATACTCAGGCTGTACCCTACTTTTCCAAAAGGGAACAAAGTCAAGCTAGTCTCCCTATTCCCACCTCTCTCCCCTTGCTCATGCTGTGCCTGTTGCCTGGGATGTCCTCCCTGCCTCCTTCTCTCTCCCTTTCTAAGCTCTCTCTGTCCTCCAGAAGCCCTGCCTGATGACTTCAGCCCACATCAATAGCCCCCCTTTCAAACTTCGTGTGCATTTACTATTTGGAGCACCCACTATACACCTCATCGTGCACTGTGCTGTTCCCTAATTCCCCAGCCAAATATAGCATTTCGTTCTATCAGGTCATAAGACTGATATATAAAATAATGTCAGGAGCAGTAATTGGTTCATATGTATACATCTTGTTTCCCCAACTAGATCATAAATTCTTTGTGGGTAAAAGGATGATGCTTCAGTTTAACAGAGAATGACGGTTTTGGATTCCTGATCTAGGCTCTGTTACTTACCTGTTGGGTGCTCAATGACTTCACCTTAGTCATTTTACTCCTTGAAGCTTCCATTTTCTCACCTGCAAAAGGAGGGGGAAGATGAGGGTTCCCCATTTCCATCTCAGCAGTGTCTGGTGAAAAGAACAATGGGTCAGAAGTCAGGAGTTATAATCCCATTACCTCAACCACTAACTAGCTCAGTAGTTATTTGGGCAAGTTACAAGGCCTCAGCACGTCTCAGTTTCCTTATCTGTAAAATGAAAGGGCTGCATTGGATGTTCCCTTCTAACACTAGGAAAATGTATATAAAACCAGCATATATATGTATATATATACACACATTAATACAATGAAGCAGATGTACCAATCTCTGTTTTCCACATTAGCCTCAGGTAGCTGGAGTACCCAAGTTCCCAAGTTTAGTAATTTCTGTGGGAATCAGGGAGGAGGCACACCCAAGACTTTAAGGTTGGTAAGGTCTCCATTCCAAAAGAGTGATTATCATCACAGAATCACAGGATTTGGTATCGAAAAGGGACAGTGGAGAGACCATTAGATCTAAAGGCAGAGAGAACTGGGTTCAAAGCCTGGCTTTGCCACTCACCACCTGTGTGAACTTTGACAAGTCACTGCATTCATTCATTCATTCATTAGTCATTCATCTATCCATCCACCCATTCATTTATTCATTAGTCATTATTTCTCCATCCATTCATTTATTAATCCATTCATCCATTTCTTCATTCAATCCCCCATCCATACATTTAATAAGCATTTGTTAAGAGCTTATTATGTACCAAACACTGATTTAGGCACTAGAAATACAAAGAAGAAAATAAAAAAAAGGGGGATTACAAATGAGTATGCCTTCAACCATGTGCTTCTGTGATTAGCTTTATGGATTAGATTCTTCTCCTTTTTTTTTTTTTTTTTTGATAGTCCAGACCTTTGATTTCATCAGTGTGGAGACTCCACTTACCAATGCAGATATTATCAACTCACCTGTAACTTACAGTTTTAAGGGTTGACCAGAACATTGACTGCTTAAGGGTCACCTAACCAGTGTCAACCCAGGTCTTCCTGACACCAGTGCTAACCCTTTATCCACTGTCACATTGCCTTTCAACTTCTATTGTTTACCATTGGTTGAAGAGGCGGGCTATATGATGATTTAACTTTCACAAGGTATTACCAATGTCCCCGATTGCATTTGCATATTTATTGATACAATTTATTTTGATACAACAACTGCTGCCCAACAAACTCCCAAATAAGTTATTGGCCTATAATTCTGCCTACTGGCATTTATTAAATGTCTATCCTGTGTTGGGTGCTGGGCATACAAAGATAGAAATGAAATGAAATACAATTTTAAGAACTGAATCCCAACAAAACAATTGTTGAGTTGTTAACAGAAAGGAAGGTTAGCAAATCACACTTTGGCCATACTATGATCCTCAAATTCATATCATCCATCCATCTATGATACCATAGTCCTCATATTTATGCCATCCATCCATCCATGGTACCATAGTCCTCATATCCATCTCATCTATCCATCCATGGTACCATAGTCTTCAAATTCACTATTGTGTTTGATCACAGTTTTATTTCTTCCTCATTTTGCCTTTATCTGAGCTATTATGGTCATTGTATACGTTGTCCTATAGACCCACCTTTCCTCAATTTGCATCACTTCTTTCATCTTCCTAGGCTTCCCTCAATTCTTCATACTCATCATATAGGCTAGCAATATTCCATTACTTTCCAGACACCAATATGTAGTTGACTACTATCTCTTACTCACTAAATAAATGGCCTTTTCTCAGACTCCATCTTCTCTCAGTGATCTCATCTGCTTCAATGGGTTTAGTTACACAGATGATTACCAAATAGATTCCTCAGTCCCTTGTCTCTGTCCTTGAGCTCCACCCCAACATTGCCACTTGTCTATTAGACCTAGATGACCCATCAGCTTCTCAATCTCTGCATGTTGAAAGTGGAACCCATTATTCTACCACCTTCCCCAGTAGCTACTCATCCTCTGGACTTAGCCAATTTTTTTTAATAATTCCACCATCATTCCAGTCATTGAGGCCAATATGGCCTCTACTAGTCTAGAAAACAAGTTTTTCCTGGACCTAGCTTTCCTTATAATAGGTTGTTGGCTCCATATAGGACCCCTTTACCTGTCTGGAACACCCCATATCTGGAATCTTCCTTGCTGGAAACATTCCCTCCCTAGAGGCTCCTAGCCTGTGACATCGGGATAGAAAGCCAAAAGGAAGACCCCCCTCAAGACCACTGCTGTTCCCATGGGAGGGCAGGGAGTGACTTAGTTTGGAAGGTGTTAGCTGCTGTAGGAGCTGAGAAGTGGTTAATCCTGTAGAGTCCTTCCCTTATTCTCTGTGCCAATGCCTCCTCCTCCATGTTCCCATCCTTGGGTGTCTCAGGTTTAGCCACATAGTCTTCCTTTTGTGTGAGTTAAAGCATGCCAAATAAAGGTTTTCAGCATCAGATATCTGGTCTAATTCTTTCGCAAAGCCCCCTTTAAATCCTAGAGCATTAACTACTGCATCAGACTGAAACAAAACCTCAGAGTCATCCTTGACACTTCTCCCCTCCCCCACATTCAATCAGCTGCCAAGTCTTGTCTGGAACCTCCATAACATTGCTTACATTCACCTCTCCTCTCCACTTATGTAGCCACTACCTTGAACTCTTGCAACAACCTTCTGATTGATCAGTCTTCCTGTTACCAATCTCTTCCCCGTTAAAACCCACACAATTGCTTTTTTGTTTTGGTTTGGTTTGGTTTTGAGGCTGGTTCTCCTTATCTTGCCATGTTGGAGTACAGTGGCCACTCAACCTGATCCCACTGGCTAATTCACAAGAAAGCCTTGACTGACTTTGTTTCCAACCTGTACCAGTTTGCCTCTCCTTTGACAATCCAGTGGCCCCCAATTCTCAGGTCTCATCATATAAGTTCAGGACTTGGAACCTGGTCCACTTGGGCAGAATGCCACTCAGAACTCCCAAATGCAAGCCATCCACCAGCCTCAGCTTCTCCTTTATCAGGGATTACTAGTATGCACAAATCAGTCAGTCAAAAAGGAAAGAATCAAGCTTTTATTAAGCACTTTCTGTATACCTAGCATTGTGCCAAGTGCTGGGAAAAACATCCAAATAGAAAGATAATTCTTGCCCTGAAGGAGCCTGCATTCTAAGGGAAAAAGACAGTGTATATAAGCAGGCTAAAAAGAGGGGTAGAGGGAGACCAAGGTTCCCAGCTCTGATGCCATAGAGGAAGTCAGGTATGCAGGCTGGAGAGGAATGAGACCTGGCTGACCTGGGAACCCTCCTGCAATGGAGCTTCTGGGAGAACCATCCAATCAGAAGTAGAGGCTGCCGGGGATGAGAGTGCTGCCAACGTGGGAATCTCAGGACTTCAGAAGGTCTAAGAGCTGGAGCATGATAAAGGAGGTCCACCATACCTAGGCAAAATAATCTTTCCACAAAATCTTCCGTGGCTGTCTCTTGCCTCTAGAAAAAAGAAAAGCATCTCACCATGGTGTTGAACAATCTGGATCCAACCTACCTCTCCAGGCTTTTCTTCATTTTAGTTTCCTTCATATACTTTATATTCCAGGCCCTGACCTTAGCATTCCATCTGTTTCTCCCTTCTCCACCCTTACCTCTTAGAATCCTTAGGTTCCTTCTAGTCCTAACTCTATTGTCACCTCCCAAGCAGAGCCTTTTTTGATCCAATCTCCGCTTCCCCACCCAATAATTGTTCATTTTCTTCTTTTTTTAATATCTCTATCATATACCCCTCCACTCTGAAGTATGTAAGTTCCTTGAGGGCAGACCATTTCTTTGTCTTTCTTTCCTCCCTTTCTCAGCTGAATTCCTAGGGAAAAAAAAAAAGCTGTCTACATTCATTATTTCCACTTTCTCACCTCCCATTTGCAATCCAGCTTCCATCTGCTCTCTCTGAGGTCACCACTGATTTGTTAAATCCAGTGACCTTTTCTCAGTATTCATCTTTTTTGACAGTTCTACAGTATTTGACCCTGTGAACACCCTGCCTTTTTCTGTATATTTTCTCCTCCCTGGGTTTTTGTGATGCTGCTTTGCCTTGTTTCTTCTTTTCTACCTGTTTGACAAGTTCCTCAGTCTTTTTCTGGTTTATCAATCATGTCCTGATCCCTATACACAAGTGTGCCCAGGGCTGTGTATTGGGCCCTTTTCTCATCTTTGTCTATTGCATTCTCTCTGGTGATTTCATCAGTTTCCTTAGTCTCAGTTATGGTCTCTATGCAGATGACTCCAAATCTACATATCCAGCTGTCCACTCTGTCCTAAGTTCTTGACCTCCCTCACCAGTTGTCTGCTAGATATTTCCACTTGAATGTCCAAGAGGCATCTCAAATTCAGCAAGCCTAAAACAGAATTCCCCCAAATCTGCCCTCCTTCCTAACTTCTCTGTTTCTGTCATGAACACAACCATGCTTTCAGTGGAAGAACCTTGGAATCATCCTGATGTCTTCACTCTCCTTCATTCCCGATATCTGATCTGCTGCCAGATCTTGCTTCTGCTTCACTCTCTCTGCTTCACTCTCATGTTAGTCTTCTGTCCACTAATACCACAGCCACTTTCTCTTTTGGCCAGCAACCCTGAGGGTCTTCCCCTCCCAGTTTGATTTTTTTTTAATTAAAGGGGCAATCCCTTGACTCACTTTTTGAAGAGGTCTATTCATTGAATGGGCATTACCTTACTCAGAGTTAGAACCTCAAAAGACCTTAGCCTAAAAGGGCCAGGGTCTCCTATTGCATCCTGGGTCATCTCCAGTCCTCTTGATGAATATCAGGCTACTGGACCCAGATGTCTCTGGAGAAGAAAATGAGGCTGGTAACCTTGCACAGCCCTCTATCACCTAAATCCAAGTCAACTACAAGTCATGTCATCATCTCCCTGATGTCATGGTCCTCTTCAAGAAAGAAGGACACACACAACCAGCCGTAACCTCAACCACCTAGTTCAAGCCCTCATCACTTCTTCCCCTGACCTAATTTGTCTCTCTGCATCCCACTTCTCCTCACCTTCAATCCATCTAGCATGTGGCTGCCAAAATCTTCCTAAGGCATAGATCTGCCCATATTAATCCCTGACTTAAGAAGTTTCAGTGGTTTCCTTTGACCTCTAGGATGAAATATGGACAAATGCTTCTTCTTGGCATTTAAATCCTTTCCTGATCTGACTCCAATTTATCTTTTCAGGATGATCATACATCCCCTTACAGCCAGACAAGAACCAGTAAACACCTAGTAAGTGCCCATTACATCCTAGATATTATGCTAAGTGGGGGAAGGGCTACAAAGAAACAAGAAAGATTTCCTGCTGTCAGAGGGCTTACAGTCTAAGAACATGCAAACAACTATGTACGGACAAGCTATAAATAGGATAATGTTGAAATAATCAACAGAAAGAAGACACAACATTAAAGGTAAAGCATCATCTGGAATACCCTATGTAAACTGTTTTAAGTTTTCCCTCTGCCTTTCTTGCCAACCAAGTGGTAAATAAAAACGATCAAGCATTTTTTTAAAAAAAAGAATTAAAGACAATTGGAAAATGATTCCTGTAGAAGGTAGAATTTTAGATGAGGCTTGAAGGAAGCCAAATGGACTTACTAATTATTCCCCATACACAGCATCCCACCACTAGCCCTTGTCCCTTTAAAGGAGCTGTCTCCCCTGCCTGAAGTATTCTGTTTATTTTCTCTCCAATTTCTTCCTCTGTAAAATGAAAATAATAACAACACCTACCTCCCAAGGTTGTTGTGAGGATAAAATGAGATAATAGAAGTAAAATGCTTGGCAAACCATAAAGTGTCATCTATTATTGTTACAATGTTTATTGTTACTTGCTTTTTGGAATTCCTAGCTCTCTTCAGGGCTCAAGATTCAAGTGCTGCCTTCAGAAGAGATTATTTTTCAGATTTTTCCAGTTGTTAGTACTATCTCCACCCAAATTACTTTGTATTTATTATCTTTTTCATTTTATTCCCCATACACATATGCATATATTATATTTGCTTCTCTGTAAACATATTGTCTTCTCTCAGTAAAATATGCACTCCTCGAGGGCAAGGTTTTTCTTTATATCCCTAGGACCTAGGACAGCTCCTGGCCTATAGTAGACACTGCTTGCGGACAGATTGGTTGATTGGTTTCTATCCTCCAATCTAGGGCATAATGTTTGGTACATTGTTGACCCTTAATACTGTTATTTGAATTGTATGGAGCACATTCAGCACAAGCTGCAGTGGGAAGTGAGATAATGGAGGAAGACAACTTAGTTACCCATTAACTCGAGTCCTATCCTTGTGCCTTGTACCAGTGTCTAGTTCCTGTGGGTGGTCAGGAGAGTGAAAAGACTGGAAATCATGCAATCCTCAATTTTGTAGTCCCTTTCTAACCACCAATTCTATGTCATACTACCCTGGCTCTGACCATTATTCCTATCACCTAAGTGGTGGCTAAGAGATACAGTACACAAAGGGCGAGAAGATCTATGTTCAAATCCAGAACTCATATACTCACCAGCTACATCCCCCTGGACAGGTCAGTTAAACCTCTGTCTGCCTCAGTTTTCTCAACTGTAAAATAGGGACAGTAACAGCATCTACTTCACAGGGTTGTTGTGGGCATCAAACAAAATAATGTTTGTAAAGAGCTCAGCACAATACCTTTAACCTAATAAGTACTTAATAAATACTTGCTTCTTTCCTTGCCATCCCCCTGGCAATCACTGTGGGCCCTGAAAAGCGACTTTTTGCTTTATCTTGCCTCAGAGTAAACCTCCACCTCATTTCCAGGCTACTGAGCCCAAACCAAGTTGCTATACATAGCTCCCCCTCCACTGCATCCCAATCCTTTCCCGTTCCCCTTTATTTGTAAAGCTCTGACATTCTCTGTTCCAAGGCCCCTCCCAGCTCTGACATTCTCTGTTCCAAGGCCCCTCCCAGCTCTGACATTCTCTGTTCTAAGGTTCCTCCCAGCCCTGACATTTTCTGTTCTAAGGTTCCTCCCAGCTCTGACTTCCTACAGAATGAAGAAGAATGTAAACTCCCTCAGGGTAGGATGTATCTTGCTTATATTTGTATCTTCACAGCTTAGCAAAGTTCTTGGCACACAGCTAGTGCATAATAAATGTTATATCTAGCTCTCTATTAATAGGCACATAATGAAGCATTGCCCTCATGTGAAGATCAATTAACGAAGACTCGGATGTGGAAAGAGAATGATTTCTATCTTCAGACGTCAGAAGCACACTTAGAGGGAAGAAGAATTGGACTTGTTTTATTTCATTTATTCATTCAAAAAAAATCTTAGCATAGGATCATAGGTCTAGAGCTGAAAAACACCTCAGAGACCATGAAATCCAACACCTTCCTTTTACAGTCTAAGAAACTGAGGCCCAGAAAAGACAAGTTAAATGACTTGCCCAAGGTTACACACATTGTAAGATTATAGCTTATAGATTTAGAACTGGAAGGAAACCAGGAAACAATGTAGTCCAAACCCTTCATTTTATAGATGAGGAAACTGGGGTTTGGGGGATACAAAAATTAAAAGGCCCCAAAGGGCCGAACTAGAAATAGTGGAGAGAAGATGCAGAGAAATAGATTAATGCCTAAAGTAAGAAAAAAAATCCTAATAATTAGAGCTGTTTGATAGTGGAAAGGGCTATCTTGTAAATTAGTGTAACTTCTTGTGACTAGAAATATCCCAGCAAACGCTAGAAGACCATTTATTGTGAAAAGGTTTCAAGGTTCTGGTCAGGGCTGGACCAGATGACTCCCACAATTGTGGTAAATCTTGGATTCCATGGCCTCATGGCATCCTCCAGTAGCCGTATTCCTGGGCTAGCCTCCCCACCTGCCTACCCTCAGGCTCCTCCAGCCTTCTCACCCTGTCAGTTCCAGACTTCCAGAACTCAGAATGTTCTTATAAATTTTTTAAACTGCCTTGGTCAGAGAGGGAACTGGAGCTCCATCTGTTTTTAAGCAACTGCTGAATGACTTCCTCCTCTATTGGATTGTTTCCTGCTGGGGAGAAAGGGCCTTTTAAAGTTTCTCCTGAAAAACAGAATTGCTTCCTTCAACCTCTGGCTTCCCCTTGACTCATTTACCTTCCATGACAGGGATGTGTTACAGGAGGGAAGCAGAACCTGGTCGTCCAAATGAATGGACAGCTGCCCTGCTGTCTGTGTTTTCAGGAAGTGGTTTGCCTGGAGTTTGTATTTAGCACCTGCACAGGGAGGGAGGGAAGGAAGGAAGGAAGGAAGGAAGGAAGGAAGGAAGGAAGGAAGGAAGGAAGGAAGGAAGGAAGGAAGGAAGGAGGAAGGGAGGGAGGAAGGGAGGGAGGGAGGGAGGGAAGAAGGAAGGAAGGAAGGAAGGAAGGAAGGAAGGAAGGAAGGAAGGAAGGAAGGAAGGAAGGAAGGAAGGAAGGAAGGAAGGAAGGAAGGAGGAAGGGAGGGAGGAAGGGAGGGAGGGAGGGAGGGAAGAAGGAAGGAAGGAAGGAAGGAAGGAAGGAAGGAAGGAAGGAAGGAAGGAAGGAAGGAAAAAGAAATCTAGCTAGTAAACCCCAAGTTAACTGGGCAGCTTCTGGCCCTCAAAATTTACCTGCACAGAAGGAAGAGGAGAGGGAGATGGTGAGAGAGAAGATGAGCTGAGTTATCCAGTACCTGGGTCCCCATTCAGGCAGCTTGGTGTACTCACAGGTTGTGTTCGTCCTTTGTCTTTGACAAGAACCATGACATCAGAGAAATGATGACATGACTTGCACATGACTTTGATTTGAGTGAGGGAGGGCTGTGCAAGGTCACCAGCCTCGCTTTCTCCTCCTGATCCATCTGGGTCCAGTGACCAGATATTCATGAAGTAGATAGAAAACTGGGCCTGGAGTCAGGAAGATTTGAGTATTAATCCTTACTTACTAGCTATGTGATCCTGGATAAGTCAAACAACCCCCCTCTGCCTCTGTTTCCTCATCTTTGAAGTGGAAATTATAAGAGTGGTGGTGGTGAGGGTCAAATTAGTTAATATTTGTGAAGTACTCTGCCAATCTTAAAGCACCGTATAAATGCTATAATGATGATGACGATGATTGATAATAGTGGTGGTGATGATAATGGGCAGATTTTTGTTCAGATATGGATTAGACTAGATGGCTTCTGAGGTCCCTTTAAACTCCAAGTTCTTTGATTTTCTGTATACTGACACTACCTGCCTCACTGGGGTGTTTTGAGAGTCAAATCAGATAATTTATGCAAAGCATCTTATAAACCTTAAAGAGCTAAATCAGGTCTGGTGGTATTGTTAGGATAGGAGCGTTGATTTAGAGCCAGAAGAGTCCTTTCGAGGTCATCCAGACTCAACCCTTCATTTTACAGAGGAGGAAACTGAAACCAAGTAACTTCCCCAAGGGCACATACCTGCCTACTTGGTGTCAGAAGTGGGATTGGGCTGTATGTCCAATAATGTTTTATTGCCCCTCATTACTATTCCCTCTCTTTTTCTGAGTTTAGGGACTCCTGGGGGGTGGGAGTGGGTAGGAACTCCTGTGTAGGTTCTGAAATTTGACTCCTGGGTCCTACCAAATTTCACAGTCCTTCCCCTTTCCCCTACTTCTGGTCACCTATTTTTTCACCTAGTCCCAGAGGGTGTGAATTGCACCTGACTCACAGGGCTCTGTACCCTCCAAGCCTTGCCAAGCACACATCTGCAGGTAGGCCACCTTATCTCTTTACTTTATCCCCTGCACAGCCTCACTAGCAATACATTCACATCTGTGTGGCCAGTAATCAATGCCACGGCTTTGGGCATCTGATCTCTTGCTGTGAAACAGTTGCATGATGTGCTGGCTAAGGTCCCTTCAAATACTAACGTCCTGTATTCAAAGTCCATTTCAGCACCAACATCCAGTGGTGTTAGGCAGCTAAGTGGAAAAGGGCTAGTTCTGGAGTCAGGGAGACCTGACTTCCTGGCCTCAGACACTTACTAGTTGTGTGACCCTGAGCAAGTCATTTCACTGCTGTCTGCCTCACTTCCCTCATCTGTAAAATGGGGGTGATAATAACAGGACCTACCTCTCAAGGTTATTAGGGGAATCAAATAAGATAATATTTGTAAAATACTTTTGCAAACATCAAAGTGTTATATAAATGTTCAATAATAAATTGTGCTATTCAATTATTCAGTCATGTCTGATTCTTCATGACTTCGTGGACCATACTGTCCATGGGGCAACGATACTGAAGTGGTTTACTCACTGCCCTCTCCAGCTCATTTGACAGATAAAGAAACTGAGGCAAACAGAGATGAAGTGACTTGCTCAGGGTGACACAGTTAGTAAGTGTCTGAGACAAGATTTAAACTTAGCTCTTCCTGACCCCAGGCCCAGCACTCTATCCACCGAGCCTCATTGGACAATAAATAACAAACACAATTCTATAGACAATGTTCACTGCTCAGTAGTATATCCTTGTGTTGAATGATTTCTAAGACAAATCCAGTGACTGACCGGTAGTTTTCAGGGAACATTTCATTTTGTATCTGTGCCTTCTTCATAGTGCCCACCATGTTTAGAATTTTAGTGATTAGAAGGAGCATTAACACAGAATGCATGTTAGAACTAGAAATTCCCTTAAAACAAAGAATATTAGAACTAGGAGGAACCTTAGAACATCAAATGTCAGAACTTGAGAACTGGGAGGGACTTTATAACATGGAATGTTAGAACATAGAATATGAGAGCTGGAAAGAAACATAAAATGTTGTTTATCACTGGGACAAATCTTAGAACATGGAACGCCAGCATTTAGATGTGGTGGAAAGACAGATAACTTGTGACCAAATCCCAGCTGTACCACTTACCACCCATGTGACCTTGGTCACTGGACCTCTCTGGAGACTCAGTGGCCTCATCTGTAAAATAAGGGTCAGAAGTGAGTAGGTAGATTAGATAGCCTCTAAGCAAATAGAATGGATGTCAAGAAGCTATACACTCTTCCATGTCTGAGTTTGTGGCCCTGTGAAAAAAGTAAATTTGGATTCCATCTGTCTTTTGACACTTACTAGCTACTCATTGACCCTCACTGACCTCCACTTTCCTCATCTGTTAAATGGGCATAATAACACCTCCAGTACTTACCTCACAGGGTTGTGATGAGTCTCAGATGAGCTCATGGGTGTGTAAACTGCTTCGCAAGCTTCAGAGCATTCCATTAATGTCAACTATTATCACTCTTATTTTCCTCACCCTCATTATCACCAGTGCCACCAGAGTATGGAGTCCTATGTAGGAGTTCACTGCATAGGTTCACTGCAGGGTTTTAGTGAGACTTCCACCTGTGCTGGATAAAAATCATATCAATAAAAATAATGCAATTGTTTTTAGGAAGAAAAATTTAATAAATAACTGAATAGAAATTACATTCACTGAGTCACTGTGGGAGGCTGTGCATCTGAGGCTGCCAAGACAAGCTGATTGCATTTGGGGAGGGGAAGGAGGCTTTAAAAATGAATGATGGAAAGCAGCATAGGTTGGGCTGCAATATGGGGTGTTTATAAAGTCTCTGACAGCTTTCAAATATTAATGCCTTTCATCTCTTGAGGGTAGGAAATAAAGTGAATTAAATTTTGAGGGAGAGTTAGAGGATGGGGGTGTCCCATCTATTGAAGGTAGGGAAAATGGTAAGTTGAATTTTTTATGGGGAAGGTATCCCAAAGTATTATAGAAATATTAGCTATAGCAGTGTGAGGAACTCATGGTATGTAAATTCCCTCCATTGCTGCGAATCAGCATAGGCTTAGAAAGTTCCCTGGAGAACTGAGAGGTTGCCCAGGGTCACCCTGTAAGAGTCAGGATTTGAACTCAGGTCTTCCAGACTTCAAGGCTGACCCTCTATCCACATACCATGCTGCCTGTCAAACATTAATGGCTTTTATATTTTAAGATTAGGGTGAAAATGGTGAATGAAAGAGACCTGAAAGATAGTAAGAAAAGATTGAGAGGAAGCAGATTTGTCCCTGAACTGTACTCAGGGATGACTGTTCTCACACTTTAGTGATTTCATAAACATCAAGCGCATTCAGACTTTCAGAATGAATGGAATAACGGGAGGGATGGAGGGAGGGAGGAGGAGTGGAGGGAGGAAGGAAAGAAAAAAGGAAGGGAGAAGGGAAAGAAGGAAGAAAGAGAGGAAGAAAAGTAGGAAAGAAGGGAGGGATAGAGGAAGGGAGGAAGGGAGGAAGAAAGAAAAGAAGGAAGGGTGTTTATTAAGTTCACATTGTGCGCAAAGTGTTATGCTAAGCACAATAGAAAATTTAAAAAAACAACACAGTCCCTGCCTTAGAGGAACTCACATTCTAATAGAGAAGGATAAGATATACAGGGGAATGACCAGGTAAGGGTGTTGTGGCCAGGGACATCGCAGGAATGGTGAGTTGAGTCATTGAGCAATGAATTGACTCGTCCTTTCCAGGCATGGTGATAGTGAAATTGACTTGATTAGTCTTCCTAGAGTTGGATGTGGAAAAAAAGGGTAAGGGGTAAGTAAGCCATGTGAGGATGGCAGCTGTTATTATAGGATATGATCATAGACTCATAGATGGAAAGGACCTTAGAACATAGACTATTGTCTCAGGAGAACCTTTAGAACACAGATTGTCAGAGCTAGAAAGGGTCTTAGAACACAGGACATTAGAGATGGAAGGAGTCTTAGAATTTATATTAAAGGTAGAAGGGACCTATTTAGAAACAGTGCTAGAAGGGATCAGGGAATGGTTAACTTAGAAGGTTAGAGCTGGAAGTGTGTGTAACATCCTCTCTCCGGGAGTCTCTGCCCCCAACTCTCACACTCACAGGTTGAAAGTGACTAATATGAATCTTTCTCCTACTCGTCATACTGTAGCTCCTGAACCCCAATCAGTGCACTCCTCATGAACAACTACTTTTTAGCAAAGGCATTTATGCAGATTGTGTAGTAACAACAGTTGATCAAAAAACAGACAGAAATGGAGAAAGAGGACAGAAACAGGGAGAGAGAGAAAGTTAGGTAATGTGTGTGTGTGTGTGTGTGTGTGTGTGTGTGAGAGAGAGAGAGAGAGAGAGAGGTATTACCTCTTTTACATGCACTAGACTTCCAGCTCAGCAAGCCCTGAAATGTCAGTTTTTCCTGTTTGGCCACCAATTAAAGAATTCCTTGTTATCACATAGTACAAACCCATGAGTTAATATGGCTGAAAGTAGACTCACCCTAAGCTTCCATGTGGACATTTGGCCTGGGTCTATGTGAAGAATTGTCTTTTTGTAGGCCCCATAGACCAGTCTATCTCCATTATATATAATTATCCCCATTTATTAGGTAAAGAAACTGAGGCTTATGGAAGCCAAAATAACTTAGCCCAAGGTCGCTTGGCTCATTAATGTCAAAACTGGATTTAAGCCTGGGTCTTGTGTATTTTTTCACCCTCCTCAAGCTGCCTCCACTACCACTTCCACCATCACCACCAGCAGCACTTATCTGGATACTGAGTTTTTCATCTACTCCCTTAGTGATCTAAGGATAGACAAGACAAAATGAGAAAGGAGTCTTTTCTATTTTTGAACTGAAACTCCAAGGCCAGAGGGAGAAACTGTGAACTGGAATCTGGAGCCTAGGACTGAGCCTGGAATTTCTCTGACTTATAAAGTGATTTTACAGTAATGGAGATTAAGTGGGTCTCTTCTCAAGTGATCCTTGAAGGAGAATTTCCAGAAGGAGAAATAGCCCTGAGTGTGGCAAAGAAGGAAGAGGGACAGGGAATGGTGGATAAGAAATTGAAGACCGAATATCCAGAAATGGCTTCTGTCAGTTATTGGGCTGGGGAATTGTCTTCCTCTGAGAGCATGAGCAAACCTCAGTGATCGGAAGTTTGAAACAAGAACAAGATGCTTTAGGGTACCTTGGAGAGTAGGGCGTTCAGCAGTTTCTATGAAGAATAGGACATCTTTTCTGCTGCTAATTTCAGTGTTGGATTGTGGCAGAAGCACAGATGGGAGGTGGGAAGGGAATCTGCTGTCTTTGGGGGTGGGGGGGGCACAACAGGGCAGCCGTGGAGCAGAACGGGAAGAATGCTGGTCTTGGTTTTAAAAGACCTGGATTTAAGTGCTGGTATCAGGTGGGTCTCACCAGTTGGGTGACCCTAGGCAAATTACTCCTTCCTATGTAGGTCTTGGTTTTCTCACATGTAAAATGAAGGTGTTAAACTAGGTAATCCCTGAGGGACTTTTCATCTCTAACAATGCATATTCTAAGGACCCTCCCAGCTCTGACATCCAGTGTTCTAAGATCCTCCCAGCTCTGACATCCTGTGTTCTAAGGGCCTCCCAGCTCTGACATCTAGTCTTCTAAGATCCTCCCAGCTCTGACATCCTGTGTTCTAAGGGCCTCCCAGCTCTGACATCTAGTGTTCTAAGATCCTCCCAGCTCTGACATCCTGTGTTCTAAGGGCCCTCCCAGCTCTGACATTCTGTGTTCTAAGGGCCCTCCCAACTTTGACATCCTGCGTTCTAAGAGTCCTCCCAGCTTTGACATTGTGTGTTCTAGGAGCCCTCCCAGTTCTGACATCTTGTGTCCTCTGGGCCCTCCCAGCTTTAACATCTTATGTTCTACGGGCTTTCCTGGCACTAATATGGCATAATAAATATGTTATAAGCTTCCTCAAAGCTCTGAGATTCTACGTCCTAAGGCCCCTTCCAAGTCTGACATTCTGTGCTCTAAGATTCTCTATTTTAAAATCTAATCATTGTTTGCTGACCCTCCAGCCTCTCCCTCGGCTGACCTCCCTTTCTGAGCAAGTCCAGTTCTCAGGGTGATCAGGAGCCCCCCCCTCACCAGTGATGCCTCTACCCTCACCACATCCCCCAGAGTTTCAGGGCTGAGGCTGGTGGTGGGGCTCCAGACAGCAGGTTGTCCCCGGCCGGCTGCCGGGAATTTTATGAGCAGGATTTGGTGCCTAGCTGTTTTGCTTCACAAATGAGCCCTGGCTCATCTGGGGAAAGTTTGCTCCTTTATGAATGTTCTTCAAAAGCCCAACCGTGGGCACTGGGCCCATTGCCATGGAAACAGCTTTGGGTGGCTGGAATCCTCGGTCCCTCCATGGCTGTTGCCAAGTTGTGAAGGCTGCCAGGTGCGCACGCCACCGACGGCCCTCCAGTCCCTTTGCCCAACACCCTGCATGGCTGGTCACCTGCAGGCTTGTTCCCAGGGTGGGCATTTGTCCAAGACTGAGAAAAGGGAGAGGGTGGGGGCGGGGAAGGGGAGGCTAAGAGCAAGTGGGCAGTAACATGTTTGTCTCATGGCTCAGTTTCCAAGGAGAAGTGATCCATGGGTCCCTCGGGAGATCAGGACTGAGTATCATCTTTTTACAGATGAGGAAACTGAGGCCCCTGAGATATGAGGTAACTTTTCTGTAAGATCATGGTTCTAAAGCTGGATGGGACCTCAGAGATCAAGGGCAGCCCATTCCTTTTATGGACAAAGAAACCAAGGCTTGCCTAAGGAAGGACACACAAGCAGTGATACAGACAGAAGTTGAACCCAGGTCCACTGACACTAAAGGCAGCTCTTTCTAAGGTTCCATGCTGCTTCTGCCTCATTCAGAGGGACCTCAGAAGTTCTCTACTCCAGCACTCCTCACAAGCAGAACCACTGAATCTCTAAATGGGTTGGGACCTGAAAGGCCATGTAGTTGTTTATACATGTACAAGAATCTCGTATACGACCTTCAGATTTGGCTTGAAGACACCTACCCCAAAGCGGAAATCTGCCCTAAGAATTGTAAATAATTTTACAGCGGAGGAGGTTTTTTTTGGTTTGGTTTAGTTTTTGCCTTTCTTCATATCTACACAGCATCATGATGGGTACATAGTTGGCTTTTAATAAATGTTGGCTAACTGACATAAGCTGTAGGAAAATCGCTTTGATTGCTGAATGGAGACTGGAGTAGAGTAAGGAGACCTGAGGCAGGCTGACTCACCACCAGGCCTTTGCATTAGAGGTGAGGAGGGGTTGATCCAAGGTACTGTTAGTACCAGAGGAGAGAAGGGGGCCTATAGGGGAGATGTTTCAAAACTAGACTCAACAGGACTTGGCAACATACTGGATGTGGGGGCAGGGGGATGAGAGGAAGTGAACAGCTGAGGAGAACACCTAGGTCGTGAGCCTGGATCACTGGGAGAATGGTCATTTCCTCCACAGTAAGCAGGGTATGGAGGAAAAGATGATGACTTTGGCCTTGGATGTGTTGAGTTTCAGCAGCCTATGGGACATTCAGTTAGAAATGTGCAATACCGAATTGGAGATGTGATACTGGAGGTTAGCAGAGAGGCTGGAGAAATAAATTTGACTTGACTTGAAAGGGTCCTTAGAACCCAAAATGTCAGAGCTAGAAGGGGTCTTAGAACTGAGGGAACGCTATGAGTAGGAATGTTCTTAGACATTACTCATTTTACAGCAGAAGACATTCACACAGAGAGAGGTGACTTACTCAACATGACACGGGTGGCAAGTGTCCAAGCTCAGCCTACATCTCCGGCCTCTAGATTCCCAGTCCAAGCTTCTTTCCATTAGTCATTTCTCCTTCTTACAGTAGATCCTGTGTCCTCTTATTTTCATAATTGACCCCGTTTTCAAAGATCTTTAAGCTTACCAAAATGGGTTCTACCTCTTACTCTCTTACCTTTCTTAGTGAGTTTCATGACCCAGTGTGGGCCCCAGGTCCCTCTCTAGCTCCCTCTAAGAAATTACTGCCAATGGAGACTTCAGTCTTCCCAACCGTAAAGGTTGGATTTGAGAGGGAGAGGTGGGAGGCACAAGGACTGCTCAAGACACCATCATCAGAGAATCATACAGTGCCAGGGCTGGGAAGGATCTTCCATCCCAGGTCCCTTGTTTTACAGGTGAGAAGACAGGTCCAGAGACAATAAGGGCCCTGCCTATGGTCATCTAGGTATAGAGATTCTCAGAGCTCAGAGGATTCTAGCATGAAGCTCTCTCTAGTAGACAGTCATTCCTTCTAGAATACACCTGACAGACAAATGAATGACGTTCAGCTTTTGTTAAATGGGCCTGTCTCCAAGGCATCTCTCTGGCTACTCCAGTAAAGTCAGCCGGAGATAATAGTAGCTCTTCTCAGGGGTCAGGGCAGGGGGGGAGTGTATAGGGTTTTGGGGTTCTCCAAAGCCCCAAACCCTCCTTTCCTGTCCAATCATGTCTCTTCCTTCCTATGAAGAGGATGGTTTTTTAACCCAAGTATAACACTTTCCATGTATCTTTACTGACACTCATTCTATTAGATTCTACCCAATATTCTCTAACCTTTCTTTCTGAATCCCTACTTGGTTATCCAGCATCATTCCCTCCAGGCTTTGGGTCATCTGCAAATGGGAAAGCCCTACCATTGTCTACATCATAGATGAGAATGTTAAAGAGAACTAGGACAAACATAGATGCCTGAGGCACCCCACTAGAGACCTTCCCAGATTAATGATTATTTTCTGGATCCTGCCAGAGGTTGGGTACCATATGTAAATCACTTTGCAAGTCTTACTGACCAATGGCTAGCATGCATGAGTGCACATACACACATATGTGTATGTATATATACACATATATATATATTAAAGTTTGCAAAGCACTTTATAAATATTATCTCATCTTTTTCTCACATCCAGCCTGGAAGATAGAGAGATTTGTTATTATCCCCATTTTACAGATGAGAAAACTGAGGCAGATAGAGGTTAAGTGACTTACCAAAGGTCACACAGCTAGTATGAGGCTGGATTTTAACTTAGGTCTTCCTGATTCCAGATCTAGTGCTCCATACATTGAGCTACCTAATTGTCTTTATTTAAATGCTTTTATTCTTCAGTCAGTTCCAAGTCTTCTTAATGGTGTCTAGCCCATCTAACTCTGTCTCAACCACAAGAATACCATAAGAGATTTTTGTCAAATACTTTGCTAAAACAAAGTGAAACTATCTATGAGTCTAGCATTCCTGTCATCTGGGGAAATGAGGTTATCCTTGCATGACCTGTGCTTGATGAACCAACCCTGGGTCTTTGCGATTACTGCTTCCTGTTCTAAATGTGTCCTAA
The DNA here is from genome assembly GCF_028372415.1 of Notamacropus eugenii. NCBI lineage: Eukaryota > Metazoa > Chordata > Mammalia > Diprotodontia > Macropodidae > Notamacropus > Notamacropus eugenii. Next base: position 63,178,590 of record NC_092876.1, read on the forward strand.
GCATCCTTTTAATAATACATTCTAGAATTTTCCCCGGGAATCCAAGTTGAGCTCACTGACCTGGAGTGTGCAGATTGCATTTTCTCCCCATTGTTTTGGACAATCAGAACATCTGCCTTTCTTCAAAGCTTCTCCCTTCACTGCCTCTTTCCATCTCCATGATCTTTCAGAAACCGCGAATGCCTAGCTAGGTGGGGAGAATCAGTACTCTAACTCTGAATTCCAGTGCTTGGCACATGGTAAGCAATTAGTAACTGCTTGTGGTTAAATGCCTGAATCCAACACTCTTGACATTGTGGAACCCTACCTCTTAAGCTGAGGTGAGAATGAGTGAATGATTGAATTAGAGTGAAGACAGTAGAAATGAGGAGAAAATCGAAGAGATCTGGCAAAGAGTTAGCGCATTCCTATTTGGTCACATAGCAAGTTTGTAGCTAAGCACTGAAACGCAGGGCCCTGACTCTTAGTTCAGACCTCTTTTGCAGAAATATAACTAGGATTTCCTGCAACCAAGGCAAATCCAGTTGAAGCAGAGGGATTTGAAACCAAATGCCTGCCTACTCAAAATGATTCTAAACATTTCAAACATCAATTCCTCAATCAAAAAATAGGGGGTGGAGGTGGGGAGGGGGCCCTGGGCGGGGAACTGGGGATGGCCATTTGGCCCAGCGAGGGAGCAGGGGTAGTTACTCTGGTGGCAACAGGCCATTGGAGGACTATGGGGCTCAGCTGCCTGGAGGAAGCATGCCCCTTTCGTTTTCGTACCTTGGAGCAAAGCCCCAGTCACCCTGCCCTTGTTAAGTCTCTGCTTTTTTATTTTCCTCTTCACCCTGGCAAAGAAGCAACCTTGCCTTTTAGTCTTCCTTCTGTTACAATTCATTCCTCTTTGATCACCTGATTTCAGAATATAGAGAGGTCAGGGGCCAAGTCTCAGGCTGTGTGGTCACCATGGTAACCCATCCTTGGCTACCTGTCCAGAGCCTCAACTCTCAGCTGTAGCTAATGAGAACCTAGTGTGCAGTGGGCCAGTGACCTTCCTGCCGTGCTCCAATTCCTCGAGGGACATCATGGTGACCAGCCAACTCTCCTTAATCAGATTAGCGGCCCCTGAAATCTGCCTCCAGCAAATGCCAGTCCCATTCCTCTAAAGACCACCATTCCACCCTGGGTGAGCTCCAGGGACTGGAGGTGGAAAGGTTGGGAGGATGATGCTGACTTAGAACACGGGATGCCCTGCTGGTTCAAAGTCCAGCAGCTACTGCAGGAAATGTGTTTGACTCCACATGCAGCATGGGAAAAAGATTAGAGGACTCTAGATTTAGAGTTAGAAGGGACTTTTAGTCATAAGTACATAGATTGAAAGCAGGGATCTTAGAGTCCAACTCCCTCATTTTACAGATGGGGAAACTGAGGCTCAGTCACACAGCTAGTTGTGTAGGGGTCACTTAATAGTCAAACTTACTTCTTCCTATCCCTGTGTTCAACACTATCCTCTACATGCTCTGACTGCCTCAAGTAATTTGCCTTAGTCATATGGCTCATGTTTGAGGCAGGATTGGAACCCAGGTTCCAAGTCTATCACACACCCATAAAGGCAACACAAGCTGGTATAGTTATAAATGAATGATGGAAGGTCAAAGATGGTTCCCCCTCCAAGATCTGCCACTTAGTAGCTGTGTGACCTTGAACAAGTCATTCCTCATAGGGAGAGGTGGGGAGAAATGGATAGTGTGGACTGGACTAGATCACCTGTGTCTCTAACATCATGTCCCAGGGAGCTAAGAGTCCCTGTGCTGTGTTCCCTCTCACTTCTAATAGTCTGCCTTTGGGGTCCCTTCTGTTTCTCACTGTTTGTGTTCTCACATTTTACGTTCTAACCATTTTGCTCTGGAGGTGAATATAAGTTGGGTAAGTGGGGAAGGAGAGGCCTAAAAATTCTCGGAGGCAAAACCTGAAAGGAAAACTGGAGAAAGGTGCCTTCTCTTTCTCCTGCATCCTCTCCCCAGTCCATCCCCCACACAGTTGTATTCCTTATGCCTTGAGAAGCCTCTATAGCTTAGAGGAACTGAGGACCTGACCTCCTGGCAGCCTTTCTACCTGACGTTCCCCCCAGGGGAGGAACCCCTCCTGTTCCTCTCTGTGATCAACTGATCTCAGAGGGTCAAGAAGTCAGAGCCCAAGACAGTAAAGGTTGCCATGAAAACCAGCCTACCCTGTGGGCAGGTGAGCAGCCTCTAGTAGAGGTTGAGGCTACAGTCAGTGGCTACCACTGCTTTCCCTCCCATATCCCCATCCCCTCCTTTCTGACCCTGCCTCCTCTGGCCAGGAACCCCTCCTAGAGGTGTGGATGGATTTTCATGCTCCTCCCTGTCCCTATCAGTGACTGACAGCTAAGGAGCTCAGGGAAGCCAAGAGAGAAAAAAAAAATCCGCTAGGCTTTGGCTCTGGGCCTCTCCATCTGTGTGGGAGGCTGAACTAGCCTCAGAAGAGCCTGGGCTTTCCCTGCAGATGGAACTGTTCATGTCCTCCCTGGCCATCAGGGAACTCCTGGGCTCTGCTGCTGCTGCTGGAAATCACAGGACTGGCCACTCAGTAATTACTTGTTATATTGGATTGCATGGGATCAAATAGGATCTCCCTTGCCAACATGAGGAGCAGCAGTGTGTGTTTTATTAGAACACAGGATTTGACTTTGAGTCAGAGGACCACTTCACCTCAGTGGACCTCAGTTTTCTATAAAATGAGGGCTAGATGGTATCTGAGGTCTCTTGCAGTGAGATCCATTAGGTCCCTTCTAGCTAAGGTATTCTGACCCTTCCAGCTGGGACATTCTATGTTCTAAGACCCTCCCAAACTGGACAATATATGTTCTAAGACTCTTTCAGCTCTGACAATCTATGTTCTACTCTCTCTTCTATCTTTGACTCCATATTTTAAGATCCTTCTTGGCTCTGACATTGTTTGAACTTGTAAATCTTAAGATCAAGAAATAAAACTCTTCTGTGCTGTGTAGGATGGAATGGACGGATTCTCTCAATCATTCTCCTATTTCTCTTTTTTCTGACCTGTTATATAAGTTGACCTAGATGACTTCCCATCTCCCTTTCAGTTCAGAAATTCTGTGGCCTTCGACCCACATATCTCCTGCCTTTGAGTTACCCTTATCCTCTTTAGTACAGGAAACATCGATGCCTTCCCAGGCACCCCAGGATGGATTTAGTTCTTGGGAAAGATGGTCTCCTTGTCCCAACTACATATTTGATGTGTTAAATTACATTAGCAGTCAGGGAAAAAAGAAAAAAATCAATAAATCAGTGAATGGGAAACATCTCTTAATCCCAGCATCTAGGACTTTCTCTGTGGTATCAGCTCCTAGGGACCACAAGGTAGAAACTAAATATAACTTCACCCATTCCATAGCCCATCTCCCAAGGACAGGTAAACCCAGCTAGATAGTTCCTTCCTTTAAAGACACAAGCAGGCAGGCCTGTTGAAGGAACTGAACTTGGCATCTTATCCTACGATCATAGAATGTCAGAGCCATAGGATACTTTAGAACACCAAATGGCAGGAATGTCAGAACTTGGAGGGACCTTAGAACAATGCGTGTCAAAAACTTAGGGACCTTAGAACGTGAAATGTGAAGACTTGAAGGGATCATATGTCAAACAACCATAGACTACTGTATGTCAAAACTGAAAGAGATCTTAGAACATTGAATGGCAATTCTGGGAAGAAGCATGAAATATAGCACAACTCTGTTCAGTTCAACAAACATCGTATATATTTGTAGATGGAGTTTTCTCATAGGGAGCTCGCAAAAGTAATGGAAGATCACAGGTGTGATTTTTGTTAATGTCCCTTCTAGCTCCAATATTCCATGACATCTCTCCATTTCTTTGTCTTTTTAAAAATCCTGTTTCCAAATCCCTGTCTCCAGTTGCCTCTCAAGATGTCTCTCATATCCTGTCTTTGTTATCTGTCTTTCTTCTTCTCTTGGGACCCCTTTTCTTTGTTTTTCTTCCCCTGTCTTTCTCAGCCCCCCTATAATCTCAAAATCTCATTTATGTAGTTCTATGCAAAAATCTGGGCCCTTGCAACTTTGAGCAGGGCCTAGGCAGCCTTCACCTGAGACCCTTCACTCTTGAAAGCCAAGGCAAGGCTATTAACTGGCTTTGATAGAGTCCGACCATAAATAAATAAAGCAGGGCTGCTACCCCAGAGAATTTGTTTAAGCAGTCTCGGACTTCATCCCAGCTGTCTACTCTGGCTCAACTCTACTCCCAGACTTCTCTGCCCCATGGGACACACTGGGCCTGACAGATTCTGACATGTAATCGCTGCCCCAGGAGAGAGGAGGGAAAAACCACCACTGGCCTCTCTAAGCTCCCATTAGTGTCAGTAATTGCCAATCAATTTCCTGGTAGCCTGGTGGGGCAAAGGCCTCTCCATGTCTCAAATGGGGAAGTTGTTCCTAATGGCTTTTATTTTGATTGCTATAAATTGATTGGGGTTAAGATAAAGGAGTTTCTTTTCTTTCCAAAAGCCCTAACTGCCCCCCTAGGGCCAGTTAGACCAGTTGCTGTTTGGAAGTTGCCCACTCAACACCATTGAAGGAATCATTGAATTATAGAGGGTTTGAACTGGAAGAGACCTTTAAAACACAGTATGCCAGAAGAGCCTTGGAAAAGAGAAATTAGAATATAGAGCGTCAATAATGGGAGGCATTTTAGGACATAGAGTGTCACAAAACACAGAATGTCAGAGCTGGGAGGGCCCTTAGAACACAGAGTGTCAGAGCTGGGAGGGAACTTGGGTAAGAAGGGAAAACTGCCTGTGGGAAAGAATTCAAGATCTTTTAACTCCCCTGAGCCTCAGTTTCCTCATCTGCAAATGAGTAGATGACCTCTAAGATCCTAATCCAGTTCTCCATTACCCCCAAGCCTCAGGAACCCCCACCTCCCAAATCTAGCCCTCCTTCTCCTCTTTCCTTGTTCTCTGTCCTCCCAGAGTAGTTCTGATTATCAACTAGGAAAGGACTTGGCCAACTCCAAAGCGCTCTCCCAGTGTGAGCTGCTCCAGCAATAATGCCTCACTTTTATAAAGAGCTAGAAGGCTCACAAATCGCTTCACATATATTATCTCATTTGGTATCATTATTACTATTCACAGGAGGCAGAATTAAATTACTGGGAGGAGAGAGAGTGAGCAGGAGGGAATTGGGGATGGGGTGGGGGAGGGGCAGGACTTGTTTCCAGGACTGGGAAGCAGGAGCCAGACAAAAGTAGTCTTGGCTGAGAGAATCAGGCAAAGGTGGGCCCTAAGTTAGCAGCCCTCACTCCTTGAATTCTCAAGCCATTTCGCATATCCAGGGATGGGGGCTGGCAGGGCTCATCAACCACTCGGTACTCAGAGAGTCCTCACCAACTTGCTTCATTTCCCCCTCACAACTTCTTCCAGTCCCCCACCCTCCAGTCCTCCTGGAAGGATAGGGCCAAAGAGAGTCTGGATGGATGCCTGCAAGGGGGCCAATTGTGTGGTGTTTTTTTACAGCAGGCTGCCACATTTCAACATTTTGACAGAGGATTGTAAGCTGTGAGGGCTGTGTGGCAGAGACTCAGGCCTGGAACTGATCCCCCAACTCTTTTGGCAAAAGAGTGGTCAGACCCTAGGAGCCTGCTTGAGACAGTCTGGCACTTGGGCAGCAAAACCTCTCAGGGCCCTTGGAAGTAACTCTTAGAGGCAAAAAATATTTGCACAGGAAAGAACCTTAGAACAAAGGGTATTAGCATATAGAACGTTAGATGGACCAGAGAGGGCTTAGAACATAGGATGTCAGAGCTGGAAGAGGCCTTAGAACACAGAAAGTAAAAAGCTGGAATTTGAAGTCCAAGCTTATCCAAACTCCTTCATTTTACAAAGGAGGAAACTGAGGCTAGTAGAGGGGGAAGGAGTGCCATCTGTTAGTGTCAGGGACTAGAGAAGATTCAGACTTCCTTGAATCTTAGTCTAGCCATCATTCCATGGATCTCTAACTAGGGGACCATGGGGAAGTCATCTGAGCCTCAGGTTCCAAGGCATACTAGATTGCTGGGAAGAAAAAGCTTTCTAAACAGTCCATGTGCTATGGACATGTGAGCTATTATTTTACCATCATTTGTGTTATTGCAAGCCCCTGGTAGCAGCTGATCAACAGAATGGAGGAAATGATGAGACCTTGAAATACATTGGCCTTAAAATAACCCCCATTATGAAGCCGCCACAGGGAGCACATTCACAGCTTCCTGTATTGTGGATGAGAAAGGTAAACAGCTCAGGAGAAAAAGTGAGTCTGCTCCCGACTCAGTGGACCACCTGGGACAAACCCTTCCCCTCCATGGGCCTCAGTTTCCACATCTCTTAAACTGAAAGATCTGGATGAGATGACATCTTTACATACTTTCCAGCTTTCTAAGTTCCAGAAGCTTTGAAACTGGGAAAACCCTTTAAGATCGTCCAGCCCACTGAAGAAACTAAAGCCCAAGAGGAATATGACTTTCCCAAAGTCACACGGTAAATAGCAGAGACAAAATTTGAACATCATGGTCTTTTCATTACCCTACGTGGTGCCTCTGAGATGTCATGGTACCAGGATTGGTGACCTTGTTATATCCTGTGGTATAATGGGAATCATAGATTATTAGAGACGCACATTGTCAAAGGGATTACCACTGTGAGGGAGGGGGGAATGGGGAAGGCATCAAAAGGGGGAAAAAAGAAGTCTTTTCTTTGCTTTCACCTAAACACTGTGTTTATTATGTCCCAGTCTGGTTTGCCAAGGAACTGAAGGTCCCTCTCTCGATCCTAAGGAAGGAGGGAGACAAAGGGAGATGGACAGATGCTGGCAAGGGGGGCCAGAGCTGCTGTTGGACAGCACATCTCTGTTTACTTGGCTAGTGAATGAAACCCAGGAGAAAGGCTGTTCATATTTCTGTACTGAACAGGGAGCTGACATTAATGAACAGCTAATTAACATCTTGGAGTTTGATGGTTCCAGTGTCAGTGTCCCTAATTAGTCTTGCGCTAATCTGCTTTAATTAACTGTCCCTGTCGCGGTTTTAATTTAATTTTCAGCTCTAGCCTGAGATGGCAGCCCTCTGAGCATTCCCATCCCAGTACGATGGTGTCACTGGCACGGGCCGGCCCAGCAGATCCAAGATGCCGTTGGCTTTACCAGGCAGCCTCAGGGTGGGGAGAGTTTGGGGTGAGACAGGGAAGAGCTACCCCAATACCTTTAAAGGTTGAATCAGAGTAGACAGTGAGGTAGAATGGAAGGAGTCTTGGATTTGAATCCTAACTGATGTATACTGACTGTATGACCTTGGACATATCACTTGAATTTCTTAATTCCTCTCTGCACCTCAGTTTCCTCATCTGTAAAATAAATGAAGGGAGTTGGACAAGATGATTTCTAGGGTCTCTCCCAACTCTAAATTCATATGGGACTGGTTTGGAAAAGGGACCATTGCTTTCTTGGCATCTTTTCACTAGTATCTCCCTTCATTAGACTCTTGAACGATATGTTTGATCTCCTATGAAATCATAGGTGACCTCTGTGAGTACTAAGTACTAAGCTTCATCTTTGTGGAGGATCATTCAATCAATAAGCATTTATTAAATGCCTTCTGTGTACCAAACGCTGAGCTAAGGGGTGGAAATACCAAGACAGAAACAAGACGGTGTCTGCCGTCAAGAAATTTACATTGTAATAAGGGAAATATAATGAGCCTGTATAGATACGTACAAACACATAAAAAGCAGATAAAGGCAACCTGGTTGAGGAGGGCACTCACTGAGGTGGAGATGGGGAGATCAGGAAAGGAGTCTTACACATGGTGGCATTTGAACTGCCTTGAAGGAAATCAAGGATCCTAAGCCATCATTAAGCATTTAATAAGGACCTGCTTAATAAATAAACAAACAAATAAATAAAAGGGCCTGATGGGGAAGCTAGATGGCTAAGTGGATAGAACACTGGTCCTGAAGTCAGCAAGATCTGAATTCAAATCCTGCCCGAGACACTTACTAGCTGTGGGATCATGGGCAAGTCATTCAGCCCTGTTTGCCTTAATCCATTGGAAAAGTAACTACTCCAGTATCTTTGCCAAGAAAACCCAATGGAAGGTCCATGAAGAGTGACAGCATTCAGCACCAACCACATGTGTTAAAGCATTGTACTAGATGCTGGGGAGAATGAGACAATCCCTGTTCTCAAAGGAGAGGGCAGGGACCATGTTGTGGCCTTTCTTTATATCCCCAGCACTTAGCCACGGTGCCTGGCAATTAGTGAGAACTTAATAAATGTCTACTAAGTATCTGACTCATTCCAAGAGGCAAAGGCGAGGGGGAGGGGGCAGGGAGCGTCTGTGTTCTACTGCTCCATGAACTTCCCCGTTCATTCAACAGACTTTGAGCATCGAAGTTTGACATAGTCAGATCTGCACTTAAGGGGGGAAAAATTGGAGGGCAGACTAAAATGGGGAGACAGTCAAGGGAGAACAATTAGGAGATTGCTGTCATGATCTAGTTGAGATATGAAGATCTGAATTAAAGTGGTAGCTGTGTGAGTAGAGAGAAGGGGTAAGATTCAAGTGATGCTGTAAAGGTCAAAATGGCAAGGTTTGGCACACAAGTAATAAGATTTTATAAGAAGTGAGCATCAGAGGTGAGCATTGAACCAAGGTCTTCTGACTCCAAAGCTCGTGCTTTTTACAACAAGATAGGATTGAAGTTGGCTTTTAAGGTACGAGTAGAAATTTAAACAGATCAAGAGGGGAAAAGGAGATTGGAAATGAGACACCAAGAGGTGAAAGGATCACATCTGGGCTAGTTAGTGTTAGATCCCATGTTGTTTCCACTACACAATGTCCTATGACAAAGGGATTGTTCAAACCAAGCATAGCACAGCTATTTTCACTGAGAATAAATCATTTAGCTTTCATTGTTTTTTGATATTCATTTATTGGTTCAATAAATATCTATTGTGTGCCTACTATGTATTCAGCCTTGTAGTTGACTCTGTAATGCCATGGAATGACTTGACAGAGTTTCCCTGATTCAGGCTCTCTTTGTCCCTGTGTCTTCTGGCTTTATATTAATTCTTCATCCTTATGAGAATGGATCTGATTTTTTTTTTTGAACAACCGAAAGCTATTCAGAGCTACATCTGGTGAACTAAGTAGATGATGACAATAAAGGTTGTTGTTTAGGGGGTAGAAATGAGGAATTTTGGCAGGTCTGTGATTTCCTCAGTGGAAAGTGGTACATCTTAGAATAACAGAGTATCTCGTGAGCTGTTCCAACTGTCTCCACACCATACTTTCTCTTCTCAGAATATCCTTCTCATCTCCCTCCTACTAGAACCCCAGACTCTGCCCTGGAGTCCTAACTTTGATAGGTAAATTTCCCCTCATCTTGCAGGAAGCTAGGCCTCCTTACCATTTCCCTGCCATCTCCACACCATGCCACCAAGCATCACCTCACCCATGCCTTCCAGTTCCTCTTTATACACTGTCTTCCTCCATTAGGATATAAACTCCTTGAGGGCAGGGACATGGTAAACACCTAATAAATGCTCTGTTACCTATCTATTTATCTATCAACCATCTAAGTATCATCAGTAGATATCTATTCCCAGTTCTCCTTAATCTTAGTGCCTTCTCTCTGAGACTACCCCTAGTTTATCCCGTTTGTACATAATTGTTCGCATGCTGTCTCCCCATTAGACTGTGAACTCTTTAAGAGCAAAGATTAGATTTTTTGCCTTTATATGTATCCCCAGCACTTAGCAAAGTGCCCAGCACATAGCAGGCCCTTAGGAAATGCTTTTAGTTCCTCATGTGAATGCATGATTAGTCTAGCTCTTTTTCTAATCATCTATCAGTTGGGTGATTTTTGATGCCACTTTTTGAGTACCAGTTTCCTTTACCAGTATGTCCTCCCCCATGCACACCCCCGGGTGCCTATTCATTGCTTTTTTGGCTATGATGGGGAGCAGCTGGGACAGTCATGATGATTATGGTGATAATAATGCTAACATTCTCAAGCACTTGGAGATTTCCAGAGCCCTTTGCTTACATCTTCTCATCTGGTCCTCACCACAACCCTGGGTAATTATTGCACCATTTTACAGATGAGGAGCCAGTGAAACAGAAAGAAATTAATCAAGATTACAAAAAGGAGCAAATGTCCTTTTATTAAAAAAGAATGCTTTTGTTTTTCCTCAATTACATGTAAAAACAATTTTTAACATTTGTTTTTTATAACTTCTGCATTCCAAATTCACTCTGTCCCTCCCCTCTCCCTTCCTTAAGAAGGCAAGCACTCTGATATAGATTATACACATGCAGTCATGCAAAACATATTTCCATATTTGCCATGTTGCGAAAGGGAACACAAACCAAAAAAAAACCAACAAGAAAAATAAAGAAAGCTTACTTAAAAATATGCTTCAGTCTGCATTTAAACTCCATCAGTTGTGTCTCTGGAGGTGGATAGCATTTTTCATCATAGGTCCTTTGAGATTGTCTTGGATAATTGTATTTCTGAGAGTAGCTAAATCATTCACAGTTGATTATTGAACAATATAGCTGTTACTGTATACAGTATCTACTGGTTCTGCTCACTCCACTTTGCATCAATTCAAATAAATCTTCCCAGGTTTTTCTGAAACCATCCCCTTCATCATTTCTTATAGTACAATAGTATTTCATCATAATCATATTCTGCAACTTGTTTAGCAATTCTTCAACTGCTGAGCATCCCTTTAATTTCTAATTCTTCACCCCCACAAAAAGAGCTGCTATAAATATTTGTGTACATATAGGTTCGTTTCCTTTTTCTTTGATCTCTTTGGGATGCAGACCTAGTAGTGGTTTTGCTGGGTCAAAGGGTGTGCTACAGTTCCAAATTGCTCTCCAGAATGGTTGTATCAGCTCACAACTCCATCAAGAGTGCATTAGTGTCCCGATTTTTCCACATCCCTTCCAATATTTGTTGTTTTCCTTTTCTGCCAGATTTGCCAGTCTGAGAGGTGTGAGGTACTACCTCACAATTGTTTGGATTTGTAATAAATGTCCTTTTGCCTGACCCACAGACAATCTAAGAAGGTCATAGACAAACATGTCCAGAATTATTTTAAGTCTCATTAGAATGGGCAAAACTGACCAAATGGACAGTGTCTTATTCTTAATTAACAATAATAATATTATTTATAAAATGTTATAACTTGCAAAGTGCTATACTATCTATTTTATGATTTAGTTCTCCTTTGCAAAGTAGAGTGTTATAATCCCCATTTGACAGATAAGAAAACTGATCCTGAGAAAGATTAAGGGATGATTCTGTGATTATACAGAGTCTTAGTCTAAGACTTTTGGAGCACTCTATATATTTTTTTCTCCTCCACATTTATTTATTTTCAGTTTTCAGCAATCACTTCCTTAAGTTTTAAATTTTCTGCCCTTCCCTCTCTAGGACAGCATGCAATCTGATATGGGCTCTACACTTACATTATTATTAAACACATTTTCACATTAGTCGTGTTGCATAGAAGAATTAAGATAAATAGAAGAAAGTATTAGTAAAACAAAACAAAACCAAACATAACAAAAGAGAAAATAGTCTGCTTCACTCTGCCTTCCAACCCCACGGTTCTCTCTCTGACCATGGATGGCACTCTGCATCATGAGTCCTCTGCAAATGTTTTAGGTCCTTGCATTGCTGTGAAGGACTAAGTCCATCCAAAACAGTTCTTGCACACTGTGGATGTTACTATGTATAATGTTTTCCTGGTTTTGCTCACCTCATACAGCATCAGTTCATATAAACCTATCCAGGTATTTCTGAAGTCTTCCTGTTCATCATTTCTTATAGCACAATAGTATTCCATTACATTCATATACCACAACTTGTTCAGTCATTCCCCAACTGATGGGCATTCCCTCAATTTCCAGTTCTTGGTCACCACAAAAAGAGCTGCTATAAATATTTTTGTACATGTGGGACCCTTTCCCATTTTTATGATCTCTTGGGGATACAGTCCTAGAAGTGATATTGCTGGGTCAGCAAGTATGCACATTTTTATAGCCCTTTGGGCATAGTTCCAAATTGCTCTCCAGAATGGTTGGATCAGCTCACAGCTCCACTAACAATGAATTAGTGTTCCAACTCTCCCACATCTTCTCCAACATTTATCGTTTTCCTGTTTTGTCATGTTAGCCAATCTGATAGATGTGGTGTGGTACCTCAAAGTTGTTTTGATTTGTGTCTCTAATCAATAGTGATTTAGAGCATTTTTTCATATGACTATAGGTAGCTTTAATTTCTTCCTTTGAAAACTGCCTGTTCATATCCTTTGATCATTTATCAATTGGGGAATGACTTATTCTTGTAAATTTGACTCAGTTCTCTATATATTTTAGAAATGAGGCCTTTATCATAGACACTAACTGTAAAAATTCTTTCCCAGTTTTCTGCTTCCCTCCTAATCTTGGTTGCATTGGCTTTGTGCAAAAACTTTTCAATTTAATATAATCAAAATTATCCATTTTGCAGTTTATAATGTTCTCCGTGTCTTATTTGACCCTAAACTTCTCCATTCTCCATAAATCTGACAAATAAAGTATTCCTTGCTCCCCTAATTTGTTTATAGTATCAGCTTTTATACCTAGATTGTGTACCCATTTGGGCTTTATTTTGGTATACAGTGTCAGGCATTGGTCTATGCCCAGTTTCTGCACCACTGTTTTCCAGTTTGCCCAGCAGTTTTTGTCAAACAATGAGTTCTTATTCCAGAAGCTGGGGTCCCTAGGTTTAGCAAATAGTAGACTTCTGTAGTCATTGACTACTGTGTCATGTGTACCTAACCTATTCCACAGATCTATCTATCTGTTTCTTAGCCAGTACCAAATGGTTTTGATGATTGCTGCTTTACAATACAATTTAAGATCTGTTATGGCTAGGCCACCTTCCCTAGCATTTCTTTTCATTAATTCTCTCAATATTCTGGACCTTTTGTTCTTCCAGATGCACCCTATATATTTCTAGTGCCCTTCTGTGCTCTAAGGGCCCTCCCAGCTCTGACCTCTGTTTTAAGGCCCCTGTCAGCCTTAGCTTTTTATGTTCTGAGGACGAGCCCCCATCCCCAGCTTTAACATTCTTTGATTCTATAGTTCTATAGTCATGTCTCTACAACCAGACTATACATTCCTTGAGGTGAGGAAACAGTGTGCCAAGTTTCTTTCATTTATCTTCCCAACACAGAGCAAAGGTCCAGGTACAAATAGGTGTTTAGTTAAGCTACACTAAACAACTGAACAGACCAAGCCAGCCAGGCTTTGTCCCCTTTCCTGTCCTCCACATTTAGACTGCCTGGGAAATTTCCCAGAATGATATTCAGCAGAAAGAGCAGAGGCAGAAAGCATGGACTTTGTTACATCAAGGACAGCATCAGGAAAAACTGGTTTGTCTTGATGCAAGTGGACCTAATCTAGGGGCCATTTAGAGGCAAGAGGCTTAGAGAGCCACAAAGGTCAAAGCACTTCTAAAGACAAAGGAGAGCTGTCCAAAAGAATGGGGTTATAGACCCATGACACAGCTGGGAGGGCCCTTAGAATCCAGAATGTCAGGGATGAGAGGGGCTTTAGAACCCAGAATGTCAGAGCTAGGAGGGCCTTAGAACATAGGATGTCAGAGCTGGGAGGGCACTTAAAACAGAGAACGTCAGGGCTGTGAGTGTCCTAACAACACAGAATATCAGAGCTAAGAGGGATGTTATTGACTAGAGTCAGGAAGACTTGAATTCAAATGTGACCTCAGAAACTTGCTAGTTGTATGACCCTGAAAAAGTCACTTAACTTCTAACTGCCTTAGTTTCCTCTACTGTAAAATGGGAATAAGGACAGCTTCTACTTGCTGTTGTTGTTTTAAGGAATAAATAAGAGAATACTTGCAAAGTTTTTGGCACAGTTCTTGACACATAGAGGCCCTTAATAAATGCTTGTTTCCTTTCTTCCATATTTATATAATATCCCTCTCATTTTATAGGTGAATCCCAGAGAAAGTCAGTGGTGTAGACAGGACTATAACCCAGGGCTCCTAACCTTGAAGTTACTGATCCTTCCACATGAGAACAGGAAGCAAGCCCCATATCAGAATCAAATCAAACTGCTGGCCCCTCAAGACCTGCTTACCTTTAATGAAGGAAGGTTCTAAGAGGTGTGTTTGACAGAGACCAAGAGAGAAAGAATCAGTGGAATCTGAGACCCTAGTGTCCTGGATGGCGGGGGCTGGAGGCACCAGGCCTGGAGTCTGAATCATGCACAGAAGACCCAGCCATTCCACTAAGGGAGATGACCTCTTACCTGAAGAGATGTCAGGGACATTGTGTCTTACCTACACGATGGGGGTGATAACTTGGGCCCATTATTTGAACAAACACTTTCTTCCCCTAGAAGAATTCCTTCTGTACCTTTCCAGAGGGTGACCTTGGCCCACCCTGGGGTAGGGGTGGGCAGGGTATTTTCTAGTTCAATTCTCTCCTATTTCTGCTGTGTTTGACATGGCCTCAGTCTCAATAAATTTAATTTAATAGAGTACAATAAATTATATATTTAATATATAAGTATAATCATTTTAAAAATCATTTTTAAAAAGGGTCAGCTTCTTCATAAACATAGAGGGAAATGGGAAGGAAAGAAGTGTATATGTGCCAGGCATAGTGTTAGTAAGCACTTTACAAATATTATCTTATTTGGGAGGTAGGTGCTATTATTATCCCCATTTTACAATAGAGGAAACTGAGGCAGACTGGTTAAAGTAACTTGCCCAAGGTATCTGAGGCCAGACTTAAACTCATGTCTTCCTGACTCCAGACCTAGCAGTATTCTATCTACGGTGCCCTGACCTAGCTGCCTCTATCAATATATAGAATGTTGGATCTACAAGGACCTTAGGTCATAGAATGTCTAGGGACACTAGGGAGCCAGAGCATAGAGAGCTTATTGAGTAGAGAAATGGAATAACCAGCTTTATGCTTAAGGAAGGTCATGTTGGCAGCTGAGTGGATGGTGGTTTGGAGTGGGAAGAGGCTTGAGGCAGGGAGAAGTAGAGGACATCCATCCTTAGGAGGCCTTCACAGATGTCTAGACCAGAGGGTATAAGAGCCTGAATGAGAAAGGTTTGGATTCGAGAGATGTTGTAAAGATAAGCATGGCAAGATTTGGCAATTGAATATAAAGTGAGGTAAGAGGTCAAGGATAGTGCCGAGACTATAAACCTTAGAACGTAAGATTTCAGAATTATAAGGGTCCCCTTATATAATATACAAGAACATAGAATATCAGAACTAGAAGAGACCTTAAAACACAACTTCTCAGAGCCAAAAGACATCACAGGATGTAAGATATTATTCCTAGAAGGGACTTTAGAAGATGGGCCATTAGAGCTGGAAGAAGACCATAGGATATAAAAGGAACCTAGAAGGGAATCTAAATGGCACAGTGGATAAAGCACCAGCCTGGACTCAGGAAGACTCATCTTCCTGAGTTACTTGCTGTGTGACCCTGGGCAAGTCACTTAACCCTGTTTGCCTCGGTTCCCTTATCTGTAAAATGATGTGGAGAAGGACATGACAAACCACCTCAGTGTCTTTGCCAAGAAAACCCCAAATGGGGTCATGAAGAGTCAGACACCTCTGAAACGACCCAACAAGAAGGCACCATAGATTCCCAATGGTCTTTTAAGGCAAAATTCCTTCCACATCCAGAAAAAGAACTACAGAATTCAATTGCAGAATGCAGCAGATCATTTTCTTTTGTATTATGTTTTGGTTTGTTTTATGATTTCTCCCATTCATTTCAATTCTTCTATGCAGCACGACTGTGGTGAAAATGTATTTGATAGGAATGTATGTGTAGAACCTATGTAAAATTGTATGCCGGCTCAGGGAGGGAGGGAGAACGTAGCGGGGAGGGAGGGAAAAAGAAATCTAAGTTATTTGGTAGCAATTGGTGGAGCACTGAAAATAAATAAAATTGATAAAAAATTTAAAAAATTAAAAAAAAAAGAAGGCACCATACGGGTTATTTGGTTAATTATTTTGTAGAGAAGAAAATTGAAGCCCAGATAAGTTCATTGACTTGTCCAAGATCAATGAACAGAGCATTGAACTTAAAAGTCCATAAGATGTGAGTTCAAATCCCATCTTTGCCACCTACCATTTTTATGAACTTGGACCTCACCAGTAAATCAAGGATGTTAGACTAGATGGTATCTGAAGTCACCTCCAGCTCTAATTCTATGATCCTCTGAGCCTAGGGATTCAAGGTTTAACACCAAAATCTTACCATTACATTGTTTAGAAGGAAAAAAAAGCAGCTGGGCCTGTATTCACAAAGACATGAGTTCAAATGGGGCTTTAGACCTTGGACGAGTCACTGGCAGTGTGATCTCATGGAAAAAACATTTCAGTTGGCCTTACAAGACCCAGGTTTGAGTTCTGACCCCCCAGGACAAGTGGGATTAGCTCGATTTGGAAGGCATCTGCCAAAAAGTGGGGAAAAAAAGATCAAGAGAGAACAGATGAAAATGGGAAGGGAGATGAATCATGTGGGAGATGCTGTCCTGGGAAGGAGAAAGGAGACAGGGGGTTCTGCTTTACTCTCTGAACCTCAGTTTCCTCTTCTGTCAAAGGAGGAAATGATCCTCTGAGGACCTAGCTTACCAAGCTGTTCAGAGTGAAAAGGATCTGTAAACTATAAACTAGGATAGAAATGGGAGCTGTTAATAGAATGTCAGTTATAAAAAGCAGACAGGCCAAACTGTAATTGATTTCAGGAAGGGGACCCTTGATCCGTAAATAAAAGCACCTTGGAATCTCACACGACTGCTACAGAGTCTGCAAACGTGGCCCCAGAAAAACATCACTCCCAGCCCTCTGATTCGGCCTCTGAGCCAGGCCCGGGTGGGTTGAGCATCCAGAGAAGGATGGAGCCCCCAAGCTGCCACTTCCCCAAATGCCAAGACCTCCCAGGGGGAATTTCTCCTGGGCTGTTAATCTGCAACGGCAAATCAAACTTTTAAAGCTAGAGTTCACGTTTTCTTGGCAGTTTCCCAAGGAACCTCCGACTCCTCACTCTCCCGCCTTCCTGCCTCCAGTCCCTGGAATGGCTCCAGGTGCTTTTAAGGGAACTCTCAGCAGGGTTCCCCACCCTCTCCAGTCAGTTGATTCCACCCCCCACCCCATATCCCAACCCCATGCCCTCCCTGTTCAGGAAGGGGGCAGGCCTCCTCTGTGTTTATCTTCCCATTACATATGGTCCTAGGCAAGGTTGCATGTTTTCAATCACTTGGTTTCAATAACTTTGAAGGCATTTTAGGGTAATGGAAAGAGCAGGAAATGTGGACTTGGAAGACCTGGGTTTGGGTCCAGACCCTGCCCCCTGACCTGATTACCCAAACTTTCAAGCCTTATCTCAGAAAACTCCCCACCCTAAAGTATATATGACAATTAAAACTGGGGTCTTCTTTGTCCTCCCCCACCCCAAATACTCTCTGCCCTCTGTTTTACTATGTACCTTTCATTGTTCAGATTATCCCCTGTGCCTCATCCACCCTCCCTCTTTCCCCTTCTGAATCTCTACCATTCTGTAAACCCTAACTCAAGTGTCAGGTCCTCTGCGAAGACTTCTCTGATCCCCACTCCACCCCCCTGCACCCAATAACTTTCCCCTTCATGTCTTGGTTTTATACTAGCAACATGGTAGGGGTTAGGGGAAAGGATTGAATTTGAAATCAACAGGAACCTAGATTTAAATCCCATCTGTGGGACATTGGGCAAGTCACAAGGTCTAGTTCTAATGCCCCAAGCCTCAGTTTACTCATCTCTAAAATGAGGATAATAATGCCTTTGGTTCCTATCTCATAGGGTTGTTGGGACTCAGTGAGCAGGGTTGTTTTACTAGAATGTAGGATCCACATTGGGAGCTAGTGTGACATAAAGTTAGAAAACCGTATTGGGGCTAGACAAAGAAAAGCCTTCATAGATCTGAAACAAGAAGACACTTTAGAGTCCTTCTAGTCTAATCCCTCCATTTTACAGATGGGGTGACTCATCTTAATTCTTTTTACCCAGGGACTTGCCTAAGGTCACACAAGAACCAGGAGACAGAGGTAAGGTTTGAACCATTGACTCCAAATCCAGTATTATTTTGCTACACTGCCTCCCAAATGTCTTGAATGCTGAGATACCCAATCATGACTTTATCTGATAGGCACTGGGGAGTTCTTGAAGGTCCATGAGCAGGAAAATGACAGAAGCAGAAGTGACCATCAGGAAGATGAATCAGTTAGTGTATACAGCATGGATTGGAAGGGAGGAGACTCAGAATAATGTGATAGATTGGAAAGAGCACTTGACAGTCAAAAAGCAAAGGTTGACATCCCAACTCCATCCATTCTGACCTCTACGATTGTACACAAATCAATTCATTTTTAAGTCTCAGTTTCTTGATCTTTAAAATGGGGCATTTTAAGCATTACACATCTTGTAGTGTTGTTGTGAGGGGAGTAGTTTGCAAAGCTTCAAGTGCTGTATAGAAACATGATCGGTGAGGTTCTTCTAAAGAGAAATGAAGAGAAGCAAGAGAAAGGCAATTTTCCACAATCTTAGTCTGACATTCAACCTACCTTCCCAGTCTAATCTCCTATTCTTCTCCCTTTTTACTAATATTGCCTTTGGGAAATTGAAAAGCTCTTTTAATGACCCCAGGTTTCTCCCTGAAACCAAGGTACATCCTCTTAATACTAGTATTTTTCCAAGAATCTTGTATGACTGTGAGACATGGAACACGCCAGCCTCTGAAGAATTGAAAATGAGTAAGTATCACCCAGAGAACAATGAAAATGTGCCTGGGGGATGTGAGCAGGAAGCAAGGAACTTCACAGAATTGGAGTTAAAAGATATCCTCAGAAAAATATGGGGTTGGAAAAATGAGGTGGCATTGTGGTGCCATGATAAGAGGGCTGGGTTTTAGGTTAGACAAACTAGGTTCGAATCTCAGTTCTGTTACATCTGACCTAGGCTACCTTAGGCAAGTCACTTAACTTCTATAGGGCTCCATTTCTTCATCTATAAAATGAGGGACTTTGACTCAATGGCTTCTAAGATCCCAGCTAACTCTAAGACTATGATTACCACTCCATCATGAGCAAGAAATAACCCATATGAACCTGTGTGTTCAGCTGGCATCTCCTCAACATCAAGACAAAGTTAGGATGTCCTCAGTGCATTGGGGATTGGGTGAACCTTCTGTGGGTTCCTGCTCTGGGGAGGACATAAATGAGAGTTGAAGAAGATGGACAAGCAGAGATCTAACTTGCTGGAGGGAACGTTGCCCTCTTTGAGCTTGCATGTCCAGTGGAGTATTAGAGAAATGCCTGGCCCATGGTGCTCAGCATACATCTGAGCCAATCTCGTCATCACCTAGTTGTTATTATCCTCATATTATAGGTGAGGAAATGGGTCCCCAAAAGAGTAACTGACTTGTGCATAGACACTCAGGTCCTTAACAGGATTTCAAGTCCAACACTCCATTCTCACCCGCTCCCATGACTCTCCAGTCTCCCTTGCCTTGAGGCCCAACTCAGAAGTCATCTTCTAGAATCCTCTTCAGACCACCTTCCCCAACTCCCCAGATGAAATCAATCAACAAGCATTTGTTAAGCACTGACTCTGTGTGTGTGTGTGTGTGTGTGTGCGCACGCGTGTGTGTGTGTGGCCTTTGAGTGGGACTCTCCACTACCCTTTATTCATTCTGCTCAACAAACATCTGCTAAGCTCCTACTGTATACACAGTGTACTGTGTTCAGCTTAGTGGGGGATGTAAACTTGCTCAAGACAACATCCGTGGCATAACAGAGCTTATAGTTTCAAGTAGGAGATTTGGATCAAGGGCAAGAGTAAATAGAGAATAGACTATCCCACACAGAACGCGTATGTATGTATGTATGTGTGTATGTATGTACATATACACATATGTATATAAAATATACATAATATAATTTTTATGTTACATGTATATATAATATAAATTGTATATTATCTATAATAATATGTATAATGTGTTATATATGTGTGTGTGTATATTATATAATAACAAACAAGGTTTGAGAGGGAGGAGGCAGTAAGACCTGAGGAAATCAGGTAGAAGGAGGCATTTGAGCTGAGCTTTGAAGGAAATGAAAGATTCTTAGAGATAGACAAGAGGATCTCTCCCTCATCAAGTTTCTCCTGGAGCTTTACGTGAGTCTTTGAGGACAATAGATTTAAAACTAGGAAAGACCTTAGGGGCCACGGAGTCCATTTGACAGATGAGAAGAATGAGACCTATAGAAGTTAAGTGACTTGACCAAGGTCATGCAATAAAGGTCCGCGATGGGATTCGAACCCAGTTCATCCTGCCTCCAGGGCCAGCACTCTATCCACTGGACCCCATTGCTTTTCTCTGGGAGCATGTTCCTCTCCCCATTATGTCATGTCTTATTTCCTCTCATAAACACAGGATCTTATGTTTAATAGATGTTTGTGCAGTTCAGGAGAATTAACTTGACCCTACAGGACAAGTCAAGAATTGGAAGACAGGACTCCCTGGGGGCTGCAGGGTTCTACTTGGCTTAGACTCTCTTTGCAGAGGACTCTGATGTTCCAGCTTTATCCTGGCTCAGGGCTATTTTTTTCTTCCAAACACCAAGGCGTACTTATAAAAACAGCTACCATTACTGTCTTGCTTTATAGTTGGCATAGGACCTTCTTTGCAACTTCAGTGAGGTTGTGGGGTTGGTATTATTGACCCCGTTTTACAGACCGGAAACTGAAGATCAGAAAGGACAAGTAAATTGTTAGGAAGAATTGGATCCAGGACCCAATTAAGGCTATTCCAGGCTACATCCTCTCTCTCCTGTACCCCACCGCCCCTTGTTTCCAGCAGGTGCATGTTCACTGGATTTTAGATGTGGTTGGTAAATTTCACTTCAGTGCGTGGTTCAAAGAGGGGAAAATCAATACTTGGGTTATTTCTGTTTGGGGCTCAGCACGTTAGTGTTGTTACTTTTTTTGGTTCTTAGCTCAGTTAACGTCCCTAGTGCAAGTACAGGATTTGTTCAGCCTTCTGCACAGGTGGTCTTTGAGTCCTGAGAGACTGGGGAAAAAAAGCCCTGAGCTTAGAAGGAAACCAAAGAACATAAGATGCTTTGGGTGAGGAGGGAGAGTATGCCAGGCATAGGGGACCACCTGGGCACAGGCACTGAGGTGGGAGATGTAGCACTATGTGGAATAAATATAATAGAGGTCAGTTTGGTCAGACAAAATGAGAATCATCGAAAATCTAACTGGAAATGTGGGTTGGAGCAGGGGCTTTGGATCCTGGACAAAAACATTTGTATTTGACTCTAGAGGTATTAGGGAGCCACTAGAGTTTGTTATTGGGGGGAGGGAGGAAAGGAGAGAGTGACCAGAACAGACCATCCCTTTAGGAAAATCACTTTGGTGGCTGTTGTGAAGGATAAATTGGAGAGCAGAAAAACTTGAAGTGGGGAGACCAGTTAGGAGTCACTTGCAATAGTCCTGTTGAATTAAAGTTGTAGTGCTGGGAATAGAGAGAAAGAATTGACTGAAAGAAGTGTGGAAGCAAAATGGGCAATGCTTGGGAACTGGGTGTGTTGGGTGAGAGAGAGGAAGGAATCAACAATAAAAGGACCTTGAAAATATGGAATGCTAGAGGAACTTTAACTGGGAGGGGCCCTTAGAACCCAGAATGTCAGAGCTGGGAGGGTCCTTAGCACACAAAATGTCAAAGCTGGGAGGGCCCTTAGAATATACAATGTCAGAACTGGGAGGGCCCTTAGAACAGAGAAAGTCAGAGCTAAGAGGTACCTTAGAACACAGAATGGAGAACTTGGAAGGACCTTAGAATATGGAATGTCAGAACCCGAAAGGCCCTTAGAACCCACAGTGTCAGAGCTGGAAAGGGTCTTAGAACACAGAAAGTTATGTCTAGGAGGGGCCTTAGAACAGAGAATATGAGAGTTGACAGAGATCTCAGAACACAGACTATTAGAGCTTAGAAGGAATCTTAGAACATAAAACATCAAAATTGGGACAGGTCTTAGAACGCAGACTGTCAGAGGTAGAAGGGCCTTAGAGATCATTTTAGTCCAACCTTTTCATTTTACAGATAAGGAAACTGAGACCCAGAGAGATTAAGTAACTTGCCCAGGGTAACACAGCCTGTAAATTACTGAGATGGGATTTGTCCAAAATTGCCTGCATAATATTCATTCATTCTGCTCTTATCCAACAACCATTTATTAATCATATAATCTGTGCCCAGCCTTGCGATAGTCATTAAGAGAAATATAAAAACATAGGCCCCCACTCTTTATAGACTATGTAATGAATGGGGAGAGGGCAGTAGTCTGGGGACACATATCCAAATATGTTATCCCGTT